>NW_023270451.1:41963368-42050788 GCF_011800145.1 Mirounga leonina
TTTCTTTCTTTCTTTCTTTCTTTCTTTCTTTCTTTCTTTCTTTCTTTTCCTTCCTTCCTTCCTTCCTTTCCTTTCCTTTCCTTTCCTTTCCTTTCCTTTTTTTTTCTTTTCTTTCTTTCTAAGAAAAAGCCAATTCATCAGGTAGGGAAGGACTGCCTTTTGCAGTCTCAGGTCCTGCCAGAGACAAATGACTGTAAAAATTTAAAATCAATCATTAAGAGATTAGCTGTTGGTCCAAAGTAAATAGCAATCAGCTTATTAGGCATCAGGCAGAGTGCGATAAAGGGGAAGAAGTATTGAAAATGAGGATGTTGTCTGGGGCTCTGTTTGTGGGCAGCACAGAAGGAAGCTGCTTCTTTGTGACTTTAATTACAAATGGAAAACAAGGTAGTTGGCTGAATAAGTTGAGTCCCTGGTTGTGTTAAACAGAGTCCTGTGGTTTTCTGTTCTGTGTCACGGCTTTATTCACCTTGATTAGCGTGGAAGTTGGCTGTGCTCCCTGGTTGTTCTCCTCTTTGCCTTCTAAGCAAGATCTGTCAATTGCTGTTCAGTCGACTCTGCAAGCAGCCCAGAAATTGTGGCTAAGACTTCTCAGTTTCAGGAACTGGACCTTTCCTACCCCTTTGCACATTTAGTTCAAATCTCATTATTGGTTGGGTTGAAGTTGGAAAGTGAAGGGACGGTTCATTAGCTGCTTCCCTTTTAGCTTGAGGTGGATGAGCTACCATTTGGCAAATGCCACAGTAATAATGTTGCAAGCAAGATCCACCAATGGACACTAAAATCAGAGATGAAGGTTTGAAGAGAAGCAGGTTATTTGCATAGTCTTGAAGTACCATTCTCAAGATTTTAGTAATTACAAAGGAAAAACAGTAACTTTATAGTGGTGAAACCCAGCAGATACTCCCTTTACCAAGTGATCAAGTAATCAATTTCCTCCACTCCCCTGTCCCCATGATACACTGAGAGGGAGCCAACATTGTTTTGTGGTATTCTTACTAAAAATGCATAACCTCACTCCAATTATGAGAAAGCATCAGACAAATCCATTCTGAAAAATAACTTGACTGGCAGCCTTCAGAAGTGTCAAGGACATGAAATGTCAAGAAAGACTAATGAATTGTCATGGATTTGAAGGGACTAAGGAGACAAAACGTGGTGGGATTCTGGATTGGATCTTAGAACAGAAAAAGGACATTAGTAGAAAAACTGATGAAATCCAAATAAATGTTAGCACTGGGTGAAGGGAATATGGGAACTGTCTGTAGTATTTTTGCAACTTTTCTGTAAGTCTAAAGTTATTTCAAAAAAAAAAAAAAAAGATGCACTGAATGAAAAAAGAATGTATGAGGTCTGGGGGTGCCTGGGTGGCTCAGTCGGTTAAGCGTCTGACTCTTGATTTCGACTCAGGTCATGATCTCAGGGTTGTGAGATCGAGCCCAGTGTCAGGCTCTGCGCTCAGCACCAAGTCTGCTTGAGATTCTTTCTCTCCCTCTCCCTCTGCCCCTCCCCCCGCAGTCTCTCTCAATAAATAAATAAATTCTAAAAAAAAAAAAAAAAAGAATGGTGTGAGTTCCAAAAGCTCCCACTGTAAAACCCAGCCTGGGCAGGTTTTAGGCTTTGTTCGCATTTGTGCCTTATTTTAGCCATAGCTGGAGTAAATCACTGCTTTCAATGGGAAACAATAAAACAAAACTCTTTGTGTGGGCCCTTCTTCACAATTCCTTATTGTGAATAACACAGTAAGGTTATTGTTTATTGAAAGGTGCACTCACTAAGGTAGGCAAGGACAGTCCCAGTTTATGGAATGTTGTATTCTGAAATTTGTATGATTTGGATTTCTAGTTTGTGTGAATTACATTACACTGTTTATTCTCAAGGATCGCAGGCTGGCTGGGGTTGGCTCTGCTTCGTCCTGTGGGTCTGGGTCTGCTTTGACTTGGACCAAGGGGTTAATTGGAACATAGTCTTCTCAGAGTGGTGGCAGACCATAAGAGTGCAAGGCCCACCACACAAGCACATTTTAAGTCTCAGCTTGTGTCCCAATCTAACACTTCTCGGTCATAGCTATTCACTTGGCCATGCCCAAAGTCAAGGAGTGGGGAGCTACACTCTTTGAATGGAGGTTGGGGGGATAAAGTACATATTTTTGGTCATATATCTATTCAACCATAATATTTCTGGCCTTTGCTACCTCCCCACATGGCTACTTCTGGCCTGCTCCACAGAGCCTTTTCCCTTTGCTTAAGTGCAGATATAGAAAGACTGACCTGGGGCACCTGGGTGGCTCAGTTGGTTGGGCGACTGCCTTCAGCTCAGGTCATGATCCTGGAGTCCCGGGATCGAGTCCCGCATTGGGCTCCCTGCTCGGCGGGGAGTCTGCTTCTCCCTCTGACCCTCCCCCCTCTCATGCTCTCTCTCTCTATTCATTCTCTCTCTCAAATAAATAAATAAAATCTTTAAAAAAAAAAAAAAAGACTGACCTGCCCCCACTGATATGATCAGTTCCCATGGGTGCTGTGACTGCTTGGTGGTTTCTTGGAAGTGAAAATGCTTCTTCCATTACATTACAGTAAGAGTGGGGTCCCAGAGCATTGTTGTTTGAGCACTGTGGAGTTAAAGGAACGTCTTGAGGTCCCCCTCTCAGTTCCTACAGAGGTACATAGACATGATCAGTTCTGCTGGTGCAGGTGGCTCCAGGTACCAGGCCCCGTTGGTTATCCAGGATCATCACCCATATGTGGTTCTCTGGCCCTCTTCACAGACTGGCTTGTCCTGCCAGACCCCAGCCCACACAGTAAGTTCTTTCCTGCCATCTCTCTACCCTCCTCCTCAACCTGGCTTCTGATGCCCTCCCCTCTCAAGACAGGCACAAGATTGTCTGACCAACAGTTAATAAAAACAGTTCAAGTTTATTGATTTGTTTGGGTTTCCCCAGGAGGTTCCTTGCCTCCCCTAGATCAGTGGGTACAAACAGTTATTTGTCAGACTTAGTCCTCTGTCCTAGAATTCTAGTGTCTCGAACCAGAGAGGCCATCTTATTTGTCTTCTACCCATTGTGGTGAGTTACATATGACCCCACGTAATTTAAATTATCAAAAGGCATTTGTTCAAAGGAGCTAAACTTCTGAATCTTTCATAACCTCACCCAACCTTATTTCCTTTGATTTTCCAGCATTTTCCATCCACTCAATCTGGCCACTTTCCTCCTTGCTCCAAGGTCACAGTGCTGCTTGTAACTACTGTCTAGACTTCTCAGTGCCTGGGGTACCCTCCCTCTCCTACCCTCCAAGCAGATCCTGCCTGTCCCTCAGGGCTCACACAGAACTCACCTAGTGCATCAAACTTTCCTATGCTGCTCCATCTTAGGCGAATTCTCCATTGTTCTATGCTCTGAAGCACATGTAATTTCAATTACAACTTGACCTTTAGTAATTCTTTAATTTTGTTTTCGTAATTGCATACAAAATATAACAACATATATTACCTTAAGTAACTAATTAGATTATAGTGTCTTTGTGGTCTGAGTGCCCCCCCCCCCATACTGCTTCTGTATCCTCCCTGGCCAGGAAGATGACTTTAGCACACAGTAGGATTTTAAGAAGTTCACCACCAGTTTCAAAATTTAAATCACAGAATAAATCCTTTGCTTTCTCCTAAATTAACAGACAAAAGCTAAGAAAGAAAGCGAATCAAAAAAGATCAGAAAAGATAACTTCAGTGTGGATATAAACTATTTTAAAAGAAATGGTAACTTTCATTTAAAAGGAAAATTGTTCCTTTGACGAGAAAAAGGACATTATTCATGAAGGAAAAGTTATTCTGGATTTATTTTTGTCAGAGGATGAATCAGTACTAACTATTCCGAATGCTTACCTAAATGAAATAATAGGTTCTGTTTCCCCAGTATTTTGTAACTGAGTGAGGGCAGACATCACTCATTACCTCCACTCTATAGGAAGATAAGGAACGGAGGGTCACAGCACGTACATGCTTTGCCCAGCATCCCAGCTGCTACAGGATAGCACCAGGCCTGAGTTGTTTCTGGCTTCAGGGCCGGGGTTCTGCCCACTACCCTTGCAGCTCCTGGAGATTGAGTCCTTTGTCTCATTCTCCTGAGGTCACTGTGTACCTTTTGTAAAAGATCTATCATGCTGAAGATGAACTGAGCTATCAGGTAAACATTTGAGGAAAGGAGAGGAGCTAAGTTGGAATGTGAGTGGATTCTGGTGTTGGTGGCCCTGGCATTATAACTGACAACAGAGTGACTTCCCATCACACGGAGCACTAATCATGGGGTGAATGTCATGGACAGAGGCTCCTAAGCAATTACAAGTACGGATGAAGTGACCATCCTTCATTAATGAAGGCAGGTGCTGGAGTCTGCATGTCACTGGTAGCTGGGGTGGTGGTAAGGTGGTCAGTTTTTGGCCCAGTCTAACATTCAGGTCCTCTGTCACATCCTCCATCTACCTTTCTGGTGCTTTCTTCCCCCAGTTCCTTTTACCTAGCTAACCACCCAGCTCAACTGAGATACCCAGGGTTCTCCGAACACAGTCCCCCCCCTTTCCCCTGTCTCCCTGAATTTGCACACCTCCAGTCACTTTCCGCTCTAAGACCCAGCTCAAAGGCCACTTCTTCCAGGAAGCTGCCCTGTTTCCTCAGCAGGAAGTGGGCTCCCCTGCTTCTAAAACCCCAAGCCCTCTCTCTCCCAACACTTTTCTGATGGCCATTGTCATGCACTTTCTTTATGTTTGTGTTTGTTTCTATCTACTTTGTGAGTGCAAAATCTTAAAAGAATTGACCCTTGTGCCGGGCACATGGCAATCCTCAATGTAAACACTGTTTGGGAAATTGACCAAATGAGCAAAGGTCTGAATGTCTTATCTAGCCCGCTAAGTATTTTAATGCAAAATTGTCATATTATCATCAGAATCACTATTCTCTTTTTAGAATAGAAAAAAAATCATTTCACCCAAGACGTGTGCTCTTCCCTCTCTCCAAAAACTGTCTTATTAAGAACATCATATGGGAGAGGGAAATTAACCAAACTGAGGGATAACTTTACTAAGCACCTGAAAACGCCCTGCTATTATATCTTAAGGCTCATTTGGGTAGAAAGAGGATTTTTAAAACACTGGGTGTTGTACTTGTTTCTCATGGATATTTACACTTACTTATTTAAACAGTTGCACCAAATATAGGAGTGACTTAGGGTCAGAGATCCTGTTCCTTCCCTTTTGAAAGATGCCCCCATCCCCACCATGTAGTGAGTGTATCTATCTTCCACAGTGTGCTGAGGTTAGAACAGCCTTGTCCAATAGAACTTTCTAAGATGATAGAAATGTTCTATGTCTGCACTGTCCAGTATGTGTGGCACCAGTAGCCTTGTGTGGCCACCGAGCACTTGAAATGTGCTAGTGTGACTCAGGAACTGAATTTTAAATTTTATTTAAATTATTTAAAATTAATTAGTATAAGTGTAAATAGCCACACGTGGCTAGTGGCTACTATATTGGACAAGTCAGATTTAGGGTCTTGTGGCCTTTGTCACCCTTGGGCCTGAGAAGGGTATCAGAGAGAAGGGATCCATTACTACTCCCAGTGTATTGGGGCAGCCTGGGGAAAACTCAGGCTTCGAAGGTCACTTGCCTCCACTCCAGAAGGCTTTCCCCACCAGCTTCAGAGCAGTGCATGAGATCAAGCAAGAAGAGCCAGGATTCTGTCTACATGTTTATGCGTTCAGTTACCTTTGTCCAGCTTTTTATTTAAAGGCCACATGCCACATAGCAATAATCAGTTGGGATTATAACAGTCCTGTCTATGATGTTTTCAAAATTATTGTTTATAGCTTCTTTAATTCTCCATGAAGATGATGAATCTGCAGAGAATAAGTATTATTAAGTAGAGATTTCCCTGTAAATTACTGGTGTCCAAATAAGATGCCTTCCACCACACTGTCCTTATCTTGTACTGCTCACAGCACAGTTGTGTTAGGGGAGACTTTTTTTTGTGATGAGTTGCTATCACTTTGTTCTGTGGGGTCGAGAATGTTATTTTCACATTGTAACTGATGCCATCTCTGCCTGAACTTTTTTGATGTTCCGAAGCAAAACAACCACTTTCTCTTCACCTAAAAATTCTTATCAGTGAGGCCCACACAGGTGAGCAAGGTGTTTACATGAAGAAATAAACTCACAAAGTAAAAATTCTATGAAGAGGTGAGGCTGGGAGAAAAGGCATACTTTTTTTTTTCTTTTTTTTTGAGGGGGGCTGCCGTGGAGCCTCTCACAGAAGCTTTAGTCTCATGCAGAAAGATGGAAATTAGAATGAAAAATAAGAATTTGGTTTAGAGTAGCTGGTTTAAATGTGTGCTGTGTCCAGACCCCTTAGCAGAAAGTCAGCCATTTCGTGGAAGCACAGAGATGTCATTTCATGGCCCTTCTGCTCAGGAATAACAACCAACAGCCCTCCTGCCCTCACCTTCAGACTCTCACCCTCCCTCACATCCTGGCCTCCACTTGCCACCAGCAGGGACACCATGAACGGCCCCTGCAACATCCAGGGGGATCTCATTGCAGCAATCCTTCGTTTTTGGGTGGTAATTACCAGCACATGATTATTTTATTTTGTCTGAATTATTTACCATGGAAGGAAGCAGTTTGAAGGGGAGGGGATGTTGAGTGTGTTCAGCTCCACTCGCTCACATTGATTCTACCCAGAGTGAGAAGAGCAAACCTATTAAGAAGAAAAATCACTTCCTTTTCTTCTTCTCTTTCCTCTCCCACCCCCAGGTCTTAGAAATAAATAAATAATGCAAAGAGAAGCCCTGGTGGCTGTAGGGAGGAGCCGGCGGCTGGGGACCGGTCCCCATTACTGCAGGTGAGCACCGGCCGGAGCTGTCCTTGGTTCTGTTCTCTCTGCCTCTCCCATCTGGCCTGGTGTGCATAATGAGCACCATGTATGGATTGAAGTCCCATTTAGAGGATGTTCGTTGCGGAACCTGTAATCAAGAAAGTTGGGCTTTAACCCCAGAGGTGCCATTCCCTTGTTCTTACATTTAAGAGTTAGAGCTTCTGACTTCCAGAAGAACTTGTGGATGATATATAGAGGCAAACAGTGCATGAAGGCCCCTTTGGGGACAAAACAGAATGGAAGCTACGGGAAGGAAGAGAGTGAAGGTAACAGTTGGCCAGTAGACCGCGGTGGTTTTGTGCTTCCATTCCTTTCTTGCAAAATAGGGAAAGCAAACCCATCTCCTGCCTTAAGAAGCACTGGGTACAGTAATCTCTGTGAGAAGAGGTGTTCTATCATTTTGGCAGGATACTGCATTCTTCTATTAAGAAAACAAACAAATATATAAATAGAGGCAGAGTGCCCCTCTGACCTAACCTTACTGCATATCCTTAACTAGAAATATCTGCAGAACAGTGCCCTGGTGCACCCAAGAGGGGGAACTGGGGCCTTCTCAGTATGTGCTGCCATGAATGTGTGTGGGTGAGCCACCCGAGAGAAATGGGATGGGACCCTAAGCAAGGTAGTGGCTATATTTATTTTTTCTTCATTGAAGAACTTTTGCATAAAATGTTAAAATGCTTACAAATTCATAATATATATGCATTAGAAGGCTTTGTGATAAAATGAATGTCTATGCATCTACCCACCCAAATTAAGAAATACAGTACATTATTACCACCACTGAGACTCCAATAATGCCCTTCTTAGTCTCAGAGGTAACCCTATCCTGATTTTATGTATGTTATGCTCCTGATATGCATCTAACTATTTGTATGTTGATGATGTGATTTTTTTCTATTATGGCTTCATTTAAAGTCCTGATTATTTAAACTCCTCTCCTGCTCCTGCTTTTTAAAAACAAGTTTTCCATGTTTGAGCCATATGTAAATGGAATCATACTGTTATCTTCTTCTATGAATTACTTTTCTTCACTCAATATATTTGTGAGATTTGTCTAAGTTGATACACGTAACATACTTTATTCATACTCATTACTGTTTGTTATTCCATTGTGTGAATACTCTAAGACTTATTTATCCATCCTTTTCTTGATGACCATCTGGGTGTCTCCATTTTTTTGTTATTACAAACCATATTTCCATGAATATTCTAATCCAATCTAGTCTCTTGGTCTAAAAATTTCTCCGTTGTATATGCCTGAGAGTAGCATTGTTAGCTCATAGGGAATGAGCATCTTCAACTTTATTAGATCATGCCAAGATCTGAATGGTTGTCCAAGTTGCACTCCCAATAGCACTGTTTAAGAAGGAACTCAAGAATGTGAATCAACTATGGGCTGATTCTACTATTGTCCAATATCTGAGTTAAGAGGAAAGAGAGCCAGTTTGGCTAAGAAGAATCCCCAGATAATGATGATAATGACATGACACTGCCCAGGTACTGTTCTCAACACCTCACACATGTGGACTCATTTCATTTTTATAATTATTCTAAGAGGTATGTACTATTATCCTCACCTGCAGGTAAAAACAAAAAACAAAAAACGGACCACAGAAAGGTTAATTAATTTGGCTGGTAAATGTAGGATCTGGAATTTGAACCATTGCTCTGAACCCCATGACTAATTTTAGCCATTAACCGATGAATTCACTCTAGATGAGCCAGTAATAAGGGCAGCTTCATGTCTGGTGAGTGATTGGCTACTCTGCCATTCAGGGTGGAACTTACCTTTCCAGTCATACTCCTTATTACACTGCCTTTTGCAGTTCTCCTCACTGAGAGCTTTGACTGTATTTAGACTTCATTGGAATTTGATTGTTAAGAAGCAAAGAAAAGCATTCTTTCTTGGGTAGCATGGAATTTGGATGACCTCTTTGGCTAGTGTAAGAAAAAAAATGTGAGAAAGAACTCTTGAACCCAACACCCCAAATCCTAACCTAGCATAACCTACCTGAAGTTGATGTTACGGTTATTGACACTTGCCTGGACAAGAAGAGAAATAATTGTTGCTACTGGCCCATCCTCAGGTAGTTTGATGTTAGGTACTGTAGTTTGCATGGCACAATGAAGGGGGAGGATATTGACTATTACAAAGGCTGCCCAGATGGCTAAAATATGACATTATAAGGCTGTCACACGGCATATAGGCATTGCTATTTTTTGTCATGAAAACATCAGCAGAAATGAAGAACCATACATAAATTCATACCTTAAGATCAATAAAGCTGTATTTTTTTTTGGTCCAAATTATTCAGATTAGTCTTTTACATGATATTTCCACTTCCCTTTTCTGTACACAGACATTTGAACAGGGTAGAAAAGTGGTGTTACTGAAATTTAATACCTGGAATCCTTTTTTATGATCCATCTTTAAAAGTAAACATTATTTCATATATGATTAACAGCAATGTTCTCAAGACAATAATTTATATTTTTGTTTGTTCGTTTAAAATAGGGATGTTTGTATGAAAACCCTGTACAAGGGCCAAACCATTAAGCTCCTCCAAAGTCAAAGTAGGCATATTTCATGTTGAAATATGTCATTTTAATGTTGAAAGATAAAAAAGAAAGTCTTTAAAGACTTGGCCTATAGAGTAAATTTCAAAATGGGAAACAACACTGGTCCTGTAATGAGATGTAAATCATTACACTGACATTTATCTTCTCCTGGTGAGTTCAATTCCCTGTAGCAGCATAGAGAGGAAAAGAAAATATTGGAACTGAGAGTAATAAAGTGAATACAGCAGGCTCCGTATGTGTGAATGACACTTCCTTCACAAAATGAGAATAACTGGAAGGCCTAAGACATATTCCCCTTTTCTGAAAATATCCCAGGCCTTTTGACTTTTACTGATGTATTTACTGTCTTGAATCTCACCAGTGGGAGAATCACTGGGCTTTGGGACAGGCCACTTTAAAAAGTCAAATGTCTTGGGGACTGTTAGGAAACAATGGGCCATTCATTTGTGACTATGAATTGGATCAATCAGATGGTTTTCCTTTTGGCAGCCAGTTGGGAGGGGTCTATAGTGTGGGGTTCAGAGTGAACTGGTGGCTGAAATGATTGGGAGGAGGGACATGAAGGATGAGTGAGGCACAGAGGTGAGGGGTTTAGGGCAGCCATGAGGATGCTGAGCACACGGGGAGAAATGGGAACAATGTTAAGGGGATATAAGGAAGTGAGCTGGGAAGACAAATTTGGCTTACTTAAAAAATGTGACTGAAGGGGCACCTGGATGGCTCAGTTAGTTAAGCATTTATTTCAGCTCAGATCATGATCTCAGGGTCCTGGATTGAGCCCCACTTCGGGCTCTGCCCTCAATGGGGAGTCTCCTTGAGATTCTCTCTCTGCCTCTCTCTCTGCCCTCCCCCCATGCTCTCTCTGCCCTCCCCCCATGCTCTCTCTCTCTCTCTCTCAAAATAAATACATAAAATCTTAAAAAAAGAAAAAAGGGTGACTGCATCATAGAACTACTTGATTCCAGGCCACTGATGTTATTCCTCTTAGCATTAAATCAGTTCTGGTGAGCTAATATAACAAACTATAATTTACAATTTTGTTTTTAAGGAAAAATACATCCAGAAGCTAACAGATTGAATGATTGGCTCTAATTCTTCACTCCCTTGCTTTAGGCTTATGTAGGAGGAGTGCATTTTACTATCCCTTGACTTTGGGGTCATCTGTGGAACTTGATTTTGGCCAACCGTATGTGGGCAAAGTGTGCTAGTTTTGACTCTAGGGCCTTAGGGGCTTGGTCTTTTCCTGCTTGCCCTCTTGTGCCTTATGCACTTCTGCTCTCTCTATGAGACGAGCTTTCCGTGGATAGCTGCTACCCATTTAGCTGAGTTGCAAATTGAAGCAAAGCCATGGAACTGAGCACTAGCTTAAATTAGGTGATCTCTAGCTGACCTGCAGATATGTGAGAATAAATGCTAGTTGTTTTAAGTTACTGAGTTTTGGAATGGTTTGTTACACAGCATCTTTGTGGCAATAGCTAACTGATACACAGAATTCTAAAGAACCCTCTTACAAGTGAATTCTTGGAATATAACCCATTAGTAAATTGGAATTTTCCTGTGCTGCAACAAGATCATTATTCTCTTCCTAATGAGAATTTTTAAAATCCAGTTACAGGTCACTGATGGGACAAGGACACAGTTTGTTACCTGATAAGACAAAGATTAACAGAGACTGTGCCTTGTACTTGTAGCTAAGCACTACTAGCTATTGCATATAGGAGTGGTTTTCAGACAACTCTACATAAAGTACTAGGGCCTCCAAGGAGTTCTCATAAAGGCTGTCTTGGAGTGGGATTTCCCTCTCTCTCTTCTTCACCTAGCTTCATCCACATCAGAGCTACTTTTATTTGTTTTGCATATTGGGCTTCTTTGTAAGATTTTGTCCAATTAAAAGTCTGAGATAAGTTTGAACACCTCCAGTGAACTCCTTGCTTTCTTGGAGTTCATGCTCTCCCACACCTGTACCTCCCACACCTGTACATCTCTTCCTTCAGCCCAAATTGCTCTCTCTCAGCTTCTCTGTAGAAAGCTCCTATTCATTCTTCAATACTCATGATATCACATGAGTGGTATGTCTTTGATACTTCTTCCTTCAAAAGATGGGGCCTTAATTGCCATGCCCTAAGTGTGGGCTAACCTGAGTAACTTTTAAACAAGTGGGATATGCAGGAAGTGACGGTGTGTGATGTCTAAGATTTGGACCTCTCTCTCTGACTCCCTCTATCTGTCTCTGTCTCAGTATTTCAGTTCACTCATTCTTGGGAAATCTAGCTGCCTTTTTATGGGAACACTCAAACAGCCTGACAGAGAGGCCCAGTAAGATGAACTGAGGCCTCCTGCCAACAGCCATGTGAGTGATCTTGATTGCAACCTAATGAGAAACTTTGAGCTAGCTCTCAAATTCTTGACCCACAGAAATCGCGAGGAAAAAAAAAGTTGGCTTGAAGCTGCTGTGTTTTGGGATAATTTGTTATGCAGCAATGCAGGTATCCCCCGCTTTCTGAAAGTTTGTCACTTCACTTTTATGAAAGACTATTAGTACACTGATGGCTTTCTTCATAAAAGTGAAAATCCTCTTCAGATTTCTTTAGGTTAGTGAAAAAAGGTACTAATTTTGGTTAGTGAAAACAGGGTCTTTTATAAAAACTACTCTTCTGAAATTCCTGAGTGTTAATATTTTTCTTCTTTCTCATAGCCTTAATATACACTTGATTTGCAGAGTTTATCCCATTGCATGATCTATTTACATATCTGTCTTCCCCATAAAGCATTAGATACTTGTATTCTCAGACGTCTGGCATGGTTCTTGGCATCTTATATATTAGATGAAAGATTTAAAAAAAGCTTCAGCCCAAATCTGAAAAAAAATCACTCAGAGAATAAGACAAAGGATAAAAAAAAGAGTTATCTCTATCTCTACCACAGTAATTCTCAGTTTGGACCAGAGATAATAAAAAAGCAGAAAACCCTCAAATGAAGTCAATACTGTATTTTTTTTTGAAAGCTTGTGAGCATATGAAACAGTTCTCTTGTTTTGGCAAATGATAGACATTTCTGCTCAGATGGTGGGTCTAAAATCACAGGGTCTGTAAAAGACCAGGATTGGTGTTTTGGGTTTACAGGTGAACAGGTTGGAAATCTATCACATCCAAAACAAGCTCTGGATTTATGGCTTTGATCAAGTGTAAATAGAAGGTATATAATTTACTAAGCTATAGAGGATGTTTGATGTTTTTTAGAAGCCAGAGCTACAAAGTCAAATCAAAATGGTGGAGCTGGTATCTGGTTAATTCCATGTGGACCCATTGATTTGGAATGAGAGTTTTCTGGATATGCCAGCCTACACAGACCTGAAAAATTGAGTATTAAAACTGAGATTCAATGATGATGATTTGTGTTTTTATTTTAATGATCATCTAGACATTAGTAGGAAAGTACTCTGGGTTATCTGGAGGTCAATCTAACAATCTCTTAGAACTGCCATGTAATTTCAGGTCTCAAGTTCATGATTCACCATGGCTCAAATGGCCCTGCAGGTGACAGGGTTTAACTTCTAATGCAATGTTTCTCAGATGGAGGTCTGTGGGCTTATAAGTTTAAGGATCCACAAGTTCTTACATTTGGAAAACTGTGATAGAGACAATAAATGCTTCCTCGGAGGAGGGATTATTGATTTTTCATCTGGGTAGTCAAGGGAAGGTTTTATGAGGGAGCTGGCATCTGAACTGGCCCTCCAGTACAGACCCTGTATGCTTTCTCTTAACAAATGACATCAAGTGTCTATTTAAACTATCTGCTTGAGAAAATACCCCCCTTCCAGGGGCCATTCATTACTTCCTGGTTTTCTTTGAGAGTCTCGATGTGTTAGTTATATTTAATTATGGTGTGGCCCAGAGAGAAGATGTAAGGAAAACAGTGTGTGCAGGGAGCCATGGAGGAAAGGAGAGGGTGGGGTGGCAGAGGGAACAGAAAACAGCTCAGGTTAGCTGGACTGCAGGGCAAATGCAGGCTACAGTGGACAGGGGGTGCAGTGCTGGCAAAGTCTTTTGTGAAGGCCAAGGCTCAAGAGTGTCTATTTTTTTCCTGTGATTAGGCAAGGGAGGTGTGTGTGTGTGTATTTTCCAGGGTTGGTCATTTTATACTGATGGGGATGACTCTGACAACATTACAACTAACACAAATTCATGGTCCTATTGTTGAATAACCATGTCAGCATCATTTTGTTTTAGAACTCTTGCTCATCAGTAAAGCTGTTGGGCATGTGGGGAATTTTCAATGTATATGTCACTTTGGGTCCTTGAAGAAGACATAGGAGACATGTTTGGAGTATGTGCCTTGCCCTTGCTGACAGAGTGGACCTGGGCAGTCATGTCTAAACTGCGTCACCCTGCCCTCTCTTACCCCCACTCCAGCAGGTGAAATCCAACTTGGCCCTTAATTGTGGGCGAACCAATCCATTGCCTGGGCTGAGCTAATCAGGCTCTGTCTTATGGGGATTTGAAATTTGGACATCAGTAAGATGAGGGAGCTGCCAGAACTGAAAGTTTGTTTCAAGCAAACCGTGTTGAAAGCAGGGGAAGCCTATTGAAAGAGCAAGGTGAAGAAAGAAGAGCGTGACCGAGACAAAATCCATGTAGAGAGAATAACTCTGGTTTCTGGTTTTCCAGTTTCAGTTCTAATTCCAACTTGGCCTGTATCTCATTTGTTTCCTGTCTGTGCTTCCCATTCTCTTTAGGATCGCCTGTTGCATCTTTACAATAAAATTCTCTATGCTTAAGCTAATTTGAGTGGTTACTCTTTTGTGCACCCACACATAACCCTTCTAAAATAATGCTGAATTTTCAAATGAAGCCATTTGTTCTCGGGAGACCATCAGGCTGCAGGGAGTATCATCAGCTTACCAGTGCAGGTGCTAAGTCACCTTTCACTGTGAAGACATGAATGGCTTCGGTGTATTATCAAGGACTCTGGGAGACAAGTTGGCAAGTGTGGCTTGACCATTTGCTGGATGAGATCCCACCTCTTAATGCACCAAGGATGGACCAAAGACCTCAGCAGTCACAAAGAAGGTCTACACCAATCGTAGCCATGGATATTTTGACAAAAATATGAGACAAGTGACAACATATATATATATGTTTTACGCTTAATTTTCCATTCTTCATTGTGAGTACCAAAATCTCACAGCTGAAGAGAAGTCATCACCATTCTTTCAGACATGTGATGAAATCTGAAGATCTCTTTATACTAACTGCAGGATTTAATCAGCAGTGGGTAATGTGAATGTGTGTACTCTAATGAATTTCAAGTATTGCAACCTGCAGAGGTTGTCAGTGACTGAATTCCTAGGCTATGCAACTTGTAATTGAAAATCTTTACATTTTAGTTCCACCTGTCATTGTTCTAATTCTATTCAAAGAGTATCTATTATAATAATACTTTTTCTCTATCAAAAGTTACGCTTTAGTAGAAATGTATATCATTAGAAATTATTAATTCCAACCTGTTGGTAACTTGGAAATCTTGACATTTTTTCGGGTCGTTGAAACTGTAGAAAAGACTTTCATCTTGATAAATAATAAATTTGGTAAATATGAGGTAGGGATGAGAAATACTGTTTTAAAGTCGATTTCCTTTAAGATGCTGGGAATCTTACTCAGGCATCCATGCAACAGGCAGTATCAGAGGACTACACCAACAGGGGATGGAGACCCAGGGCATCCTCTTTGCACTTTTTTCTTCAAGAAGAGTTGCTCTTCTGCTGCTACTCATCTGCCTATTTGTGGGAATTCTATTCTTCAAATACAGAGGCTAACGGCAGCATAATGAAGTTTTGCGTATCCTCGCTGTTGCTAGATTTCTTTGAGCATGGACAGTTTACAAGGAACAACCAAACTGCACCACAAAATGATATTGATATTATGGGATTGCATCAATAGCATTGGCTGTTTCATTTCCATTCACTTATCAGGCATATTTACTTCTCAGATATTTCCTTAACCGGAATTGACTGTACTATAATTGCCTATTTCTTTGGTCCATTGGCTGTTAACCTTGAAGTGACTGGGGTAGAGCTGGCGAGGCCTTCCCTGTCAGGCCTGACCTCTCACTATGCTGGAGAGAGCGCTACCATGACAACGGCGACAGATGTCAGCTAAGCAATGTGCACCCTAGAAAGACTCCTGTATTGAGAAAATCGATCTTGTAATGGTGCCGCGGAGCACATTCGCTGAACTGCCAAGTGTTCTAGGCTTAATCATTTATTTCATCTAGCAGAGAGAAGAAAACATAAAAGAAATGAAATGAATTTGACCTCTGTCTTTTGAGTGACTTTAGTGCTACACTGAATTCTAGCAAGTGCCTCTTATGAATTTTAAAAAATTACATTAGGAATAACATTTTGAAGTGAAATGACTCTTGTAATGCCAACCCTCCAGAAACATGTTATTTCAAATGTCAGACACATAATAGTCATTTGCTACTTTCTGTGTATGTCCAGGGGTTAGCTCCGTCTTGGGTATGTTTCAGGCAAATTATTATAAAGGAACCAGGAATGAAGCAGACCAGAGCCTACTGCCTTGGCTTTCTCTCTTTTTCTTAGCATAAGGGGTCTTCCTTTGTGCTGATGATCACAGGGCTTAGTGAGTAGCATCAACAGTGTTTCGTATTGACAGCTTCACACCCCTCTCAATTTTATAGTCTTCCAATAGCATGCTTGTGTCTCTGTCTCCAGAGTGGAGTTTGTCTCCATGACAGTTAATCCAGGGACAGCCTTCCATCGCCTTGATAAGCTTGTCATTCAAGCCTTGACACCTCTCATTCATTTGAGTCTGGCCCGCTGGATATGCAAATGATGGAGGACTGAAAACCATAATCCCTCAGCCGTGATGGCCAGTATGTCAATGTCACTATTTTTGGAACGACCACTTGGGTAGTAGTCGGGGAGTGGTGGAAAGCTAAACCAGGGGACACGGAATGCACTTATGACCTTTCTTTGGCTCAGAACTACATTTTTTGAAAAAGCAAACCCTCAACCAAGACAAACCCCCAAAGCTTAAAGATTGTAGACAAATTTCTCTGATAACCTTGCCCATATAAATAAATATCATTGAGAGTGATTATAGTGAAAAGGATCTCTTAAGATTTTCAATGCGCTATGTCTGTCTCTTGTGCTGTGGGATATTTTATTGCATTTTTGCCCTCAAGTGGAGCTGACGGGAGCCAAGCTTGTAATTTAAATCAATAAGAACCCTTTACCATGGCCATAAAATACTTGGCTAAACCTTTGAAGTGGCCACAGTTGAATGCACAGTGAACACAGTAGTATAAATGTTCCTTAAGATGTATTGTATGAGACCACTACTAGAACAGCATTCAGAGGAACCGGCTGTAAGCATCTTTTGTGACTGATGGGAGAGGGTCCCGCCTGCTTTTGATCATTTACATGCACTGTTCGCCTTGCCACTCCAAGTGGCTCTAAACAAGCCCTCTTAATTGGCACATCACCCCAGCCGCAGCCTTCTGCTTTCCCTTCAGACCTTTTCACTATCTCTTCGGCAGGGTTTCTGGGATCCGGGTCCCCTTCGAAACCAGTAATCCACATCTGATATGCTGTTGTGTTGACTGCCCCTGTTCCTTTGCACTGTAGCCGGGAAAACAGAACA
Organism: Mirounga leonina; assembly: GCF_011800145.1. NCBI lineage: Eukaryota > Metazoa > Chordata > Mammalia > Carnivora > Phocidae > Mirounga > Mirounga leonina. The sequence goes on from NW_023270451.1 coordinate 41,980,531, forward strand.
AAGGCGGGTTGTTCATCCCCGTCAGGGGAGCAGGGAGCACAGCGCGTGGGTTCCACAAAGCCGGCAGGGCAGCGGGCTCTGCAGGAAAGCGAAGGCCCCGGCTGCCGCTTACCTGTTTGTTTCTTTTGCAGTTTTTGGAGCAGAGTTCTTCAGCAAACTGTCAGACCTGAAGAAATGGTGTTTGGCTCCCTCTGTTCCTCTCTCTGCCTCACAACTGTTCTCGCCTTTCTTTCCCTTTCTCGGCTCCCTTTTGCTGCCTTTGCTTCTTTGTGTGGATGGATGGACGGATGGATGGATGAGTGGATGGGCGCTCCTCACTCTTGTCCTCTGTGTCTCTGTCTCTCTTTGTCTCTCACTCTTTGTCTCTCTGTCTCTCTCAGATTCTAAAATCCTCTCTGATTCTGTAATAACAGTAAACAGTAGTCATCTGAGTTTGGAATTTGGCCATGATACCTTTGGGACACGCTCCCTCTCCTGGTTGATAATGTTGCAGCTATTATGCTGAAGGTGCAGGCTCAAACCTGGGTTGACCGTCACTTCCTTCCAGAATCCTCAGCTGACCACTTTTCTTGGCCACTGCCTCACGGGAGTCACTTATTCTTGGTGAAAAACCAAAGATAGGGACCAGAGTCACAGCCACTTTCCACTTCGATAAAATACCTTTCCCCCAGTTCCCCCAGTCTTCGAATGGGACCTCCATGTATCCCAGTGGTTAAGGAGATGGATACACACTCTTTGTGGCCTTTCTTCTTGAGGTAGGCACTTTCTGAAGGGCCTCTCTGGGCCTAGATCTGACCCCTGTCGTGGGTCACATGTCATGTATGTTTGCCGCATGTGGTCTGGCCACACGTTGTTTTCTGGCCTCTGCAAACCCAACATGATTAGGTGGCCTATGACATTTCATCTGATGTTTACCAATTTTTTTTTTTTTTTTGCTTGTATGTGACAGCAGAGTAGGCAGGGCCTTGAAAATGCACTACTTCATATTGTGTAAATGGCACTTAGAAATGTGTGCAACGGTAAGCTATCAGGGCTGAAATCAGATTTTAAAGACATACCAATGAGATTCAGTGCTTGGAACTGGTCTGGGTCCTGATTTGAACAAACTAACTGTGAAAAGGTTTTTTTGTTGAGACAACTGGGGACTTTTGACTATGGACTGATTATTAGATCACTTAAAAAGTTCTACAGGGGAAAAAAATACTACTTGCAAAGAAACGTACAGAATAGATAAATTTGCACCATAGATGATAATGATTCAAACTGGATGATGAGCAGAAGAAAGGCTCATGGCACTATTCTCTCTATTTTTCTATATGTTTTAAAATATTCTGTACTACAAAGCCAGAAAAAGTCAACATGCCCCTTCAGGATTGCACAGTCACCACATTTACACCTACTGTTCAATGGAATTTTATCTCATAGGTCTTTAACTGTTTTCCTGTCAGCCTTTTACTTCACATGGACAAATCATGCTTCTGTTATATGACTGTTTGAAAGATATCTCTATCTCTTTGCCATCTGTGGCTTGAGTTTTAACATTTGACGTGGGAATATTTGCCTGCCTGCTCTCCCGATTTGGACTGTAAGCAGCTTGAAAGCAGGCCTGTTTCAGGGGCACCTGGGTAACTCAGTTGGTTAAATCTCCAACTCTTGGTCATGAGGTTAAGTCCCACATCGTGCTCCATGCTCAGCAAGGAGTCTGCTTGAGATTCTCTCTCTCCCTCTGCCCCTCCCCTACACTGGCACATGTGTGCTCACTCTCTCTTTCTCAAAGAAAAAAGAAAAAAGAAAAAGAAAGCAGGCTTGTTTCTTACCTGTCGGGATTTCCTACCTCGACTCTCGCAGTAGAAGGCCCAGAACAGGCTGGAACACATAAACCGTGAAATCTAAGCAACTGAATGCAACAAAAGTCCATTTCCTGTTGTGTGTCCGGCATCCCTGTTTTGTCTTGCAGCTGTGCTCTTGGGAGCAGGTGGCCTTCCATGAGACTCCAGCAGGGCAAGAGAGAGATGGAGGTAGCTGGCTGGCTTTGGACTGCCTTGTCCTTGGAACGTCCCACAGAATTTTCCCCGCAGTCCATAGGCTGGAACTAGTCACATGGCCCCACAACCGCAAGGGAGGCTGGGATATGGAGGGGAGCATGTGGCTATTTGGTGAGCATGAACCTCTGTCACGCAGAGCTAAATGATGTTTGTTGAAGCTGCTTCTTACCCCACATGCATATGCCTCCTGAATTTCAACATGAGAGAATGCCAGGGAAGGAGGCTTTGTGTCATTTGTATAAGATAAGAAAATGATAACCAGACTGTTTCCTCCTTCTCCTTCTTCTTCTTCCTTTTTTTTTTTTTTTTTTTTTTTTTACCACACACTGGATTCTTTTCTCTGCAGCTAGAACCCTGTCTCCAGTTAATGGCAAGACCCCAGCGCTCTAACCAGCCACTGTTCCAAGTATTTGGCTCTGTGGCTATGACAATTGGAATTGGAGGCAGAGGGACCCGTCTTATGTCTGTGCCTAAAGATGTAGCTCTACCCTGTCTAGGGACCAGCTCTGGCTGCTATAAGCTGAGGGTGCTCATAGGATGGAGTGGGACACTGATTGGGGCCTACACAGTTAACATAGTAATAACAAAAAAATAACAGTGGTATATCAGACCATTGTAATTATACATTATAGTGAGAAGTTTTATCTAAGGAATGGACACCACTAACTAAAGAGAGAAAATGTAGACTCTTAAGCCAGGTACACATTGCTCTGTATATGCTATGCTACTATCTTCCTCAAATTTAGTGATTGACAGGTACCTGTAGATATTTACTTATAGGTAAATGGTCTATATGAATTGGTGTTACAGACCTCTCTACCTGCTCTGTTCTGCCTCCCTTCCACCCCCTTCCTCCATGACTTTTTGTTCCAGGCTCACTACTGTGAAAATGCCATTTCTTGTCAGTGGTGCAGAATGTGCCCATTAAAACTGATATGAATGAGAAAACCAATCTCCAATTACCACACCAGCCATTGTTTTGGATGTAAATTTCATTCACTTAATTTTTTCCCAACAGGTACATATCGAGCATGTGTAAGCCCTGTGTGCCTAGGGTGATGCCAAAGAGCTAGAAGTTGTGACCTAGTTGAGTAACCGTCTGCTTGGATCCTATGGATGAATCCCTCAGCGTTGTTCAAGCAAGGAAGAATCCAATGGCAAAGATTCACCTGGGGAGACAATGGAAAAAGGGATCTCAGGGCTAACTTGGGCCAGAATGAGGCAGAGCTACCACCTGGAGCAGGGGACAGGAACCGTCAGGACACAAGGCGCCCCAGGTCAGAGAATCCCTGTCTCTCTCTGGGGTCACAGGCTCTGTCTTTCCTTGCATCTCTGCTTCTCTGTGGGCCTTTGCTCCATTATCTCTCTCTGCTGACTGGCTTCTGCTACCTCATGGCATTTGTCCCCATTTGTGTCACATTGCTGTGGCTCTGGCTTGACATGGCCCTGCCTGGATCTCATAGCACCCTTTCAACTTCTTGTCACTCTCATGGAATTCCCTAGCTCAGACCCCTGACAAAGACATTCTGATTGATCCAGTTCTCTTTCTCTCCACTATGTTTTAGGTTCTATACCAGGGGGCATTGGGAAGCTTTTGGTTTGGTGAACATGCCTGTTCTAGTTGGCCATGATGGATTGGGGGGGTAGGGGCCTGTTGTGTTGTACAGTGCATGGACACATGGATGACAAGAGCTGTGGGTGGGGCAGGTTCCTCAGAAGAGGCTGTGTTATTGCAGCCCTGCTGGGGCTAAGAGGTGAAGGTACTCAACCAGGTAGATACCTTATGAATGCTGATCTGAGAGTCTCCTAGAAACAATGGGCAGCCATTCAGGGCATTAAGAGGAGGGTGATCTGACTATTTGTCTCTTTAAATGGCCCCTGTGACTGTGTCCTGGAGAGTGAGCTGGAGGGCCACAGATAGAGCGACACTAAGGTCATTTTAGAGATAGAAGAAGAACTGGATGGGTTACCCTGTGTTTGGCAGTGAATGGTAGTCATCTCTTGCCCCTCTTCCCCTGGATATCCGGGCTCTATCACACTGGTCCCCTTTTAGTTCCTCAAATTCCCTTAGCTCATTTCCTCCTCAGGGCCTTTGCACCCACTCCTCATGTGCCCTTTGTTGGAACTTTCCAGCTCCACCTACTTATCCTTCAGTCTCAGCTCCAGTGTTACTTCCCCAGAAAGCCTTCTCTGACACCCTTCCACAAGCAAAATAGGTAAGACCCTTAATTCACAATTAGTTATTTAATGTCTGTTCTTCCATTAGAATGCAAGTCATTTGAGTTCAAGGATTATGTTAACCATATTAAAAGAAGAATCCCCTGTACCAATATGCTGCCTGTTAGATAGTGGGACCTTAATAGATATATTTTGAATGAAGTATGCTGGCTTTTCTCATACTGTCTTGTTCAATCCTCCTTACAGTTTTATAACTGCATTTTTATGGATGTGCAAACCAAAGCTTAGCGAATACAAGGCAAGAAAGTGGCAGAACCAGGATTTGAAGCTAAGAGTGTTTAACACCAAAGTCTTCACTCTTCATATCACAGCAGGAATAAGGTGAGGTTATTTTATTCAAGCAACCTAATTCAGATTAGGCCAGAACACTATGAATTCATTTTGTTCCCTTGCTCCATCCTACTGAGATCAATTTAATTCACTTAGTATTTATGGAGTGCCATGAACTCAATTCACTATGTTAAATGGGAGGGCAAGAAGGGACAGGCTGGGCTTCAAGGAAATGCTTGTAGTAAGCTGGACGTAGAGGGCCTCAGGAGGAGGAGAAGCTCGATGCCTCCCAGAGGAGCAGCCTGGCCAAAGGCCCGGGGCATTGAGTCATTAGGAATGACTTTTGGGGTTGGCAAGGTCCTACTGTCCCCAGTCCCTGCTGAGATGGGTAAAACATTGAGGCTGGCTGCTTCATGGAAAGCACTTGGCTTTGGAGTCCCCCTCTGCTACTTTCTAGCTGAGTAACAGTGGGCAAGATACTTCCACTCTCCCAATTTGCAGGGTTGTGGTGAAGATTTTACAAGAAAATGCAGGTATAGCACCAGGCTCAGTGCCTAGCATAAGGTGTTGATGGATATATGTGACCTTCCATTACCACTGAGCTACTGGGCAAGCATCCTGTCTGCTCATCCAGATGGAACAACCTGGGAGGGTGCAGAGAAACATTTCATAGTGGGGGGTCCAGAAAGTCAGTGGCCAAGAGTATCAGAAACAGTGACAAGAAGATACCCCCACTCCCCCCTTTTTTATTGTTGAGATGGCACTTATATAACATAAATTAACAATTTTAAAGTGTACGACTCTGTGGCATTTAGTACATTCACAGTGTTGTACAACTATAACTTGTGTCAAGTTCCAAAGAATTTTCATCACCCCAAGAAAAACCCTGTACCTGATCAGCAATCACTCCCCCAGTCCTTCCACCTCTCAGCCCCTGGCAACCATCGATTTGAGTTCTGTCTCTAAGGGTTTACCTATTCTGGATATTTTGTATAAATACAATCATACGGTATATGTGACCTTTTGTGTCTGGCTTCTTCCACTCGGCATCATGTTTTGGGGGTTCATCCATGTTGTTGCATGTGTCAGAATTTCCTTCCTTTTTTATGGCTGAGTAATATTCCTCTGTATGTCCATATCACCTTTTGTTTATCCATTCATCTGTGGATGGATATTTGGGTTGTTTCTACCTCTTGCTATTGAGTATAATGCTACTATGAACATTCACAAACAAGTGTTTGAATACCTGTTTTCAATTCTTTGGGGCTTATATACCTAGGAGTAGAATTGCTCAGTCATAAAGTAATTTTCTGCTTAATTTTTGGAGAAACTACCAAACAGTTTTCCACGGTGGCTACACTGTTTTGCGTTCCCACTAGCGATGCACAAAGAGTTCAGAGTTCTCTTCAGCTACCACTTGCTTTCTGGTGGCTTGGGTTATAGCCATCCCAGTGGGGAAGAAGTGGTTTCCATTTGCGTTTCCTCCCATCTTTATTTTCTCAATGCGGAAGAGGAGTTGGGTCTTCGAGCCTTCTCTGACTTCTCAGACCATCCCTCGTGGTTAACATGTTAAAGAGGCTGCCACAGGGAAAGAGGTCCACTGATATACTTTGAGCTGAATTTTAAATTAGGACAAACCATGGAAGGCCATTTGGGAGCACTCCTCATTGAAATTACAAATGCATACACACTTTGACCCAGAGTTCCAAGTCTAGGAATCTGTTTTATGGATATACTCCCATGTGAACAGAATGATGTGTATATATGGTTGCTCACTGCAGTGTTATTTATAACAGTGGCAGATGGGAAATGAACTCAGCGCTCCTCACTGGGGGACTGGTTAAACAAATTTGGGGACGGGCCTACAATGGGGTACTGTACAGTTGTAACAAATATGGAGGCACCTCTTTGTGGACTGATACAGAAGGAATTCCAAGACAGATTGTCAAATGAAAAACAAAGCAAGATGTAGAACAGTGTTTCAATAGGTTGCCCATCATATAAAAATGGGAGAAAAAAATGTGTGTGTGTGTATGTGTGTGTGTATTTTCTTGCATATTCATGAAATACCTCTGGCAGAGGAAATTGGTGATGGGGGACAAGAATGGGAAGTACAGTATTTATATTCTACCTTCTTGTGCTTTTGGAATTTTAAACTGTCCAAATATATTTTTCATTCAAAAAATAAATGAAAGAAATTAAAATAAAGAGAATTCATAATCCCTAAAGATCTCACTGATTTGGGCTCTGTTATTCTGATTTTATGGTCAGTTTGGTAGGACATGGACTCTAATGTAAGATTTTTTTTTTTTTATGCAAGCCTATGCCAGGGATAGGATTGTAGGAGAAGTAATTCAAACTCCCATCCTTCCCCCTCCCACTGCAGTCCTGGCTGCAGCCGCAGCTTGCTGACTTGGCCACAATTTGAGCTTGAGTCAGCCAGCCTGAGGCCAACCCAAGTAACGTCCTGCAGCACGCCGTCCCTCAGGCCTTCAGACCACAACTGAAGGACCAAAGGAGCAGAGGAGCAGATGTGGGTGGCCCTAGGCACTGGATGGAGATTGTGTCCTAAGTACATCTTCGAACCTGAGACTTGGAGCTCAGTGCCACTCCCCTACCAGGCAGCCCAGAGGGCTTGGAGCAGACCAGAAGGCCCCAGACACGGCTGAGTGCTGCCACTTTCTTGCTAAGTGACCTTGGGCAGATCACCACAAGTTTCTGAACCTCTGTCTTCTCATCTCTAAATGGGGCTAATCAAGGCAAGATTGTTGTGTGTTGAGGAGGAAAACTAAGAGGGCTTTTAAAATGTAAGCTCTCTGAAATGCATAGAAGAACATGAAGGGTTATCTTGAAAGTCACTGAAAAGTCCACATTGGCTAAACGTCTCTGTGTGTGAGGTGTTTGAGAGCTGAGGAGACCACAGATGAAAGTAACACATTTTCCACCCTTCAAGGTTTTGAGGGCTCATCGGCTAGTGGGAGAGGCGGATGTGAGACGATTTATTACAGCCATGTGTTCAGCGTAGAACAGAATAGAATCTATTGTGTAAGGGGACAGAGAGGAGGGCATCCATCCTGCTGGGGACTTCAGCAAATGTTCCAGGCACCAGACTATATTAGGGTAGTATCTGGAAAGGGAAGTAGGAGGTTGCCAGGTGCACACAGAACATTCCAGGTGGAGGCGACAGTCTGTGAAAAGGCAAGACAGGAGAAAGAGTAGAGTGTCTTTGGGCACTTCCACGCAACTGTCTGCTACAGACATATGGTGTGCGGGAGGAGGCGGGCAGAGGAGGGACGAGCAGGACTCCTATCAGAAGCCTTTTTATCGTAGGTCACAGCCAGAGGGCGCAATAAGAAATATAGAGCAAATAAGTCAATATGGAGCAGCAAGGAATCATTTTATAGAACCCCTGAGTGAGCTGTAAGATACAGAAGACCCTGAGCCACCCGATTTTTCAGTCCAGGCAGTAGATGAGTCCGGCTCCCAGTCATGAAGTCAGTCCGGGCATTGTGTTTTCCTGGCTGAGATGTCCATCCTTCCTCCTGACAACAGGGCGACCCAGAGACAAGCTGTCCTCACCGGCAGTCCCTTGTCCCACAGCATCCATGAGCACAGGAAGTTGCTGTGTCCCAGGATGAAGTCACTGATCTAGAACACAGGGCGCTCTCTTATTGGCGAGAGCCGCCTTGGAGAAGTCTTCTGCTCAGGGTAAGTCCCAAGATCAAATGTGAGACACATGCTTCATGCTTTCCAAACCTCAGACACGATCATGTGCCTCCCCCAATTTGAAAACTGCCTTGGGTCTTCTCTGACTGCAGAATCCAGCCTAAACTGCTTGGCCTGATGCCCTGGGGTTATCCACAACAGGCCCCTCACCTTCCCTGTAGTCTCAGCTGCGGATACTAGGGGGAATCACCTCCTCTTCTGGATTCTCAGCAGTTGGCACTTTCCTCTCTAAGAGCTCTTTCCAGATTGTTCGTTTTTGTGCCCATTTCTTAGGAAGTTTGTGGTTCCTTGAGGATAGCGGTCATGTGTGACTCTGTAGTTTCGGGGTCCAGCTGTAGGTCTGGCTCATAGTAGGTGTTTAGTAAATGCTTAAAGAATGGATGCCTGGGGGCAATGGGGAGGGAGGTGTGATCTCTGGCAAAGATGTAGGGAATGTTTTCTGAAAAGAGTGAGGGGTCAGGAATGGTGAGTGGGATCCTCTTCTTCCTTTTCTCCTGCTTTTAAAAAAATTCTCTCCCTCTTGCACTGCTGCCCTCACATCTATGTTTTATGCATCCTTAATTCTCCAGAAATACCTTCTGTGCTGGCCTTTATGGATTTGGGACATGGATACTCACATAACGCCCCCACACAAGAACAGCTATCGTGGCTGATAAATCAGAGATCTCTAATGCAGATTTCTACTTTACCATTCTTCATTGAATATATTAGGAAATATTAGTCACAATGAAAATGAGAGGTAGGAGAAACATAATTCAGTGTTCTGACACAAGGTTGTTTTCTATGGTCCACAGGCTAATTTTTTTTTTTCAATTAGAATTAGAAACTGATGATACTTTCACTTTTTCCCTTAGGAAAATATTTATGGATCTAGCCATCTTACTTTGAGGGTAATTCTCCGATGATTCTGCCTAAATGTTTCTCCTTTAATTTCATCCCAAGGCCAAGCTTTAATGCTTGAAATGATTAGTTCATCCTGCAACTAATTTAGAATTTGAGTTAACACAGACACAGTTTTCATGTATATTCTCATAATATTTGAAATAACCCTTTATCTCCAAAGTGTCAGAGTTGTACTTACAAATGTGCAGAATTTCATCCAAGGTGGTCACCAGTTTATAAACCAAGGGCTCAACAAATCAAGGCCTTCTGAATCATCAGGCCCTACCTACTATTTTTAAAGACTTTAATGCTTATGACGCATGAATAGGTATTGTAGGCTTATTACAAATTTCACATTTTAGTCAGTTGGTCTCATTTACTTATTAAGAGCCATTTATAGAAAATTCAGTTCACCCGACTATCTGCATAGGGTAATGTGGGCAAAGACTCGGTAAACTCGTGAGAACTATACACCTTTTGGGCATTATATTAATGTCTGCATGTCACTGCACCTGCCAGACTGCATTTTAAAAAGGTTGAAACACACTACATATATTTGTCTACCATTTCTGTTACAAATAAATCTTTATTATTTTCCACATTAAGATAAACGAAACCAGAGAAGGGATGTAATTACCAAACATAAAGATCCAGGAAGAAAATGATCTTTTCTTTTCTTTTTTTCTTCTTTCTTTCTCTCTCTCTCTCTTTCTTTCTTAAAAATCTTATTTATTTACTTGAGAGAGAGAGAGAGAGAGCAGGCATGAGCACATGAGCGGGGCGAGGGGTAGAGGGAGAGGGAGAGAGAGAATCTCAAGCAGACTCTTCACTGAGTATGGAGCCCGACATGGAGTTCAATCTCACGACCCTGAGATCATGACCTAAGCTGAAATCAAGAGTCGGACACTTAACTGACTGAGCCACCCAGGCGCCCCTCATATCTTCCTATATCCTCAAGAGAAACTAACTCTTGCTTCCCAGGTACTTGCATTTTCAAGTCGGGTAATAACCTTCATCCAAAGTGAGGGAGCCCTTCCACTGGAGATAAGAAGTGACTTAGCCATAAAACCCAACACTATCCCTCCCCACAATGTGCTTCCTGATGGTCTTCCTTCCAGCAGAGCTGGTTTGAAGGCTCTGGATTTTTGGCCATGGCTTCAGGCTGCTGTCCTATGTGGCTAGCCTCAGAGGGCCCTCTGAAAACCCAAAGAAGCTTCATCTGCCAGGGGATTAATTTCTTGTCTTAAAATCATTCTTAAGAGATAGTATTTAAACATTCGCTCTCTTGACCCTAGAATTCTCTTCTCAGAGTAATAGGTCAATTACACAGGTGGCAATTTTCTCCCCACGGCAGCTACAGGGATCGTATCTGGTAACCCAGCTCCTCACTGCACTTGCAGTACCATGCTCCTCCCCAGGGCCTACAAGGTCCTTTAGGATCCTGCTCCCACTACATCCCCAGGTGATGCCTCTGCCTCTGCCCTTCACCCACCCTGCTCTGGGTCCACTCTTTTCTTGTCTTTATCAGCACCATCTTCATTTTCATCCTGGATCTTTATGTTTGGTAATTACTTCTTTATTTGTCTATTTTATTCCCCCACCAGACTGTGAACTCCATGGGAGCAAACACTATAGGTCTGCTGTCTCATTGCCATCCATCCAGCCCTGGCAGATGCCAGGCTCAAAGTTGATATTGTTGGCAGACTGCCAGTTGTCCATCTGAGTCTGTTTTCCTTCCTATAGTAATAGGATTTAAGCTGCATATTGCCTGGTGCCCAGCTAGACCACATGAGCAGCATCCTGTAGGGCTGGGTAGCTAGATGCCCAAGTCATCACCTGAGGAAGGAGAGAGGAAGTGACGTGTGTAACTTCTGCCTCATTTGCTCAGAAACCAAGGCCTAGCTCCCAGACTGGTACTCACCTTCCTGAGGGTAGGAACATGGCGGTGCCCATGTTCAGCTTGACCACATAAACAGGGCACCACTCTGGATGGTGACAGAACAGCTGGATGAAAGGTGAAACATGCATCTAAATGACTATATATGGCAGAGCTCCCCCAACCTGGACCATTTGCCTTATAATATTACATGAGTGTGGGATAAACTTGTGCTTTTAAAAGCTACTGTATTGGGGTGCCTGGCTGGCTCAGTCTGTAGAGCATGGGACTCTTGATCTTGGGGTTGTGAGTTAGAGCCCCACATTGGGTGTAGAGATTACTTAAATAAATACATAAATCTTAAAAAAAAAAAAAAGCCACTGTATTTGGTGGTCTCTTTGTTATTCAGCTTAGTTTTCAACCTGGCTGACACACTGTTGAATAAATAGTTGTTGAACCATCAGGGGCTTGCCATATTACCCTGTGCTATCATATCATGAGGGCACATCATCACTGGGGGCAGTCAGCACCAGGAATCATTCACTAAGCACCTGCTGGGTACTGGAAAACACACACACCATGAACTGTCCTATGCTGGTTGGGTATCCTCATCTTTTCCCACTCAAAAGTTCCCTTGTGGCTTGCAGTGTCTCGCTGCATCGTTGACAGATTTTGCTCTGCCTTTCAAAAGGGACCAAACTTGAAAGAATGTCACAAGCCATGCAGCATGTGTTGAAGATTCTATGTCGCTCTGTGATAAAAGTTCTTGTGTGAGACAGAAATGCCCTCTCATGGCTTGTGGCAACCTGTGACCCACATCATAGTGGAGAGTCCTGCCCACTTCACAGTGCTGTAGTGACTGGCACAGTTCATGTCTGTGGCATTTCATACCTGAACTTTTAATGTTAGACAAGTTTTTCCTGAAACTCTTGTTCCATGATGGTGGGTGGTTGTGTTTGTTTACTGAACTTTTGGGGAGTATGCTAGCTGTGAGTCATGATTTCCCTAAGGAATTGTCAATTATGGCTTTAATTATGGAAAAAAGTTTTCCCTTTCTCAATGAACTTTTCTACTTAGGTGCAGTATATTTTTAAGCTCCGCTATTTTTGAAGAAAGACATTTAGTAGTCATTCAGTTAATCTCTTACCTCCTCCCAGAGGTAGCATTTAAGAAGTCGTCAGGATTTAGCCTTGTTTTAAGGCCATTTCTGCAGCAAACAGACTCTGAGATGGGGATTTGTATGCCGGAAGTTGATTGGAGAATGCTCTGGAAACAATACTTGAGAGGGATGAGGGAAGGAGAAGGGCACAGAAGGAGGAGTTGAACTTCAGTGAAGCTAGGATCTAGAGCTAGAATGGCCCTTCAGAGCGGTCCTATATTGAGGCAAGGGGGCTGGGCTTTTATAGTGCTCCTTCCTCCCATTTACCTGTCATGAGATATGGCTAGAAGGGAAAGTAACCTCTGATGAGGCAGCTCCCTTAGCCAAGGGCAGGGCCTAGAGAGGGCCTAAGATGTGAGTTAGAAGTAGCTCAAACTCCCTGCAACTAGGCGGGTGAGTGTCATGGTCCTAAAGAGGGCTCTAGGCGGCGCTGTCTGGCACCCACTTGCAGGGCTTCAGCATCGAATTAGCACCTGAATAACGCTAGCCTTAGGAGGACACTACCTTGCCCGTTTTGTTCCTTGCAGTATCTCCTGCTCTTAGAACAATGCCTAGCGCCTAGCAGAAGCTCAGTAGGTATTTGCTGAATAAATAAATGAAAGCAAGAACACGCGGGATTACTCAAGGGATATACAAATTATGATACCTTTAATAACCTTTGTCAAAATTAAGGAAACTTACTTGACTTTAAACTTCCAAGTAGAAGCTGGAATCTTTTTTTTTTTTTTTTAAAGATTTTATTTATTTGACAGAGACACAGCGAGAGAGGGAACACAAGCCGGGGGAGTGGAGTGGGAGAGGGAGAAGCAGGCTTCCCAGAGAGCAGGGAGCCCAATGCAGGGCTCGATCCCAGGACCCTGGGATCATGACCTGAGCCGAAGGCAGACGCTTAACGACTGAGCCACCCAGGTGCCCCTAGAAGCTGGAATCTTTATAGATGTATTGAAACTATACATGTATCATAAACTCTACCATTTCCTGTATTTGGACAGATTGTGGGAAAATGTTTTGAGTCCACTTGAGTAGTCAGGCAAGTGCAGATGAGTTTCTTTTGAGGCAGGAATAAGTCAATGCATTCAGGGAAAAATACTCTAAACTCAAAATAAGAACACATGGTGTGATGAGATTTGACAATAGGAGAGAATATTTTAAGTTGGGGCCTCCATGGAAAATCCAGGAGACATCTTTGCCAAACTCACAGGCTGAGGGTTCTGAATTATAGGTTATGACTACATTTGTGAGAGACTAGGGATGAGTCAGACTGAGCCTGGTTCCTGACCAGCCAGTGGGCTATTGCCATGGCAAGGTCACTTTTGTGCCATGCATTGTCATCATTTCTAGCAGGTGCAGCAGCTTTGGAGCCTATATGTGGATAACACTTAGCAATCTACAATCACATTTGCAATCTCATTTGATTCTCAAATATAGGAAGAGAGTAAAAATACCCTTCTTATGGTATTACACTAATAATATAGACACAAAATCATTAACAGAATATTAGCAATTTGAGTCTGACAGTACGTGGGATTTATCCCAAGAATGTAAAATTCTTTAAATCTTTTGAAAACTAATCATTGTAATGTAGTAAACTATAGAATATAGGAGGAAATCATGTGATCATCTCAATAAATAGGAAAAACCCATCTGACAAAGACTCAGCGTTCTCAGTAAGTTAGGATTAGGAGAGAACTGCTTCACTCTGATGGAAGACATCAATGAAAAGTCTATAGATAACATCATAGTTAGTGGTGAAACGTTAAATCCCTTGCCCATAAGAATGGGAATAAGGCAAGGATGTTCACTCTCAGCACCTCAATTCAACATCGTACTGGAGGTCTTAGCCAGTGCATTAAGGCAGGAAAAAAAAAAAGGCATACAGGTTGGAAGGGAAGAAATAAAGCTATTTTGAAGATGTATTTGTAGGTAACCTGACTACCTGCATATTACTGCCATTGCAGAGATCATGAAACTGAGTATCAGGGAGAAGTGACTCATGTGAGTTCTTACAGGCAGTACAAATGAAGCTGGCACTCAAACCTAGATCTTCTGGCTTCAAACACTGGAATGAAAAGGGGGACTATTTCATTCAATTAAAAAAAAACACAAAGTCAAGTTTCAGTTGTGCTTCTTACAGGAGTTCCAGTGGCATTGGAAATTTTCCAGAGAAAATCAACTAAAATGAAAATGGGGATGGAGAAAGGTTGTTGAGGATGGGCTGACTGGCCAGGTTCTTTGACCTGAGCACATTAAGATGTGGACAACATGCGGCTAGCGTGAACATGGATCCATTCACCAGACCCTGAAATAAATGGAGGGAAACCCTTAAGTCAAACTCAGGGCCACCCTCAACATTTGACCCAGATAAGGTAAGGATTGATGAAAAGTGCTTACTCAGATAAGGTAAGGACTAATGAAAAGTAACTTTAATATACTTATGAAACTCAAGAGGTGGCACAGGATAGAAAAGATTTAGAGAAAAAGATGTCAAGAGACTTGTAACTAGGGTGACCATATCATTCATCATCATGACTATGACCCTTATGAGTGAAAGGAGGTGCTATTAGTAATTACCTTGAGTCAACATGCACAAACCAGGATTGGGCTGGGCAAATTGGGACATTTGGTCCCCAACCTATAATAGGTGTAAAGGAAACCAGAAATGTTGTCATACCGAAGAGATCTTTGGGATTTGGGGATCTGCTCCGACTCTGGCATAGTCCCCCAGGCCAGGCAACGCATAGGTGAATGTTTTAGGGTCCAGAACCCCTATTAAGGAGGATAAAATCTTTGTTGATCTTTAGGGTTTTCCCTGCTATTGCTGCTAATTATAACAAACAAGAACAATAGCTGCTGTGTATTGAGTGCTTACTGTAGGCTAGACACTCTCAGAAGAGCTTTATGGGAACAATTCCATCCAACAACCCTAGGAGAAGGCCATTATTATCTCCACTTTACAAGTGAGGAAAGAGCCACTCAGAGAGGTTGAGTAACTTCCCAAGGTCACTCAGCTGGGAAGCGCGTGGGAGTGGAGATTTGAACCCAGACTTAACCATGATGTCAACCAACCCATACAACTTCCCTTTTGGGGTGCAGGCCATTTCAAGGACCAGGTGTGTGGCATAGGATGACTGTGTGATTAGACAAGCAACCAGAGTGGAAATAGGGGGACCTTGGTAACATGCCAGCTTTTTTTAGTTCTGGGGTTATCCTCATCCCACACTGAGAGGCACAGAAGCTCAGGGTTGACAGCTGCCCAGCACAAGCATAGCCCAGGGTTTGACCTGGACCAGCACCAGGTTCTGTGTGTTTATTATTTCATTGTGATTCTGTGTAGACTAATACGTACCGCAGACGGGAATCCTGTCCCTCCAGGTAGCTGCATATCATTCCTAGAACCACCAGGTCATCACTGGGCCACACTTAATTCTTTTCATCTCTTTCCATCAGTCAATCTAAGGGCCTCCTTAATTATCTTTATTGCTTTTCTCTGAACTCTCTTCAATTTGCCAGCATATCGCTTTGCAGGTATTGAGATACCAGAAGTGTGCAGAGAAATTATAATCTCCTGTGCATGATGTAATGCTTTGGCCTAGGAAGTTGAAAATCATAGCAGTTGTTTCAGCTGCCATTGGTATCATAACCTGCGATCAATTTTCCTGTCTCCAGTTAACTTAGGCTTTTTTTTCCAGTTAAGGTGACTACATGGCTCAAAGTCAATATAATTTATATCTGGAATATTTCAAGGTGTGTTTGTGTGTGTATTAAAAGCAAAAATAATGAAGCAAATTCAGGAAGCAAAAAGAAAAACAGAATTTCTTGCCCGTTGCTCACTTACTGGTCCTCCACTGTATCCCAGACCCCAGATGCCATGTTCAAAAGAATCTTATCGTGGAATGCTTTGAACATTTGAAATATTTGTTCATTAACAATTACTCTTGTTTTCTGTGACACCTCTTTAATGATTACATTTTAACTCTCATGTTCCTATTTGTAAATTGACAGCTCTTAGTTTGTGGTAACAGTGACCCACTGTGACTCAGTTTATAACCATCTTTGGCTTGCTTATTTTGGAATTATTTTGGTGTGAATAATTATATTGACCAGAATATCGTATTAAAATGCTAACCATGTAACAGTCTTTTTCCATAAGTAAAAATGGAAGACTGAGTTAACTCAGAGTTTCAAAAAAATTTTTGAACTCAGTTTCACAACTTGAAGTTCCCTCCTTCAGATCTAGAACACTTTATTTTTCAAGTCTTTTTGTCTTTAGAGTAGGTTTCATTTTTTTTTTACTTTGTATTATTTGCACAAAGATGGCTATATGAGTATCAATTCTTTTGACAGCAGATTTAGTTTTAAAGTTCCAGTATTTAAAACTTTTCTAGAATGTAATAAGAACACGAAAAATGCACAGCTTCTTTGTGAGGACAGGCTGTAGCTTGCAGAGTCAAACATAACCATGTCTGGAGGGTTATCTTCTCCCGTCTAGGTAACGATTTGGAAACGGCCTCTCAGAAAGTCAGTGCTGACCCTGGTTCCGTCCACAGCCCCAGAAGCTGGTTCCCAGAGCCCAGAGATCTCATGATGGTATGAGATCTGGCTGATACTTTCAGCCCCCACCCATCACTTCCTTTGGAGATTTAGGCCTAAAAATGGTTTTTCTTCTCAAATGGTTTTTTCATGGTATAAGAATTTATTGTCTTCCAAGAATTTACCTAGGTTTCAAAGTTAGCCTCTTTTTCTGCAAGGTGAGCCTGGGGGTGGGAGAGAGGTGATACAGGGAATGGACTTCATTAGTCCATTTTGTTTGAAAATGAATACAGATCCCGGTCTTCGGTCTTCGGTGTGTGTCTCTGATTAAAAACAACACAATGCCACCATCCAGTACCACCCTGGAAACTTCTCTGCAAAGTCACAACACATCCTCTCTTGAACCTCCCCTGACTCTGTGTCTTTCTATAGCATACAGTATAATTTATAAAAGTGTGAGCAACTGTGGAATTGTTCTCCTAATAGATTCTGAAGATTCCAATTTCCATTCTGCCACACAAGACTGAAAATCCACTTGTGCTCACTTATCTGTATCTGTACCTCATCCCCACGCTGCATCAAAAATCAGGTTCAGGTGCAGGTTAAGAGCACACATTTACCTCCGGAATATGAGACTTATTAAATATCTCTCCACAATTAACATCACCATATCAATAAGAATTATCATTAGGTCCTGTCAATCAGGTGCTGAATTTTGCTTCAGGGAAACAAAACAATTTAAATTATAGCAAGTGGTCCCCTTCTTTTTTACATGCTTCTCTTTAAATTGGATAATTATGTGGCTTTTCATTAGATTCCTCTAAGTGTAATAGATCACGATATTCACCCTTTGACCTTGGTGATGAATGTCTCTAGTGAAAACATGTGACAAGCAGTGTTCTAATGAGAACAAAATACTGAATAACTGGAAATCTTGTATAATGAAAGGAGAAAGCAGGAGGGAAACACAACAACCTTTAAGGTGGATGTACAAAATGTATTTGTAATGCAGCAGTGATGTGGGTTGGGGAGAAAAGAGGCTATTTTTGGTTCTAATAATGTGGATAGAAATGCTGATTTTTCTTCTTTGGTATGTAAAAAAAAAGGAGAAACAGACATTTCAGGAAATCCGCACATCAGAAAAGACTGGTCTCGGCTGAATTGCAAGCACAGATGGAGTGAACCCACTGGCCTAAGGGGGGATTCAAATGGTTTACTGCATCTTGGAACACCTGCAAATGGTTATCTGAGGGTACCTCTCATTTTATCGCTGTCTTTATGGCAGTTCCAAATGTGAGGATGGCTTAAAAAGGAAGTGATTTGGTCTTAGGGGATCTATAATCTTCAAGGGGGCTATTGAGGAAGGACAAGCGGAGCAAGGAGACCCCGAATCTCTCCACTTTGCCCTCTCTCGATCAGTGCCTGGGCAGCCTGCTCTGCTGGAGCTCAAGCACCTGCCATATTTCCAAAATTCTCAAGCTCTGATGGCTGAAAGGGATTGGGGCATCCTAAAATTGGCACTGAGATGAGGTCAGAGGTCAAGGGCAAGCTGGTGGCCTCTCACTTCTTCTTGCTTTCTTCCCCAATCTCTTCCACACTAAACTCCCCTGTATGACTAGTTGCTGGGTGGACCTAGGCAGAACTTTCTTCCTGGTGGAAATGGTTGGGGGAGTTCCTGTCACATCAGCCTGTGACACTGTGATATGCCCTAGGGTCAGAGAAATGGGTTTTCTCTTGAAAGTTTGCTTCTTTTAGATTTCCTAGATGTTTGCCTGTCCATTTGATTTTGGGATATACAACACAAGATCAGCCTATTATGGAGCTATTTATCAAAGGTATGGATTTGCTGTATCTTCTAAGGACATGAAGTTTGAGGCAGGAGCTACTTGTTAAATGCACAAGCTAGGCTGTGCTTGTTTAGGAATTGAAGAAAGGGAGACAGGAACCACCACTTTTTAAGCCCCTAGTATGTGCAAAGTGACATGGTACTGGGTTCTTGATACATGCTCTCTGATTTAATTCTCCTATCAAACCTTTTTATTCCACTTTATGATTTATGAAATGGCCTAACCATGACCCAGAACGACATGGTAGGAGGGCTTGGATTTGATCACAGGTTGGTCTGACCCTTGAGTCCATGTTCGCCAGGTTGAAGGTAGTACCTGACATAATGCTATAACGTCTCTTAAGAACCGTGCCTTTGTCACAAACTTCTCCCCAACTTATCTTCCCATGTCTCACACTTAAGAATTGATTTGCATTATTATGGACTTAATATTATTACTATCAATCTTGCTAGTTGTGCAATTCATTTTGCTTAAGAGAAGACAAGCAAGAGAAAAAACATCTGCCGTCATAAATTGATTTCTTCTGGTGCATTCCAGTTTGGGATAAGAATTTGCCATGAGTGATGTGTGTGCTTATAGAGGATTAAGAAGCTGACCAGGCTCAAAACCAGGGTTCCCTTTGTTTATCGGCAGATCTGGTCTGCTGAAGGTAAAGTCCGCGCCAGGTCCTCATCCCTGACCTCCGCCAGGTGGATCTGAGTGGAGACATCCTTGGTGCCAGCAACACTTCATCTCTTTGCACAAGAGTCTGCCAGGAAGAGAAATATCCAAAGTCCATTTTGAGCTCTCTGCCTGGGATTTACCTGCCATTTGTCATGGGCAGCGGGCAATTACTGGCACCCAGAGCCAAAGGAGAGCTAAAAGAGGGAAGGCCTGCCTCTCCAGCAAGATCATCGTTTCTCCATCAGTCACTGTGAGAGACACCTCCTGTTTATGTCCCTGGGTCAACTGCACAGAAAGGAGATCTTTTGGCTTCTCCTTAGTCACCCATGTGCTGAGAAAACAGGAAAGGATGGGTAATAGTAGTTGTTGCCAGTACTTGGGGGCTCCAGGAGGTGTTCCCAAGAACTCTATAAAGAGGGACAGTCATTCGTCTCTGAGATTTAAACCTTCAACACAAAATGCGTCAGAGTGGAGGCACTAGAAGTCATCTGAAGGAGCCGAAATAGTGCCCAGGCCCACACAACTCAAATACAGCCTGTTTGAACATTTTATTAGAAAATCTAAAGAGGGGCACCTGGGTGGCTCAGTCTGTTAAGCGTCTGCCTTCGGCTCAGGTCATGATCCCAGGTTCCTGGGATCAAGCCCCACATTGGGCTCCCTGCTCAGTGGGGAGCTTGCTTCTCCCTCTCCCTCTGCTGCTCCCCCTGCTTGTGCTCTCTCTGTCTCTTTCTCTGTCAAATAAATAAATAAAATCTTAAAAAAAAAATCTAAAGACAGAATGATTTGATCGGAAAGGGGGAGGGTTGTCCACCCCTGGAAACAGGACGAAAAAGAGAGTCTCAGGGGCAAATGTTAGCAGGGCCCACCCAGAACCTGTTCCAGGGAGAGGGATCAGCAGTCAGTGGACTGGTCATTTCTGATCCTTGGAAGAGGCATCCCCAATACGGTGATGGAAGCCACAGACATTACATGTGTGTCACGGACAGACTTCAAGGATTCAGGTCCCTTTGGCAAGAACATCCCATCCTCTCATGTTGCCACTTAAACATTTAGTCTTCCCTGTCTTGCTCCAGTGTTCACCAAACAGCCTCCATATTGCTTCCCATAAACACTTACCGACAGAAAGCAGAGAGGATGGGACACTGACTTAAATTATCTCTGATAGTGATTCTTGCTAAAAAAAAGTTAGTGATATGTTTTGGTCTTTTTTTTTTTTTTTAAAGACTTTATTTATTTGACAGAGAGCAAGAGAGGGAACACAAGCAGGGGGAGTGGGAGAGGGAGAAGCAGGCTCCCGCGGAGCAGGGAGCCCGATGCGAGGCTCGATGCGGGGCTCGATCCCAGGAGCCTGGGATCATGACCTGAGCCAAAGGCAGACGCTTAACAACTGAGCCACCCAGGCGCCCCTGTTTTGGTCTTATATACAGCACACCTTGTGAGCTCATGAATAGTTGGGTCAGTTCTCTTTGGGCTGACAGGCAGCGTGCAGACCAGACTGCAGGCAGTGGGGGGACACCAGGCTGGTGCATGGTCAGGAACCCCCTCCAGGAAAAGCTGCTGGCGCTTGGCTTTGGTGCTTACACACACAGTTGTGTTCCCAAAAGCATTTTTTTTTTAACCCTTAAGTGTATAGATTCTTAAGTGTATAGTTCAGTGGCATTAAGTGCATTCGTGCTGTTGTACAAGCATCAGCACCATCCATCTCCAGAACTTCATCATCCCAATCTGGAACTCTGAACCTAGTAAGCAATACTGCCCCTCCCCCCTGCCCCTCCCCCTCACCACAGCTTCCGGTAACCACCATTCTACTTTCTGTCTCTGTGAATTTGACTACTCTAGCTACTGCGTGTGAGTAGAATCATACAATATTTGTCCTTTTGTGTCTGATGTGTTTCACTTAGTATAATGTCTTCACAGTTCATCCATGTTGTAGCAGGTGTCAGAATTTTCTTCCCTTTTAAGGATGAATACTATTCCCTTGTATGTGTATACCACATTTTGTTAATCTGTTTATCTATTGGTGGATCTTTGGGTTGTTTCTACCTTTTGGCTCTCGTGAATATTGCTTGTGAATATGGATGTATAAATATCTGCTTAAGTCCCTGCTTTCCATTTTTTTGAGAATGAAAAAAAAAGAATTTTAAATTTCTACAATGGTCATACCTTATCTTCCCATAATGTAAACTATAGAAGTTTACAGAACATGTCAACATATTTATCTGATCTATGTAGTGGATAGGTAGGGAGGTAGATAGAGCCATCTCCTTCATTTTGCTTAAGGTAAACTGAGGCTCAAAGAGATAAAGCAGGAGGGCCTGGATTCAAATGCTGGCCTTCTGACCACAAGCCTAGGGCTCTTTTCATTACAGAGCAATCTCTGTGAGGATAGCAGCAGTGCCTACCTTATTAACTATTGTACCCCATGGTCTAGCACAGGGCTGGTTATGGCAGGTGCTTCATAAACATTTGTTGAATGAATTCTGCCCCCTTTGCCTGAATAGCCAATAGCATGAGTGCTGCAGGGAGGCCCAATGGAACACATGGGTTAATGGTCCTTGGTTGAGGACCTGAGAGGGTCTCAAAGACCACTGTAAGGTTCCTGAGGGAGCCCAACGAGTTTCCTGATTGACACAGAAACCCACTAAAGTAGACGTGATAACTTCTCCCAGTACCTGACCCCATCAGACTCCACACTCTGTATGTCAGTGGTGAGTGCCTTTGTGATTATGCTGAAGAGAGAAATGCTCCTGGACCTACCATTTCTGCACCAGAAGGAAACCTGAACTCATGGAGGAATGAGAGCTTTAACAAGCTTTCTCTTGCCCTGTGGTCACCTTGACAAGAATCAAGAATCTACTATGACCTACTTTGGTCATCTGGCTAATCATGAGTCATGGACCAGAAGGGAATATGAAATCCCAGGAGTTCAATTAGTATTGTCATCATCTGATTTGGAAGAAAGTGCAAGGAATACTTGTTATGCCAGAGTACAAAGGAAAGGACCATTGAACATGGGAGAGGTGCTATGTCTTCAGAAGTATCTGGAGGCTTCTCCCTCATTCCCAGACTCATTCATCATCAAAACTACCCAGCTTCTGGTAGTCACTCACTTTGATAAGTTTGTTGTTGAAAATAAGCATAAAAAATGATTTCTCCAACAAAAGACACATATGACTCATGTTGGACTCAACCCTGCTAATGTGGGTTCAAAAATGGTAGGTTTGCAGGAGTCTGGGAACCTCAGCAATCAAATATATCTTGGGGAGAAGCAGAGATGTACCCAGACCAAGTTGAGCTTTGAGGGTAGAGCCTGTTATTTCCCAATTCTTTTTTTTTTTTTAAAGATTTTATTTATTTATTTGAGAGAGAGAACATGAGACGGGGGAGAGTCAGAGGGAGAAGCAGTATCCCTGCTGAGCAGGGAGCCCAATGCGGGACTCGATCCCAGGACTCCGGGATCATGACCTGAACCAAAGGCAGTCGCTTAACCAACTGAGCCACCCAGGCATCCTGTTATTTCCCAATTCTTAAAGAGGTCCATGACCTGTGTCAAAGTCCTGGCTTCAGAGTAGTAATCACAGCATTTTAGTTAAGCCATCTAATGCAGACAGTACCTACTCAATGTAACACATACAGTCAGTTAGGGTTTCTTTAGCTTTTTTTTTTTTTTCTTTTACTTTAGAGTTTTTACTTTGGAAGCAGAAGGGATGGTGGGAAACTGAAACCCAAAGTCGTGTGAGTTGCATGCGTTTATAGGAATATGTTGGGGTGAGGGGATGTAGGGGACAAGTACTAGGCAGTGGGAAGTAGACAGGCTTCCCCATTGAACATCCCTCTTCTCCAACCCACTCCTCCAAATGTGTCCTGGAAAGTGCACAGGTATGTTGCTGAATTAAACATTCCAGGAAACGCTGGTATAGACAATTTGTAATTCATTGCATAATTACTGGAATTCATTGGATAATTACCAACTCTCCATGCCACTCTCCTCAGTGGAGACCTGGCCTGAGTCTTCTCCAAGTCTGAACCCAAATCAATAGAGAGCTGAGTAATGGAGAGTTACCGTCAGAGATCATTCCAGTTAAAAGATTAATGCCAACATCCACATGTATTGATATTTGAGTGCCATGTGTATATTGAAAGTACTGTACCGGGCGCCTGGGTGGCTCAGTCGTTAAGCGTCTGAACTTCGGCTCAGGTCATGATCCTGGGGTCCTGGGATCGGGTCCCACATCGGGCTCCCTGCTCGGCAGGAAGCCTGCCTCTCCCTCTCCCACTCTCCCTGCTTGTGTTCCTGCTCTAGCTATCTCTCTCTCTGTCAAATAAATAAATAAAATCTTAAAAAAAAAAAAAAAAAGAAAGTACTGTACCAAAGTGTAACACGTGCACTCTGCATTTGCAGTATCCTAAGCCTATCATTTAAAGTTACTCCCAAAGTAAGTCATTTGGCTTTCTAACAAGGACATTCTTTTATTTTACAACATGCAGTATATTTGTAATGACCTGTCACTTTTCTGAATTCAGTTCACCACCCTTGCAGGACGGAGAAGGTCTGCCATAAATGCAAGAAGGAAGCCAAGGGCAGTCTGTTCCTCTGTGGGCTTGTGTGAAGGAGGAGAGGGAGGAAGAGGAGGGGAAGGGGAGAATGGCCTAAACAGGTTCACACAGCCTATGCTGGTCTCCACCACCGCTGAGCCCTGGCCAGGCTTTTTTGGAGGGCCACAGTTGAGTGTTGGGTTAGAAACTGTAACTTCAGCGTGATTCTAGGGTCACCTTTTGGTGTGACGAGAAAGGAAACCAACATCCAGTGAGCAAGTGCTGTCCATCAAGTGTTACCTGCTCTTCATTTCATTTAATCCCATTACATCTCTAGAAGTCAGCTTTACTTTTTCCAGCCTATTTTGAAGAAAGCTGAGATTCAGGAGATTAAAAACCTTGGCCAAAATGACGTAGTAAGTAAATGGAAGTGCTGAGACTTGGCATCCTGGCCACTGCTCCCTCAGCTTAATGGAAGGAAACTGTGGGTTACAGTCGATTATGTTTGTTTGGAGGGAAGCAACCAGGCAGCCCCTGGCATCAGAAAACTCCTTTCCCAGGCAAGGGAACAGGGGGCAGAAGACACTGGTCTTGATAATCCTGCGGTGGGGTGGGGACGGGGCCGGTGGGCCGGCAGGGCTGTGCATTCAGGTAGTGTTTGTGGCAGCTGTGGGGGTTAATCCCGGCCTTGGCCACTGAGCCCCTGGATGGCTGGAGCAGAGGGGGGTTTTGTGTTTTCCTTGTACATAGCGGGTGCTTCAAAGAGTGGGTTCCAATAAGTACTGTTCATCCCACGAGTATTTGTTGAGCTCCTACTACATATTAGGCACTGACACGGGAGGGACCACAACATAGTCCCTACCCCAGATGAGCTCTGTTCTAATGAGAGACGATGAACACTTACGGATTCAGTTTAACAGATGGCAATAAGCTGAATGGAGAAGTCAAGCAGACAAAGCGAATTGTGGGGACAGTGTGTGTGTGTGCTTTATACAGAGTGGTTGGGAAGGCTTCACTGAGCAGGTAGGTGACACTGAGCAGGATCGGGGGGAACTGAAGGAGCCAGCCATGGGACCCTCTGGGAGAATTCCACTGCAGCCAGCCCGAGCAGTATGTGCAAAGGTGTGTTTGAGAAACAGCCAGGGGCCCGTGGGGCTGGGCAGAGGGAGAGAGGGAGAGGATAGAGAAGTAGCTGGGGCCAGAGAGGGTAGGACTTCTTAGGCCATTGGAATTAGGTCAGATTCTATTCTGAGTGATCAAGCTTCGACTTTTACTTTACGAAGGTCGCTCTGGCTGCGGTGTTGAGCATAGGCTGTATTAGGACAAAGCTGGAGGCAGGGAGACCAGCTAGGAGGCTGTCACAGTGATCCTGGGAGGGATGGTGATTTGGAGCAGGGAGATCGCAGTGGAGATGGTGAGAAGTGGTCAGTCTGGATTTAGTTTGGAATCAGGGTCAGTTGGATTTCCTAATGGACTGGAATGGAGGGTGTGAGAGCAGGTGAGGATCTGAGGTTTTAGTCCTGAGCAAAGGGGAGGAGGGAGTTGCCATTGAGAAGGCTGCTGGGAAGGGAGGTTTTGGTGCAATGCATATAGAGGCGGGGGTGTGGGTGGCAGGGGAGTGGGAGGTGGGGCAGGAGCCATGAGTTCACCTTTGGACATATTAAATTCCAGATGCCTGTTAGACATCCAAGTAGAGACCTCTCCGGAGTTGGGAGTAGTCCAAACTGGAGACATAAATGTGGGACTTGTTAGCAGATAGGCAGTGTTTATAGCCTCAACCGTGGATGAGATCAACTAGGGATAGAGTTCAGAGAGAGAAGAGGCCAAGGACTCACTATAATTTTTAGAGGTTGAAAAAATGGGAAGGAATCAGATGGAGACTGAGAAGGAGCAGCATCCTGGGGCAGAGGATGCCAAGAGTTCAGAGAAGGTGAGGATGGAGAGTTGACCATTGCATTTAGCAACACCATAGGTCATCAGGTCTGCCGTGTCCTTACCAAGGAGTGGTTTCTTTGGAGGGGCCGGGTCAAGCCTACTTGGAGTGGATTCTAGAGAGAACAGGAGGAGAGACAGTGCAGTGTGCCAGTGTAGACAGCTCTTCTGAGCAGTCATCCTGCAAAGGGGAGCAGAGAAATGGGACAAGCACTGTACCATGAGGACAAGAAAGGATTTTTTTTTTTAAGAGGAGAGCAATTGCTGCTGTTTGTGTGCCAATGGTAGTGGGAGGAGCATCCTTGAGTAGGGGAGGAGCCATCTGGCCACAGGTGGAGGTGTTGGCGGAAACCGGAGGGGCTAAGCATCAGGCCAAAGGCAGGCCGGTGGGTAGAAGTAGGTGGAGTAGGAAGAAGAGACAGGTCAGCCCTGAGAGCAGGACCCAAGCAGATGTGCCGGAAGTTTGAGAAGAGAGAAAAAGTTACAAAATTTTCACTCCGAAACAAAGGGAGTGAATGGACCAGGGAAATACAGTTGGATTTCTGGTCAGCAGGGACTCCCATTTGAAGTAAGTGGCTTTGAATATAATAGTGAATGAAATTCATGAAATTGAAGGTGAATTAAAATTTAAAACCCAAACATATTTTTTTAATGTAAAGCAAATGCGATGTTAAGTGATTTAAATCCTTTAATCACATAATTCTTCATGCCTGAAACCTACACGACTTCCCTTTAAATCCAGCATTAAATCCAAACTCCCCGACGTGTTTTTCCCTGTGCCACCCTCCCCCCAAGCTTACTGTCTCCTAGTTCCCAGCTCAAAGCCTGCCTTGGCCTGGCCAGTCCCCCTATTCCTCTGAATGCCTTCCCTCTGTCAGTTTTGTTCTCAGCAGGACGGCTGCTTCTGTCTCTCTCCCTCTCCCCCCGCCCCTCCCCTCCCCACTCACTGCTCATTTTCCCTCTCTCTCAAATAAATAAATAAAATCTTAAAAAAAAAGAGAGAAAAGATCCCATTCCAGAGCCCTACAGTACACCTTTGCAAATTCCATTCATCAACTATTGAAAAAGGTGCCCAGGTCCAAATGGCATAGAGGTGGGCTTCCCCCCTTCGCAGCTCCCCGCCTGCCCACGGGTTTCAGTGTAGTGGGAGGAGCTGCAGGGGCGAGGCGGGCAGGGCTGTTCGTGTTTCCTCTGTGATCGTCCTCAGTGAACCAGACAGCCTTCAGCTCCTCAAAGCTGGCAGAGAGGTGACCTGCATTGAGGCCTCTCTACCCCCTGGGTGGCATTCAGTTGAGCCCCTGTGCCGTTATTAGAGGGATAATGGGATTCATTTCAGCAAGGACTGCCTGGCTGGGGCCGAGCTTATTTTAATTTCCAATGTTAATAAACTTGTGGCTATTGCCTTTTTCACACCGATGTGCCTCACACCTCATTTCGCCCGCCCATTAGGCGATTACCAGCAGTGCCTCTGTCCTTGGCACCTCTTCAACATGGAGCAATTATGCTTATTTGGTGAAGGATGATGAAACGCAGAGGAGGCAAATGCACTGGTGTAGAACTTTCCTCCCAACTTCATCAGGTGTGTGCTGAGGACATCCCTTGAGTGAAAAACGGGGCCGTGGTTACAACCTTCACCAGAGCGGGAATGCAGGGACCTGCCCCTCCTGGGTCCCTGACGTCGACCCGCTGGCTTGCCACCCGAGCCAGTCCTGGGCTGACCCAGGCCTCCGACCTCCAGCGCCAGGCTGTGGAAACAGCCCATCTGGCTTGGCAAATGAACAGCTAATGCTCTTCATTTATCTTGAAATGGGAAGTTTTCAATAGGCCTTAAGTGTGTATTAATGCATCGAGAGTAATGATCCCTTTATTTACAAAGTTGTTTAATTCCTCACTTTTGTGCTGCTGGTGGGTCTGAGTGGATTTTTCATTTGCCAAGTTGCTCCATGATTTTCACAGCTGCTTAAGTAACCCTTGTTTCCCCCCTCTTCCCGATCCTCCGACAAGATATCGAAGCAAAGTGATTGCCAGCCTGACTTCTGACTTCTGACTCTGTTTCTGGGTTTGATGAATGGTTTCGTGTGAGGGGACAGTGGGACAATGTGTGGACTAGAACGGAGACATAGAACATAGGTCTCCCCTGCTGCTCTGCGGTGGCCTCACTCCACCTGACGGTACTCTGCCTGACCCAGATAGAGCCGTGGCTGGCCTGCGTGCCTCCAGGGTCCCGAAGCCCCCGCTTCCTACCTGGCAAGTTTCAGGAGTCCTCAATGAGGGACAGGCAGTGCCTGAAACTCCTTTCAGAACAGGCTACCTGTTAGTGGTGGTGATGTCACTTTAGTGGGTTGCAACTCCTTACCTTGTTAAAGAAATGAAAAAGAATAGGAACTATCAGAGCACATGGCATCTGGTGAGGTGAGTATGGTTTCTCTAAGGTTTGGTTTGGCTTTAGTTCCTTTGAGAAATAATTACTGAATAGCTATTACACGGCAGGCAGTTTTGGGAGCTGGTTTCAGTTATGTGTTTATATCTGTGTCCATGTGTAGCTAGTTATACGTGTCCTGGATCGCAACATAAAATGTATGTCTTACCATTGGTTGGTGTGGAAAGATCTTGGAGAATTCCCTGATGTAGTTCTCAGCATGCCCCAGGATCTGAGTAATCCCAATCTGCTTTTGGTTCCAAGTTTCTCACCTGCCAACCAGAGCCTCGGCTCTTGATGTAGTACTCTTGGTTGCTCAGTGCTTGCCTGGCAGGATTCAGGGTGTGTTTTTAACTTTTTTTTCCTGACCTACTCCCTGGAGGGATGGGGGGGAGGATCAGGCATTTGGAAACACGTGACTCGAAGAGAAGGATGTCCATGCCTTAGCTGGCAGAGACTCGGGTAGCAGATCAGCCGCTTGAAATGGTAGAGAGAGATCCCAAAGGAAATTTGGGATACTTTGCTAAAAATGCAGCCAAGGAACATGGGGAAGTGCTTCTGTAAGCTTACACACACAAACACACACAATCCTATACCAATCCAGAATTTTCGCTATCAGAAAAAAATGGAAGTTTCTTTAAGGCTTTCCCATTTGTGGTTGTAGCAAATGCCACAGAGACCATCTGAAGCTATCCAAGAACTAAAAACAGTCTTCACAGGTGTTGCTTTTCAGAAATTTTGGCCAGCCCACCCCACAAGGATCTCACTGACTCGGCACTGTGTGTCTCCTGTGAAAATGTCTCACCCAAACAGGGACCTGGATTGAAATGGTTCAAGCCCAGTATCGTCTGACTGATCTGCTACCTGGGTCTCTGCCACCTGAGTCACTGACCTCCTTCTCTCAGAGCATGTGTTTCCAAATGCCTGTCCCCCGCCCCTCCAGGAGACGCACCATAGAGACTGAGTCTGTAATGAGGGCTGGAGCTTGCATCTGAGACAACACTGGCACAAGGTGGAGGATGAGGGGCTGTGGGAACCAGGCTTACATTCAAAGGGCATCAACCCAGACTTTTGATGTTATCTTCAAATGAGGCCATGGGTAGAGTTGCAGGATAGCAGGACAGAGGAAGATGGTTTCTGCACAACGTTGTTTCCTATATAGGACAAAGCTACGGATAAGGCTTTATAAATTAGTATCTGAACACAAATCATGTAATTATATTATGAGTAGCACCATTATATTGCACTGTATTTTTTGGTGTTAAAAACTTTAGATAGTTGAATGTCAATGACTTTCTGTAATTTTAGTTTTGCAATAGACTGAAGCCTGTGAGGCTTTGGTTGGGTCAATTTGAGAAGCTTGATCCAGGGCATGCCTGAATGTCAATCCCATGAGGATGCTAAGTAGAGGCCATTCTAGAAAAATTGCTTGATGCTCTTTATCAACTAAGGAAAAGTGAAAGCGGAATCTAATCCCATGTACAGAACACTTTGGACACTTTCAGAGCAACACTGAATACCATAGGTGATGGGCAACACGTCCCCAAATGGCATCTTCACAAAGTATGACAGTGCCCTGGGGATCATGAAGTGGGGAGGGGAAGTCTTAGGCCAGGTACTGCCTAGCACTGTAGTTCTGGAAAGCTCAGGAACTCTCCTTCCTTTTAGTTTACTTTTTCTCTTATATGAAAAAGGGGCTGCCCCTCACCCTCCCACCCCACCAAGTATCAAGAGTCATGTATTAAGAAAACTTGAAAAACCAAAAATACTTAGAGCCAAACAAAATAATCACCCATAATGCTCCCCCTCTGTCTCAGTCCCACTACCCAGCCAGGGAAGGTAGCCGTGATAGCAGCAGGGCATATGTCCTTCCAGATCTTTTTCTTCACCTTTAGATTGCAAGGGGAGCCATTCCTTTTTTTCTCCTTGGGTTTTTACTTCGGACAATTAAATTGGAACTTCCTTCCCTAAGGAGGTACTAGGCAGAGTACTTTCACTTTTCCCTCTGTTGCCTCACTTACTCCCCTGTGCCCATGGGAAGAGGGTTTTGTGGAGGGAGGGGGGATAAGGGGGATTACTTAAGCATGCCCCTTCCACTCATGGTTCAGGAGGTTCACCTCCGCTTATCCTCAACACTCAGCGGGTTCTCAGCCGGGGCAGCTCACCTCCCTTGGTTGGGGGACATTTGGAAACACGTGGGAAAGGCTCTTCATTGTCACACTGCTTGGGGGATTGGTTCTCTGGTACCTGATGGGTGATGGCTAGGGATGCTAATAACCTGCACCGTGTCAGACAGCCCCACCCAACATGCCAGTAACGTGGGGTTGAGAACTCTACACAGGGATAAACTTTGCAGGGCTGGCCTGGCCTCGCAGTGAGCTGTAGTGCTCTGTGGCTCAGGATGATTCACGGAGGAAAGGTAGGGAGCCCGCTCTGCCTTAGCTCCAAGCTACGTTTTTCCAAAATGCTTAGTAACAAAGCTGATATTTTGCTCTCCATTCGCCCAGCTCTTTACTCTGCTTCTCAGTTGGAGGGGAAGAGAGAAGGGTGATTAATTATCAACTTCCAACACAGACTTTAAAAACATATAGTTTCATTATGCTCTACATGTTGCTTTGTACCTTGCTTTTTTCACATTGAAATTGATCAGTTTTTCATGACAGTATTTTGTCATGACTTTTTTTTTTTTTTTAAGATTTTATTTGTTCATTTGAGACACAGAGATACAGAGAGAGAGAGCATGAGCAGGGAGAGGCAGAGGGAGAAGGAGAAGCAGGCTCCCCACTGAGCCGGGCGCCTGATGTGGGGCTTGATCCCAGGACCCTGGGATCATGACCTGAGCCGAAGCCAGATGCTTAACCATCTCAGCTACCCAGGCGCCCCTTGTCAAGACTTTTAATGACCGCATCACATCCCAGCATAAAGATGTGCCATGCTTTACCTAATCAATTCTTTCCTTTTAGACATTTAGGCTGTTTTCAGTTTTTTTCGTTTGTATAAATAGGTTACTGCACCAAACACCCTTATACTCCACATCTCAGCACACATTTCTGATTCTTTGAGATACATCTTAGAACTCGCATTAAGGTTTATGCATAGTATTTAGACTTTTTGTTTTTAAAAACTACTTTTTTGGAGATGTAATTGGCATATAATAAACTGCATGTATTTAAAGTATATACTTTGACAGGTTTTGACATATATATGCACCCATGGAACCGTCATCACAATCATGATAGTGAACATATATGTCACCCCAAAAGTTTCCTTGTGACTCTTTGTAAATCCTCCCTCTCCCTCATGCCCTCCCCACCCTGTCCCCAGGCGCCACTGATCTGCTTTTCTATGACTATAGATTAGTTTCCGTTTTCTGGAGTTTTATATAAATGGAATTATATTGTATGTACTGTTTTTGTCTGGCTTCTTTTACTCAGCGTACTTATTTTGGGACTCGTCTATATTGTTGAGTGCATCGACAATCCATCACTTTTTCTTGCCGGGTAGTATTCCATTGTGTAGAGTACAGTTTATTTCTTCATTCACCTGTTGATGGATATTTGGGTTGTTTTCTTTTGGGGGCTATTATAAATACAGACACAATGAACATTTGTGTCCAAGACTTCATGTAGACTTCAGTTTTCATTTTTCTTGGGGAAATACCTAGAAGTGCAATGGTTGAATCGTATGCTGGGGGCATATTTAACTTTTTAAGAAACTGCCAGACTTTTTGATTGAGTGGTTGTACCCTATTAAGACTTTTGGTATTTAGCTTAAAATAATGCAAGTGAATTTGAATTGGTTTTACTTGCCCTTAGATTAGGAGCATAAACTCATAGGACAGTGGAGCTCAAAGGAACTTGATATCACAATCCAGTTCTCGGGATTTACTGTAGAGGAAATAGTGATCCAGAAAGGTTAAACAGCTTTTCTGAGCTCTTGCTGCTCATAGGCTAGTCTCTTTACTCTTCTGTAAGATCTTGCAATTTGGGGGAATTCTACTAGTCATGTTGCAGCTTCCCAGCATGGCCTTGTGTGTAGCTGTCAAGGACACGGCTTTCCTTCAGAATAGGCCTTGCTTTGCATGTGTTACATAACTTTGGGCATGAAACATCTTTTAAAATTCTGGGACTTTCAGGACGGGGAGTAAAGAGCATCAAAAGGGTAATGAGCCTATCATCTATGGGAAATCACATGTGGCCACTCACAGTATCTACAGCAACTCAGCAGCAGGTCAAATAAAAATGTGCTATCATCATTAAGACTTGGTGCTCGGAGGAGATTCACCTCGTTTCTAAACAAACTGATACACCCAAAGAATTAAGACTGCAGAGCACTCCATTAGAAGTGAAGAAAACAGAATGCCAATTACCTGGCTTCTTTAGCTTACTTTTCCAGCTCCCACCTCTTATTATCATATTCATAAGCATTGTCCCTAATCAGTCTTCCTGAGTAAAGTTAACAAGTGTATGCGTGCACTCTCTTGAAATTGTTGTGCTTAGCCTAAGAAGCTGTCATGAGGTTGAGAAGGCTGCCACTTTAACCAGATTTCATCTCTGTGTGTCACTGCTCATGTCAAAGTAAAATGCGCTCAGACATAAGAGTTGTCCTCCTTTCATCAAGAGCGCCAGCCTGCCTGAGCTTTGTTCCACTTGGTTAATCTTGTTATTTAAATTGTTAAAATTGAGACATCGGCAGTAAATTTCAGAGAAGATATAACAATTATTAGATACAAGCTGGGCTCTTGTACTTGAGAATATACCATGCCCTCCATCCACCGGTGGCATTAGCCACAAATAATTTACAACGGTTTCTTTAAGAAGTGTGCCCTATAGTACTTGAATGGCATTAAATCACAGTCCATCCCCACCTGGATCATATTTCCAACTTTAAGATAGATTTGGTTCCAGTCAGCAGAGTGGCAGAGCACTCCAGGGGACCGCCTTTTAATGCCTATAACTCTTGAAGAGCTGAGCGAGGCTTCCTGAAGCTGCCTTCTGGTTATGAGTTTTGTGTTTAGGTGACTTTATACACCAGGCAGGGGAGCCACAATCCAGAACAATCACTCCTGGAGGATAAAGAGAAGGAAAAGCTGGGAGGCTCTCCGGGTGACCTTGTGCCATTCAGTGATCCCATTAAAATCCGATAGGGGCACTTGACCTCGTGGCTCTTGTGCCCTGGGCCACAATCTAGTTGGACCGAGGCAAAGGCTAAAGGGACA
This sequence comes from Mirounga leonina, assembly GCF_011800145.1. NCBI lineage: Eukaryota > Metazoa > Chordata > Mammalia > Carnivora > Phocidae > Mirounga > Mirounga leonina. The sequence goes on from NW_023270451.1 coordinate 42,013,872, forward strand.
GGATAAGCGTGAATGAAGCTGGGAATTCTTAGTTGGATCATCGGAGGCCCTGGCCCTCTGACCCATCTTATCCAACCCCTGTCTCAGTGCAGAAACCCCAGTAATGGGTACCTGCTTATTGAGCAGTTGACTCATTGGACTTTGGGGTCAACAGAAATCCCGGGCTTGGCTGTTGCTGTTTAATCCAGATGGTTCTCAAGCCAAGTCTCCCCTAATCCGTACTTGTAGAATTGGTTGCTTGGTCCCAAATGCAGGGCTTGACATTTAGCTTTGCAAAATTCCCTCGTATTGACTTTGGCCCCTTATTTCTATTAATAAAATATTTAACAATTCTGCTTCTGACATTGAATGTGTCAGATTTATGGAATCTTTACGTGTCTAAGTGTTTGTCCAAATCGGAGAGGTAAATATAACTTTTAGAGCTGAGGGAAGGCCTGAACATCACCAATCCAGAATGGTCTCATTTCAAAAACCAATAAAACAGGAACTAGAGAGGCTAAATAACTGGCCCAAGGTCACACATCTAGATAGTGGCATTCAAGCCTGGGTACTCTGGAGTATATGTTGTCTTGTTATTTGAAAATTTACCCCGCTGTAAGGTGAGCACACATTTTCTCACCTTACCCACAAGCCTACTGTAGGAGGCTTTGTAAGCACCTTTTGAGAATCAGAGCCTCGTTTGGCATTCCCCTCCATGCTGTTCACTCTCAGGCCTCACCTCAGACCCTCTTGCCTGAACTACCTCCCAGCCCTTGGCCACTTGCTTCTCCCAAGTCACCATGGCCACTGCCTTTTATAGGTGTAACACTGATAAATGAAACTGCTTGGAGCACCAGTCTGTACCTCTGCATAAGCAGCTTGGAAATACAGGGGTGCATTAGTCAGGGCTTTCCAGAGAAACAACCAGTGGGGGGTGTGTGTGTGTATGTGTGAACTGCATGTATATATACATAATGAATTGTATGTATATATAAAATGAATATACATATTCATATGTATATATAATAAGTTGGCTCATCTGATTATGGAGGCAAGTCCAACAGGTGCAGTGTGGGCCGATCTGAGACAGATTCAAGACCCAGGAGAGCCCATGGTGCAGCTCCAGTCAGAAGGCCAGCGGCTGCCACTGAGTTAAATGTTAATCTCATCCAAACACCCTCCAAGTTGACACATAAAATCACTCATCACAGGGGATTAATACCAACCTTTGCCCATTGAGGTATGGGAGCCCATGGATAAGTGAGTCTTCCTGCCCTTCCCTGCCCTGCCACCCCCAGCAGATTGTCTGGAAGGCGGTAATTCACGTGGCCTTGCCCAAGACCATCTTGTACCATTGAGTGGTTAGCTGTGCCGGTACTTCCATGGAGCCCAGCTCGATGTCTCTCCTTCTTGCGCTCCCTCCTTCCCGGACTTAACTCCCCTTCCGCTTACTTTTACTTCTGTGGGATTACACCACTCAACGACAGCTCAGCACCTAAGCTTTTGCCTCAGGCTTCATTATCTAGGAACCTGGGCTACTATATATCTTATCAATTAGCAAACCCCTTCTTACACCTGGTTAGAGCCAGAAGCCCCTTGTATAAAACGCGCCCTCCCCCCAACTTTGTATCTTGTGCAAATTTCAAGAACCTCCAGCTGCAAAGTTTCAGTTGATTCCCTTTGGCTAGTTAAAGACCTGTGGTAGCTTACATACCAAGCTTCCATGTCTGGAAACATTATTACCCCTTGGACATAGAATCTGAACTATAACTTCATCCGTCCAAATCAATCCTCTCTGTCTAGACAAAGCAATTTAACTTCTTGGTAGTTTACCAATTACAGAGCACTTATTTATTGGAGGATTCATAAATGTAGGGCATAGTGAAGGGTATGAAGAATAAAAGATACGATTTCTGTTCTCAAATTGCTTGCGGTCTACCGAGCCGTTTTGCTTTTTGTTCTCCCGTCATAGTAAGAATATATTGACGAAGTTAGACACATGAAATCTTCTTATAATAGTCTTTTATAAAGATGTTTCAAGATTCAAATGATTTTCTTAGAGCCCTAGAAAAATCTTGGTGGCGATGAGCCAGCCAGCCGGTGTAAAGCAGGCTTGGAGGCTGGCGAGGACAGACAGAGTAGGCACTGGTGAAAGACCCACAATGGGTTTAAGTAGCCTTTTCTTCTAGTTGCTCACTGACATTTTGAGGGGAATGGAAGAGGGTAGACCCACAGATATTACAAAAACCAGCAAGTAATCCATAGACAATGCTGGCTTTGAAATATATAGAATAACTATTTTTTTTAGTGGTAGATTAAGAATCTGAATTAAATCTTGTATAAGCCAGTGTTGAGATTCAGTTGCATCCTCCAAAGCCAAGGGAGACTTGCAAGATGGAGGAGAAGCCTGAGGCTACAGTTAGGCCGTGGAGCTTTCTAGCCTGGAATTCTCTAGCCGAGAATCCAAGCTAATAGCATAGTTGCTGAGAAGTCTTTGTCTTCCCATGACCCTACTTTGGTTTTAAGATACATCTCGCAGCCATTTTGTACTTTTTACCGTATTCTTGCATTTGTCCAAAAAAAAAAAAAAAATTAAAAAGATGCAGATAAACTCTCTTGAAATAAAGGATTGGACAGAAAACCTTTGTCAACAATGTATTGTCCATATTGTCTACACGTGCTACTTCAACATCTCTCTGAACTGTGAAAAATTACTATGAGATGTAATGTCTTCAGAAACACCCCCTTGGTCTAGTATGCCTTTCAATAATTGGTCTTGACCCTTACTCAGGCAAAACTCCCACTGACTTTCAATTGACTGAGCTGATTTGACTTGAATAAGGTCAGCTACAAATGGCCCCTTTCTACTCTACATTCCGATTGTGTGATGCAATGTGTCATAATGCAGCAATGATATGTATTGGCAATCTTATACTCGTGATTAATTGCTGGGAAAGTAATTTCTTTATAATTGCACTCGAATGCTTTCAGTGGCCTGACATCACAGGGACTCAGGCACACTGGCTCAGAATGGCCCTAAGCAGCTGATTTCACACTCCCTTCCCACCTCGAAATGAACCCAAGTCTTTGAAAATAATAGTAGCAGTTATCATTTCTTGAGTGTTGACTTTGTGCCAGGCACAGTGTAACCATTTCTGCACATCTCCTCTAATCTTAATAGCCCCATGAGGGAGACGCTAGAAGGTCGTGTGACTGTCCCATCGGGAGCCCATTCGAGACCGCTCGTGGCTCAGTCAGTGTGCTTGCACCCTAAGAACCTTCTGCTCCTGTTTGTCACGTGACTGGGTTCTTTTCCCATCTTAGGTGTCTGCTCACATGTTGCCTCCTTGGGCAGGCCATCCTTGATCCGTGCCCAAAGCAAGCCTCCTGGCTCACTGGGTAAGCATCAGTGAGTGTATCAACTCTCTTTCCTTTACAGCATTTGGCACAATCTATACTTACCTTGTTCGGGATAACATTGTGTTCCTTTACTGTCTCCCTCTGCCATGTCATTTCCACGAGGATGCAACTTTGTCCAAATTATTTATCACTGTAGTTCTGACATCCAGGACAGGGACCAGCCCTTCACAGATACTCAACCGCTATTCGTGGGATGCTCAAAGAGCCAGGTTAGCAGGGGCAAGGGCCTGGTGGGTGTGAAGGCCGGGCAGGGTATCCCAGGTATCCCAGCAGAAGAGGACAGGATGGGGACTGCAAGGCAGACACCTTTCCAGCGGTGCACGCTTTTCTGGCGCTCGCCTCCTGCCTTGTTCTCTCCTTTTTCCTCCAGGCTTACTCCCGGCCCACCCCATACTTCGTGAGCATTTTCTTGCCTTAGAGCAGAAATACTTCCCCTGTGCATGATGTTGAAGCTGACTTCGCTTGTCTCATGACTGATAGGTACTAGTATTTTCTTTGCAGGATAACTGCGAACACTGGACAGTCCAGGAAATCCAAGGAGACAGCTCACCAAGGGGACTTTAGCATCTTGGAGGCTGGGCTGAGGTGGGGGGTGCACTTGACTCAGATGTCCACTGACCACACACCTTGAAAGGTGACACGGCTCATTACCAGCAGGTTTTCTTGGTGAGAAGTGACGAGGCCCTAATGCCTCAGTGTGAGCCCACTGGCTTGGGACTACTGGCTGTTTCTACCTCGGTAGGAAACCGGGTATTAGACACAATGCTGTTTTAGCCCCCCACGTGGGAGGGAGATGGAAGGGGCCGCCAGCATCTGCAGGCCCGGCTTGCTCTGCCGTCCCTCGGGCACAAACAGCAGGGGCCCCCGCCTGGCCAGGAGCCTCCAGGAAGCACACAGCACGCTCGTCCTCCAGGTTCAGAAGGCAACCTCGCAGCCTTCAAAGCGCCTGACATGCTTTCAAGTTAGCTGCTACAAAGGCAAATGCAAACAGAGCGCATTTTGGAGGCGTTCTGTCAGTCAGCTTTCAATCTGTATGTTCTTCCAGACACTCCTTCTCCTGCCTGATTTATTTCATATTAAAAGGGCTGTCAGTCTGTAACACAAGAACAGGTGGGGAGAAAGTGAGTGATGTTTACCAAGTGAGTTTGGGGTTGTTGTTTGTTATTGTTAGGAATAACAGCGCCCCCATCTCTGGCCGTACTCCTGACTCGCCCTCCACGGCTCTCCCGGTCCCTGCTTGCCTTTCTGTGCAGGGATCGGCACATCAGAGGTATGAATGCCACGTACTAGGCCCATTTACATTAGAAACGTATTTTGTGAGGCTGTGGCAGACCCTTTTTTATTATCCATCAAATATATCTCTTTTTACCATCTGATGGCTTGGCAACAGGACCATTCTTCTTTCAAATAAAATAAATGTGCCTGCAGTGTGGCAGAATATTCCACGTTGAAGAGGCTTTGCCCTGGCTAATGCGTGCTGCATTCTGTGGGCTTCATTACAACGGGACACTAAGGATGCAATATACAGTTCCCGATGGGATTGCTTTATGGTACCAGCTGCATTATTGTTTTCTGTTAGGATATTGATTATTGCCTTCTCCTGTCATTTGGGCCAGCTTTTCTTACTTTTATCTGCTATTTTGGCCTATAAATAGAATTGCTCCATCATTCTGTGCTATTAATTTCTCACTACTCTTGAAGGTGCCTGATTCTTAGAGAACTAATCAAAGCCATCTCACACCTGCCATGTGAAAACTCCCAAATTACAAAGTAGCCAGAAATCAGATCATCTCCACGCATAGGGTCTAAATTAGAGCTCTGTTTTGAGCATGTGTGAGAATTTTGGACAAGCAAACTCCTGGGCTCCTACCCCAGACATGCAGAAGAAGTGAGGTGAGGCTCAGGAATCTGCATTTTAAATAATCTCTCAGGTAATGTGCGGGAAAGGCTTGAGGTGGCATATGGTCAGCTGGGGAGTGATCAGAGGTTGGCAGGAGGCCATGGGCTCTGCCCCAGGCATTTCCCTGTGGTGCAGCTGACCAGGCTGCATTTCCTCTCTCCAGCCTTCCTCCAGGACCCACCTTTTTCGGCTCTGCTCTCAAGGAATATTCTAGAGAAGAAAAATCACTGAAGAGAAAGGCCCAAATCTGAAATGGCATTAATACTACTCTCTCCTTTACAAAAGAATTAAGCACGTACTACAATTTTGTGATGAAGAGACAGGAAGGAGAGGAGAGGGCAAAGAAAACTCTTCTAGAATAAAAATATATGCAAAGTACTGCTTAGTAACAGAGCCCTCCCGAGGCCCAAGGAAAATGCTGCCTTCAGGGAAGCAACAGACCATCTCCTTGAGGTTGAGTCACTGGGAGAATCCTTCGGGGCATCCAGGGAGGCTGCCAGGGGAGGGGCTTTCTCTGGGTTTGCATCACCACACACCTGTTTTCGGGAACATGTGCTAAAATGTGGCTCCTGAAGAGGATTGGGCAGCTCTGTGAGGACCCCCTGGGACTTGGGAAGAAAATTCATGGGGCACCTGCAATGAAATGAATTATGTTAAAAACAAGGATAATAAATACTCAGCCTGATCAATTCCTAGTTGTTTTACCATATTTGACTGTTCTGTGTTCTCTCGAGGTTGTTTACTTCTATTGTATCGGGATGGTGGAAATCCTGGGCAATGGTGGGCCACTCCAGTTCAGTGACATTGGCTTGAAGTTGACCATGGTAGGCATATTTACGCCACAGAAATCAGCAAAGAGTGCAAATCAGCGCTTGATTTTTTGTTTTGTTGACTATGTAGACTTAAGGAAGTGAAGGAGAAAATGCTAATGCTGCAGATTAAACATAAAAGTGTGTCATGTGTATGGCTGCTACATTGTGACTAGCACAAAAAATGTGAGGAAATATCCTTCTAGTGTTCGAAAGCCATTATCTGATTCAGCAAAGAAGTCACTCATGTCGCTGACGAACGCATGTAGTTCTGACATATGTCTTCGTTTTTCACTTTTGTCCTACTCATTAATGTAAATGAAAGTATCAACCACTCTTTAGGGTAGATCTACACTCGCTCATCACATGCAACCTAGGATGGTTAGGGATACCAGAGTTCATAAAAAATTGGCAAAAACCTTCTGAGTATGTGAAATTATAATAAGGTTTTATTTTATTTGTAAATTTTGTGCTATGCACCCTTCAGATGAGTAAAGTTTATAAGAAACCCGTGTACCCATATATACAAGCAGCCTCCCACCCCTACCCCCCAACTCCTGTGCAGAGAGCTGGTTGTTAAACATTCACCAGCACATCATTGCCCTAAGTTCCTTTACAAATATAAACGAGTGAATTCTTCCTTGGGAACCCCAAGTAGGAAGGCTCGTTCGGAGGCAGTCTTATCTCATCTACTGGATTCTGTGCTTCTTGAGTAAAGAGCCCATCTCCAATTCAATCCTTTATCTACTGTGTTGCCTAACACAGAGCCTGTATTCAGTAAGCGCTCAAAAATGTGGATGAAGAGCATATCTCAATACAAGCATGCCGGTTAATGGTTAGTTGCATAAGATACCCATGGTCAGAAGAAAACACGGGAAGAGCCGAGGGTGGGGCACAGACATGACGACTCCACTGTCCACCATAGTTCAGGACTAGCAGTTAGGATGAAATCGCTGTTTTACTTGCAAGAAGCTCTCCGATCGTTCACAAGCGTTGGTGGCTGAGCTTGGCTCTCTGTCCCTCAACCATCTTCTCTGCTTATGGTGCAGTCTTTGGAAGCCACCTTATTTAAGGTACAAGGTATCGATGCGGTGGGGCGTGGCAAAGAATGCAGCTGGAATGAGGAAGGAGGGGATAAGGGATGAGGAGAAGGCGAGATCAGACTAGCTCTACAATTATACGGGCGCGCATGATAGCTTTGCTAGGTGTGGCAGGGACTGTGCTGCATCTTCTTCAAACAGTATTTTATTTAAACCTCACTATTGGCTTTGTGAAGTCACAGTACCAATCCACCTTACACTTTTGACAGTTGAGGCTCGGCGAGGTTAAGTAACCTAACCAGTCGGTAGCAGAGCTGGGATGCTGGAGACTCTACTGGCCGGGCAGCCTCTCAGACAGAATGAGGTGTGGCAATAGCATGGGACCATCTCTTCTCACGCCTCCTGGTGCCCTGGCCATGGGTAATGTTTGGGATTGTATTTTGGTGTTTATGAGTCTGCCCCAAGAGAACATTTGGGCTTTTGGGGAGCGGCTTCTTGGGACATTGGGAACTTTGCTGGAGCAAGAGAGGTTGCTACAGGGCTCTGCTGCTCTGGGCTGGGAATTTGCCTGGCTTCTTTCACGCAGGTCAAATCCTCAGGCCTTGGAGGAGGAGGGGCTCATGAGGAAGCCCGTTGCGTGCCAAGTTCATGCTTAAAGCACCCTAGGGAGGGACACTCCAGAACACGCCTCAAGCAGCTTGTTCTACTGTTTCATAATTTTTACTTCCAGGAATTTCTAATTTACATCTGTCCTGAGTTTCTCACCAGATTTTAGTACATTTCCCATACCAAGGGTGTCCTGTTAACAGGGAATTCACATAGCAGTAGTCTTTGGGGACATGATGGGTCTCGGGTTCTGAGACGTTCTCAAGTTGTGTTCTCAGAGGAAGCTGCCAGCTTCCAGGCACTAGTTTTCATGCAAGCCAGGCCAGAAAGTGTCGGTGTGTGAGTAGCCCACCATCTGAATGGGTGGCCACTTCTCAACACCTGGGTCTAGTTGCGGTGCATTTGCTAATTCCGCACAAAGGCCTGTGATGTGGGCTATAGTAACGTGTCTCACGAACAGCACGCTCGACAGTAATGTGAAGGTAACATGCTGTATTCCGTAGGAATTCTGCTGGCGTCTAGGTAGCAGGCCTTAATGCCCACTTATTGTCAAGTGTCTAGGAACCACTTTATCGCCCACAAATTGCCAAAGCGATTTCCCCCTGTGTGAGTACGAACGTTGTGCGTGCCATTTAATGAGGTCCTTGTGAACTCAGGAACCCTAGTAAATATAAAGTTTGTATAAAGTCCCAGGTCATAAATCAAGCAACGATTGCAAATGACCTTACTGTCTAAAGGTCAGATGTGCTTGGTCCCATCAAAGGACTTTGATCTTCTGTAGTGTCCAAGGACGTGGCAACTCTTTGTTCCAGTGGCCTCATTTCAAGGGTTTCTTCAGCGTGTGCATTTCCTGAGATCTACCAGGAGCTCCCAAGTTCCCTCAGCTGGCCATTTGTTGCATTTCTGTCCCGACAGCCCCTCACAGGGGCAGTCACGTTCACCTCTCCTGTTCACGGAATTTTTCCTCTGGGACACTTGTGAATACTAAGTGAACAGAGCTATTTGAACCCACCCCACTTAGAATCTAAACTCCTGTCGCTATAGTTTTGGCTAGATTTAAGATCAAAGGCAGAGGTAAAAGTCGGTGTAGCAATGCAAAGCATTAATCTCCTATGTCAGTTGTGTTCACTGTTGCTTTTTTAAAAAATATGTCAGTAGCTTGACATATTATTCATTTATATGCAATCGGAAGAATTTCCTTTGCTTCGTGCCACACATTTAACCCACGCACCATTGTGGGACTTTTCTGTTGTCATCGTCGTTGTTTTTATCAAAGGTCATCTCCATATGAAAACTAAGCCCAACAGAGTAAATGCCATGCACCACACCCCTCGCTCTCCTTTATCCTTTTGATACCATTTTCCCTGTGATGTAACTGAGTGATTTTGCAGTAGAAAGCTCCAAAAATTAAACCTGAACTTTCCAAATAGCTCCCTAATAACCGTTGCCCAAATCAATGGGGCTCCATGAATATTTTGACACAGTTTAAATGGGTTTGTATCCTCACCACTGAGATCGGGTGATTTAGCCTGTCAGGCTGCAAATGTGGAAATATCACCTCTCACTGAGCAAAGTCCAATATCTCATTAGAAATGAAAATAGAAGAGAAGGGGAGCACAAATGCTGTCAGTGGCTGTGAGGAAAGAAATTAAACCTCCGGAGGCCTGTATATCTTATACAAAAGATTATGCACTGCCAGGCTATATAAATCATGCCAGGGCTCTGGGGCCGCAATGGACTAGAAAATAAAAAACCATAAAAGTGTCATATTGAAATACAGTCGCCGAGAATTCTTTTATGATGAGTCTAAATTCGCCTGACATTCTCGCAAATTCAGGGGCCTGCTCGGGTTGTTTATGCCCGGCCTTTCTCTGTCAGTCACGAAGTCCCAGTTTCCACAGCAAATTATTCTAAACAGGGCTTATTATCAAGGCATAAAAAAGTTAAAACACAGATGGCTGGAGAGTTCCTGTTTAATTTAAATGCCCTGTGGCCCACATCAATGTGAGTCTGTCTTGTCCTAGATTTACTATCGATAAATTGGCTGCACTTATTAGATGGCAGAGCCCTAAGATGTTGGTGGGGAGTATTTCAAATAGAATTAACATGAAGAGATGCAGAGCTGTATCCTGTCATCTGTGAAATATGGAGAAGGACAAGCCGTACATAAACAGGTATGACCACTCGTACCCGGGTCGACGTGGGCTGGCGTGACTCTACCAGGAGGGAGAGGAGTTATATCCATTATGGGAATTAATTACAGACATGGGCTTAATTACTGGTGCTGTTTTCTCCCTGGGTTAAAAAAAAATTTTTTTTTTTTAAATAAATGATCAGCATAATCCAAGCAGAGGGTGATCCACATTTTCAGAGCAAATAAAGCAGGTTTGGGCCCGGAGAACCAAACAGGGTCTCTATGAGCATTTTATGTGGAATGACACAATGCCAGTTTGTGAAAATATGGGCCGGCTCTCTCCTTGGCTAATTTATCTTGTGGCCTTGCTTGTACATCAGCCAGTCAGTTGGCAACATTTGCTGGGTCCTTGTTGTGCTCAGGGCATTGTGGTGGGCGGCTGGGAAGGTTGAAAAGATGCAGGGAAGCCTCTATGCCGGAGGCCAACCATTAGAGTCCAGGGGACCTGAACTAGGCACCCTGAGGAACGGGATCCTGGGCGCACCGAAAGTTGCCACCAAGTGTCTCCTTTCTGTGCGAAGACACCTGCATCGTGGAGAACTGGGGCGCCTTAACCATCAACAGGAGTGGGTGGGAGCTGGACAGACCTGGGTTCGAGAACTGGCGTTTCCTTTTAGTAGGCGTGTGTCTGTGGGTCCGTGGTAAAGTCCATGCTTTCTTTAATCTTTGATTTCTCTAAGAAGAAGAGAATAATCTGACCGGCCTCAGGGGGCGTATATAAGAATCGAATGAGAGGACATATGTGGGGACCTGGCATGATGCCTGGCATATCGTCAGTGCTCAGCTCGGCAACCACGTGGCAAGCTAAACTAGCACCTGTCACTCTGACCCTGGAGTTACGGAGAGCTTTTGTGACCCACTGAAGTAGCCAGTTAAATATCCAGTTAGAATGAGGGACTGATGTCGTTCCTCGTGCCCTTCAATCAGTATTGCTCAGTTTCCTTCTTGGAGGGCTATGAAGGGCCCACCCATCTGTACCCCAAATCAAACACCTCCTTCTTCCCTCCACACAAAAAAGATTATCTCCCTTTCAGAAGTGAGAGCACGTTCTAACATCTGGGACAGAACCTCTCCAGAGGAGGTGGCTCACTCCAGTCACGTGGCCTGATCTGCTGCCATCACTAAAGGTTATTAGGTGACTCTACTGGAACTTCTTCTGGACCCTGCTAGGACTTCACATTCCATTTGGAGAAATCCCAGTTTAAATAGACTTCATGGCAATTCACTTCAGTCAACCCTATTGAAGACAAGGGTTCTACCTGCTATTTGTACTGGAGTCCAAGGTGAACTCTCACCTCATTATCCCTCCGAGACTGAGTACTGCAAAATGTCAAGCAGAACATGGTGCACTGGTTCCCGGTGCCAGGGGAGGGCTCCCACTCCATGGATAGCAAAGACCATCACGATGCCAACCACCAGGATAGAAGTCCAAACACTTCTGCCCGCTGCATCTTGGTATCAGAGTCGCCAAGGAAAACACACCACAGTGCAGCAGTGCGGATGGAACAACCCTCCTGCTCATACCTAGAGAGAAGAGACAGCAAAATCAGCTCCAGTCATGTGCCTCAGTCCCTCACGGCTACAATGGCTAGCGGGCCACTCACAGCCGATGCAAGGCAATTGTCCTACCTATCCGTCTCATGCTACAGCAGAAGGACCCTGATCCTATTCCTGTGTAGTCAGAAATACTGAAACAAACACTCATTGAGCCTGAAACAGGGAAAGATATTTCTACGCATGGCGATAAGCCCGGTGCAGGCTGTGTGGGCTCCTTATCTCCAGGTAAGGAGGTGTTCCAGGCCCATGACCTATTCTTCTGTGGCCCGGGGTGGAAAGACTACATGCATGAGGCTGCCATTACCAACGCAAAATAATGGTGGGCTTCTCCCTACCTGAGATGAAGGAGAAATGCTCCAGAAATGTTTCCCAAAAACAAAAGGGTCAAAGACAAGCTTACCAGTTGCAGCCTGTGGCTTTATTACTCACCTGTGTGGTCTGACTCTGGGTGGGGGAGGCGGGGGAGGGGGCAGAAAGCAGACCAAGGAGGAAGCCTGCGTCATGAGCTGCTTCTCTCCTTCAGGTTTGCTTTGCAGGCTTGGCCCCGGAAACTCCAGCTCCACTTAACATTTTTCCTGGCTCTAAGGAAAGAAAGCAACTCAGCCGATGCTTGGCTAACTGTGGGCAATCAAAGACTCCTGAATCTTCACTTATTTTTTTTTGTTTTAAAGATTCATTTATTTTTTAGAGAGCAAGCGAGAGAGAAATAGCATGAGAGGGGAGAGGGTCAGAGGGAGAAGCAGGCTCCCCGCTGAGCCGGGAGCCCGACGTGGGACTCGATTCCAGGACCCTGGGATCATGACCCAAGCCGAAGGCAGACGCTTAACCATCTGAGCCACCCAGGCGCCCCTGAATCTTCACTTATAAGATTCACCCTAGTTCATGCCTCCAAATGTCTTTGCCTTCTGGAAATTCAGCTTTCCTCAGAATTTGAAACTTGGCTTTGGTCAAAGAACTTTGAAATTGAACACGATATCTTAAGATTGGTAACCCAGTGGGCGTCAAGACCATATTTGTTTCTTGCCCAGCACTTTTCAGTGGAGGAGGGATGAATGCGGAAGGGTGGAGAGGAATATCAAGGTCTGCATGGGGTGTTCTGCTCCCCACCCCCCACCCCCTACACACATACATACTATGTTACCTGCCTTTCACCTTCTCTTTCAGCCTTCAGGCCCACTGGTTCATCACTGTGAGGGACTGCCTGGAAACTAGGCCTCCTGGCTTTTCCATGTTGCTGCTACCTGGGTGGGACTGCGGGGCAAGGCGCTAGTGGGTTTACTCTTGAGGTAGACGCTCTTGTCCACTGTCCAGATCCTCCTCCAGGACCCAGGTATAATTCCCCACTGCCAGGAGCTCTGCCTCCTGGTGCCTTACAGCTGAATCCCTGCCCAAGAATTGCCTTTGGCCAAAGAGGGCTGCCTTGCCCAAAGTTATGACCCGTCCTCGGAGGCATCTTGCATCCAATGACTTGCCAGTGCGGGGAGCTTAAAGACCCCACACTCTTGCCTCTGAAGGGCTACCTGTGGGCCTGGCTGAGGTGTCTGTTGTGACCATAGCACAGCTTAACCTCTTCTGCCCAGTCCTGATTCCCCTGTGCACCCACAGGTGTGGTTCCTGAGTCCACTCTCCAAATCTCCTCCTGCATACAATCTCAACTCAGAGCCTGCTTCCCAGAGAACCTGATCTGTGACAACTCTCCCAAGGTCTCCTGGGAGGAGGAGTTCTGCAATTCGAGAGGGAGAAAATGCAATGACAAGTCATCAGTGATGTAAATTCAATATTCAGACCCTGTGGCTAACTTCCCCTCCCTCTTTCCTAGGTGGGTAGGTGGGTGGAGGGAATATCGTTATAGTTACAATTAGAATAAAGTATGTGCTAATGAGGTGGTTGATCCATATTTCTTTTGCTAGAGGGTCATCACCATCTGAAGAGACCATATCTGTCAAATCCTAAAGGCTTTGATATATTCTTAGGCAAATTTCCATGTTTTGGGGCAATCTAAATATAAATCTGTGGGGAGGCCTGAGGCCTGGTTTATGGAGTAGGTGATTAGTAGATCACCTAATGTATGTGATTTAAATTAAATGGTACAATCCTCTTGCATTATGTCTAAAATTTCAATGAAGTTCTGATATTTGAGTTTTGAAAAATTAATAGTCTCTTATCAATATAAAAAATAGGAGATTAATACCTCATCAGCTCTTAGTTGTCAACTAGCTTAAAGCAAGGCTAGTACTTGGAGTGGAGGATGTGGGTGTGCAGGTACAAGAGGGTATAAGGTGAGGTGAGGGAAGCAAAGACAAGGTATATTTTATGGTTTCTAGCTTATATACACTTTATATTTTAAAGAAACAATTGATTATTTTCATCATCATGAATTTATTATTACAGTTACCTTCTATTTTTGGTATGTGTTTCTGGTATTCTATTTATGGGTAGTGATAGGAAGTTTTCTTTAAAAATAAATTTAAATACAAAATGAATCTATTTAAATAAAATATCTACTAGTACAAGCGGCCTGCAGATATTGTAAAAAAAAAAAAACCACAGTGGTGGTATGTGAATAATGACAGTTTAGTTGTAAAATCTGTAGGTGCAAGGTGCTAAAGAAAATTAGAGAAAAGAGATCATTACCTAGCACATTGTGGGAGCCTAGCAAATATTAAATAGAATCCCGAATGACACCATACAGAATTCATGTCAAATTGTTAAAACTGCTTAAATTTTTGTTGGTGTTTTTGATATGCACCCTCCTCCCCCACCATTCCATAGTGTGCAAAATTGTTTTAGGGCTTTTAGCTCTAGCACATTTATACTGTCTATGAAATTTTATTACTTATCATGCCTGTGGTATTACTGCTCATTAATTACATACCCAACATGTATCAGGTATCAGTAAAGCTCATTAATTAAACATAAAAGCTAGAGGATTTACAGAGAATTTGGGAAAAAAAAAAAATTCCTCAGTCTGGAAGACTTCCAGACTAAATATAGAAACTTGAGACAATTGGTGGTTTTCAAACTTTGCAGACACAGAACATTCTGTTCGAATAAATCTTCCCAGGAAGCCCAGAGTAACAAGAAGAAAACTACGCAGAACTGCTTGGTGGGTGGGGGTGCTGGGGACATAGGAGTCCTTCTGTGCAGCCCCAGCAAACTGTCCCCACCCTTGAGGCTCACAGAGTGTGGCGCTCTGTTTGAAAACCTCTGACCTGGAACAGTTTTCTTTCCCGTTCTGTCTGCACCTGTCATTCTGTGTCCCCAGCATGGTCAAGGGGAATTTATTTTACCCTATGATGCAGTAACACTATATTCTCTCTGAGAGTACGACAGGCATGTTTTGTCCAAGAGACAAAATACATAAGTAAATAAGAAAACATCTGGATTGATAGGAGAAACAAACAACCGCCTAGACCGTAAGCTCCATGCAGGGCCCAGCTGCCGGCTTGTTGGCTGCTGCAGGGCCCCGGCATCTGGCAGGACTCCTGAGGCCCACGGGCGGCTCAGACGCAAGAACCCCGCCGAGAGAAAAGTCAGGGAAGGGTACATTTTGAGGAACGGAGTTAACGGGTCAAAAGTGTGCACATTTTCAGGACTTTGAGCAAGGAGTTATCAGACAGAGCAGTGGGGCCTGGGGGCCAGGCCAAGGTAATCTAGATGGAGGGAGCCCCGAAGGCCGTGGTGCTTGGTTGGGGGGAAAGGAGTGGTGATGAAATAGGAAAGAAAATGTGAGTCCACGACACTCAGGAAAGAAACAGGAGTGGTGATGGGTGGGGTTTGGGGACCCAAAAGACTTGGACTACAAATGATTTTTGTCTCCATTGCAAAGCCTCTGTGTGAAGGGTTGGAAAGGTCATAATAATTTTTCGAGAAGTGGGTCAGAAGTTTAGCTCACGGGGTAAGGGGAGAGCTGCCTTGGAAGACATAACTCAGCGGCCTCCAGCTGTGTGGGGCGCACGCCGTCATCCAGATGGAAACGAGGCACCTTGGCGACGGGCAGTTGCCCTGCTGAGCTCCCCAGCCAGAGCCGGGACAGGACACATAAAGAAGCGTCCTCACGTCATTCGTGTACAAACTCTCCTCCCTCCACCCTGCCACTCCTCCCTTCACCCCTCTGAGCCATCCCACCAGGCACTGGGTGGCTGCCACCTCTTCCCCAAGCTTTCCCAGACAACCCAGCCCTTAGAAAGCTCATCCACGGGTGCCTGGGTGGCTCAGATGGTTAAGCATCTGGCTTCGGCTCAGGTCATGATCCCAGGGTCCTGGGATCGAGCCCCCCATCGGGCTCCTGGCTCAGCATGGAGCCTGCTTCTTCTCTCTGCCTCTCTCCCTGCTCATGCTCTCTCTCTGTATCTCTGTGTCTCAAATGAATAAATAAAATCTTTTTGAAAAAAGAAAGCACATCCAGCACTGAACACTTCTAGTCCTCGTGGCCTGAGAGATTTATCGACACCTGTCCCGGCCTGTGTGCCTCAGTGGATGTGTACACGGGCTGTCTCCCTGCCTGGATGGAAAGGACCTTGAGGGGAGGATCTTCTATTTCTTTACACTTTCCATATGACTTTCTCCCAGACCTCTCATGGGGCAGGTAACAAGGCCTGGCTGGTTGAACAACACTGATAAATAGCACAGCTTCCAGAATGCTCCATTTCCAGGCCATGTCTGTCTGTACTGTTTTTTGGACTGTCCAGCCCATGAAGGCCTCCAGACCAGGTCTTGGGACATCTGTGCAGCCTTAACCGTTCCTGCAGACAGAGGGAGGAACATCACTTCCTAACACAGGAGAGCTGGGGTTAGCCGAGCTCTGGGAGAAAGGCATGTAGGGGCTTTTCCTGACTCCTGGTTCTGGGGTTTGGTTTCAACAGTTTCCTTCCATCTAGACCCCTATAGCCCTCGCAGCAACAGAGATTTATGCAATTCACTCTCAAAATAACAATGGCTGGGGCCCACGGGAGCCTGGGTCCTCTTACTGGTAGGAAGAGAATTTGCCTCTTGACCTGCTAAACACATGAAGGGCTGAGGTCCTAAGACAAGGTGATTTCCTTGAGCACAGCACCACGTGAGGAATCGCTCTGGGACATGGTGAGACTCCCGAACTCAAGGCAGCAACAGCAGGGAGAAAATTTTCTGCGCCAGGGTTACCCCAATTAGCTACCAATGGGCATTTGAGATTTCTTCAGGAGGAACGGTGTCCCCCGGGCCCTGGAAGGTCTTCCCAAAGCTGCCTGCGATGACTGGGGGGAGGGTGCAGATCTCATCCCGCTGTTGGCCTGTGGTTTCCTTCTCTACCTCCACCCGAGCTCTTTTCCCAGGACACAGTGTCCTTCCCCGCGTCTGTCCACCAAAGCAGAGGGGGCTGCGCTCGGAAGACCTCTGCTTTCACCGAGCAAGCCACCCATGGGGCAAAAGTGAATGTTCCACGAGGAATGAGAGAGCGGAAGGCTTTATCTCTTCGAGCAAAAAGAACAAATTTAGGAATAAGAAAGCTGGGGCTGGTTACCCTTGAGACTTAATGACCAGAACTAAGATCTGGAGTGTCTACCGAGGGTTTTCATCACCTTGCCTGACAGTCGGATGCCTCTCAGTTCAAGGAGGCCACTGAAGTGAAACTGAAGGTTGTTTTTCACTCATGTCTCATTGGAAGCTGGCGGCCCGCTCACCTGCTCCACTTGGCTGCGTCTTGCCTGCCTCTCTGCTCAAACACCATCTTGACTTGGCAGCACTACAAGATAGAATAAAAACATACACTTCTACCCAAATTCCTGTCTCCTCTCATTTACACAGAAGATTAAATGATTTCTTGCTTTGTCTTTTACTTTAAGGATTCTTACTGCCTTATTCCTGTTCCGTCTACATCAACTGGGGGAAAAGAGTTATCAAGTAACTAAGATGTCACAACAGTTCTCACAATGAAGTATTGTTCCCATTTCACAGATAAGAAGAGTTACCAATATAACATCCATCCACCCATCTCCACCCCAAAAATGTCCCCTGAGTGTCTGTTTTGAGCCAAGCAAAGTGCTACTTGCTTTGGACTCCAAATCCAGAGCTCTTTCTACCTTATTAGAGATTATCTCAGTAATATCCTCCTTGATTAAGAGGAGCCGGGTTCATTCAACAAATACTTTTGAGGCACCTCCAATGTGATGGCACATTTTTTTTTTCAGTTTCTTTTCTTTTTTTTTAAATTTTATTATGTTATGTTAATCACCATACATTACATCATTAGTTTTTGTTGTAGTGTTCCATGATTCATTGTTTGTGTGTAACACCCAGTGCTCCATTCAATACGTGCCCTCCTTAATACCCATCACCAGACTAACCCATCCCCCCACCCCCCTCCCCTCTAGAACCCTCAGTTTGTTTCTAGAGTCCATAGTCTCTCATGGTTCGTCTCCCCCTCCGATTTCCCCCCCTTCATTTTACCCTTCTTACTATCTTTAAAAGAAAAAAAGAAAAAACGTTTTTTTTTTTAGTAATCTCTACACCCAACGTGGGGCTCAAACCCACAACCCCGAGATCAAGAGTCACCCGCTCTTCTACTGAGCCAGCCAGGCATCCCTGTGCTGGTACATTCTAAATGCAACCAAAAAAAGGAAAAACAAAACCCCAAAGAAAAATTCATGCCTTTACGAAGCTTGCATTCTAACTGAGGGAGACAAACAATAAAAATAATTAAAAAACTAAGCTATGGAACATGTTAGTGACACATGCGGTGGAGAAGAACAAGGCAGAGAAGGTGGAGGGGTGCTTAACAAATCTTACGTCAATAATATTTTTTCCATAAATATTTTTCCGAGACTTAAGCAGAGATAACATTCACCATAGAATGTTCCTTGGGATTAGCAACTTCTCCCCCTAAAGTATTTCAGGAGCAGCTAAAGCTGCTCTCTCCTGCTCCTTCTTGCTTGGGCTGACTGTGTCCCACGATGTGCCCGCTGTTGTGAGATTTTCCTCATGAATGAAAATAGAACGGCTTGGTTCCTCCATCCATAGCAAAGGAGCTACGGCAGAAATAACTTGTGTGCATTTCCCTGGCTACATTTAGTTAAGTTATGCCTCTTCATCTTCTTCTTCTTCTTCTTTTTTTTTTCTTTTAAAGATGTACCATAAAACCTTATTGATTGAGCTCAGCAATTTGAAATTTATGATGCTTTAGATAGGCTTTGGCTTGAGATTGCCTTGAGGAGAGGTGGTTGTAAGCAAATTAAGAATAAAAATAAAATTGCTAAATGTCACACTACTTAAGGGAATAAGTTGCTTTTTTATTATTTTGAATAAGTTGTTTTAAACACATCAGAGGGACTAAATCATACTTGACTGATATGCTCATTATAAATAATTCTTTCCTATTTCTAAAAGCAGGAGTCAATTATATACTTGCTACCTCGATCTAGACTCATAAAATTGTGCCCATGTGGATTTGAAAGTAATAAAATGGCTTTTATTAAACAAACATTCTAGAACTCACAGTTCACTAAATTGAGATCCACCTTGTACCCAAATTTAGCTAGATTTTAATGTGTATGGCACATCTCCAACCTGGGTTTTTCCTATAGCCTATTTCAAAGACGTATTTGTTCAGCCTTATCAGTAAGATACTCAATCATGCTTCCCTTGTATCAGGTACCTCAAGGGCAGGAGATAACACAAATGTGTTTGGTTTTTAATAGCTGGAAATATGTCTACGTGAGGTTGATTGTATTTACCCAATGCCAGATATCTGAAAGGCGTGTGAAAAATTAAGGTAATCATCCGTGCTTCCAAATGGCTGGATGTTGGAGTCACATTTGCAAAACCTAGGTTACACTTCCATGTCAGATTTGGGACACTTTGGGAGGTTGGGAGTGGGATGGGGATGGGTGGTGAAAAATGCCAGACTGGGTGGGTATGTAGGTGGTAGCAGAACTGACTCACAGAGGTGCTTAGGTCACTGAATCTATATGCATGTAGGGACGCATCATTTCATTCCTGAGACACTAATTCCAAGGCTGAAAGTCCAAATCTATTTTATGTTTTCTTTTTGTTATTTAGAAAAATTCAGAAATATACCAAGAGGAAATAAAAATCACCCTAATCCTATCAATCGGAGATAGCTACTGTGATGATTTTGATATGTTTCCAGTAAGTGTCTTTTTATTTTTTCCTTAATGCAAACACATTGAAAAAATAAACATTGGGATAATATTGTTTATACAAGTTTATATGCTACTTTTCCCACTTACTACAATTAGGGCATTTTTTTCATGTTAATAAATACTTACTGAAAAATATCTAACGGCTACATCATAATTTATTCAACCTTTCCCTTGTCGAACATTTAGGTTGCTTTCATTTTTCTTTGCTTATAAATAATAAACATTCTTGAACATAAATATGTTAACAGCTCTGACAAATTACTCCGGGTACTTATTCTTGGTTACTTTCCCTACCTTCAGAGAGGCTTATGGAGACAGAAAGTGTGCCTGAGATCTAGATGAGAGACCCAATGGCTGATTTGTGGCAAGAAGGTTTTGGAGTCGCATCGATCCAATTACATTTAATAAATTAATTTCTTTAATTGTTTGACAAGAATTGATTCAAGTTACACTATGTGCTAGGCACTCTAGGGGACCGCAAAAAGACTTTGAGGAGTGCAGCATCTTGTTAGAAAGACATACTTTAGACAACATTGAGAAAATCCTCGATTGTGTTTGCTAGTAATAACTGCTAACAGTTATAGGGAACTTCCTCTATGTTGTTCTGGGTGTTGTATGGACATTTACTCAATTCTCACAATAGCTACTATTATGATCATGAACTCCATTTTACAGAGAGGTTAATTGATTTGCTCAAGATCACAGAGCTAGTAAGTGATGGAACTGTGATTTGAATTGAATTGAATCACATTGCCTGTGATTTGAATCCAGGCAGTGAAGCTCCTGAGTCCATATTCTTCACAAGCCACGCATATCTTGAATATACCAATGTAGAGAAAAAGTATTATAGAAGGATTATGTCTAGGTAAGCATTTTCGAGAGGTGAGTTGTTTGCTTTTGCATTTTGTAAACTTTCTATAATAAAGCAGTTTACGGTTTTATTGTCAAGGCTATTCTGATGTAATTTTCCCCAATGCTTAGAATGTTAATGAGAATTACTAACTCAAGAGAAGCAAATCATCTCATGCAGTTTGGGTAAGTGAATTTTTGAAGGTAGAAAAGCTATCATTCCACCTGCCTTGTCTCAAGAATCTTCTTAGGGGAAGTGTTGGAAAAATAATATTATTTTGTAATAAACCCAATAAGGCAATGGATTTGCAATAAGGAACTAATTTAATAGATACCTTGCTCGTGTTCCTAGTATAATAATAAAAAAAAAGTTTGTTGACTGGATGAATGAACAAATGTGTGAACTATACTTGAGGCTGCAGGGCTTACAGATGAATAGTACTATGACCCAGACTCAGTGGTGTGCCAATACCAGCTCCTACTGGTTCATATTTCTTTCCAACGTTGTGTTCAGTGACTTGGCATTAGTGGGAAACCAGCCATGGTGGGAATATTGAAACCACAGAAGTCAGCAGATGCTACCAATCAGGGCTTTTTTGTTTTCTTGGAGAGCTGGTTGTTAAACATTAGCAGCACACCACTATCCGGGCTTATTAGAAAATTCATAAGTGAGAAGAAATTCTGCGAATCCAGGGGAAGAAAGAGGGAATTGTATTAAGAATATCAATTTGGACGCTTTTCTCCTCCTCAGTCTTGAATCATTACGTCTGTTGCTCTTTTATTGAGTTACTTCTGAGTATGGAGAGACTTTGTTAAGAGAGTTGAGATATTTAGGTAGTTAGGGGGTGAGTGCAGTTGAATTCTAAAGGCTGTTTGGCTCAGGACAAAAGAACGATAAATAGCTCAGGGGCACTGTCAGTTTCAGCTGAGATAACTTTCCTTTCCAGTCCTACAGCATTAATGGCGCCCATAATTCAAGCGAGGAGTGTTGGTGGACACCCATCTGCGAAGCGCATGGTTAAATAACATTTGCATGCAAGGACAAGAAAATGGGCACGTTCAAGCTGGAAGAAAATCTTACACAACATCTGGTCCGATCCCCTCATTTCCCAGATGAGGAAAAAGAGGACCTAAGAGTGTGGAAGGGAATTTTCCAGTGCCATGGGGTTGATTGATTAATTAATTAAAATGTTTTTTTACTTTTATTCATTTTTATTTTTAAAATTACTATTTTTTTATTACGGGACTGATTTCTAATAAGTATCTGGATCGGACCGCCTGGTGTGACTGTCCGCTCGCCACGTCCTTGCTATTTGACATTGGACAGGTTACTTCACCTCTATGTGTTTTCTCAGCTATAAAACGAGGATGTTGCCGGGATTAAATAATACATGTAAGGAGCTTACAAGTGGTAAGATCTCAATAAATATTAATAGCACAGAGCCTTTGTGATAATACTGGTTACTCTTATGGCCAGAGAGAGAAAGAGAGAGAGAGCATTCAGAAAAGAAAGCTATATTAATATGCTGAAAACTAGCATACTACTAATTAATAATATATTGATTCAATATATTAATATATTGAAAACCAGCATAGACATTAGCAAGACATTAACATTTTGAAATTTCCAAGCTAAGATATTTCCCCTAAATCAGATTGTGCAGATGTTCTAGTGAATGACTCACCAACAGGGCTAGTTATTCCATTATTCCATCCTTTTTTCTTTTTAAACTTGAGAGGATTTCTAGCTGGACGAGAGGCCCACTAATCTCCAGGCAGCTTTAGACTGGCGTATGCTCCCTCAGACCTTTTCCTGGAGAATGTTTAAGGAAGCCTCTCCTTGCTGCAGTTGGGGTAGGTCCCATGCCCCTTGATGTTGACGGGGACTGTACCCGTCTGCATCTTCCCTCACAAGCCTCTGCCACCAGCAGTAAGGGTCAGAGGAGGAGACTCTGGCCTGCGCATGCAGTTGGCCCAGCATCAGGAAGGCACTGCATGGAGGGCCTGCGGAAAGTCCAGGAGCTGGGAGGAGGCCCGGGCTGGGCCCCTCCTCACATAGTTTTCTCCCTACCTGCGCACAGATAACACTCACGATGTGTTCAGTCAGCTGGGAGGATGCAGCATGCAGGTTATAGGGGCTGGCTCTGACTCTCTGGGGCCCCCTTCCTTGCTCTACCACCTATACCACCTAAAAGCACAAGATTTTATGCTTTGTCTTGTTTTGATTTGATTCCTTAGATTTTTTAAAAAAGATTTTATTTAGAGAGAGAGAGAGAGAATGAGTGGGGGGTGGGGAGATGGAGAGGGAGAAACAGACTCCCCGCTGAGCAGGGAGCCCAACTTGGGGCTCAATTCCAGGACCCCGAGATCATGACTTGAGCCGGAGGCAGATGCTTAACCAACTGAACCACCAGGTGCCCCATTCATTAGATTTTTATTGTGGTAAGATACATGTAACATACAATCTACCATTTTAACCACTTAAAGATACACAATTCAGTAGCATCAGGCACATTCACATTGTTGTGCAGACACTACCCCAACCATATCCTAAACTGTTTCATCACCCCAAACGAAATCTCTGTGTCCCCATCATCTTCTCTCCTCTACCTCTGCTAACCTCTCTTCTATTTCCTGTCTCTATTATTTAGACTATTCTAGGTACTACATATCAGCAGAGTGATGCAATATTTGTCCTTTTGTGTCCGGTTTATTTCACTTAGCATAATGTCCTTGAAGTTCATCCATGTTGTAGCATGTGCCCGAATTTCATTCCTTTTTAAAGCTGAATAATATTGCATTGTATGTGCCCACCAGATTTTGTTCACCCGTTCGTCTGTCGATGGATATTTGGGTTGTGTTCACCTTTTGGCTATTGTGAATAATGCTGATATGAATATTGGTGTACAAACATCTGTTTGAGTCCCTACTTTCAATTTTTTAGGGTATATACCCAGAAGTAAAATTGCCGGATCATATGGAAATTCCATGTTTAATTTCTTGAGAAACCACTATACTGTTTTCCATGGCAGTGAACCCATTTTACATCCTCACCAACAATGCACAAGTTTCAATTTCTCTACATCTGCACCAACACTTGTAATTCTTCCTTCCTTCATTCCTCCCTCCCTTCCTTCCTCCCTCCCTTCCTTCCTCCCTCCCTTCCTGCCTCCCTCCCTTCCTTCCTTCCTTCCTTCCTTCCTTCCTTCCTTCCTTCCTTCCTTCCTTCCTTCCTTCCTTCTTTCCTTCCTTCTTTTTGATAGCCATCCTAATGATGTGAGTGGTATCTCTTTGTGGTTTGGGCTGCATTTCTCTAATGATCAGTGATGTTGAGCATCTTTTCATGTGCTTATTGGTCATCTGTATATCTTTTTTGGAGAAATGTCTATTCAAGTCCTTTGCTCATTTTTTTAAAGATTTTATTTTTAAGTAACTCTATACCCAGTGTGGGGCTTGAAATCAGAGCACCAAGATCAAGAATGGCATGCTCTTCCAACTGAGCCAGCCAGGCTTCCCTCCTTTACTCATTTTTAAATTGGGTTTTTGTTATTCCTGCTGAGTTGCAGAAGTTCCTTAAATATTCTGAATACTAATCCCTTATCAAATATATGATCACAAATGTTTTCTCCTGTTCTGTGGGTTGCCTTTTCACTTGCTTGGCAATGTCCTCTGATGAACGAAAATTATACATTTTAATTAGTCCAATGTATCTATTTTTCCTTTGTTGCTTATGCTTTTGGTGTCATATCCAAGAAATTATTGTCAAATCTCATGTCATGAAACTTTCCCCTTATGTTTTCTTTTAAGAAGAGTTTTACAGTTTTACCTCTTTATGTCTTTGATCTATTTTGAGTTAGTTTTTGTATATGGTATAGTATAAGCGTCCAATTTCTTTATTTTGCTTGTGGATATCCAAGCACTGTTTGTCGGAAAAACTATCCTTTTCCCATTGAACGGTCTGGCACCCTTGTTGAAAGCATTTGCCCACATAGGAGAGGGTTTATTTCTAGGCTCTTTATTCCATTTCATTGGTCCATACATTTGTTTTTATGCCAGTACCACACTGTTTGATTGCTGCAGTTTTGTAATAAGTATTGAAATCAGGAAGTGTGAGTCTTCTAACTCTGTTCTTCTTTTTCGAAGTTGTTTTGGATACTCAGGGTCCTTTGAGATTTTATGTGAATTTTAGGATGGGTTTTTTATTTCTGCAAAAAAATGTTGGAATTTTGCCAGGGATTGCCTGTAATCTGCAGATCGCTTTGGGTAGAATTGACAGTTTAGTAATATGAAGTCTTCCAGTCCATGAACATGAAATGTCTTTGTATTTACTTGTGTCTTCTTTGATTTCTTTCAGCAGTGTTTTGTAGTTTTCAGTGTCCAGATCTTTTGTTTCCTATGTTAAGTTTATTTCTACTGTATGCTAGTTTATTTTTAACACTAAAATAGTGCTTTATTTGTGCCTGGCCCTATACCAAAAACGTTACAAATGTTACCTTTTTCAGTCCTTATAACTCAGTATTCTGCAGAGGAGGGAAACCGAGACAGGGGTACCAAAACAAAGGGATGATAAAAAGCAAATAAAATAGTAAATGAATAATATTATAGAAGAAATATATGTCAATATATACAAATATTTACGTATGTGGGCAATCTATGTGGTAAGATAAGTGAACAGGTTTGTGTGTATGTGTGTGTGAGTGTGTGTGTGTGCCTACATGTGTGTGTATCAATGATTTTTATGCCCATGTGTTTTGGGATGGTTAAAGGTGTGGCACATACCAGGGTAATATGAATTGACTTATGTATTTTCCTATAATGTAGATAAGTAATAGCCACACTTTGAAATTTTCCTGCCCTATTATTATTTTCTTTTTGTAACATTCCCACTCCTCCTACTCCATGCCTTCTCAAAGTGCCACAAAGCATGTATTTAATTTTTAAGATAAAGTAAATAAAGACTGTTTGGTCCATTGGGATCTTTTTTTGAGAGTTTCGCAATAACTTTTGAGGTAACTAGAAACATCCAAGGGTATTAGGAAACCAGGGTTTTGCAAATTTAGTTTACTAAAACTTGGCTGGTTGATATTAAAATTGACCAGTTAAAAATACTTGCTTACTAAGGTCTTCAAAACAGCTCAAAGATAAATATCTCCAGGGAAGTTTTCCTTTGGTTTCCACCCTTGTGCCATAGGATTGGGCTGTAAAAAGCCAGTCTGGGGCATGGGGCCCGAGTTTCACAGTACGTCTGAAGCAGATGGGGTGAGAAGTTAGCCTCATCTGCCTGGGGAAACTTTGCTTGGGTTGATGGTAGGACACCAACTTGGACAACAGACTCCAAGAGGGCCAAGCTCTGCCCCCAAGACATCAAATCCAGGGTTGTCTGACCCTGGCCTCTCTGGGATTCTGGTCATTACTCAGAAAAAAATGTCTCACTTGCCAAACTAGCTCCTGAATAACTTCCCAGCAGTAATGGAAATCATTCATTCATTCATGCATGCATGCATAACCACATCCGACGTGTACCTATCCGACTTCTTGCCAGGCAAAATACAGCGATGATGTCAAAGGCCAGTCTCAAGCAATAAGTAGAAGTTTATCAGGTGGATAAGGGAGGTGCATCAATCTGGGTCCAACTAGGAGAATAAAACTACCCTGCGACTTGAACGGGGGAACCTTAAAATGAATAATTATTGATTATAGCAGGGATTGGAATAACAAGGTACTGACTAGTAAGAAGTAAAGAGAATGCCGAAGAACACAAGAATAGCAGATATAAGGAACAGCTACTATCTCCAGGGCTGAAATCCAGATCTTGTGAGAGGTGTGTGGCCTCAGCTTACTGCCTGGCAGAGAAGATGCTGTGCTATCAATGGGTCTTGCTGCCAATTTGCCATCTGGAACTTGCCAGCAACCTCACTCCCAAACTCAGTGTCAGGGGAAAGTTCTTCACAGTAAAGTGTCTCACGGGAGGTGCCCTGCTATGAAACGGTTGGAAATGGAGGGATGCCAGGGGGAGAGACTAGCCACTATGCACCACTGGATCTGGGCACCGGGGAAGCCTGCTGCGCAAGCACTTGGAGACCAGGATGGGACCCCCTCCTCCTCCAGTGGTGTCTCTCCTGCACCCTCTACTGACAAAGCTTAACACGGTGCCAACTGGCAAAGAAACAATAATTAAAGGGCTCAGATCCATTTTCATGGGGAAGACAAAAAGGATGAATTTGGAGCCAAGAGGCAATAAACTGATAACCAGCACAAGAGAGGAGGGAATCCCAAGTGGAAGGAGTGCCACATTCAAGGGCAGGAAGGCCTCAGAGAGCTTGCCATGTTCTGGGAGCAGCAGGGTTTCATTTTGGTAATCAGAGCAGCGTCCCCTACATCTATCTCCACATGTGTCTCTGACCTTTCTGATCACAGGGCATGTTTCTGGGAGTCCGTGATGGTGGTTTTACAACCCTACGTGTAAAACCTCAGCACAATCAGGCTTAATAACTAGTCATCGATTGATTGCCTAATTGTTGCAACACTGAGGATTTTTCTGTTGGGCGAGTTCTGTAGGAGCCGTAACCGTCAGGGCACGGGACCTGCATTTTTAGAAGTATAGGGTCCAGAACATGGGAGGTGATTCTTCTCTACAACATCTGGAGTATGGTGTCCCTTCAAAAATCCCTACCTAATAAAGGTTACCGAAAGCCAAACAAAACAGTGGCAACAAAGAGTTGAAGTGTCCAGGATGGCCAAGTGTTTGGAAAGCTTATTGTGCTAGAAACAGTTACAACCTGTTTGCCTCAGGCCTCCTGGCCACTCCCTATTTTCCCTCTTCTATGCCCACCCCCCACCTGCTGCTTCCCATTCTCTCTCTCTCTCTTTTTTTTTTGAGTGAGAAAGCATTCGTGGGGCCAGAAGAAGAAGGAGAGAGTGAATCTTAAGCAGGCTCTACCCCCCAGCACAGGGCCTGACCCAGGGCTTGATCTCATGACCCTGAGGTCATGACCTGAGCCGAAATCAAAGAGTCAGACGTTTAACCAACTGAGTTACCTAGGCGCCCCTGTTTCCCATTCTCTTGTCATGCTATACACATCTGCTGCCTGGCTTCATCCACACCCGAGTCCTCAATGACCACTTACGGGCCTGTGACTCACGGATCCATATCTCTCGCCCAGATCTCTCTTTTAAGCTCTGATACCACTTGCCCAACAACTTCACTTGGCCTTGCCACCAACAGCATAGACTCAACATGTACAAAGCTGCACTCACCAGCTCCGTGCTCCACACCTGGCTTTTCTTGTTGGTTGCCTATCTTCTTTGGCATAGTATCACTATGCAGTCAAGCCAGGAAAATGGACTTGAGTTTCCCTCTCCCATATGCTCACATCTGAGTCTTATTGAGTCAGTCCTTTTGGCACCTCTCCCATGAGCCCACTTCTCGCCATTCCCACTGCTACTCCCTGAGGTAAGGCCATGGGCGTCTCTCCCCTCGAGCTCATGTTAGCCCTCTCACAGATACCCCTGTCTCCAGTTCTGTCCCTCTCAAACCACTTCGCATGTAGCAAAGGCATCTTTTTTTTTTTTTTAAGATTTATTTATTTATTTGAGAGAGAGAGCAGGAGCAAGAGGGGCAGAGGGAGAGAGAAAATCTCAAGCAGACTCCACGCTGAATGTGGAGCCCCACACAGGGCTCCATCTTACGACTCAGATCATGACCTGAACTGAAACCAAGAGTAGGACACTCAACCGACTCCGCCATGCAGGCGCCCCAAAGTCATCTATCTAAAACTGAAATATAATTGTGTGATTCCCTGTGTAAAACTCTAGCATGATCTGCAATGTCCTTTGTGATCTGGTGCTGGCTTGGCCCTCCAGTGTTATCTTTCATTACACTCCCACTCCGCGCCCTGCCTTCCAAAAACTTTCTAGCATTGCCACTGGACTTTTGTACCTACATTCCAATGCCTGGAATACCCTCTCACCCTCTCCCTGCTCATCCAATGCTGCTGTCTCCTCTGAGGGTCCACCCCAGACTCTCCAACTCTTCCCCTCCACTCTATAAGCTCTTTGAAGGCAGAAACCATAAATTACTCATCTTTGCACCCCAAGCACTCTGGATGCTGCTTAAAACTGAGTAGGGATCATAGGGGAAGAGAGGAAAAAAATGAAACAAGATGAAACCAGAGAGGGAGACAACCATAAAAGACTCTTAATCTTAGGGAGCAAACTGAAGGTTGCTGGAGGGGAGGGGGGCGGGGGAATGGGGTGGCTGGGTGATGGACATTGGGGAGGGTATGCGTTGTAGTGAGTGCTGGGTGTTGTGTGAGACTGATGAATCACAGACCTGTACCCCTGAAACAAACAATACATTATATGCTAATTAAAAAAGAAAAAAACTGAGTAGGAACTGAATTAAATTTCCTTGACTTTTTTCCTCTTAGTCTCGCGAAGAAAGAGTATGACAAACAGGAGGGAGAAGAACATATGATGGCTGACTTTGAAAAATTCAAATGCTATTATAGATAAAAGGCAATTCTGTGTTCCTCACAAAAATGTAGAAACCAAGATAATAGGTGGGTTTTCAAGGAGATAAATTTGAAGTCCGTATAAAGGAGATTTTAGCAACTGAATCTACCTAATAGCGGCATGAATTATCTTGAAAAATACTGACTGCCCCCACTGGAAATGTTCAAAAGTAGGACCGCCATGTCCACTTCTCAACAATTCCTGCCCAGGTGGTACTTGGAGTACATGGACTCTGAAATTGACTCTAAAGTTCCGTGATTCTAGATGCAACATGAAGAGAATTATTTCACAGTGACTCAGAATTTGTCCTCTAAGACCTTATGATTGCCTCACCAAGATGCTTTCTGGTGAACAATGACTTGAAATGCGTCTGAGAACCAGTGTATAGTTGATGGTGAGTGGGCATCCCTGGGGATGAATCTGGGATTCATAAATCTAGGAGGGCCTCAGGAGATGGTGACAAGGCACTCAGGACGGGCAGGTGGCCTCCAGGACTGGGGCAGACTCAACTCAGAGCACAGGTGGGCAGGGGCCTGACTTCCAGGGAGTGAGAGGGCAGAGACAGGCATCAGGGGAACCTGGCTGCAGGCAAATGGCAGACAAGCTTGGCTCTTAGGTCTGGTATTAGGTAGCAGCGAGACTCTAGATTATAGAACAACTGGCAAAAGCAAGTCTGGACCCCACTTTCAGGCAACTGAGACAGAAGGCAGGCAAAGCACCATGACAGGGCTCTGATTGCTATGCCTGGGGAGTAAGAGGAGGGCTTGCTTCCAAGCATCCTTAATTACCAGCCTCATGTAAAGATCAGAGTGGGAGCACAGTAGGAAGTCAGCATGGATACTGAAGCACCAACCTGCTGGTCTGGAATTCTTCCTTTCCTCCACCTCTCAATGGGAATAGGGTTAGTTTCTTAACTGGGATAGTTTGGGTTCCTTCTACTGGAGGTTATGTGGCTGCATCTATGGAGTGAAGAGAAATGTAGAGACATAAGAGTTACATTTTCACAGTTTAGAGATTAATCTCAGTAGGTCACTGAGTTGATGGAGCCTCAGTTTGAGAAAGAGTTCCCTCTACTGGCTGATCTAAGCCAGGGTCTGTTGACTCAGGGTATCTGTTCATTGTTGAAGATGTATTTAAGATTAGAAAGTTAATGTACTGAGTATAAGAAAATCATTGCTAGGTTTTAGTTTATTTTTCTGATTTGGTTAGAGGTTCTTGGAGTCTTCCTTTTTCCCTCAGTCAACTTTCTTGAGGTGTACTTCACATTAAATACACACACACACACACACACACACACACACCCCTGTGTAACCACCACCATCACCACAATCACGATATTGAACATTTCTATCCCTCCCAAAAGTTCCATCATGCCTTTTTGTAGCTAATACCTATCCCTGATCCCCCATGTCTCTGGATAACCATGGATCTGCTTTCTCTCAGTACAAATTACGTTACCTATTTTAGAACTTCAAGTAAATAGAATCACATAGTATGAACTCTTGTGTTTAAATTCTATCACTCAACGACTTTGAAATTCATTTATATTATATGTGTTAGTGGTTTCAATCTTTTTATTGCTGAGTAGTATTCCATTGCATGAGTATGTCAAAATGCATCCATTTGCTAGTTGATGGCCATTTGGGTTGTTTCCACTTTGGGGCTATTATGAATAAAGTGCCATCAACATTTGTATAGCAGTCTTTTTTGTGGACACGTATTTTCATTTCTCTTGAGGAAATACCTGGGTGTGGGATTGCTAGGTCCTATGATAGGTGTATGTTTAACTTTATAAGAAATTGTCAGGCTGCTTTCCAAAGTGTTTGTATATTCCACCAGTAGTATCCAAGAGTTCTAGTTCCTTCTCATCCTTGTCAACACTTGATATTGTCAGTCTTTTAGATTTTAGCCATTTTAGTGTATGTATTGAATATATGAAAGTCCTGTTAGATTTTATTTTGGTTTTGCTCTTCTGATGATAAGGTCTTGGAGAATTTTTCATGAAACTTTTTATTTTGAGGTAATTGTAGATTCACCATACGACCGTAGGTTCACAGCAGTATGAGAGGTCCTATGGATCTTTTACCCATTTTCTGTGGCACAGAGAAACTGTGGCACAGTATCACGACCTATTGGATCCTTTAAAAAATACACACCTCTCAAAGTTTAATAAGTAAACAGATACCGGGAACCATCTGATCGTACCCTATGCTCAGTTGTCGATGAGACAGGCAGACTATGGAGCATTGGAAGCTGCCCGAACCATAATGCTAATGAATACTCTGAGCATCGCATTTCAGGGACTAGAAGAAGCACCAATCTGTTAATACTGGCAGTGCTCACTCTTAATGCTTCCAATCGGAAAATACAATATGTGGAATTTCAAATTAGCCACAACGAGAAAGCAAGACTCAGAGTGAACAGCAAGGAGATAGACAAAACTATGACACAAGAGATATTACTTAGAGCTCTGCCAGTAGGACCTTCACTAAGTGTCTTTTTTTCCTCACACTGACATTTTTCATCTTTCTGACTTTGGGACTAATTGTGGGTGGTTCCATTCATGGATAATGAAATAACTATGAACTTGAGTTAGCCCCCAACCTCATTTGAGATAATAGCTTAAAATATTTGGCTAGATCCCAAAGTAAGTAATAAAGTGAACTGATTTGAGTTTTAGCTTTTCATGCTTCCCCTTGCCCACATCTGGTGGAAGGACTGATGAGCAGTGAAATAGCGAAAAGGCAGGGAGTCTATGGGAAGAGGAAGAGAAAGACCCAGGTAATCTTTAGCCTGGATAATTAGCCCCTACAGACTCTAGAGTTGATGGTAGTAAGAGGAGGCAAATCCTTGAGATAAAGGTCACAAGATACTCCTAAGGAGAAGTAAAGACAGAGAAGGTTGAAGGACTAAACTTACTATAATTGTGTATGTAATTAAACAAAATAATGAGAAAGAAAAAGATGAACATTTTTGCCTGATCAAAAACAAATGTAGTGAATCTTTCCCCATTTCCTCTAGCACTTTCCTTCAGAAGGTGGCCATCTTAGCACAGTCCCCACACTACTGTGATAGGACAATCACTTTTGGAGATCATTCGTGATGTCATGCCAAAGTCAAGGTCTCCAAGGTCAGCATCCCCTTTTCCATGTCGAATGGCTGCACCATCCCTCTTCCTCTTTCCTTGCCTCAGTCTCTGAAGGGTCTCTCTTCTCCATGTGAATTTGTCCCACTGTGCCCTTGGTCACTCCTTCCTGCCCTCCAATCTTGCTCCACCAGGAACCTGCAATCATGTTTGAATCTCCCCCATCCTTCAAACACATTCCTCAGGCCTGCTACCCTCTTCCCTTACTGACCTCCACCTCTTCTGACTTTCATTAATAAACATTCCTAAATAGCAATCCACACTCTTCAGTTACTTTCCCCACCACCCACGTGTCTCCTTGACCTTGGGGAAACTGCTGGCCTCCCTTACACACACTGTTTTCTCGGGGGGGGGGGGGCGGTCAGCATCGTCCTTGTCACTGGGGCCCACGGCCTTTTCTCAGTCTCATCACGCTGGTCTCATTGGACACTATGGATGCGTCCCTCCCATGGGACACCCTGTACTTTGTGGGGCCCTGAGCTGTTACTCTCTTCCTTTGCTCTGTTTCTAGGATATCTTTGCCGTTGTCTCTGTTGAAGCCCATGCAGAAGTCCCCTTCTGGGCATTATTCTCCGCTGTCCCTATCCGTTTTCTCCCAACAATCTCACCTGCTTCCTCATTGCAACTACAGCCTCTAAGCAGATGTCTTTGAACTTCAATGATTTTATCTTCGTAAGGGTACCTTTTCCTACTCGGCGCTCTACATACTTGTCAAATTGTAGGGTCACATCAGGCTGAGATTGGGCCTTTTTTTTTTTTAAGTTTATTTATTTAAGTAAGCTCTACACCCAACGTGGGGCTTGAACTCACAACTCTGAGATCAAGAGTCATGTGCTCTTCCGTCTGAGCCGGACGGGCACCCTGAGATTGGGCTTTCGATTCACCTTTGTACTCCCTCGCATAATGTCCTGAATACAGTAGAGGCTCAGATGACATTTGCTGAGTTGCATTCTCTTGCCTATTGATGTCGGGAGCCCCCAGCTGGATGGCCTGTTGACACTGTGGCCAGACGAGGCCAATTAAGCCCATCACCCCTCCCTTCCAGGATCCCATCCCAAGTAACACCCCAGACCCCGGACGTTTGGTAGTCTTGACTGCACAGGTTCCTATAGATGACAGGCAAACCTTCAGGAGAGAAGTCCTGGGAGCAATCGAGCCGTGATCGGCACCCCCTCCACTGTTCCGAGCTGACAACAAGCAGGCATGGAAGCACATGCCTCTTCCAAGTGGCATCTCATTTCTCGGAGGTGACTTTATATTGCTTTGCAGAGACGGGCATGCTGATTCGAGAGAGCCTCCTGGGAGTCGCACCTGAGCCTGGCGCCTGACTGCGGCAGACAGCTGGTTAGTTAAGGCGAATTTTACAGTTAAATTGTGTTCTGCCTGGGAATTGGAAACTACTGCAGAAGGACAAATGCAAATGAGATTCTCGGGGAGGGCAGGAGCTTGTTAAGAAGCCGCCCCGCCGCCAAACCTGATGGCTTTTGGGTTTGTCTTCAACTACTCTTGTGGGAAAACTTATGGGCCATGTTCCGAAAGGCTTTTAGAGAGGACAGAGATGAAGAGCATGGGCTGTGGGGCATGATGGCGGCGTCGCTGTTATAAGTAGGCACAGACCACCTGGGTCAAATGCTGGCTCCGTCTCTTTTGGGCTGGCTAACCTTGGGAAAGTTGCTTTCAATCTCTGAGCCTCTGTTTCCTCATCTGTATGCTGTAAATAATAACATTTGCTTTATTGGAATTAAAACATATACAGATATAAAAACCTTAGCCCAGCACTTGGCATAGAATAAGTCTTTAATCAATGTTAGCAATTTCATCGTCATCATTATTGTTACCTAATAACTATGAGACCTTGGGCAAGTCTCTTAACTTCATGGGGCCCTTTTCTTCATCTCTTGAGGTCGTTGTGAGAATTAAGTGAAAAAAAGATCTATGAAGTGTTTGGAACAGGATGGTCACTTCAGGGCGGTGGGGAGGGGGTGTGAGAGCTAGATTAGTAATATTGTTATTCTAATTAGCCAGGTGTCAGCAAGTCTGCTTCGCTTACCTTAGGACAGTGGGTACCTGCTGGCTAGGACCCCCTGGGGAGCAAAGCACCCTAAAAAAAAGCAAGAGAAAACCAAGTCGGTGCAGAGCTTCAGAGAAAAGGTTTTCTTTCTTTTTTTTTTTTAATTTTATTATGTTATGTTAGTCACCATACCATACATCATTAGTTTTTGATGTGGTGATCCATGTTCCATTGTTTTCATATAACACCCGGTGCTCCATGCAGTACATGCCCTCCTTAATACCCATCACTGGGCTAACCCATCCCCCCTCCCCCCTCCCCGCTAAAACCCTGTTTGTTTCTCAGAGTCCATAGTCTCTCGTGGTTTTCAAGTCAGATGGGTCTGGCTCACAGCTAATGACTTGACCTCCTTTAAACTTGGTTTCCTTCTCTGAAAAAATGGGCATAGTCACAGCTTGATAGCATTTACGCAGAGTCGTGCTGAGGATTCTGCAGACTGGTAACTGCAGGGTGCCCAGGAGAGACTCCCTGTCACTGTCAGTCTTCAGACAACAAAGCTGTGGTTATTGAGCGTGTGGGATTTCCTGCAGGATTCTCCAGGAAGGGCAAGAGAGAGGAAGAGGAGAAGGACAGGGAGTGGTTGGGGGTGGTGGCAGCGAGGAGAATCAGAGAGGGAGGACAGAGAAGTCTGGTTAACAACACCTAAAGGAGATGCTAACTTGCAAGAGACAAACCCTGAATGTGCACTGAGATGGCTTTCTACTCTCTTTATGCCCCACGCATGTGTCTCCCACGGCGCCCAGCCCTGTACTTAGAAAGTCATCAACAGATAGTTACGGAATTAGAAGTTACCCCAGTGAGAGTTTATGTGTTTGCTCATTGCTGCAAGATTCTGGAACTCAAGACCGCAGAGGTGCAGTGCCCTTCTAGAAGTCTGTGTCTGGGGAACCCTGGCAGGCCCGCCATCCTTCGCCGTCTGTTCCTGTGGACCGAGAGGAATCTCATAAAGCCCCAAGGGTTGGGGTTTGGTTCTTCCCCAAAGAGGGTGGTGTGAAGCCCGGGTGGATCTTTTGCGAGAGCAACAGTCAGCCTCATCCAAAGTTCATAAAACAACGTGTCCCCGTGGCCAATGGTTACAACCCGAAAGGAGCAAGAGAGGAGCGCACGTTCCTCCGGGCGCCGGCCGGCTGCAAGGAGAGCTGTGCACCAGGATGGAACGCGTCCTGCACCGTCATCTGCTCGCTGGCCAAACTCAGAGCGAGGGACGGGCTGTTGGTTTTCCTCCCAGAACAGGAATTCTCAGAAAATCGATTCTCCCACATTGACGATGCATACTAAGTGATTGAAAGGCCATTAAACCCATTAATGGTGTGCTCTTTAAATAAATAAGTCCCTAAAAGGCATCTTAGGCTTGGCAAAGTCAGTAGACCTGACAGTGTGCTGGGCCTGCCCAGGGACCATAAATATAACAGAACAAATATTGGAGGGGGTGGTGAGCAAACAGGATGAGGGAATCAGGAACAATGAATAACTCGGTGCATAAAGGACAAATGTTGCCAGACAAGCTTAATGGCTTTTATTTTATTTTTGACAGGATTTACAAAACGGGTAGATGAAGGGAAGTTTACATTTTGATTTCAGTTAAACATTTGGCACGGCATCCCACCAAATTTCATGCGCAAAATTAATTCAGATTGTCTTGGATGGAAGCGTGGTCACATGGGTTGAAAATTGGCTGGTGCTCAGTGAACAGCAGGGAGAGGAAGGTGGCCCCTGTGGCCCCATTTTAATTTCTGTCAGAAACGGGGGCTCCTCCTTCTCCAGCTTCTCCCTCCATGGTAATAACAATAACAACAACTAACATTAATTGATCACATACAATGTTCCAGACTCCAGACACTCTATCTTACTGAGACCCTTTGTTCTTTTTGCCCCTTCAGTTTCTCTCTTTACTCTCCATCTTCCTTCCCAAGCGGCTAGTCAGCTGTGTTGATTGCCTCAGAGACGAATGTGATTTGAATGTAGAGGATGCATGGCAAAGAGAAAATGTTTGGGAGAAGCAAGAAGAGAGCGGGGCTTCCACGCTCTGACTAGAGACCAATTCCCCAGAGAGACGCTCGTAAGCAGAGAGGAAGCTGGGGCTGAGGGTGTGCGTGGGGCCCTGCCTCCCGTTTCTTAGGCAGAGCTGGTGCCCGTGTCTCCCACCGCCCACTGCCCCTGAGAGGGAGCCTCCCGGGGACAGTCCCAGAGGCTGGCACCACCAGCGAGGCTCAGGAGCAGAGAGTGGCCAGGTCCAGATGGACCAGTTGGCCAAGAACATCGACCTCTCAGCAGTGGCCTTGGGGGACTGAGGACAGTGAGTCAGCTGTTGGCTGTCTCCCCTGACCTGGAGAGGTAAGGACTCAGTAAGAAAGTGAGTTGAGTTATAGGGAAATTTTTTCTGGCATACTTAAGATTGTGGAGGCATTGGCTGAGTTATTCCTCACTGGATGGCTCACAAAACAGGCCCGGAGAGGATAAGTGGTGGAGCCAGATAGGAGCTCGGGCAGGAGCCCCCTCTACTGACATTTTGCCCTCACTGAACGGTGGTTCTAGTCCAAGTTGCTGTTTCATGTAAGGCAAAGACCACCTCAAGCCTTTGGTAAGTGGGAACAGATTTGGGGGAATAAATAGCCCAGAAGGAGAAAGCAGCATTATCCACAAAGCTCTGTTTTGTTTTAGGACCATAAAAAGCCAGCTGACTGACTGACTGACT
>NW_023270451.1:42050798-42178298 GCF_011800145.1 Mirounga leonina
GCTTGGTGAGGGCACACACACAAGTGGGCAATTTTTTTATAAAGATTTTATTTATTTATTTGACAGAGAGAGAGAGACAGCGAGAGAGGGAACACAGCAGAGGGAGCGGGAGAGGGAGAAGCAGGCTTCCCGTGGAGCAGGGAGCCTGATGTGGGACTCGATCCCAGGACCCCAGGATCATGATGTGAGCCGAAGGCAGATGCTTAACGACTGAGCCACCCAGGCGCCCCTACAAATGGGCAATTTAATTCAGGGCCATTTTTATTT
This sequence comes from Mirounga leonina, assembly GCF_011800145.1. Lineage (NCBI taxonomy): Eukaryota > Metazoa > Chordata > Mammalia > Carnivora > Phocidae > Mirounga > Mirounga leonina. The sequence continues at coordinate 42,051,066 of NW_023270451.1, forward strand.
TTAAATGCCCTGAGCATATTCTCCTTCTTGATCCTTCTTTAATAGCATTGAACTTAATTTTTTCAATTTACTGGATTCAAAGTTTAATATTTGAATTTTTAAAGCCAATGAGCTAGATCAACATATATTTGCTCAATTGAGTTTTGACAAAGGTATTGAAGCAGCTCAATTGGAAAGGGTAGTTTTTTCAACAAGTGATGCTGAAACAACTGGATATTTATATGGGAAAAAAAGTGAATCTTAACCTTTATCCCACATTATACACAAAAGATAATTGAAAGGGCTAATAGACCTAAATAAAAAGCTGGAATTATAGAACGTAGAAGAAAAGAAAGGATAACATCTTCATGATTTTGTCTTATTTAAGTTTTCTTAGGACACAAAAAGCAATAATCATTAAAAAAGATAAATTTGGAGTGCTGACAGATGGTAGCTACACTTACTGTGTCAGAACTGCATAATGTAGAGAGCAGTCAAATTGCTATGTTGTACATACGAAACTAAAGTAACATTGTAAAAAAAGATAAATTTGATTTGATTAAAATTAAAAATTTTTATTCTTTGAAAGACACTGTGACAGGTTGAATAAGCAAGCCAGATAAATGTTCACAAAACATATATCTCACCACAAAAACAAAAACCTGTATCCAGAATATAACAAGACAGTCTTACAATGCAGTAATTAAAAAACTCAACTCAGTTTTTTAAAATGGGCAAAAAATATGAGCAGAAATTTCACAAAAAAATGTGTAAATGGCCAAAAAGCACATGAAAAGCTGCTCAACATTTCATCTCATCAGGGAAATAAAGATGAAGACCACAACAAAATATCACAACATGCCCATAAAAACAGCGAAATTTTAAAAACATTGACAATACCAAGTGTTGGCGAGTTTGTGGAGCAACTGGAACTCTTGCACACTGTTATGGGCATGTGAAGTGGTCCAGTTGCTTTGGAAAACAGCTTGGCAATTTCTTATAAAGTTAATTATACCATTATCATTTACTCAATGATTTCAATCTTAGGTAACTAATCAAGAGAAATTGAAACATATATCTCAGCAAAAATTTGTGCATGAATGTTCCTAGTAGCTTTATTTCCTTTTTTCTTAAGATTTTATTTATTTGAGAGAGAGAGAGAGAGAGAACATGCATGAGCAGGGGAAGGGGCAGAGGCAGAGGGAGAGGCAGACTTCCAGCCAAGCAGGGAGCCCGATGCGGGGCTCGATCCCAGGACCCCAGGATCATGACCTGAGCTGAAGTCAGACACTTAACCCATTGAGGCACCCAGGCACCCCATAGTAGATTTATTTCTAAAACCAGAAACAACCCAAATGGCCATTGACTGTTGAGTGGGTAAGCAAATTGCAGTATAGCCTTGCAATGGGATACTACTCAGAAATACGGAGAAAAGAACTACTTGAAACAACATGGATGAATCTCGCATACAGTGTGCTGAGAGAAAGGAGCCACATACCAAAGACTACATAATGTATGATTTCATTTCTACTCAATCTTTGAGAAAGTAAAACCAATCTGTAGTGACGAGCGAACAGAGCAGTGGTTTCTTGGGGGTAGGGTGGGGAGACTGCAACAGTGTACAAGAAAATTTTTTGGGTTGTTGGAGATAGTCTATTTCTTACTTGGGGTGATTGTTACATTAGGGGTGTATACATTTGTTAAAACTCATTGAACTGTATAAAGAGGGGACTTTCTATTGTATGTAATTATACCTCAATAAAATGGATTTAAAATGAAAAATTGAACAAATAAAATGAATCACAAGCATTTGAATAAATAACAGCATTTATTTTTATTAAGGGTTCAAAATCTACAAACCAATTTCTTAACCAAATTTTCTCATACATTGAAAGAGAGAAATATTACATAGGAGAAAAACTCCGCATCTTGACCATGTTCTCACTGCAATCTCAGGCTCTGGAAAACAATGATGCATTCATCACATAAGAAAGAAAGAATAGGAGAGTAAGACCTCCCTTCTAATCATTCCAGGGATCATTCGGTTCCTACTTAATTGAGTTTTTCCCTGCCCAGATGCCCAGAAGTAGGAAACTGGGTATTCATCTACAAAGCACAACAATTCACAAATACTAAATTCGATTCCTCTCATCTCCTATAATTTCCACAGTTGTGTAGAATGTAGAACAGATTGGCCTCCATTAGAGCCAGGAGAAGGGAAAGGGAATTGCCACACTGGCTTAAGAGAACTATCTGCTAAAAATACAACTTTCTTTTATTGTCTGGCAAAGCGGCAAAGAGTTCCGAAGTAAACATACTATATGTTTTGCTTTGAGCATTATATTTCATTGACAAATAGTATAAGTTTTATAACACAGGCTGCTGACATCTGTTATAAGCAAGGTTTTGGAAGAGCTTTTGGGCACATCCCCCCTCACCAAAAGCTAGATTAAAATGCTTTCGTGTGGTGGGCTGGATGCCCGTAGTGTGCTATGGAACACACATAGGCAACAAAACTGTGTGCAGCAAGTGCTTCGTGGAGGAAGAGTCCTGAAGGTTCGGAGAGAGAAGGAATTCACTGTGAAAATAACCTACATCACCCTTATGGAATTTGGTATGTTGGCAGGAGTGAATTTTCTGTTTCTGTTTTCCAAGTGAACGGCCTCATGCATGACTCATGTTTTAGAGAGCAGGGGCAAACACCAAACTGTGTGTCTTCTTGGTATCTTAGGTCGTGAAACAATTCTTCCCTTGTTAAGTTCCTTAAAGGATACCTCCTTCTCCTAGTCTCCTTTCTGGACCCAAGGGAGCTGCCTTAGTTGGCGATTTGCATGTGGTTCTGCATAAGGGCCCCCATGATCGGTATTTGCCTTCACCCCTGCCTGTTTGGGGTAGCAGATAGGCCAATAGGATAAAAACCCTGCCCTATGTGACTGTTTATTAATATGCTGTGTGGGAGAGTGCGGTGGGGGCCAGCGCCTTTGCAGATCTGCTCTTTACCCGATATCCCCATAAAGACGGGGGAACTATTTTTCTCCGATGAAACAATGAGTAAGAGAAACCTAAAAGATGTCCAAGGTCACCTTCTATGCACCGTCTGGGCAGGCAGGGCTTGTCCCTGGGATTACATCTGCTTTTGTTTTTCTTTGTACTATCTTCAAAATATAGACAGTTTCCAAAGATCTATCTTAGGTCCTTGTCTCTGCTCTTGACCCTCAGCAGTACCACTCACCCCACGGCTTCCTCTTTCATCTGCATCCATCCAGTGCCTGACATTGAGTCTGTGAAGGTGAATCTAACTCGCGTGGGGCTCTCTGGATGCTCACAATCATACAGGAAGCCAAACATGGCCCCCTTATTAGGTAACTGGTTTATGACAGAGGTGTGCTCAGATATAGACTGCCGGGATGGCGTGACAGAAGGTGTGATCCAGGGGGTCAGGGGAGTGTTTGTAGAGAGAAATAGGGAGTTGGCCGGGGAAAAGGGGTCAGAGAGGGGAAGGGCATTCCAGGTAGAAGAATAATTATGAACAAAGGCATCAAACTGCCTTGGGGGAATTACAAGTATATTGGTTTGAATTAAAATACTCACAGCAAATTCCCATGGAGCTCTTACTATGTGCAAAACACCGTCCAAGCTTTTTTTCTTACTCCTACCTATCCTTCAAAGTCCAGCCCAAATGATGCTTCCTGTACAAACCCTTTCCTGATCTCTCTTCATGGAAACAATCTTACTTTCCTTTGGACTTACATAGCTTTGACTTGTGACATTTATTTCTTTATCTTGTAGATTAGTTAATGAAGTATCTCTGATACACTGTATTTGGCTATATGCCCTGAGAGCCTGGAAACAGGCAGATAGATGCATGTTTCATCTCTCCCTCAGAGCGCCCAGCACAATACCCTGCACATGGTGGCTACTAAAAAAATTTGCTCATCACTACAAGAGTGGATGAGTGAACGGTCTCTTCAGGCAGTATCGTGGTAACTCACTATCACTTTTTCCTTCCTGAAACCACTAGCTGTGACTTAAGATTCAAATCCCTGCCATCTTGGTGACACAGAGCTCATGTCCATTTCCAGGTCTCTTTTTCTCCCAGGAAAGCTTTAGCGTATCTAAAATCAACTGTTTTCCCCTCACATTCTGAATAATCTTAGGGTTTTTTCCATTCCATATATCATGAAAAGCACTTGGCTTAATGTCTCACATAGTAAGTTGTGGTTGTTTTTACTTATATTCTCTCCTATCCCCTCACAGAAACTATTCCCTTCAGCTCCCTCAGATAAATCAAAGCCCAGACTTTCATTTCATGGACATCAATATTAATTGAGAACACATTATGTGCCAAGCAATGCCAGTAGGTTGGTGGGGAAGACAGATGTGCCGAGAGGACTCCGTGTGTTTAGCGCCCAGGGCACAGGGAGCAGGAGAGGGAGGTGTGTGCTGGAGGAACTGATGCCTGAGTTCAGTTGTGAAGAAGATGGAGCCAGGTGCATGGCACGGGGTGGCAGAAGGCAGAAGGGTAGTGGTGGAAGGGGAGGGAACATTCCAGACAGAGTGGAGAGAATATATAGGACTGGTCTTGTTTATGAAGCCCTGTCTCTCTCTCTCTCAGCGCTCCTGCTAAATTACCTTAGGTGTTTTTCTTAACGGACATCTGGTCTCCCCAGCTCTACTGTAAGTGTCTTAAGAATAAAGATGCTGCCACTTCGTTGGGATAGCGAGAAATTGCTAGAAGTAGCAGGCAATATTAAGAAGAGCAGATGCTGAGTAGGTGTTGGAGGGATGAGTGCAAGGTCTGCAGAGGCGGGCTCCTTTAAATGAAATGGAAGGTTTTGTCCCCGTGTGTAAAGATAGCTCCACTCGTGCCTTGAAATGAAGAGTGAACAGACGATCGATAGCTTCTAGCTTCTGGCCTGGGTGTGGTAACATCCAGGCCATTAATATGCTGTTGGGCCCTTTTCCACGGGCATTTGTTTCCTGAAGCTGTGCTACAGCATTTCTGAGGTCCTTGGCTTCCTCTCCTACCGTTTGCACACCCTTGGGGAAGAAGGGCACTCTCTCTCTCTGTTTATGAACGAGGTAATGTGTGTCAAATTGCCTTGGCTTAACCAGGCAATCATGTACCTTTACAAGGTACGGGGAAATGTTTCTCTGCGGTCAGATTGGCCCATAATGCACATCTGTTCTCTTGACCAAACTCCAGCAATCTGCCCTCGCTTAGCTGCTAACTCCACAACCTGCTCCTGGCTGGCGGCCCAGGCCCAGCAGGATAGTCTCTGTGTGGCCTGCCAGCTGGGGTTCTGGCTGTCCAGAGGCACTGGAGGGTGGCAGTTAGAGGACTCCAAATTCATGGGTCCTCATAGCTTCAGGGCATCCCCAGAAAATCTACAGAGGGCTCCGGAGGGATCCCAAGGGACAAGAAGAGACGCAAAGAGGATTTGCCTACGGAGAAGCAATGAACACTGCCATGGGGAAGATCAGAGTGGAAACTGAAACCAGTATTTGCTTGATTTTTCCTTTTAGAAGATGACCTACGAGGGGGTTGAATTCAATGAAAAGCCAGACATATTTTTGTCCTTCCCCGAACTCTGGCTTTCCCCAAATTCCATGCATGGGTTCTGCACATAAGTAAATCCCTGTGAACGATGCGCAGCCACTACCGGGAACAGTGTGGAATTAAGCCCAGTTGCCTTCATGGAGGACTTCATTTCCAAAGATCTCCATACCCAGCACCTCATGACTTCTCACCATCCCACGACCTCCACCTCTTTCCCAGCTGCTGCCACCACTCTCCTGGATGACCATAGCTTGTCACCTTGCTTCTGCTCTTGCCCCACAGTGGACTATCCTCAACATAGGTGCCGGGATTTGCCTCTTAAAATAGGGCAGACCCTGTCACGTCTCAGTTTGAAACTTTCCAGTGGCTTCCCCCTGACACAGAATCAAAGTCAAGATCCTCATATTGGCCATCAGGGCCCTCCTTTTATTCCTTCCTGACCTCACTTCCTTCCCTACCCCTCGCTCACTCTGATCCAGCCATGCTGACCTTCTTCTGTTCCTTTTGTTGGGCACTCCTCCCCCAGATGTCTTTGCTTCTTTGCTCAACCAGCCCCTTAAGTCATTCCCTCACCGTCTTCTGGTCTTTGCTCAAACGTTGCCTCTTCCACAGAGCCTTCTTGTCACTCCTGTGTGAGATTGCTCTCATGACCACCCAGAACTTCTGTTCCAATTCCCTGTTCTGCTTTTCCCACAGTGCTTATCATCCCCTGACATAATATAGATGCTGCTTTTGATTTTCTATTTATCTCCAACTTCAGTTTTGTCTGCTGATGTTCATTGCTGGATCCCCATGCCTAGAACAATGCTGGGCACATAACTGGTGCTTGGTAAAAATTGGTGGAATGAATGGATGACTGAAGGAAAATGGAATCAGCGTGAGCTGGGGATGTAAGATAAAAATTTCAAAATCTGAAAAGATAGAAACAATGAAGTCTTCTGAGAACAAAAGAGTACCCTGGACTTAATCTTAGGCTGTGAACAATAATTAGTGCAGGACATGACACAGGACAGGATTGATCGGCGAGGATAACAGCATTGCATCCAACATTCTGGTTGCGGGTGTTATACACTGCTTCTTGCTCAGTTAAGAAAGAGAAAGCCCTGGGAGATGCAGGCATTAGTTATGAAAAAGTAGAAAGGAAGAGTTAAGCATGAACATTCATCTGTTTTTCATTTAATTTTTTTTAAGATTTATTTATTATTTGAGAGAGAGAGTGCGCACGCACATGTAGGGGGCAGTAAGGGGCAGAGGCAGAGAGAGAATCTCAAGCAGACTCTCCACTGAGCGCGGAGCCTAATGCAAAGCTTGACCCCATGACCCTGAGATCATGACCTGAGCCAAAATCAAGAGTCGGATGCTTAACCAACTGAGCCACCCAGGCACCCCTCTTTTTCATTTAATAAATACTTAATGATTATCTGCTCCATGCATGTCACTCTGAGGAAGCAATGGAAGACCCCACACAAATCAGACACCTCCCTCTGGCCACACACATATGCTCACTTTCAGGGGGATAAGGCGAACGCAGGTTTTTGCCAAAAACCCAGGGCAAGATGTGACAGGTGCAGAAGTTACTGTGGTTGGGGTCTGGAAGAACCTTTGGAGGAGATGGCAGGGGACTTGGGCCCAGGGAGCTCTGTGTGAGCAGACCAGAGTGTGGGAGGGGGCATTCTGAGCTGAGGGAACGGAACAGTAAAGTAAAGGGACCACATCCAAGGAGAGGGACTCAGTCACATGTAACCCCACTCACATAGCAACCTGGCTCCATTTCTCAGAGAGAAGTCATCTTCAAAGCTACCATAGAGGAGGAGCAACATAGAATAAATCCAGCACCCTCCTCTCTCATGCTCTCATTCCATGGCTTCAAAGTGTGACCTCTGGATGAGTAACATCAGCGTGACTTTAGATGTTACTTAAGAGGTTAGAAATGTAAATTTTCAGGCCCTGCCCCAGACCCCTTGATTCAGAAACTCCGGGGTGGGGCCCAGCAGTCTGTGTTTTAACAAGCACTTCAGGTGATTTAGAGGACTGGTACTGTGGTACATTCCCCATTATGTTCCCCAATCAGCAGCCATAACTTGGGAGTCATGGGGGCCCCAACAAGGAAGTCTGATCCTCAGTAGGAAATGCCAAGACCAGGCTGCAGGACCCCATCCCCACCCGGGCCTGCGTCTATGTGTGCCGCAGGCTGATGGATGGTACAATGGCCCAGATCATTCCTTCAGAGAAGCAGACTTAGAACTTCCTGGGCTTTGGGCACAAATCCCAGTGTCTCCCCTATCCCAGTCTGTTGGCAGTTTCTCTTTCTGTAGCACAGAATTAGAGTTCCACTCTCAGTGCCTTGAGTTAAGCATCACCTTCTTCAGGGACCTTGTTCATGGTGTCAGTGTCTCTGGGAGGACAGCAGTCATTTGCGTCAGGAGGTCTTGTCCTCATTTTCTTTTTTTTTCTTTTTTTTTTTTTCTTTTGCAGATAAAGGTTTTATTGAGTAACTGATCTGTGTTACTGCCGAGGCCACTATGTTTGTCCTCATTTTCCTCACCATTACTGAGAGCATCCCCTCATCAACGCATAAAACACTGATGGAGGATCTGAGCCATGTTGGGGGAGACTGAGCTCTGAGAGACCATCACTGACCCTTTCTCCAGGGAAGAAGGCAGACCTAAGTGGGAGGAGGAGGTCGTGTGTGTTCAGAGGGACCACAGAAGAAGAGGGGCAGGAGAGGGAGGCAGGATCTCATGGTGATGGAGAATGTGGGCTTTGAGGCAGGCAGAATTTGTTTGAATCCTAACTCGGCCAGTTACTAACTTTTTGATCTTGGGCAAGTGATCTATTTCTTGGCACTCAGTTTCCTCATTTGTAAAGCAGGTATAATCCCAACTCCCACAGGTGTTTGTCACAGAGAAAGGGGGCTAAAGATTGTCAAGTCTCTGTCACAGTGGCTAGCAGAATGAAGTGCCCGATGATCAGCAGCTACAATGAGCAATGTGGCAGGGGACCAACGTGTCCTTGTTTCTGAGTTTGCTGAGGAGTTACTCCCCTCCCAAGTTTCTGCCCTTGGACCTGCTTGCTGACAGTAGGGTCAGGATGATGCTCCCTTGTTATACTCTTCTATCGGGATAGTGATTTCTGTGAGCATTCGATGAGCACTTGCCGGCCACAGCGTGGCATTAAAGGAGCTAGGAGGGAAGTGTGAAAAATGGGTAAGACCTAGTCTCAGGGTGTTCACAGCCTGGAAGTCCAAGTTCTTTTTTGGATGGTGGGATTTTCAGAGAAGTCATTTCATTCCATCCTTCACAAATCCTTAATGCCCTTCCACTCTAAAGACAAAAGAAGACAGACGTGGGATGTACAACATACGTCTTCCTGATTGTCAAAAATTAAGCAGTCTGGAAACATAAGTGTTGGGGAGGCTGAGGACGAAGGGGCCCTCTCATACACAGCCAGTAGGAATATAAATGGACACTATCACTTTGGAAAACAATTTGGAACTGTCTAGTAAATTTGAACATCCATATATACCTAACAACCCAGCAATTCCACTCCCATTATACACCTGGAGAATCTCTTCACATATGAACTTGAAGACACATGAGGAGTGAAAACAAAAAAACAAAACAAAATTGGAAACAGCCCAAACTTCCATCCACAGAAGGCTGGATAGATAACTGGTGGTCTTTACTTGTGGTAGAACAGTCTACGGGAATGAGGCTATCCTCATCAACTGTGACTATCCGCGTCACCCTGGCTCAGTCTTGGGTAACATAATATTGAGTGAAAAAAGCAAGTATTGGGAGGCTACTTCAGGTGGGTCAATAATGTTGAAAAGCTTCAAAAGCAAAAAACCAAACAATATATTATTTAGGATTATATGTATAATATATATGATAAAATTATTTTTTAAAAATCAAACGGTAAGCACAATTTGGGACCGGAAGGGAATGCAGAACACAGTTGTTTGCAGCAATATTGGCGATACTCTAATCCTTGAGCTGGGTGGCGGGTTCGTCAGCGTTTGTTTATTTTATTGTTTCGCTTCCTATCTGATATTGCATGCGTTACATTGCATGTGTTCTTATGAATATATCACAAACATTGCATATAATTTTTTTAGTCTGGCTTCTGAGGCAGACAGGCAGGGGCATGAATCTCATTTCCCACATGATTTTGGGTTGTTACTTCCCTTCTCGAATCTGCAATACTTAAATCTACTGAGAGCCTACTGGATGCCAGCCCACTCTGCTATGTACTTTCCATCTAATATCTCAGTTAGTTCTTGCAAAGTCTCTTTGATGTGGATAATGTTCCCATTTTACAGATGAGGAACTGAGGGCAAGGGAGGCCATTAAACTCACCAAGGGCTCAGCTAGTGAATGGCAAGGCAAGAATTCCAAGACAAACCTGACTCGAAATCCCTGCCTCTAGCCAGATACCGTAACCCTTCCACATTCGTGAAATCAGGATCATTTTCATACTGCATCACCGGGTTGTTCCGAGTCCTGAGTGCCAGTGAACCTGTGGAGTATGTTATAAACTTAAAGGCCCGTGGAGCACTAGATGTTGGTAGGAGCCGCCAGCCTGTCCCCTCTAATGAGGCACTGCCTTTCAGACTCAGAGGGACTGGCATGGAAGCAGGTGCTGGGGGTACAGTGCATGGGGCTTTTACCCTGAACCAGCTTTCCTGTGGGCATTTTGGTGTCTGCAGCCTTAAGAGGCCAGGCCTTGGGGGTGTGTGTGTGGGGGGGGGTTAGTAAAACAAGGAATCCTCACTCCAGGTTGGATCTTAAATGCATCTGAACTGGGAACACGGGGTGGTGGTGCCAAGTCTTTGCTTTTCCACACTTAGGAGGAAGCTGTGCGTTCCCGCTGTGCTTGCCGTGGTGGTGTGAACCCCTGTGCGGAGACGGGCACCCACATAGGCCACGAGGGGGATTAGGCAAGTGGCCCGAGGGCTGGCCCGGCCCCACAGGCACTGTGATCACCTTCAATTATAGCAGCTTAACTGGCTTCTTTCTCATTAGAAATATGGGGACAGCATTTAATGCCCCCACGGGCCTCTTGTCTGGTTGATAAAATCTTCCCATCTGTTTCCAGCAATGGATCCCTCCAACTTCTTAAAAGCCCAATCAGAGACTTTGCCTTAACTAGGAGAGAGTCGGGGTGTGGGTAGGTTAAATGCAGGAATTTCTGCTGGCTTCAGCACAGTGGTTTCTGGAACTCATTGGTTTTGGCTTTTTTTTTTTTTTTAAACAAACTGACTGAGGTTAGTTCCCTTTCTAATTGATTAATCTCTTATGCTTGGCAATTACGTGGATTTAGAAAGTGGGTAGGATTTGGTTCTCCTGGAATAGAACTCATTTGCCATTTGTGATAAAGAGCAAAATTCAAGAGTCTGTGGCATGCAAAGCAAATGGGTTTTGCTTTCTTAGATGTACACCCTGGGCTTATGATTCTTGCACTAATCGTAGCTAAATTAGAACAACTGGCTTGTTTATTTCAGATAATTTATAGCCATTCTGTGTTGTTTTCCTGTTGCCTTTGAGAGGGAAGAAAAAGCCACCGTTTGTAGAATGCTCATTATGTTCTGGGCTTTTTATGTCTATTATTTGATTTCATTCTCATGACATCTCTGGAGGAAAGCATTATAACCTCTATTTCACAGATGGGAAACCCAGCTAAGAATGTGTCATGTTCAAGTTTACAGTTTATAGAGGAGCTGGGCTTTGACCTCAGGTCAGCTGGCCCCACAGCCTTGCACTAAATTCACTGCTTCCCAGGCCTTCCAGTGTGGGTCAATCTGGCCCAAAAAAGGAGGGCTGGAGCAATGGGGGGCTGACAGCATGGTCCTCCCTGTTGGTTGGGAGGTTGATTGCAAGCGTTTCTGTTACTACTCCATGTGAATAGTTTCTTTTCCCATGTAGTGACATGGTCTCACTCGTATTTTGTGTTGTAATTTGATGTTCCCTTGAGTTTCCAACCCAGTTCAACCACTTACCTTCTCCACGTAACAAGTTACTCATTGATAAAGCTGGGCTAATAATAGTATTTACTTCTTAGTTGTTACGAGTTAAGTAAGGCACCACTGAATATGTATGGGTGCCAAGTAGGGCTCAATAAGGGGGATCTGTTACAGTGACCAGCCCCGAAGTGCACACCTTCTGCGGCCAATCAGAAACAGCTTGTCATGGTCTCAAAACTTGAAATTCCTGAGTTTGTGTCACAATATGTTATTAAGAAAACATGACTCTAAGGTACTCTTCCTATTTGGAAAGTGATTGCTGGTATTGGAATTTATGGCTTTCACATGTTTGTTTGCTTTATAGAGTGTATAACTTGGGAAATGTGTACTTTAAGCTCCCTGTTCTTTGCAATGAATGCATCTTCATTCTCTCGCCTGCTGCCAAATATTTATGTAGTATTGGATGCGTTCATTCACTTATTCAGCGAATATTGAGTGCCTCCTGCATCTTCCTAGGGCCTCGGAATGTGTCCCCTAGGTTCCTATGCACAAGGAGGCCAAGTTCTAGTGTAGGGAGACATATATTTCCATAAACAGTCATATCACTCATATCACTTCATATCACATATAGGAAATACGTTGGAGCCAGGAGAGGAAGCAGCTATCTGTGTCTGGAGGAAAGGGGGGAGAGCAAGGGAGACTTTGAGATGGAGGAAACCCAGAGAGAGGAATGGGAGGCATGTGACATTCTTTGTCTCAAGACTAAAGCGTGTGATAGGGTCAAACGCAGGTTACATGTGAGGGAGGCAGAAGGCAAGCCAAGTAAGGCCAAGAGTCCAGATTAAAAAGGAATTTCCAGGCCATGCCAAGGATCTGGGGCTTTATATAGACACACCCAGAAAACTTTACAGGGGTTTAATGGAGTGGGAGCATCAGATTTCCATTGTAGAAGGAAAGAGGTTGAGACTGGAGACAGGGAGACCAGTTAATAATAAGAGCAGTTTGTGTTTTAACTCAGTCCTCAAAAGTACCCTATGAAGTAGGTACTGCTGTTACCATTTTACTGATGAAGAAGCTGACATACAGAGAAGAAACTACCCCAAGGTTCACACAGTGACTAAGAAGGGGCCACTTGGATTTGAACCCTATCAGCATGACTCCAGAGTCTGCAGATATGAATGCTAGACAATGGTATTTTACTAGAACTCTACCGTCTAAAAAACTATAATAATAGTTCTCATGAGAAATGGTGAATACTAAACCACCTGTATAGCCCTGAGGCTGCAGGATCAGGGGACAATTGTCCTCTGTAGCAGAGGTTGCTACCTGTCCACTCAATATCCATTCTCTCTCTTAGAACTCCCCATTTTTATCTGAGCACCTGACTGCCTGGTATATAGATTATAATCCCCAGCTATCCCTGCAGCTAGGTGTGGCCATGAGGCAAAGTTTTGGCAAATGAAATATTTAGGAGTGTTGTATGACAGCTTCTGGAGAATTCCCTCATGATTGGCACATGCCGTTTGCCTCCTTCTTCCTGATCTCTTTCTCCATCCTGCTTTGTGGAATGTGGATATGGTGGCTACCACCTTAGATCATGGCAGCAGGAGCTACTCCCTGGAAGGAGCACGGACACCTGAAGTCTTGGTGAAACAGAACTCCTACACCAGCCTGATTTTCTCTGACGGACAGGTACATTTTTATTTTGCTTCAGACAGTGTTATTTTGGGTCTTTGTTACTTTTAGCTGAACCTAACTCTTACTAATACATACCCCAACTTCCTAGGGGAAAATGATAAATGTTGAAAATATGATAAAATAGAAGGATCCATGTAAATGAAATCAACTCTGCACGTTGTAAAACAAAAATCACCGTTCAATTTGTTTGGCAACAGTTTAGAAATCTCAACGTTTTTGTCAAGGTAGATGATGGAAACAAGGAACACTATGATCAGTGGAAGAGGTGGACCTGATTTCCCAGTGTGTCAGGGTCAGGAGAAACAAATGTGCCAGCATTCCATTGTGTGGGGGTCACACTCCCCACTACCACCCCAAGGAAAGTGATCACCTGTAGCAGATTTTATTATTAGTCCCCACCCCCTCCCTGTAACAATAGGATTATACATCCACGCTCTTTGCAACGTGACATTGGAAATGCTTCCTTGTAAAGTAGGTGGAATATACATTCCCTTGCCATTAATTTCAGGGCTTGCTCATGCAACTTGCTTGATCAATAAAATGTTAATTGTTGCAATATAGGTAGAGGCTTTAAATATGCTCGGGTGGTTCTATTTGCTTCTTACACTTATGCCATGTTCTGTGGGAAGGACATGTCCTTGAATGAGATACTCATGTATAAAAATTCATGAATGCTCCTTTTAAGTCAGTATAAAGATGTGAAGATACCAACCTGAAAGCATCATGATCCAAAATGATGGCAGTGATCCTTTTATTTTGGTAGTAGCTTCATGCACATTTAATTCAATTCCATACCATTCACCCGTTTAAAGTATACAATTCGGTGGTTCTTTGTATTTTTACAGATCTGTGTAGCCATCATCACAATCAATTTTAGAATACTTTCACCAGCCCCCAAAGAAACCCCATGCCCTTTAGCAATTACCTCTTGCTCCCCAAATTCCAGTCCCCTTCTCCATCCTGAGGCAACCACGAATACACCTTCCATCTCTTTGGATTTGTCTGTTCTGGACACTTCATATAAATGGGAAGCATACATTATGTATTCTTTTGTGACTGGCTTCTTTCACTGAGCGTAGTATTTTAAAGGTTCATCCATGTGATAGCATGAATTGTTACTTCATTCTTTTTATTGACAAATAATATTCCATTGTGTGGCTATGCTACATTTTATTTATCCATTCGTGAGCTGATGAATTCAATGGTACTTTTGTGTAACCACAGAAATATACAGAAGGAAGAAAAGTGGGGTACAATGTGCTGATGACTTGACGAGACCGGTCATGTCCACATAGCATTATACCCACACAATAGTCCATTTCTCATTGTAAGTAAATATGTTGCCATATGATTTAATATACCAGTCTCTCCAAGACTTACTAACATGAGACAGTGTCTCCAGGTACAATCAACTTACAATTCCACATAGCTCATGGAGACCAAAACTTTCTTACCAGGTAACTAAGCCTATTCTTCTATCTGGTCCACTGTGTGATGCGCTCAGGATTCTAGTGTTACTTCCTCCATCATGGCATGTACTCTGCGGTATCTTTGTTTTACTGAGACAGCCAGTTTACTGACACCCAGTTTCAAATATATTTGTCCATATTGCTCGCAGTCCACCAAGGACTCTGTCATCTCAATTACCATGAGAACACTACAGTGACTAAGGAGTCCTGGCGTCCCACCAGGCCAGAAATGCACCGTATCGGACGAGAGCAATTTTCTTTGGCGCAGTGACTGTCAACCCTAGAGATGGAGTAGCACTACCTCAGAAGTGTGCCCTTCACAGAGTAATATTTTGTCCCATTGCCCTGGTTTAATTTCGACTGAATGGAAATTATTATGAAAGAAGGGCAAGAGAATTACATCTTACCGAAAGTGCTCAGAGACTTGCAATTGGTAGATAGGTAAGTAAGTCCTGGAGATTGAACTCGCAGCCGAGTGATTCTAGTTAGCAATACTGTATTATAGACTTCAAAGTTGCTAAGAGACTAGATCGCAATTGTTCTCACCACAAAAAAGAAGTAATAATTATGTGACCTGACAGGGTTGTTAGGTAAAGCCACAATGGTAATCATATTGCAGTATATAAATGTATCAAATCAACATGCTGTATACGTTAATCTTACACAGTGTTATATAACAGTTATATCTCAATAAGAAAAGAAAACGATCTTTCATGACAAAAAAAAAGTGTTCAGGGGAACATGGGTTTAGAAAGTTTAAAAAATACTACATAAAAAAAAAATACTCCATGGCCAGTAAACCCCAGTGCCTGCAGGACCAGATGGGAAGAACCAGTCACATGGAAGGATTGGAAAGAACTATCAAGCTGGAGAATAGAGATCAGCTACATTTTTAAATTAAATGCTGATAACGTTAGACATGGATAATCCAAAGATGGGTAAAAATATACTTAGACATTATGAAATGCACTCTTGAAGAATCCTGTGAAAGAGATTATAAAGCCCAGTTGAGATCCAGGGAGGACAAATCGGAGATTGATTTGCCATTCCCAACTCAGCTTGGAGTATAAAGTCAAATGGCTCTTCTGGGATATTTTCCACACATATAGGGAAGAATTACTCTGTGATATCTTACAGATTTCTGATCAGTTTATTTGAGAGAATTTATACATGTAAGCTCATGGGGTATTTTTCAATTTAAGGACCATCACGGGAAGAGCATCTTTCCTGTGTTTGGTGTCTTTGCCGATTGGTGGCCGAACAGAAATCTCCCCATTCCCCCAATCAAACAGCGACCTCAGGACTTTCTTCTCCTAATTGACCAAATGCAAAAGCAACCAGACGACATCGCCTCCATTCCCAAAGGGCAGCCCATTGAAGTGGCTGCACTTGCCAACCCTGCCCGGGCTTCCGCAAGTCAGTGGCAGCTCCCCCTGCAGGTAGAAAGAGGGAAAAGGGGCCAGAAGTCAGCAAGAGAGGAAGAAAGAGGAACTGCCACGGCGATGAGTAAAGCTTCATTACTATAAAAAAGGGAACCACGGTTTTCTCTCCCCGCTTTCATGATGAAGTAAAACAAAATGGAAAAGAAGAGCGAGCGAAGTGATTGCTTAGTAAACGGCCTCAAACCTAGCACGTGTTTATTTAAGCGTCTCTGTGCAAACATAACCCTGGGTGTCCGTTAAATCAGCAGGCATGTCAGTTGGCACTTCTGGTTACAGACCATTTTACGGTCATACATCATTCATAGCCGTAAAAGCCATTTGCCCTCTGTCACCCAACCAATCAGGATCCAGCCAAGAGGAAGCAGAGCAGTAGCCTGGCAGTTTTCTCCAGGCTCCTCTGAATTTCCTCAACCTGGTTCAGCAGAATGTCACAGAAAATTAACTCTCCTGGGTTATTAAGAACCCCTTCCCTTTCCCCTCCCTACTGAACAGCAATGTATGATTTCAGGCTAATATTTACCCCATCACAAGCAACCCCTGGTGACGTGGTCCGGGGTAAAAGGCGCAGGCGCCCCACACGGGGCCGGCATCGCACCTGCTGCTCGGAACCCCACGAAGGAAGGTGCCCCTTGAAGGAAGGTGGGGGCACGGCTCGCCATGCCTCTGCAATTCACTCCTAAGGCCCACTTCGAGCAGATTTGAAATTTATGTCAGTATCGAAGCCACCCAGTGGGTAACCTTGATCTGCCCTTGCATCTCTCTTGTGAGTTCATATTGTTTCACTCCTCGCCTCCTCACTATTATTTTGTGATCGAAACGGAGATGACTGCCAAGGCCTGGTGACCGCCTCGGGCCTTGCAGACCATGCATCTTGCGGTTCTTCCCAAATGCCTTTGCCTCCGGGATGATATTTGGCTCGAAATGCCTCCCCAAGTCGAGGGTCCTCCTTTTACATTTATTAGTTCTTAACTCTTTCTGGGTGCACCCCTTCATTTATGAATAAGCCTCCGGAGTCGTGGACACCACCGCAGGGGGCACCGGGATGGCCCAGTTCCCTCCCCCCCCGCCCCCGTCTCTCTCTTCTCAGGTCTCGCTCTGGCCTCTCCAGTCGTAACGGGCTAGGATCAATTTTCCAGTGGCAGCTTGGCAATAATAGTGCAAAATGTATATTAATACAGAAATAGATTGTGAAACTGTCCTTAAACAAACAAATGAGCCACTTTAAAATATTACTGCTATAAATGACCATGACAGTACCACAGCACATATAATAAAAAATAGCTGCTCAAGAGAAGCTACTGAATTACTATAGTAATAAACCAGATGTGATTATTATCATTTAACACGGTCATTGAATACCGTGAATCCCTGAAGCCATTAAAATATTTATGATTAAACATTTGCTATTCCTTATAACAGAACATATAGTTGGGTACTAAAAAACTGTTAAAGTATTATTTCAGCTAATATATGCCAGTTCTATAATAGAGGTCAACCAACATTGCCGGAATTCTTTAGAAGAGGGATGAACAGCTGCCTCTCCATATCTTGACATATTTCAGGATGTTTATGCTAGTAATATATACTCTCATGGTCCTGGGGAGGGTGTATCAACTACACACTACTAAGGTAAAAATATGTTCCTGTTCTTTATAGTCATGAACAGATGTGGGCTTGGGGGCTGTTCTGGTCATTTTTCTAGAAAAAAAGCAGATGTAGCAGATGCTTTCAAAGCCCTGCTCATATCCCGTGGCCTTTGTCTTGAGCATTCTTCAGCAAGCATCTCCACTGGGGGGGGCTCCATTTGGCCCACGGGGGCCGGAAGAAGGGCCAGGGAATTAATGTCCCTGGGAGTGGCCCTTAGCCTTGGCCGATGGAGCTGGGGAATAAATATCTTGGCCAAATGTATGGACATAGCTCTCTTTCAAGCTCTGTCCTTTGCCTGCGCTCTTGACCCTGGTCGCTTTCCTGATGATTGTTTTCAGTTAAAATTTTAGTTCCGTTAAATACAAATTGGGTTTGTTAAGCTAGGCAAAAATATGACAATCGGTGTCTTCTCAAATTTAACTGGAGACACTTCTGAGCCACAAGGTCAATCTTTCGGGGCATTGGCTTCTCATCTCTCTTCCTGTTTCTCGGCAGCCCCAGCTTCATCAGTGGATGGGGGCTGTTGCCAGGAAAGGAACTCATCCATCCGTAGAGCGTCCCGGTGATGGCCCAGGAGCGGAGAACTCCGTGCTGGAAAGAAGAGTTGAATGAGAATTCTTCGTCACTATTGCTTGAGGTTCACCTGAAGATTTTAATTATTCATGCTCCCAGAATTGGCTATTTCTTATTAAATGGATACCAACAGTAATCACCTTCCTTATATCTTTAGAGATATATTTTCCAAGAAATAACATGCTTGAGTTGTTTGAACCCTGCCAAGGGATGATGTGGTAAGAAACAAAAATATGAGAATTTTGGAAGGAGCTCTATTCCTTACCTGGTGTGTGCATGTATGTATGTATATATATATATATATATATATATATATATATATATATATATATACATCACGTTGTATAACTCCATCTCGTTTCCTAGCTTGCTAGAGGCTTAATTTTCTCATTTGTGAAAGGGCCATAGCAACTGTATAAATTGATAAAATGTGTATAGAGCATTTATATAGACTACCAGATGAGTAATAGGCATTTAATAAACGTTAATTTATTAAATGATGAATGAATGGTGAATATACCTACAATGAAGCTGTTCTATACTATCCTGGTGACAACTAAATTCTTGGCATCAGATATCACCTGTTGGGAACCCATTTCATTCCCAGCATGTCTCTCTCTAGCTTCCCATCATATGGTTTGGGCAGTGTTATATATCTCTGTCATGTGGGATCCATATTTGTCCTTATACTCCCAAATTATATTTGTCTAGGTCCATCCTGCTCTTGCTGTGGTTTCACATTTGTAGGTTTAATAACCTGGGCAGCTGTCTGATGTATGTACAGGAAAACTCACAAAACCTCAGAGTGGAATAAAAAACATTTTCGAAGACCCCTGCTGGCTCAGTCAACCCTAATGAGCTATTAGATCATTAGAGACTCTTTGCCGTCAATTAGTCATTAGATCGGCAACCATTCACTGATGACAGGGCTCTCCTACTTAAAGGGATAGTGCTATTAGAATGCAAAAGGACCATTGCTGGAATCTCTGAAACTCTGAAAAAGGAGCTCCATGTGGTCTTTTCAACTGTCAGTTACTCCAAAACCTAAAATGAGGCTCATCTACGATAGCTGTTTAAATTTTCAGGTCACATTGACTTAAAGAATTTCCAGTGAAAGGGCAGAAGACATGAACAGACATTTTTCCAAAGAAGACATCCAAATGGCCAACAGACACATGAAAAAGAGCTCAATATCGCTTGGCATCAGGGAAATCCAAATCAAAACCTCAGTGAGATACCACCTCACACCAGTCAGAATGGCTAAAATTAACAAGTCAGGAAATGACAGATGTTGACAGGGATGTGGAGAAAGGGGAACCCTCCTACACTGTTGGTGGGAATGCAAGCTGGTGCAGCCACTCTGGAAAACAGTATGGAGGTTCCTCAAAAAGTTGAAAATAGAGCTACCATATGATCCAGCAATTGCACTACCGGGTATTTACCACAAAGATACAAAAGTAGGGATCTGAAAGGGTACGTGCACCCCGATGTTTATAGCAGCAATGTCCACAATAGCCAAACTGTGGAAAGAGCCCAGATGTCCATCGACAGATGAATGGATAAAGAAGATGTGGTATATATATACAATGGAATATTATGCAGCCATCAAAAGGAATGAGATCTTGCCATTTGCAACAACGTGGATGGAACTGGAGGGTATTATGCTAAGTGAAATAAGTCAAACAGAGAAAGACATGTATCATGTGACCTCACTGATATGAGGAATTCTTAATCTCAGGAAACAAACTGAGGGTTGCTGGAGTGGGGGGTGGGGTGGGAGGGATGGGGTGACTGGGTGATAGACACTGGGGAGGGTATGTGCTCTGGTAAGCACTGTGAATTGTGCAAGACTGTTGAATCTCAGATCTGTACCTCTGAAACAAATAATGCAATAATGTTAAGGAAAAAAAAAAAGAAGAAGAAGAAGGTAGCAGGAGGGGAAGAATGAAGCGGGGGAAATCGGAGGGGTAGACAAACCATGAGAGACGATGGACTCTGAAAAACAAACTGAGGGTTCTAGAGGGGAGGGGGGTGGAAGCATGGGGTAGCCTGGTGATGGGTATTGAGGAGGGCACGTTCTGCATGGAGCACTGGGTGTTATGCACAAACAATGAATCATGGAACACTACATCTAAAACTAATGATGTAATGTATGGGGATTAACATAACAATAAAAAAACATTAAAAAAAAAAGAATTTCCAGTGAAAGAGGAATTAAAGGCTTGTTATAGCTTACATGTAGACATATAGCCCAGGTGGAGTAGAACGGCCTCAAATCCTCTTGTCCATGTGCCTTGTCCATGATTTCTGTGACTTTTTAGGGCCTTGTGTTCTTGGGGGTCTTTTCCTCCAGTACCTTGTTCTTGCTGACCTCGGGACATGTCTTGGATCTCAAGGCTGCTCTCCCTCTCTTCTCTGGCCTGTGACCACCTAGACATACCCAGTTTCCTGGAGGCCTACAATTACTACTCATAGAATGCTCTGTGTATGGACCTGTGCTGACAATTCCACGTGCATGCGTGTGTGCGCGCGCACGTGCGTGTACACGTGCTTGCGCATAGCCGATGTTACCTAGCAGTCCAGCTTGGCAGATAACTAACTGCTAATTAAGAATTGATATTGGACGTCATTGTTGGTAATAGTTCCTTTTCATACCCACATCAAGGGAGATGCTTTTGCCAGCTTTCCTCCTAAACATCTCCCAGCAGCCGCTCTGCCGTTCTCCCTCAAAATACTCTTTCCCTCTCTCTGATTCTCAGGCTGCTCCCAGAACCTCAAAATCCCTCCAGTGTTACTAGGCAGAGCAATTCACCACTGTCTTGGACCCAATTGGAAAGTGATCAAATGGTCCATATAAGTATTTGCTAAAAGGATGACGGTTTTCTCCCCTAAGATGAATTCTGCTGCAGCTCAAATAACAGATGATTTTCCCCAAATATGTGGAATATTTGTACAAGCAAGCAAAGATCATGTGCATTAATGCTTGATATATTTTCAGGAATTGTGTTGGAGAACTCCATTACCCACACTCCTTCACCAAGACATAGCACTTTCTGGAATGAACCATGATCTCTTATGGTGGGCGGAGCCAAAGTTTGTCTCTGTCCAAGTGCATTCCTGACATTATAATGAGCAAATATGATTCCCAGTGTATAAATATTTGTCTAAAAATGCTTCCTGGCTATCTTTAAATGAAAGTAAATTTTATCACCTTTTAAACTAGTAAGAACACTTTGGAGGAGCATTCTTCTGCTGGGAATGTCCGAGACTCAATGAGGAGGATAAGTGCCCTTTTGAAGTGGGTGGAACTGAGTTGTCAGATCCTCTCTGCCCTAGAGAAGTGGGTGTTTGATAAAGATTCAATTGCTGGTGATGTTTACTTGAGAGAGTCTATTAATTTTAGTTAATTTATCTTCAAATTTATTTTAATGTTCTACAGATAACGTTAATGTTTAGTTTTTTCTGCTAAAGAAGAACTGGAACTACAGAGTAAAGCTTGTGTCTTTGGTGAAATATGAGGGCACCTGGGTGGCTTAGTCTGTTAAGCGTCCCCTTCTTGATCTCAGCTCAGGTCTTGATCTCAGGGTCATGAGTTCAAGCCCCACATTGGGCTCCACACTGGGAATGGAGCCTCCTTAAAAAAAAAGTGTAATGTGGTTCTCTAATATTAATTTTTGGGGGACTCCTGGGATGATTCTTAGCAATAGTGACAATAATCACTTTCTGATTTCTTTTTTGAACCAAGCTTTTACGTTATGTGGAGAGCAACGCAAAGCCCTATTGGACATTATCACACGTTTTCTCATAGCGCCCCCTTGAAGCAGGTATATATTACCTCCTATTTTACACTGGAGGAAACCCATTTCATTTCACCTACATAATACTTTTTCCAGAAGTATGGGCAAGAACCACAGCTGTGTCATTACCTGTTACCCACTGTGCCTAACTCAGTGCCTGGCCTCTGGTGGGTACCTACGAAGTATTTGCCGACTGACTGGCTGGATCAATGAGTCAGTGTAGAGAGGAGGAGTAACTCACTCAAGGCCATTGGGTAGGAAGTGGATCCAAGACTCAAACCCACGGCTGCTGGACTGCTGAGCCCAAGCTCTTAAATGTCATGTAGCAATTGCATCCACCCCATGCCCAGCTCCCATACAAAAACAACAGGTTGATTTGAACAATGATATCTTTCTTGCTGCCAAGGCACACAAGTCTTTGTGGAAATGTGAGCTCCATAGCAAAGCATCTTTCATCCCTGGGGAAAGACAGAATTCCTCCCTGAATTTATCCCGAGTGGTGTAAAAGAACGCCTGACCCTTGGTGCACCCGGAAGCATCCCAAGCCTAACCTTCTCCAGGTCATGGTCAAAGCTCCAGAGAAATCTGTTTAAGACTCCAAAGTCTGGCCTTGAGAAATTCTTAATGGTCCAAATACAAAGGGGCAGAGTGGGATGAGATGATACGGAATTGAGGATGGTGGGGGCTGTGCAGAATTTCTTTTCTTAAATGAAAAGCCCAAATAAAATAAATAAATGAAAACATAAATCACAGTGTCTTCTCCAGGCTCCTGGCTGGAGGAAAACAAATTAGAAAGGGCTTGAATGAAAGGAGTATTGAAGAAGCTTGACTTGAATTAAGTGGTTATATATTTTAAAAGCACTTTTGTTGGGTCCTGTAAAAATAGCAAATAAAAAGGTAGTAATATCCCCTGGCTCTGCAAGGCAAATACCAGTAATAAAGTAAGCTTGGCTATGTGTGTGGGGGGGGGGGGGGGGGGGGGACAGGGGGCGGAATTTAAGAGTATAAACTTCAGTAGAAGGGAAAAGTAAAGCATTTGGTTTAGAAACACTTGCGTTTTTCCCTTAATAATTAATGATGAGGTGCTATGTTTTCAAATAGATATCATGTGTCTTTCTAACACCATTCGCTTTGCTCTTAAAATGGCCCCCAATGAAATTTAGAGACAGAACTTGATTTTTTTTTTCTTTGACAGGCAGCCTCAAGGAGTTGTTTCAGGGCTATCGAATACTTAAAATTTAGGGTCCATTTTACAATCCCTTCCTACATAGTCTGAGGGGAGTTTCATGGCAAAAACCGTAGCAAACATCTAACCCAGGCACCACCAGCCAATTTGCAGCTCCTTTTTGACCTGCCGTGTTATGAGTAATTTAAAAAACATCAACTAGCGAGCTTAGATATTTTTACAATTACATTGAGGCTTGAGCAACAAATTCTGCAAAAATGGTTATGGGAGAAAATAACACAGGAAAAGTTACCAGGAAAGAGCTAAATGAACTTTCTCCTTGTTAAGAAATGTTTAGGTCCTTTTGTTTGTAAATGGCAGGTGGGTGGAACGATTCCAGTGTAATTTCAGAAAGCCATCTTCTGAATGTAATAAACATGTCTGCAATAATAGGATTCAGAAAATAGCAAAATGCATTCCAGACACCCTTTGATTGTGCATACAGAACAGAGACTTTAGCTATAATTGGCTATAACCCAGTTATGGACGGCAAATGACACACCATGGAGTTGGGTGATGTAGCAGAGCTCTGATTAGCGACGGTGCGGTTCAGCTGAACACCGCGCATAAAATAGCGGGCCTGTGGTGACACAGCACCTTGCCTCCCTTCTCCTTCCCTCTCTCCCTGCCTCCTTCCCTCTCTCCCTGCCTCCCCGCCTTCCTTCCTCGCTTTCTTCCTTCTGTTTCATCGCAGTATCATAACTTAGACGAGAAAACGTATTTTGTTATTACTCAACGAATCAAATGTCAGCCAAACCTTCATGCTCTTCAGAGAGTAACGGTCGTATGGAAAGGGGAAGTAGGAGCCCATGGGGAATTGACTTTTGGAGATCTAGATGTAATTTGAATCAAGAGTTATAATAGGAAATAAACCATTACAATAAACAAGGAAACATGTATACAATTACTTTCACGGTGTGATTTTATTCACTCTAGTTGAGAAAATAAAGAGATAACACTGACCGTAGCACCTGGGTATTTAATGCGAACTGTAAAATCTATTATATTAAACAAAGTCAAAAGCAATGTGAAAGATCTTGAATCTATTCAAGGCATGCACCTCATTACAGACTTAGCAAATTAAAACACAAATAGGATTAGAAAAGAATAATGTAACAATCTCCCACTACGGTCCCTAGAGCATTAAGTCATAAATTGGGTTTGCATTAAATTGTGCCTGCAGTATTGAATTCAGGGAAAGAGCTGTGGGCTGGAGATAAACCATGCTGGGCTACTCACCAACTTTGGCAAAGCTATGTGTTTTCTGAGACGTGTAGTAAATTTGTTAGACTATAGCAGGTCCACAAAAAAATGAGCACTTCATATCTTAATTAAAAAAACGGCGGTGTCACGCCGTATGTGGTTTGCAGAGATATAAATGCAGACAAAAATCTACATGTGAAACGGAGCTCTGTTACCTGCAGGAGTTGAAAGCAGTTAAATGCACTGCTTAATACCAGACATAATTGTTTGTTTTAACTCTCAACACCAAGTTTTTGATCAATTTTGTTTTGTTTTTATTTTTATTTATTTGTTTGTTTTGCAAAGGAAGGAAGAAATGGAGAAAGCAAACCATCCTCTTTAGAGAGCACATGTGGGCTTTTAGGGTATTCAGAGGAATGTTCTCTTTCATTCCATGTGAAGATTAAACCTTAACCTTAAGATTCTGGTTGATCTATAGAAAAATAGATGTGACTTATTTTTAAAAGCAAGTGAATGTACTAAAGTCAATTTTTTTAAAAGATTTTATTTATTTATTTGACAGAACGAGAGAGGGAACACAAGCAGGGTGAGTGGGAGAGGGAGAAGCAGGCTTCCCGCTGAGCAGGGAGCCCGATGCGGGGCTTGATCCCAGGACCCTGGGATCATGATGTGAGCCGAAGGCAGATGCTTAACGACTGAGCCCCCCAGGCACCCCCTAAAATCAATTTTTTAAATGAGGCAGGCTTTGGAAAAACATTGTCCACTACAATGCATGTTTCTTCTGAAGGGGTTTACTCTCTTTGGTTTGTCTCCTAATCCCCTGTGTGAGGGAGACTAATCAGGAAGAGGAAATCGTTCTGATCATTGTAGGGCACCCTCATGTTACTTCCTATCTGCTGCCTCTTCGCAAATGGGGAGGCCACATGCAGAGAGCCAACTGTCGGTCCTATCTCTTCAGGGCCGCTTTCGGGCACAGGACTCAATGTATTTTATTTTCTCTGACTTCTAAGGCTGCTATGAGATTTAGAGAAAATCGATGTAAAATGCTGAGATGCTCAAAAATGTTTGTCTCCCAGCTCCCTCTTCATCACGGAGTGGAAGTCATGAAAGTAACATTTGAAGGCAACCCAACTTCACTTGTGTGTGTGACCTTCCATGCTTCGTGGTGTGCAGGAACTTTTAGGTTCTTTTTTTTTTTATTTATTTATTTGAGAGAGACAATGAGATAGAGAGAGAGAGCATGAGAGGGGGAGGGTCAGAGGGAGAAGCAGACCCCCTGCCGAGCAGGGAGCCCGATGAGGGACTCGATCCCGGGACTCCAGGATCATGACCTGAGCCGAAGGCAGTCGCTTAACCAACTGAGCCACCCAGGCGCCCCAGAACTTTTAGGTTCTTGAGGGAAATATTTCTAGAGTGCCCTGTTGGGGGAGGTCCAAGCATCCTCTTCCTGGGCAGTTCCGTTTCCCTTCCTCTGCCTCTGGGCTCCATCCTCTCCCTTCCAGCCCACACTGCTGCTCTGACGGCCAGGCGAAGGGTTTCTACATCACACTTAGTAGCAGACCGTCTGTTTCAACCGGCATTGTATAGTTTTAAAAGCTTATTTGAAAGTCTAAACAGCTCCCATTTTGGCTTTAGTAGGACAAATATGGACAAAAACACGCAGTGCCCCTTAAGTATGATGGATCCTGGGGACCGCTGAAGTTTCCCGTAGCCAAAGTCTGGCTCATCATAGGGGCAATTTTTCTGCCACGTTATTTATGTGGTGGTTTTACTTCTAATTATGGCTCATGATGGCTGTTAGTGCTGAGCAGTAAGAGAGCAAACTGCATTGTACTGCCATTTAACTCCGGCCCATAAAATGGGTGATAAAGCTGAAGGCTTAAAACCAAAACAAAACCCCCCCAAATGTAACTTTCTATGACAAGCTCACATCCGTTTCTGCCGTTCTGAGGCTGGAAACCTTCCCTGAGGAAGCACAGGGAGGTGGGTGACTTCTGAGGCCTGGGGACCTCAAATTTCGCTCAGGCTTCACCCTTAAGTAATCCTTTATTATAGACCAAACAACCCCAGACTGCGGATATAATTAACACATGCCAGGTTTAATCAGAACCAGTGTACTTGTTGTTTGGAAACTAATGAAAGCAAATAGAGGTTAGTTAACACCGTAAATAATGAAAGGTCTTTTGTTGTTCTCAATTTTGATTACTATTTTTTGATGCTAAGACAAATGCCACTTGGTGCGTGCATAAACAAAGAAGATAAATGGCCGGGATGAGAATGAGTTGTCCATAATCTGATTACAGTGATAGAGCTGGCTCCTAGGAGAACCGCACAGGGCTTAATGATTGGGTTGTTGTTCTTAATATGTCTAATGTTCACTCTTAAAGAAATCAAGAAAAATGTTAAGAGGTTACTGATATTTCACTGTGCCGTTGGGTTGTCTGTCAGAGATTCTGACAGGAAAAGAACATTCTCTGTGCCTGGAACACAATGTCCAGCCATGTAAGCTAATTTGTCCAAATGACATTAGGAGGCATTTAAAACCGAAATCTGCCCCAATTCACTCCCTCTGCTGGCACGGCCATCGGGGGCAAGGCAAGGACAGGCTTGGTTTTGTGGAGGTTGCGATGCGATAGAATAGCTGTGAAATACCGCTAATCTTCGGCATACCTAGTTCCTTTTTCTTCTTGACAGAATGCTTCTAGATTTCAGTAAAATATCTGCTAGTGTTTGGAAAAGAAATACATTATTTAAAGGCTTGTGGCCACTCTAGCCTATTGGGATATTAAGGAGTGAACTTACAGTTATGGTCGCATTTGGTAGGAGCTCATGTTGGTTGAATGCAATGATTTGCACCCCTTCTTTTAGCATGAATTCCATGGTCCTGTGTGTGAGTGCACGTGTGTGTGTGTGTGCGTGTGCATGCACATTCACACGTACCATAACTCATAACTGAGTGGTCCTACAAATTGAAGCCAGTCTAACAGAGAGGTCTCCCTATGTGCATTGCTCATTGCCTCCCAGATACCATCACTATGGAGCCTGCAGTTTTCCTAACACATTTTAGGATTAATGCCATTCAGCCATTAAGACCTCTGTTGCCTTTGAAACTCCAAACTGGACAATTGGATTTCAGATAAACAGGAATTGGGATACTCTGCTTATTTTAAACCAGCAACCCAAATGAGTTGGAATACTCTAATTTCAATTCATCAAATATATATTGAGAGCCCACTATGTGCTAGTGTCCCATTTTACAGATGAGAAAGCTGAGGTTCAGAGTGCTTAAATAACTCCCCCAAGACCCCTAGCTGAGTGGTTAGTTAGTAGTTTAGTCTCAACTTTGAACAAAACCTAGTTCCCAGGTCCATGCTCTTTCTGCTACCCTGTGTGTCTCGATCAACAGTTAAACCTCCATGTTTCACCAAATATTAACTATCTGGTCTCTTTTCTTGATAGGGTCTACAGATCTGATAGAAGTAGGCGAATGACCTTGTCCTATGCAAGGAGAAGCAGCAGACGACGATGGCCTAAGCGATCTGCTCTCTGCACCGTGGGGGGCGGAATGTGTCTTACGGCACTTCTCAGTTCCCTGGTGGGTCTGCCTCCTCTTTGCCTCACAGACCAGCCTTTGGATTCAATCACTTCCCAAACCCAACAGACTGAGGTTGGACTCCCAGGGACCCGGGAAAGACATTGGGGTGGAAAGGAAGAGAGAGAGAGCAAGAGAGGGCTGATCCTCTTCCTGTCCGTTCCAGCCCTTGCCTCCTACTGTTGGTCCATTTTAGAGCCACGTTTTCACACTCTGGCACCCCCCCCCCCAAGGGCAAGGAGAGGGAATGAAAGGAGATGAGACAAAAGCACAGCTGTGCTGTTTATTAGGCCTCTGGTTTAAAAAAAAATGGAGAAAGAGGTTGGAACTAAGCTGCTCTCTCTTAGAAAATGCTGGCAGTGAGTGATTTTAGTGGCGGGTTTTTGGCATCTAAATATATTAGCTGAAGTATTTGAATATAATGAGCTATGCGATATGGTGGGGTAGAGAGAGCCTGAGGCTAACCAGCATGATTGTAGTGACCTTGGGCGAGCCATTTCACATCTCTGGGCCTCAGTTTCCTCTTCTGCGCCAGATGCACAGTGAGCCAGACGATCCCTGAGACTTCCGAGGAAAAACGCGAGGACTAGAACAAATCACCTGCTGACTCACCTGAATCTTAGCTGTCACTCCATTCATGCAGGAGCTGTGTGACCAGGGGTCAGTTACTCAACCTCTCTGAGGCTTAGTTTCCACCTCCGTGAAATGGGGATAAGACCTCTACCTCAGAGGGTTGTTAAGAGGTTTAGACTGGCTAGTGCACGGTCAGCTTCTGGGGAAGGCATTTTCCCCAGACTTGAAGGAAGGTCTGGTGAGTGGGATGTCTTGAAGGCGAGTGGGGAGGAAGCTGGTCTATGAAGTACAGGCTGGGAGAGGCCTGGCCTTGAGGGGGACTGTGGGGGCTCTGAGCCACCCTTCCCAAGGGAGGAGAAAATGAAGTCACTCTTGGTAGCAGGGCAGAAAACGGGATATCTGGATGCCACGCTTCGTCGGGAACATTGCCTTTGAGGGGGGGGAAAGAAATCTTGGAGCCCTCCCGCCTCCTTGCCTACGGCTTTTCATTCTTAACTCTTTATTTTTAATGAAGATGGTAAGGTTTACGACTTTGACAGTTCCATTTATTTCTACCATTTTCATCTAAAACAATACAATGAACAGCAATTATTTCCGCCCGGGGTTTCAACTACAGCTGGATAAATGTCAGTATTAATTAAACACGTTCTGGGTACTCTGTGTTGTCTCTTCTGTTTCTGCCTGTCTGTCTGTATTTCTCTCTCTACCACCAGCTACCAAACCATCCCTCTCTCCTACTTTCTTCTTGTCCCCATTTTTCATCCTCACTGTGGACACAGGAAAACACTGAATATGGCACCTGGGTGGCTCAGTCGGCTAAGCGTTTGCCTTTGGCTCAGGTCATGATCCCTGGGTCCTGGGATCGAGTCCTGTATCAGGCTTCCTGCTCAAGTGAGGAGTCTGCTTCTCCTTCTCCCTCTACCACTCTCCCTTGCTCATGCTCACTCTTTCTCTTTCTCTCTCAAATAAATAAATAAAATCTTAAAAACAAAAACAAAGAAAACACTGAATAATCAGGACCCAGTTGAACGAAGGGGTTGAACCCATGGTTAAGAACCCCGTGCGTGAAGAATCCCAGAAGAGTAAACCCTCCCTGGAAGAGCACATGGAGGGTCCTAGTGAAGGACAGACAACACTTTCCATTCTTGGGCTCACTGCCCAAAGCCTCCAGGCTACAGAGGGGGTGACCCAACTATTCTTCCAGACATGAAGCTGGCCCGTTCCTATCAGTGCCAAGCAGAGAACAGAGGATCTTGCACCTGAGCAAGTAGATTTAATAACTTCTACACTTAAATTCTCTCCAGGCTTCCTCCTCAGGTATCACTCACCCAGTGTAGCTGGAGCTCTGTGGACACACTATGTCACCAAGAAGACGGCAGGAACTCTCTGTGCATCATCATGGTCAAATAATTATATTTGTTAGGGATTTGCTTCTATAGGATATTTTTTTCTGTAAGTAAACACAATAAAAAAACAGAATGCTAGAGGAGGAAAAGAGAATTGAAATCACTGAAAAGGTGTCAGATGTTACCAGACATCTAAGATGAGATCATTAGAAAAGCTCGGCTCTGGGCTAAGGCAAAAAGGAAAATCTGGAGTGATACAGTTTATATCATCTGACAAAATCCCACCTTTTTTTTTTCACTGAACCACTGCTTCCTAGAACAAACTTGGGGAAGAATTTATTACCTGGGTCCTTGTGTGAGTGCATGTTGGATGACCGGCTGAACAAAGTTTTCAAATAGAGTCTTAAAAAAGACCTTCGTCTTTGTGCCATGGGTATTCCTTTGTCTGAAAGGATGGGAGAATTCAGGTTACAGAGGCAGACCCAATATGTGGGCACTACC
Source organism: Mirounga leonina (assembly GCF_011800145.1). Lineage (NCBI taxonomy): Eukaryota > Metazoa > Chordata > Mammalia > Carnivora > Phocidae > Mirounga > Mirounga leonina. The sequence goes on from NW_023270451.1 coordinate 42,081,633, forward strand.
TTTAGGTTGGATTTAACACCATCTTTTAAAAAAATAATCACTTTGTAAATAAATCTTCCTTGTATCGAAAGTAATATATGTGCAATGTAGGAAATTTAGAAAATATAGATTTTAAAAAAGAGCTAAATCTCCAACGCCACCACTCACTTAACCACTATTGACATTTCAGTCTTGTCTTCATCTTCTTGTCTGTGTGTATCTTTGGCATGCATGTCTATTTTGTTTTGTTAAATGTTTTTTAAATTTAATAACGCAAATATTTCCCATTCAATAAATCTCTCTACAATATCACTTTGAATGCTTTCGATACTGTGTTGATATGAATACTATAGAGCACATCAGGAAAATGTTATTCCAATATATTTAGCCAACTGCCCGCATGCTAGATATTCGGGTTTCTAATACTTCTATAAACAATTCTGTAGTGAACATCTTGTGCTAACTGTTCTCAAGATACCCTCCGTGACCAGCCGTGTTTCAGGGAGGGCAGGTCTAGTCCATTTAAGACCTGAGTGCCCCACAGGGCTACAACTAATAAATTATTTGTCCAATGACTTGCAGGCATAATCTGCACTTCCTACACTTTTCCAGGCTGGAAGGAGGAAATAGTACTGAAACACACAATCTTGATATAAAGAGGATTTTCCAGGCCACTTATTGAAGGCAGTAAAATTCTTCATTTCTGTCCTTACATCCTGCAGCCTCGAGGTAGGAGAGAATAGAAAAGGTGGATGTGGGGATCACTGAAGAGGCAGACAGGATGGGGTTCTTGTCGGCCACTGAGTGGAGCCCTAATATTCCCTGAGGAGAGAGGACCCTGGTTTCTCTAGACCCTCTACGTGAGGTTCTGCCTCTACCTGATGGTCTTGTATAGAGATGGAATGCATTTGGATGCTCTTGCTTATATGCGGTGACTTTGTTCCTGGTCCCCAAAAGGTGTGTGGCATTTGAAAGTAACTCTCCCTCTCTGTGGTTCTTTGGAAGCCTCAAAGACAGTTTGTGATCTAGACATGGAATAGTGAAATCTCCTCCAAAGAGCCATCCAAACACATGCCCTCCCATTCCGTCAAGTTCTCCCCATGCACGGTAATTCCTAGTTGTCAGACAGATGAGAATTTATAGCATGTTTGAACACCAATAGGGAAAGATTTTCCTGGACGATGTGGTTTGGAAGAAAACACAACTACAAAATGTCCCCAAGCACATCTTTATGCATTTGCACACGACCAACAACTTCACTCTAAGTGCATATAGGTAGACATAAATATTTAATCATTACAAATCTGAATTTATTGTAATCATATTCCCAGTGCTATTCTTTCTCCCTAAGTGTTTTTTATTTTCTAGATTGTACTTCAACCCCCAAGGATGTACTTTTGAGAAAATACTCCATTAAAGACATTGTTGGAGCAACTTTGATTATTCATTAGTGTATTTTAAAGTGGACCTGAATAGAAATGCTTTTCGCTAAAGTAAAAATACGTCCGTTTCTATGATCTAATTGTGCAATTGGTTAGAATTTCTATCTATCAGTTCAAAGGGAAACTTGGTTTCAATGAATTTGTTTTTAATAAAAATGTGTTATCTATGATAAATATATTTCACTTTGTTCAAATGGATTTGATTGGGAAAACATATTGAGCAGAGTACTGGTAGAGCTTAATTTCATTGCTTTGAGAAAACGTATTGAATGCTGGTTTGAATTAAATTCTATTTGTTTTAATAAAAGTGTATTGGACTGAGTGTACATATATTTGTTTTAGTGGCACTGCATTGGATCCAATAAAACTATATTGGCTTCACTGCTTATGTCTCCTTTTCAGTGAAAATGGATTGAATGGGAAAACGAAATAGGCATGAAGCAGCCAGCCCCAAGGTCTCCGCTTGGCGTGAGTATCCACATAACTGAGAGGGAGTGGGTTTCCATAGACTTTATATCAAAATATGCTTTTAAATTTAAATACCTTTTACTATCAAGGACTCAGATGTGAGACGGAATTGCCACCATAAAGAGTGCAATTTTCTGAAGCAGTCCTTTCCGTGGACAAGTTATGGGGCTGCCCAGGACATCAGAGGGGGAAATTCTCTGAAAGCCAAGAGCAGGTTTGTCAACATCCCTTAAGCTGTATGTGGCCTCATTGGTTCCAATAAGATGTGTCTACCAGGCATTCCTAAATCCCTTAAATAAGCAGAAAAGAGATCATGAGTACTCCCTAAGGATGGTGCTGGCCCATCAGCACTGAAATGGGTCTGACTTTGAACTGATTAAAAGGGGGAAGGGTTGAAACAAGTGTTACCCCGAGACGCACATCAGAATTACCAGACTTCCCGTGGATTATAGACCCTTAGAGAGGAGTCAGCTCTCCAGGGGCAGTTGACACTGGTACTGCTACCCAGAAAATGGCAGCCTATGCAAAGTGCCACGATCACATGGGATAGCTGGCTGTGACTCCCAGGTGCCCTGACTTACAGATATTCCTTTGTGTGGGTGCCCTGTCCCAAAAGCTGGAGTTCAGCTAATGAGGATTAATAATAATATTGGTTGTTATTCTTATGTGACTGTCTCTCTATTAAGAGAGTAGGTGCTCTGAATTGTTTTTTCCCCCAGAAGATGAACTTGACCTGACTCTCCTATCCACAGTTTCATTTAGCCTTGATGAGAAATAAATGCAAATGCCACTTTCATTAACACCTTTGTTCCAACTAAATGTGCTAACAAGCTCTAGACTTCAACCTTTCCACTAATAAGTGGTAATTTTCAGCTAGTACCATTACCAAGGAACCCTAACCCCTTGGTGTATAGTTGCTCATTTTTTGAATGCATAGGTTCTTATAAGACCCTACAAGGTTAAGAGAAGAAAACTGAATCATGGATTTTTTTTTCCTCTATGGCAATATCCCCAATTATGTACTGAAAATCAAGAATTAAATAGAACTTTTAATAAGGAAATTTGCTGTGCTGTCCTTGGAGATGTGGGATTGTTATCCTAGGGGACAATAAGTGGTTCACTTTGTCAGAACCTAGTATTGATCCGTCACATTGTAGAAATATGATATGAAGCTGAGTCTACCAGCTTCAGAAAGGAAATAGCAATGTACAAATTTAATTCACAGTCCTAAAAATGGAGTTTTCAAATGATAATCCTAGGATATTTCTAGGATCGAATAATAGGGATGCAGAATACCTTGAGAAGGACCACTGCAGGAGTTTGGGGATGGCTGTGAAGAGAGACCAAATATATCTGGGAGCTGGAAAATCTCATGTGTAGATTTGTAGGCTCTTCCTGACCACAGTCTTAAAAAAAACTACATCCACTGGGGGAACCAATTAGAAACAGGCATTCCCTTTAGAAAGGCTGGTAAGAAGAAGGCTGCCCTTACACTTCCCAAGACAAATGAGAAAAAGTCACCCTCTGAAATGATCTGGGAGATGATTTCAGGGAACTCCAGAAGGTGAGTGGGCAGTAAGATAAAGAAGGAAGGCAGCTAGTAAAGGGCATGCTATTATGCAAGCTACCATTGTGGTCAGCTGGAGATTGATCTGCTGTAGAAATCTGGGAGTCAATACACAACCTGTGTCTTAGAGTTATGCCACTCAAGAGGTAAGGGAATTGAGGTATTTATATACCAAGACCAATTTGAACACCAACTCTCAACCTTGTCGGCTGAGAGCTGCTCCTGGGGAACATGAATCTTCAGGTGCATCCAGCCTGCCAGGTGAGCAAGCACAGGGGCTCTGACCACCAGAAAAAGCTTCAAGGCAAAGAATTCAGTTGGAAGTGGTATGGTTGTAGGGCAGGACAGGGCACTGACAAGATCTGCTAGCCCCACAAAGCCCATTTTACCGGTGAGTAAACTGAGATATATGTAAAAGTTAAGTAGTTTTCCCAGTGACATTCAGCTAATAAGCAGCACAGGCAGAATGCAAATCTAGCTTCTGTTCCACTTGAAAGTCAATGACTTGACCACTTGGCCACTCTGCCTTGGCCATGCTGTCCAGCTGAAGAAGCTGGAGAGCCTCCCAAGATTTAAATACCATGTCTAGAGGGTTTTACACTACCTCCAGGCTGGGGGCTGAGCATTACAGGCAGAAGAGGGGAATTGGAAGCCTTCTACAGTCTGAGCTTCTGTCTCTAGGAGTGGCCAGATAGTGATCTCTCTTTGGCCGAAACGAATCTTAGTGTCTAGATATCTGTTTACTAACCGGACACTAAACTGAACCTGTCCTCTGGTATATCTTTGCTTCATTGTTAATTGCAAAAACAAAACAAAACAAAACAAAACAAAACACCCATATGATCATGTGCTTCTGCGTGATTTTCATTGAGCCAAGGGGCTCCCTGCTACCTCCCAATTCCACTAGCCCCCACGTTGTCCCTGCACCCGGCTTCTCCATTTCAGCTGCATTTGCTAGCTGCTTTGTAAAGTAAGTTATGATGGCTTTGTGCTATAAAATAAAACCGCAATCCTCACAGCTGTTTTGATTCCATTTAATGAAATGGTGGTGACATCTGAATGTCACAATTGCAGAGAGGCGGACGGGTTGTTGTGGTTGCTGAGAGTAGAAAGCTCAGTCTTATTCCCCAGGCTAATATCTCATACAACAATTCCACAGTTATTACTGTTCTCTGTTCTGCTGCTATGCCCCTCTTACTAGGGAGGGACTTCAAGGATAGCAACAGACCTCTAGCTATTTTTCGTTACCTGTGAATACAATCAGACCGCTAGGGTGGAGAGGATTCATGCAGTATTGTGAAGATGAGTAAAAGATGTCAGTGGGAAGAACCCTCAACTAACAGTTCCTGCCATTCAAAAAGTATACTGATCAGGAAAGCCAACAGCGTATGTGTCATCCTAGCAGAAAGTGCCAGAAAAATCTTTGGTTTCTCCTTCGTCCCACATAAAGTGGAGAGAGCAGTGCTGGGACGATATCAGCCAGCAAACATGGAGGCAAGTCAAGAAGCCAGTCTCGTCCTCAATCAATTATGCGAGAGTATTATCAAATCAATAAATTCACAGTGTGAATGCTTGCGGCAGATGGACGAACACTTGTCGGCTATCTGGAGCCGCGAGAGAGTCAGATTTATTTTCGAAGCTTGTTTGTCTCATTTCTCCTGCCTGGTGCTGGAAGGCAGAGCATGCATCTGTGATTTTTCAAATGCAAGAGATCTCCAGCTATTTTATAGCGTGTGAGATTGGGCTCTGCAAGCTGAACTCTCTAGGACTTCTGGCTTTTTGTCCTCAGAATGAGGACAAAGAGGAACAGGTTTAGCAAGGGGTCTCTCTCTCCATGCCTGTGGTTGTTGGCCATGGCAGACCCAAGTTGGCTGGTTGTGGGAACTGGCCTCCCACACTTGCCTGTGACAGTGAGGGTCGGCCGCACTGTGACCTCACGGACGGGCTTACAGGAAGGGCAGAGGAAGCTTCAGCTGGACGTGCAGCCCGAGTCAGGACGATGTGGCCTCTAGCATACGGGGGTGTTACCAGCGGTCACTGACAGCACTCTCTCTCCTTCCAGTGGACAAGGATTCTGTCATACGTAATTGGCAGAGAACTCAACATGAGCTCTTGACTGAGCTAATCAAGGAGGAAAGGGACAGTCTTTTGTGTCAGAATTGGTAACTTCACAGCATCTGCCCTCCAGCTCCAGAAAGCATTTTTCAGTTTCTGTCTCGTGGGAGGAATCATCTTTCCCATTTTGTATATTGGGACAAGCGTGTTCTTGAAATCAAACAAGGAGCCCATGAACATTCGAGGTCTGAATTTGCAGCCTCCTGACCAGGGGCATGACCAAAAAGCCTCATTAGAAAAATTCTAGGTACCTTAGGGCAGAGTGAGTCCAGGGCTGTTGGAGGTGGGACAGAGTCTCAGGCTCAGTGCCTCGGTGTGTTCATTCATTCCTTCAGCCATTCAGTTGGTCAGTCAGCAAACCTCAATGAGTCTAGAGGTTCTCAACCCTAGCCCACCACTGGCTTAAATCAGACTTTCTAGGTGATTCTATTATCCAGTCAGTGTTGAATCACTCTGCCACGTGCCAAGGATACATAATGTGGAGAACACAATCCCTGTCCTCATGGTCCAGGGTGATGAAATTCAATATGGTTGTGATAGAAGTAAGCCTGGGCTTCTAATAGGGGCAGAGAGAAGCAGCCCCAAATGGAGGGAGGGTAAGAAGATGAAGAAGAAGGAGATGACACTGAGCTGTCTTCAAAGAAGGAGCAGGAATTGCACATTAGCCAGTCAAAGAATGGGGAAGGCAGATCCTGCAAAGTCTGGGAGTATCTCCAAGGAGACTATTGTGGTCGACGTGTATAAGGCAAGTCAGAGGGAGAGGGTGGTAGACAGAGGAGAGGTGACTGGGGTCCCATGATGAGTGTACCAGCCTGGGGACTTCAGCTCACATTTTATAAGGAAGCTCTGTGAAGGGACTGATCTGATCAGATTTCAGTTTCAGAAGGGGTATTCTGACAACTGAAAGGAAAAATAAATTGGAACGGGTTATAAACAGTTACAGAATGAGCAAACCAAAATCACTACAATTTGCCATTTTTTCCAACAAAGGTTCACAGATGAATCTTGAAGAAAAAGATAGATGGTGAAAATTTCTTGAAAGAAAATCTACCCATAAAACTCCCATTGGTTTTTTAGGGAAACACTTTTTAAACATTGAAGAACTGGATTTAAAATTGAAAAATTTTAAAGTTTGCTCCAGATGTGTATCTTTGGAAACACAGATTTTTTTTGTTTGATTCTCCAAACAAATAACTTCTGGCTTGAGCTTTTTTGGGTGATGGTGTTTGATGAGTCTTGCTGTCCCCTACCTTCCAGCTAGAAGGACAGGACTTTGTAGAGTTAATTAAGAACCCAGCTTCTGGGGTCAGAGAAATCTGATTTAAATCCCAGCTCTGATTCTAATTAGCTGTGTGATCTTGAGAAATTTACTTAACCTCTCTGTACCTTAGATTATTCATCTGTAAAGTAAGATGACAATGGTGTCTCCCTTCCAGGATTCCATGATGAAATTCATGTAAATACATAGGCATACAAGTAAAAAGCTTAGCACAGAGCCTGACACATTGAAAGCACTCAAAAATCACAGAAGGAACCAATGATCAAAAAAAAAAAAAAAAGAAAAGAAAAGGACTCAGAAAGAAAATGTGATGATCCACTAAGTAACTCCTACTTCTATTCTCTTCTATGATTTCATTCTACTCTGGCATGATCTAGCAACTTTTTTTTTTTTTTACAAAAAGGAAAAGAAACTTGTCATTGTATGGGCCAGTCTCTCCAACCAGTCGTTATAACCTCTGTACAGAAGAACTGCATTAACCTGATGATTTCTGCTCCAAGTTCCTGAACCAAAACCCCATCTGCGAAACGACCCGCATCTGCTCCCGCAACTCTTGCTTGTTCTGGTGAAGGCAGAGGAGAATTTGGCTCCTTTGCTTATGATATCTACAGTAACCCATCAGCTGCTGAGCTGAAGAATGTGTTCGGTGTGCCCCTTTCCCCTTTAATGTGCCATTAAATCAAATACTCTATTAGCAGAATTAGTTCATTCAGGGTCTGCACTGAAACATCCTGCGAACTGCGTGATGTCTTTCACAAATGGCCCTGCACTCTGGGTCTACTTCAGCACTTTATATCCCGTGGAGGAGGGCTGAGCTGCCCGAGGATCTGACTGCCTTCCTCTAAGTGAAATATTATGGCTTCCACAAAGGATAATTATTTCAATCATTTTGCCATGTGCAAACCTAGTGAATTCCAAACACTGTCGATCAGGCTCTGGCCCAAAGCCTGCTGTCCTCACACCTGCAGCCCCAGACCTACCTTGACTATGGACGTCCCACCCTCTCAGCTTCTCCGCTCTGCACAGGTCCACTCCAGACACTGGTGCCAACATATAAGATATTGCTGAGAGTTCAAACATGGAGAAATTCCCTTCCCCAAAGAATTGGGCCGGAACCAAGTGTGTCTCCACTTTTGTATTCCCTAGTAAGAGCTGTGGGTTGAAAACTCAGCATCCCTATTTCCTTTCCCTCATATTTACACTTGTCACCCAATAAACGTGAAAGTGGCCGATGACCTGAGCCTCTGTCATAACAATCTCATGCTCTGGAGATTAGCGAGGACCTCAAGCACCCCATGTCACATTCAGGTTGGCCATGTTGAGCATCGGAGTGCTTCTACCTCTGCGGGCATGCTCAGGTGCTGCGAGGGGCACGCAGGCTGGTTTTCCTTTATGCTGAGCTGCGTCCAGCCAAGGTGCAGTTAGTCTGGTATGCTCTCTTTCCCTAAAGTAGGAAGTTAGTATGTTAGGGAAGTATGATGACTGTATCGAACAGCTGACTTGCAAAATTCCTCAACATTTAATAGTTGACTTTCACAAGCTCAAATAAGCCAGCTCCAGCACATCACTGGGTTTAAGAGTATAATATGGTATTTCTCACTTACAAGCCAGTCCAATGTGATATGTGGCAATGACTCTCCACATGGGGATTCAGGGACCCAGGATCTCTCCATCTTGAATCTCTGTTATCCCCTGGGGACCTCAGACCCCTTCACTTCCAACCAGGAGTTAGGGAAAGAGCGCATGGGTAGTTCTCATGGGCCAGCCTTGGAAATGGTTTATGTCATTTTTGACCATGTTCCCTTGGCTAGAAGTACATCACATGGCTACAACTAACTTCAGGGGAGGCTGAGAAATAGAATCTTGCTCTGTGCCCAAGAAGGAAAGGGAATAGGGTTGGTGGGCAGCTAGGAGATTTCTGACACAGCCCTAAGAGTGCCTCCTCCCCCGGCTTCTGTCAGGAAACAGGTAGACCAAGTAGATGGAAAAGAGCATCTGGCCTTCCTTCCCTTATTAAGCATTGAAGAGTTTAACAGGCATGGACAGTGAAATAAATTGTTATGAAATTGACAATTCATAAATAGAATTATGGCCATGTAAGAACCGGGTTATATGTTACTCAGCAGTACTGTGACACGAGAGTGATGGCAGCTAGCAGGATTCTGTGGCAATTATAGGAGCTGGTTTTTCAAAACTCAGTCCATCTGCCCATCCCTCCACCCACCCACCCACCCACCCATCCATCCATCCATCCACTCATCTAATAAGCCTGTATGTGGGCCCTGTGCCAGCATCTGGGGATACAGAGATACTCAGGAGGTGCTCACAGTCCAGTGAGGAAGAAAGAATTGGACATGCCCAGGTCAAGATATGTGCTCTAATCAAGGAGAAAATAGATTAAAAACCTGAGGAGTTAAAAGGTTTTCTGAGGAGGAGACATCTGATGTAGATTCAGACAGATGCACCAGTAGAATTTTCTAGTCATAGAAGGGGGAAAGGGATTCTAGACAAGGGAAACAGCTCCTACAAAGATCCAGAGGAATGGAAGAGCATGGTTTGTTCCAGACATGGGACAGAAGATGGGGGAATGGCTGCCAGGTAGGTTACCAGGAGCTGACCTATATGGATGGAAAAAAAGCAAATGGATGACTATTGTCCCTGAAACTGCCATTTGCAATAAAGAGCGAGTCAGGTATGAGAGATGGAAAAAAATTTCTTTCAGTTTTCAGTTCTTGAAACAGTGGGAGGACCAAAAGAATCAAGAGAGGGCTGCTTTTACTAGATAGAAGCAGGTGGGAAGCTGGGAGGCCAACCCCTTCACCCTTTGAAATAGAAACCAAGGCCCCATCCTGCTTCCCCTCGGGCTCCGGGTCTGGGTGGCTCCTAGGCAAAGCCATTGGCTTCATTGTGGTTGGAGTAATTGTGTCAAGTCACGAACCCACAGGCCTGAGTCAGGAAGGCCCTGCCCCACAGCAGATAAGCAAGGCTGGTAAGTGAGCACCCCACACCTCACATCCTGCCTAACAAATGGCTTTAGGGGAACCACAAAGCCCAGAGCAGACCCTGCCGGGCTGCTCGTGGGAAAGCACCCACAGCCAAGCCAACATCACTGTCTACAGACCCTGAGCCCCAGGAAAGAGGTATTATTTATGAGGCTTCTGTGTGGTGAATGTGGTAGGAAGAGTCAGATCTTGAAATCAGACAGGCCAGGTTGAGATTCCAGTCATGCACTCATCGCCTCTGAGTCCCAAGGCAAGTGACTTTACCCCTGAATCAGTTCCCTTACAGGTACTTGGGAACGACAGTGCCCACCCTTCGGGGCTGGAAAGATTCAGTAAGATGGCACAAGTAAAGCACCTGGGGGGCGGCACAAAGCAGGGGCTCAGGAAATGCCGGTCCGCTCAACAGTAATGGTGGAAACTTCCGAGGAGTTACTGTGTCCCAGAGCCCCTCCTCACGTTATCTCATTTAATTCCCACCACCGGAGGAGGTGAGTCGTATTATTATTCTCCCCATACAGGTGAGGAATAGGATCAAGCTGTTGGCCCGGGTTACGCGGCTGGTAAGCAGAGAGCCGGACTTGCCCTCAGGCAGCTGGGGGTCTAAGGAGACCAAGAAAGAATGGCCTTTCCACACTGACAGAAGCAGCTGGTGATGACTCCGGGGAAAGGCACCCAGTCGGCCGCCCTGGCCAGCGCTTGGTGCCGAGAGCAGCCACTCCTCAGCGAGTTGAACTAGCTGCAAATCAAGCTTGGAGTTTCTGGCAGCTTCGAGGTGTCCCGGCTGAATGGAGCACAGGAGGTAAACGTAAGGGAGACTGTGACTCTGTGACTAGGGAGGTAATATAATGTCCTAGAAAGGGTCTAGGCTTAGGTATATGGCAGATCTCAGCTTGAATCTTAGCTATCTCCTGCTTCGGCCTTGGGCAAACAACTTAATTTCTTTAGCTTCAACTGTAAAATGGGAATATTTTATTATAGTTCAATTTGGAAAAAAAACCAACAACATTAAATGGGCAAATTGCCTAGCACAGTGTCTGATGTGGTTAGTAGGTGCTCAATAAATAATATGATGGTGAAAAAAAAAAAGGGAGAACGTAAATGGTGCAAGGCACCCATTAAAAATTTACAGCCACCATCTAATTTTAGAGCTTTCATTTTTCAGTATAAAAACGCTACTGGATGTGCTGCCAAACGATGAAACCGACAGAATAGTGTGGTCAGGAAGGGCCCTCTGTCTAAGTCTGATGCTGTGAAAATGTCCAGTGGGGGAAAACTTCTTTTTTTTTTCAAAGATTTTATTTATTTATTTGTCAGAAAGAGAGAGAGCACAAGCAGGGGGAGCGGCAGGTGGAGGGAGAAGCAGGCTTCCCACTGAGGAGGGGGCCCGACATGGGACTCCATCTCAGGACCCCAGGATCATGACCTGAGCCGAAGACAAATGGTTAACTGAGCCACCCAGGCGTCATGAAACCTTCCTAGTATTAAATTACCCCACTACCGGGGTGGGGTGGGAGGGATGGCGTGACTGGGTGATAGACACTGGGGAGGGTATGTGCTCTGGTAAGTGCTGTGAATTGTGCAAGACTGTTGAATCTCAGATCTGTACCTCTGAAACAAATAATACATTATATGTTAAGAAAAAAAAAAAAAGAAGAAGAAGGTAGCAGGAGGGGAAGAATGAAGGGGAAATCGGAGGGGTAGACGAACCATGAGAGACGATGGACTCTGAAAAACAAACTGAGGGTTCTAGAGGGGAAGGGGGTGGGAGGATGGGTTAGCCTGGTGGTGGGTATTGAGGAGGGCACATTCTGCATGGAGCACTGGGTGTTATGCACAAACAATGAATCATGGAACACTTCATCTAAAACTAATGATGTAATGTATGGGGTTAACATAAGAATAAAAAAATAAATAAATAGAAAAAAAAGAAAAAGAACCTCAAAAAAATATATTAAAAAAAAAATTACCCCACTACCTCCCCTTCATTTTAGATCAGAAACTCTCCTGAATTTCTAGTGGGAAATGCTGAAGGCTGGGCTAGGAAAATTCTGAAAAATTGCAGTGAAGGCATTGACTTCAGGGTCTCTTGTATATTTTCAGCTGGAGTGGGAATACCAGATTTGACATAACCCTGGTGTTCAGCAGCTCCCCCCCCCCCCAACACACACACACACACACACACACTCACACACAGGTGAAACGGAAGAGGCAGCAAAGGATGGAGAACCCACTGTCAGGAACCAGATTGGCAACTTCTCGCCATTGATGTGATAAATTGCTACACTGGCTGAACTAACAATTGTAATAATAATAACAGTTAACATTTATGCAGCATATACTATGCTCCAGTAACATATTCTTTTAAGGTCACAATGCATCTTTATCATGACATTGTCATAGTCTATCTGTAGTAATAGCAATACTAGCTAATATTTACTGAATAATTACTGTGCTTACTTTACCTCCATTATCACATTAATCTTCAAAACTTCAAAACGATGCCTTAATGTTTTTATTCTTTCCATTGTACAGATAATAAAACCGGTTTGGGTAGTTAGTAAGTGGCCGAGCTGGACTGCAGACTCATATGTGTCTGAACCGAGAGCTGGAGATCTTACCCACTGTGGAAGCCCCAGAGGAATGGAAAGGACAGGGGAGGATGGACTGAGACCCGGGTTGGAATAAGAGGATGAAGACGTTTCTGTGATTGCACAGAGACAGCAAGACCAGGAAGGGACCATGGCTGCCATGCACATGACGAATGGGGTGGCTCTCTTCCTTGGGCCTGGCAAAACACAGGCTTTGCTCTAATATACCACGTCCACCCATATAACTTCTCATCCAAACTCAGATACTTCATGAAGGGGAGTACTATTGATAATAGGTAGAACAGAGGGGTAAACTGGGACTGTACTGGGCAAACTGCGACGTGTGTCATTCTGCTTTGCCTGCTACCTTGCAAACTGATGTGAGAAGATCAACACATTACAGGTGAGTTTCAGTGTGAAACTTGGCGCCCTTGGCACCTCTGGAGCACCCGGTTACTGAAAGTGTGGAGTTGTGGGGTACAACTAGGAGAACCCAGCAACAGATAGCAGGCATTTAAGTGTTGGCTGCCTTTTTTCTTTCTTTTTTTTTTTTCTTAATCTTTTAAAGTTAAATGCCTTATCTTAATACTGGATCATTTCTTCTACATCTACCAAGTTTTGCAGATTTGCCTTCTAGAATCTATGAAGCTCTTCTGAGCCTCCTTCTTTAATAAAAGGAGGGATAATTAAGTAGTCTGTTATATACAGCTGTACCCTGACATCTCGGTGAGACTCCCATGTATATCTGTGAACACACACACATATAGACATAAGATTTACTTACCTTGGAATTATTTACTTGTCTTCAGAATACTAATTGTAAAAATGTGTTTATATCATTGGATAACTAGAACTTCCTTATTTCTGCCTAAGAACCTGAAGTTTCTATTTCTATATATTTTTTAAGTACATTTTTAATTTTGAAAAATAATGCACAAATATGATATCGTTATAAAAGATTCGAACGATATAGAAGGGACATTGGGGGAAATGTGAAAGATCCCCCTATATATATCCCATCTTCCAAAAGGCTCTCCTTCCCACCCACCCCATACCACCCCCCACCCCCCGCAATATAATAGTTTGGAGTTTATCACTACCATCCTTTTTCTAATTAGATATAGTCGATTGCTTAGTGTGCAAAAAAAAATCTAAAAATCTTTTTTGAAGCGCCTCCTGTCATACAAGCATTATAGTCTAGGAAGAAAAAAATGTTTGTGTTATACGGCAAGGTTGTGCCTCTGAAGCCCCAGACAACTTTTACCCCAGTTTCTCTTTGGCTTACGGGTTGGATGTGACTTTTGACTTGCTAAAGCTGTCTCTGGGTCACCTTTGGAATGAAGGAAAGAGTCTGGGATTGAATCCCAACAGGATCACCATTTAACTCTGCCTTGAGCAGATTGTGTGGTGTTCGCCCCTTCGCAGGAGCTGAGGGCCAGGACTCTGGAGTCATGCTGCCTGGGTTCAAATCCCCACTTCGCCACTTACTCAGTGGTTAGCTCTCAAAAAACCACTTGACCTCTCAGGGCTTTAGTTCCCTCATTTGTGAAACGGGAATAATGATCGTATTTACCTCTTAGGGCTGTTGTAAGGACGAAAGAAGTTAATTCACTACCTGATACACACACAGTGTGTGCTCAATAAATATCAGCTATTTTTTATTACACTCCTGTGCATATAGAATTCAGTTATGAGTCTACAAGCAGGTAATAAATATCCTGCCTGAAGAACACAGATGAGGGCAATCAAATTATTACAAGCTAAGAAGACAGCGACAGCCTTAAAAATCCTTGCAGAAATTGTCATCACCAGGGTCTGTGCAAAATTCTCCTCTTACTCAAAACACGGAACGCTCGACCCCACCTTCTGTGTCATTGGCCAGCCTGTTGATTCATTCTTTCAACTTCTGAGTCCCCCTAAATCCCTAGCTCCTGCCTTCTAGTCCCACTGCCCCCACCAGGCCAAGGCCACATGACCTCACACGCCCACCACTGCCTTTCCTTTCCTTCTACGCCCAGCAGTCAGGTCGGGTCCTAAATTGGCACTTGGAGGACAAAACACCCACAAAGGAGACTTCACCTGTATCAGTTCCCTTGTTGATTACAATGACATTCAAAATCCTTTGTCAGGGTTATTGTCAAACCCTTCCCTCAAACTAGCCTCCTCACCATTCTCTAAACGTATCTTCCATAATCTCTGCTTTGAGCCAACACATTCCAGTTTCTACTGGGATGTGGGTAAGATGCTGGACAGAGGGTTGGATTAGAAGACTTTCAACATCCTTTCCAGCCCTATAGACCATTTGTAGATGGTCTACAAATCTCTGAATTTAAGCACTTGGCACTTACTATGTATTAAACATTATGTTAATTGCCTTAGTTTTACATTCATTAGCTCATTTAATTCTCCTAACAATTTTATGAAGGAGGTAATATTATTATCCTGTTTTACAGATGAGGAAGCTGAGTCTTGGAGAGGAAAAATTATGGATGCAAGCTTACCCAGCCAAGATGAAGAGCACTTAACAGAGTCCACCCTTGGTGTCGAGGGCTGCCTCTCCCCAGCTCCCCTGAGCCTACACTACACATTTCCAGGTCTAGCCTCCACCCCCACTCTCACCCCTATGTTTTCTTCCTAATACAACAACAGGTGAAAGTAAAATGTGAGTGGTTCCTCCCCAGGGTTGCAAACCATAATCACCGCAGCACAGGCACCTGGGTCCCACTAGAGCCTGGAATCAGCATTTCTGCACATACGTATTTTAGAAGGCGCTGCCGAGGAATCTCATAGTCCTGGTTAGAACTCTGCCCAGGGACCACCCAGTTGAGTCAGTGGCTCCTTATCTAGCCAATATTACGTGGCTTTGTTGACTGCACTTCATCCTTCTGTTTTTCTAGAATCCTGACAATAGAACCACAGCTGTGTGCTCACAGGAAATTTAAGTATTCTGACAGCACAGAATTGTGGTGCATTTGGAGGTTTTTGGGTGTGGCCATAACCAGACTTTCCAGTCCTAAATAAATGGGTCCACTGCTTCCGGCTCCGTCACCTAACTTCTGCCCCGTGGCTGACTTCCGGAGCTTAACTCCCTGACAGTCAGGAGGAAGGAGGCAAAAGGAAACCTTTTAATTTATAGTAAGCAGACATCAGTTTTATGGTTGTTGTTTTTTTTTTTTTTTCCTGGCTCATTTAAAATGCCAGGTCCACTTGAAACAATAAAATCTTGTGTAGTTTTCCCTTATAAGAAATTTCCTAGGTATTTACCAAAATCCTAGAAAATTACATATTTGTTAATATACTACAACTCCCGTGAGAGAGAAATATTTACAAAATTTGCTTTGGGCAGTGATGCTACAAGAATATTAAAAAGTATTGACTTTATCACCAAGCGAATCCTTTCTCAATTTTCTTTTATTAAGATCACAATAGATTTGAAAAGATGGAACAGCAGGAAAACACCTTTGTTTTAAACAAAAGCTACCTTTCTCAGCAAGAATGGAGTCACTAGGGTGGAAAATCAGGTTCATTTCAGCCTCACTAATAATATCTGAAATGAAATAATGTTACAAATCTCCCCTCCAACCTTGTGGCTAGATACCTGGAATATTTATTTATTTCCCGTCTGGAGAAAATAAGGGTGGATGTTACCTTTAGACTACATACACATTTAATTAATGAATGCAAGGAGAATGATTCTGGCTGCATTTAAATTAAGGCCTAAGCGTGTGGAATTTAAGAGATCTGACCTTAAAAATGAAGAAAATATTATTGTAATTACTCCATTTGCTAAACACAAATGATGTGGCATTTGAATTTAAGACTTCTATCAAAAGCAGCTGAGGGTCTAATCAGTTCACACCTTTCCATTTTAATGGAGTTGGGGTTGAGCCATTGCATTTACAATTATCCAGGCAGACTTCATCCCTTTGAAATGACTTAAAAAGATTAGCATTCATGGATTATTTATTAGCTCCTTGTGAATGTATTTCCAAGAATGGAAACAACATATTGCATCAAAGTCTAGTTTCCAAGTTTAACTCTTTTAATTAACGGCACGACTACACGTTGTTGCAAACGGCGTCTGAAGTCACAGGACATTTTGTCAGGCCTTTTCGGCCGTGTCTTTAGGAGCAGGCTTTGTCCCCTGCGAGCCCAGAGAGAGTGCAAATCCCGGTCCTGGCGGCCTGGGATGCCCCGTAAACACGGCAGGGCGGAGGCAGCCGGGTGTAGCTGTCACCGAAAGGGGAATGCCTGCTTCAGGCTCAGCGGAGAACTCGGTGACACGGTGACACGGTGACACTGGCAATTTCACCCAAGCACACTTTCTGCCTACATAAGGAGAACGTCACGCTCGAGGCCCTGACAGCAACACGGAGGAGCCCGAGGTTTGAGACGGGGCTGGCCGCCCGCGGCCTGTCTGCCATCTGAAGTCCTCCGTCGCCCGGCGGCCTGTGCAACCCACCTCCGCGTGAGCCGGACAACAGTCCACGCAGGGTGGGCCACGTGGGCCACGCCGCCTGCCGCCCGGCTGGGGACAGCACATCCTGCGGGGCGGGCCTGGTGCACGAGCCCACCCAGGCCCTCTAGTGAAAGCTGAGGACTCGGCCGGCTTTCCAAGGGAACTGAGGTTCTTGAAGAGCAAGCAGAAGGAGAGAGAAAGCAGCAACTGTTCTGGAGGCCTGGCTCCTGCGGGAATCGCCTCTGGAAAAGCAGGGGGATGAAAGCAAGGCAGGAGTCACGGCCACGGCCAGCCTGGCATTTGTCTGATGAAGTCCTGATTCTTCGTAGTGGTTTGACTTTTGTATGCCTTCCGTGTAGGGGCCGAAGGTATTTTGCTACATTTTTTTTTTAACTTAATGATAAAATGGATAAATATAACCTCGTGCTGCACTTCTAGAAAAGCTGATACCACAAAATTTACAATTTGTACAAATGATGGCTGGTTACTTGCTTTGCAAATCTTGTTTTAAAGAACCCTTCTGGAAAGTTCCATTGGATCTGTGACACCTCTATGCAGCCAGACTATAATTTGACTTATGAAAAGTTTATTTACACAAAGAGGCATCTCTAATATACAAAATAGCACCCACCTGTAACTTTTCCCCTAGAGAACAGGTTGGAGACATCCGATAGAACAGGACCATTTTATAATACATGTATCCTGTCTTGGTAGGAAATATCTGAGATCAATGTTAAAGCAAATTTCGATAATGAAAATTTGACTTTACTGAGGTAAAAATAGATTCACATAATTTAAAATACAGAAAGGAAGTAACATGGTTACAAAAACTATAATTCTTATTATAATTACAATTTTTACTAAGTACAAGGAATAAAAATTGGACTGATCACAAAGAAGTCTTGAGGATAAGAATTGATGTTTTGGAGAAAATAAGAACCAACCCAGAACTCATGAGAAAAATGTCCTGGCTGACTTGATTTGTTGATGTGCTCATTGAGAGTTCAGTGATCACGCCATTCATTCATTCACTTAATCACTCACTCGTTCATTGTCACTCATTCAGCAGCTATCTCTTCCAGGGGCCACTGTGAGGAGACACTGTGTCTGGGGATACACAAAGGCAGCAAAGGTGGGTCTTGACCTCAAAGTGTCTCTAGTCTAATGAGAAAGAGAAAACAGGTCCTCATAGAACTATTTTACAAGACAACATACGATAAATGCAAAAGGTGAGGTGAAAGGAGGTGTCCTGAGGAGTTGTATCCCACTGGCAGGTGTTACTGGACTGACTTTAGGCTGTGGGGGAGCAAGTGGTGGTGGGGAAAATCCCAAGGACACTTTGGTAGGGAAGGCCCAGTGAATCCTGTAGAATAATCTGGGTCCATGAGTGTGGAGCAAGAGAGAAGGGCTTGTGTGTTGGCCTGCCTCACTGGGTGCGCAAATGACTCCGCTGTCCCTGCTTTTGCGGCTGACTCTCTGTCCTTGGGCAAGACATCCATGGGCTTTGGGCTATTTTTATAAAATGTAGTTACTCTGACAAAGTAACTTCTGGACAGAATTCCAATATATATCATTATGGAGAAAAATGACAAATGTAGGAATATGAGAAGGAAAAAAAATTAGAAAATATCACCTGTAATTCTAATACTCACTATTAATATCATGCAAGGTATTCCTCTAGACTTTTCTATTTATATATCTATCTCTGTATATTTTTTAATTGTTGCAAAAACCATACCACATTACATTTATCATCTTAACCATTTTTAAGTGTACAGTTTAGTAGTAAGTGTATTCACACGTTGTGCAATAGATCTGTATAACTTTTTCATCTTCCAAAATTGAAACTCTGTGCCCACTGGACTCTAATTTCCACTCCCCCCAGTCCTTTGTACTTTCTGTGTCTATGATTTTGATTACTCTAGATACTTCATATGAATGGAATCATACAGCATCTGTCCTTCTGCGTCTGGCTTATTTTGCTTAGCATGTCTTCGAGCTTCATCCATGCTGTAGCATGTGACAACATTTCCTTCCTTTTTAAGGCTTCGTAGTATTCCACCACATGTATGTACTACGTTTTCTTTATTCATCTGTCAATGGATATCTGGGTTGCTTCCAGCTCTGGGCTATTGTGAGTGATGTCTGGAACATGGACGTGCAAATATCTCTTTGAGATTCTGCTTTCAATTCTTTTGGATATACACCCAGAAGTGGAACTGCTGGATCATATGGTAGTTTTCTTTTCAATTTTTTAAGGAACCACTATACTGTTTTCCATAGCAGTTGCACCATTTTGCATTCCCACCAACAGTGCTCAGGTGTTCTGATTTCTCCACATCTTTGCCAATGCTTATGTTCTGTTCTTTTGATAGTGACCATCCTAATGGGTGTGAGGTGATATCTCACTGTGGTTTTGATTTGCATTTCTCTACCCTAGAATGATTCCTACAGTGGAAGAACAAGTCTCTTTGCCAGGGAGAGCCAGGCTCAGAAGCCAAAATTTGGGTTGGGAGTCCGTGTCATAATTTTGATGTTGGCTCACACTCAATACAGCATCATCACTTCTCTTAGCCACACTGTTGAAGACTAACACCCGCCCTACCTCTGTTTTCCGTGTTACCACGAAGGAGCTTTGAGCTGATCTTCAAGGATAACAAAGCTATTAACTCTGTTCCAAAGATCCAGTCATGTATAAACACAAGGTACTATGCGCAACCTGTCAGGATCTCCTTAAGGTCTCCAGAACAAGGCAGGACCCTGAAGTCTCATCATAGTAAACACTATTAGCAACTCACTCTAAATCCAATGGTGACATCTATCTTAAATATACACCACACTGAACCAAGCACTTATCACTTTATCTGCACTGGGAGTCCAACCATATGTCTCTGCTATTCCCCTTCAACGACTAGAAACAAATTCAGAGTTTTGAGTTTCAACTGCTTCATTCTTGTAGCTGCTAAGACAATAACGGATTAAATAAGATGAACCAAGCGGCCATACTTCTTGTAAAGTTATCCCCAGAGATAAATGTACAATGTTGTTTCAGAGGCTGTGGTGGAGTCTGCAGTGTAACTAAGGTTGACAGACTCCCTGCATGTGGGTGGCTGTCTCCTTTCCAGCTGTGACCAACTGAATTATATCACCTGTCCCGTTTGATGTATTAGGATATGCCCAAGCTCAAGATGCATGTTGCTACAATAGGGAAATTAATGTCCACCACTGGAGGCAATTAATAATGATTAGGAGCAAAACAGCGGGGTTAAATCTGTGCATTTAACAGAGTGTTCATACACTTTTATACTATATTTCAGTCTAGTTGCTCAAAGGAAAAAGAAAACCCATTTGGGGGACTAGAACAATCTTATCTTAATTAACATGTAAACTTAGATGAAATGTCAAAGTTGCTTCAATGAGACATGTTTATTCATTATTTACTTAAGCCTCCCTTCCTGGGGTTAGAGAAAAACATTGCACAAAAGTAGTATACTAAGGAGAGAAATGCTCAGATTCAGCTGGGTAGCTAGCGGGACTGCTGCACTTTTTGAACTGCTGCATTTGATGGGTTGATTGGGGTGAGAAATTCTCACCTCTTTTATGATTCTGCAGTTAATATACTAAAAAAAAAAAAGGTAACAAATTGGCACACCATAGATTTGCAATGGTTGGTTTAGGGCAACTCTATAAAATCTGCATGTAAAATACTTAGCGGTGGGTAACTAATTTCTATTTGGTGACTAACATCTAGATATAAATTTTAGTATTAGAAATTTAAACCGAACAAGGAATTTTGCCTGAAAGATGCAGAAAACATTGAGAGCAGATTAGTTATAAATCTGTAAGACGCAGGAGCCTACACAGTATTGATGTACGTAAGCACACACGTACCTCTGACTAGGCATTTCTGTCACCATGTATTAGTGTAAAGCATACACAACACAAATATTCATTGATCAGATATTTTATGAGGAAATTTCATTAAATAGATTAAAATGTAATTGACCACCAGCTGGACTTTAGAGCCCCAAGAAGATTATATATTTAAGTGATAATGCAATTCTCAATTAAAAACTATGAGATAAAGGTCTTGGAAAACTTCAAAGTCATATTTCATTATGATGGAATCTAAAAATAGAGACTCTGAAATGATTCCTTCATTGTGAACTCACAATGACTATGGTGACATCGAAGTTCTGTTTGCAGCCTGGGCTCATGAGGCAGCCCCAGGCTCATGGGGATGGTTCCTCCTTGAATTCCTCCTTCTTTGTGTCCTCAAGAGTGTCTCAGGCTGCACAGTCTCAAAAGAGACTCAATTAAAATAAAAAAATTCAGTCAATCATCAGTCTTTTGACTAACCTGACTGGATATCCAGATATTGGATATAACTAAATATTTGAATTTTAATAGCAAATATAAATACTTGGCACCATTCTTTTGGGGGACATTTAGCATCCCGTGATTCAAAGTTCACACAGTAGTTTCATTTCAATGATTCATTCGTTTTTTTTATTAGGCAGTCTTCATGATTGTTATTTATCTATTTACCTCAAAATCTCACCGTGGCTAAGCGGGGCTCAGTTTCAGAGATAGGATAAGCCTGCTGTTTATCAATGAATTGCATTACTTTTACTATATTACATACATACATTTATTTATTTATTTATTTATTTATTTATTTATTTATTTTAGGAATCTGTTCATTCCACAGGCATTTTTTGAGTACTAACTGTAGTAAAGCACTCTGCTGGATGATCGATCACCAGCATAAAAAACAAAACCACAAGGAAACTGTTCCCAAACTTACCAGCGTTGACTAAATGCAGACTTCGACTAGGTATTCTCTGTTAGTTCTCATAAAACTATGAGGTAAGCATTATTCCTCTTTACATTTGGAAATTGAGTCTTGGGGAGATGACTTTGACCTGTCCAAGGTCACACAGCGGTGGGATTCCAACCTTGGCCTTCCGTTCTCAGGGTCCTGGCGTCTCGCCTCCACAGAGCAGCAGTCTCTTCAGGAGCTGGCCAACCCAAGAGCAGGTCAAGTGGTTATGCGCTTGCAGCCCCTCCATGCCAAAGATCAGTTTCTCAGTCAATAACTCCTGGAAAATCACAGATGAATTCAGTCTGCTCCAATTGTCAGATAATGCTGGTGCTTAAAGGTACAGTGGCCCCACTGTGCCACCACCACTAGAAGACAATGCTTGACCCTCACAATGGCCCTAGCCTCTCCCTTTGACCCACTGCTCTTGCTTCTCAGCTTCCCAGTGGATGCTCAGCTTCCTAGTCATGTCCTCTTTGGTGTTGGCAACAGGTTGAGCAATTCTTTGACAGCTTCACGAACTCAAGCTGTCCACTCAGCTTGCTGTTGTGCTCTCTTCTCTAGTTTTGGTGCCCCCTGTAGGCATGGATGACAGTCATCACCCACCAGCCTAGCGCTAGAGAGGCTAGGTGGGGCAGATTCACGCCCCTCTGCCCTTCCCTACCTTGCCAAGGAGGAAGGAGCGGATGACCCCAGAAGACAAGTGCACTGGTTCTTACACTTGGCGTGTGTCATAATCTTCTTGGGACTTAATAAAAGTATAGATAACTGAACCCTTCTCTAAGCCTCCTAAATCTATATGAGTGTGTTTTTACCCATTTCTCAGGAGATGAAGATACACACCAAAACAAAAGAAGATCATGGGTGAATGGGCTTAGCACAGAGCCTGGCACCTTACAGGTGCCACTCAATGGTGGCATATTATCTATTGCTGCATAACCAATTACCTCAAAATGTGGCAGCTGGAACAACAAACATTTATTACCTCACGCTTTCTGTGGCTCAGGAAGCCAGGAGTGGCTTAGTTGTGGCTTAGTTGTGTGCCTCTCCCTCAAGGTCTCTCATGAGGTGCTGTCAAGGGCTACAGTTGGTCAGGGAATCAGTCACCCCACAACTTACCTCGTGCTAAAGGATTTGCTTCCAGGTTCCCACACATGGTTGTCATCTGGCCTCAGCTCCTCGCAGGCTATTGTCCTGAAGTGCCTCTGTGCCTCACAACATCACATGGGTCTCTCTCCAGGGCCAGCCACAATACAGCAGCTTACTTTCACTAGAGTGAGTATTGAAGAAGAGAGAGAACCAAGACAGAAGTCATAGTCCTCCTAATATTTGGAGTAACATCTTATCAGTTCTGTCATATTCTATTTTTTAGAAGAGAGTTCATGCTTAAGGAATTACATGAGGCCATGGATGATCACAGGCAGGGATTATTGGGTCTATATTAAAGTCCACCCACCAAAGGTGGCCAGTTTCTCTTCAGTTTAGGGAGTTAGAGCCAGTCAGTGGGACTTACCAGTGGAAATACTATTCAAGATTATGGGAGAAGGGCAGACATTAACCAGTAATCTGGAATACTGGTATTAGTTACATCCTCTGGACATCAGTTACAGTGGCCTTGGCATCTTCAGTTCATCCATCCAACCATCCATTCATCCATTCATCAAATAATCACTTACTGTTCATTCCCGTCTGTGCCAGGTGCTGCTCTGGACCCTGGAGGTAAAACAGTGAAAAGCCTGGGCAGAGAGCCCACCTTCAGTGGGTTCAACAGTTTACTGGGGGTAAACAGGGAAATAGACGACCACATGAGGAGACAGCAGCTCTGACAAGTCCTGCCAGAGTGTGATGGCCGCCCAGCATAGAGGCTCTCTGCTCGAGTTCACAGTCTGGCCAGGGAAGTCTTCCAGAAGGAGGTGATACTTAGGCTGGCACATGAGGACAAGAAAAGTTTTGTCAAGTGGAGAGCAGTCTATGCAGAAGTGGGAGGGATGGGAGAAGCATGAATTTTTCCAGATTGCAAGTGGAAGTCAGGATAAGTATTCCCCATTTGAGGTAAGTGAAGGTCAGAATGGGCCCCTGGGGATATTTATAACATTTCCAAAAGTGTAATGGAATTTGAATAAGGCATACAGGCCAAAAAAGAAGCTTATTTTTCATGGCCTTGGTCTCTTAACTAGAAAGTTTAGTCAATTTCCATTGAGTGTGATTATTAATATATTTGAATTCATTATGCTATCTTTATCTTATTTTGTGATTTTGGTAGAGTTTCATAAGCATAATTCGGGTTGTCATGTGCTAATCAAAAGTTCTCACTGACAATTTCATATCTTTGATTAATAAAAATGGGAATGAGAATTAATTAATTAATGCAGTTTGCCTTTTCTCAATTCCCCTTACTATTTTCTATTTTATTTTATCTTACATAAGACTTATATCTCTGTAAGTGGTCTTAAAAACCTCAGTGGACTGAGGCAGGATATAAATAAACACATACATGAATTTCTTACTAAATATATTGATAATTACACTCAGTGGAAATGGACTAAACTTTTTAGTTAAGAGTCTAAGGCCATCAAATGAGATTTGAACTAAAAGAGAACATACAACAACAGAAAAAAAAAAAAAACAAAACTTCAGCCAAGTTGTGTTTATAGTGAATTTCCATAAAATATAAGAAATGGAAATTTCAAAACAAAAGAAAAAAAATTCAACAGGTATATTCATTGTGAAATGGATCTGACTACAAATAACAGCAAACTCCATATGACAGTGGCTTAAACAACATAGAAATTTGTTTTTTCTCTCCTATAGTGTCCGAGGCATTCCCTCCTATCAGAAATTTAGACTTTTTCCATCTCATGGTTCCATATCACGTTGATTTGAGCTCTAGGTCCAAGATGGCAGCATCTGCATTTCAGGATGCAGGATGAAAGAAGGATGAAGAAGAAGAAATGACACATCCTGTATTACATCTTAAGGTGGATTCTTGGAAGCTGTCAAACAACTCATCTATTTTCGTCTCTTTGGCCAGAACTTAGTCACAAGGCCACATCTAGCTGCAAGGGAGGCTGGGGAATGTAGTCTTTACTCAGGAATCCGAGTCTCCAGCTAAAAATAGGAGAGAGGAAGAATCATATCATAAAAGATGGGGAGAACAAAGTGGAGGAACAACTTTATCACAACAGGCACATAAGAACCAAAAGAGAACTAGCATAAAAATGTCAGATAAAATAGACCTTAGGTGAAAAGCATTACTGTAGATAATGAGTGAGTGTCAGTACATATTTTTTAAAAAGATTTAATTCACTAGGAACTTGTATGTGCTTAGTAATAAATCTTCAAAATACATAAAACAGGGGTGCCTGGGTGGCTTAGTGGGTTAAGTGTCAAACTCTTGATTTTGGCTCAGGTCATGATCTCAGGATTGTGAGATAGAGTCCTGAATCAGGCTCCATCCTGGGTGTGGAGCCTGCTTAAGATTTTCTCTCTCTTCCTCTCCCTCTGCCCTCCCCAAAAAATGTAAAACAAGAATTGACAGAATATAAGAAGAAATGACAAGCTGTCATCGAGGGAGACATTCAGTGGTTGATAAGAAGAGAAAAAAAGTAAGAACATAGAAAAATTAGACATTGTAAGATTAATCTAATAGGCATACATCAATAGTATTTCTAATAACCAGAGAATAGAGGTATTTTCAAGCACACAGAAAACTATGATGTAATTTAACCATCTTATAAGCCAAAAGCAAGTGTTGACAAATTTCAAATGATTGGTATGTGTCCAATCATATTTACTGACAACAATGAAATTACATTATGAATAAATTACAAAAAATAATTTCTAAAAATCCATTTGTTTTGAACATTTAAGGAATATGCTTTAAAGTACCCATGGTTACTCATGCTTCTTGGTGAAAATAAGAAGATGCTCAAAATGAAAAAATAAATAAGAGGGGCGCCTGGGTGGCTCAGTCAGTTGAGCACCTGCCTTCTGCTCAGGTCATGATCCCAGGGTCCTGGGATCGAGCCCCATGTGGGGCTCCCTGCTCAGTGGGAAGCCTGCTTCTCCCTCTCCTTCTGCCTGCTACTCTGCCTGCTTGTTCTCTCTCTCTGTCAAATAAATAAATAAAAAATCTTAAAAAATAAATAAGAGAAATATTATCAATCAAACTTGTAGAATGAAGAACCAGTAGTATCTAGAATATATGAAGAACTCTCAAAGCTCAACAGCAAAAATCAAAGTGATCAATTAGAACATGAGCAAATAAAGTGAAGAGATATTTTACTGAATAAGATATGCAGATGGAAAATAAGCACATGAAAAGACGTTTAACATCATTAATCTAGGGAAATGCAAATTAAAACCACAATGAGTTATCACTACAATCCTATCAGAAAGGCTAAAATTTAAAAAAAAAATAGTGACCACATCAAATGTTGATGAGGTTGCAGAGAAACTGGATCACTCATACATTGCTGGTAGGAATGTAAAATGTACAACAGCCACTTCAAAAACAGTTTGGCAATTTCTTCAAAAAACTAAACATGCAAAAACCATATGACCCAACAATTGCAGTCCTGGGCATTTATCCCAGAAAAATGAAAACTATGTTCACGCAAAACCTGTATACCAATGTTCACGACAGCTTTATTGGTAATGGCCAAAAAAGAAACAACCCAAATATCTTTCAGTGGGTCAATGGTGGAACAAACTTGGGACATCCATATAATAGAATCTTATTCAGCAGTAAAAAAGGACAAATCTTGATTATGGATATATCCAATAGTCTAGATACATCTTCAGAGAGTTATAAGTGAAAAAAGCCAATCCTCAAAGGTTACATGCTGTGTAATTTCACTTATATAACATTCTTGAGAGTACAAAATTAAACAAATAGGCAACAGACTAGTTGTTGCCAGGAATTAAGGAGATGGTGGGGACAGGAAGGAAACTAGAGCGGCCATGAGAAGGGCCACACGAAAGACCCCTGCAGGGTTGGAAATGTTCTGTGCCTTGGCTGTGTCAGTGTTGATATTCTGATTGTGATATGGTGCTGTAAGATGTTACCACTGAGGAAACCTGGCAAAGGGTAGAGGTGCTCTCTCTCTGAATTATTTCTTACAACTGTATGTGAATCTATAATCATCTCAAAATAAAGGGTTTAATTTTTTTAAAGATTTGTTTATTTGAGAAAGAGAGAGCAGGAGGAGGGCCAGAGGGAGAGGGAGAGAGCGAATCTCAAGCAGACTCCCTGCTGAGTGTGGAGCCCAACACAGGGCTCGATCCCACCACCCTGAGATCTGACCTGAGCTGAAACCAAGAGTTGGACGCTCAACTGAGTGCGCCACCCAGGTGTCCCATCAAGGGTTTAATTTTTTTAAATCTTGTGGGATGCAGTGAAAGTGGTAGTTTCATAGAGATAAACACACATTAGAGAAAAGAAAGGCTTAAAATGAATCATGGAACACTACATCAAAAACTAATGATGTAATGTATGGTGATTAACATAACAATAAAATAAAAAATTAAATTAAATTTTAAAAAATTAATGATATAAGAAATTAGAAGAATAACAGTACAATAAACTCAAAGTAGAAGAAAGGGAATATTAAAGAGCAGAAATTAATGATATAAGAACAACAGAGATACTCCAGAGAGGGCTAACCACGCTAAAAAGTGGTTCTTCACAAAGACTAACAATGTGGGCAAACCCCTGGCAAGACTCATCTCGAAAAGAAAGAGGCGCAAATTAACAAAGTTAAGAACGAGAAAAAGGAATAAGCTATAGGTATAGCACACCTAAGAGAATATTTTAGACAATTCTGTGCCTACACATTTGAAAATATACATAAGGTGGACAAATTTCTAGAAAAATATACCTGACCAAACTATTTTTGATAAAGGAGGATATCTAGTTAAATAACCATTAAAATGTTTCCACAAGGAAAACTCCAGGTCCACCAAACTTTCAAGAAATAAATGATTGCTATGTTACACAAACTTTTCTCAAAGCATTAAAAAAATACGAAAAGAAAGAAAGAGGAAGGAAGGAGGAAAGAAGGGAGGGAGGATAGAAGGAGGGAGGGAGGGAAAGACTTTTTAAGTAATTTATTGAGGCTGGTATAATCTTGATATCCAATCTAGATAAAGTCAGATCATGATCTATAAATACTAAATAAAATAAAAGTAAAACAAATTCTATAACAAATAAGAGATCAAGTAGAGTTTACTCCAAAAATTCACCAATCGCTCGATATTAGGAAAAATTATTACTTTAATTTACCCCATCAAGAGATTAAAGGAGAAAAAACATACGTTCATCTCAATAGGTATGGAATACAGTAAAATTCTAAAATTGCTCATCATAAGGATCCTAGAAAAATTATTGCATGCCAGCTACAGGAGACATGTGTAAGAATGCTCATAGGAGAAAAAACTGGAAAGAACACAGATGTCCATAAGCAATAGATTGGATGAACACACTGTGGTATATTTGTAGCAAGGAGTACAGCAGTGAAAGTGAGTAAATGATGGCCACGGACAATGACATGGATGAGTCACACAGACATAACGCTGAGCAAAAAGAGCAAATGGAGGCAAATCTAAGAATACATCTTTCAGCGATACGCAGAAAACTTAGGTAAAGCAGGAGAATGATTAACACAAAACACACAACAGTGTTACCTCAGGGCAGTCGGGGAAAGGGGCACCTTTGAAGGCGGCTTCTTTTGAAAACCAGTCTCAAAGGGAAGTAAAAGGAAAAACAAATAATACTCTGAGCTTTTCCTACTTATTTCTGGGTCTCAAATTTGTGGGCCAGCATGATTTCTGTGGCTTTTTCAAAAGGCATATCTACCTCTAGAAGCCTCAGCTTAAAGCAAATCTAGCTTAGCTAGAACTAATTACACATTATACTTTCTTTTAGAGTCTATATAACTCATCTCTAAGCAGCACCATTGACCCCAACATTTCAGTGGGCAGTTATAGGATGTGCCAAGCACTAGACAAAATATATCATAGGTATTAACTATATCATAGGTTTCCTTCCCCGCCGAGGCACCTACCACAATTTCTCTCATTGCTCAGATAAGGGAACTGGTCACATGATTAGGATAGAGGAGAACCAAGATTGGGATCCAAAGCTCTTTGTCCACATGCCGTATCACCTGTGAGTACAGAAATAGGACTGCCACTTTTAAGGACTTGATTTGGGTAAGGCAAATGGCATTTGGAATATCATCCGATGCTGAGGAATGTGGGGACAGCCCTTGTCTAGGGGACAAGACACCGAATGCAGTAGAAAAACTACATTATACCAAGCTTTTATTGAATGTAGTATCGCCTTTGATTGGTCCAGATGCGCATTGGCATCCATGGAACATCATCATGGTGCCGTATTTCCTCATAATTACCCAAAAGTAGCTATAGGACTTCAAGACTGAAGGCATGTTTTGTTTACGGTCGCACACTAGCCTAAATCAACTATAACTAAAACTGTCCTCAGAGTTCCAAAGTGACCTCTTATTAAAATGATCTATAATTTGGTTAGTTTCTATTGCTCTCAGCAGTTGTGAATTCCCACGATTTTTTCCCGAACATAAGCTGGACTGCTCATTTGTTTGAGGAGCCCCTCTGAGAGAGGAATAGGTTGGGTCTCCAGACTCAAGTTAATTTGCTTTTGCTCAATTAACAGATAAATAAATGGATTACCTTTGCAGGTACACAGTCTAATTCAATTCAGCCCATTTTCTCAGTTCAGCCTCCTTTATCAGAGTAGGCTGAGGTGAGGGATCTGTGGCTTTGGATTTGTCCTCACCATGAGGATGGCTGGTATCTCTTCTGCCCCTACTGTGTACAGTTTATGGAGATGCTCCATATTCAGCAATTCATCTAATAATGGGTTATTATTATTCTGCGCTGATGATGAAGAACTTGGGACTCTGAGAAGTGAACCATGTTTATCAAGGTCACAAAATTAGAATGGAGCAGAGCTGGGATTTGGACCCAGATCAGGCAAAGCTTCTCCTTTCCCTGTGCAAGCTGTCTACATGAGGATTGTTCCTCTGGTTGAGACTAACAAGTCAACTAAAAGAACATCACACCCCAGTCTGGAGTTTTGGATCATTCTTCTGTGTGCACTCTCTCCACAAGATGGAAAGCAAAGGGTTGATCTCCTTCAAACACAAACCCATTTCAGACCCTGAAGGCAAGGTAGTGTTTCTCTGTCTTTCATTATCACTGGTAAAGAAAAAAAGAATGCTACTAAGCAGGTGGAATTTTGTGATCCAAAGTTGATATATACTAAACGTGAAATGGTTGCTTTAAAACAATGTAATGTTTTCATTTGAAAGATGATGGAGAAATGGAATCATTCTGATATCTCCATAGTATCATCAGCTTTATAGCTGGACAAATAAATAGATAGACCTATAATATCACCATTCAAATGATTAAAAAGGAATAAAATGATGCCAGATGTTTATTTGGAATAACCCACAGAACACACTGAAAACAATTCCTATTTCTGCAACTGGAAATTGGAATTGATCATTACTGGGCATTAAATGCACGTATGTTTTTCTGAAGTTCCTAAATCTATTTAATTTCTATGTTGACAGAGATATTAGACAGCTGTTTGAAAATCTGTCTCTCTTCCCTGAGCAATGCACAAGAAATCTTTATGTTAAACCAAGAAATGTCAATGAGAGCTCTTCAGTGTACTAATCAGCCCGCGAGTGGAATGTGTGCGGCTAGAAGCAATAACCTTAACTTACATTCTCAATAGTCTTGATTGCCCCACGCGCACCCCCTTAAGACATGGCTGTTGAAGGTGGCGACTCCAAAGTGCTGTCTGTGAGGCCAGCTCTGGCAATTAGGGTCAGGGCCGAAGAGTTAGTGGACGAGACGTGTTCTCCACCAACGGCTTCAGCAGCAACTCACCGCACACCCCAGGGGACCCATCCTGAACCCTTTGCCTCTGTTGCCCTATGACCACCTCAGCTCCATCCACCCTCCGCTGGTTGGGCTACCATGGGCCCTAGGTACCAGAAAGAGGAGAGTGGCTTCGTGCCTTGGAACCTTTTAAGGGCAGGCTGGTGGGTGAACCTGATAATTGACATCATCTTAGCATTACTTAGCTTGTTTGAAAACATTTCCGACAGTACAAACAAACAAACAAAAACAAAGTCTCACACACATCATGTTCTTTGTAGTGTCATTTATGAAAATTATAAAAAAAGGATTAAGTTTAGATGTCTTAGAATAGGGCAACGGTAGGTAAATGATGCTAAGTTCACACAACGGATTATAGCAGACCCATTGAAAATAAAGTTTACCAAAATCAGCAGGTCAAAAAAAGAAAAAGTGCCCTATATTCATTAGCTTGGTACATCTTCCAACTCAAAATTCAGCCTTTTTTCTCTTAAGATTAGAAATCTGACTTGGTCAGCACACCGAGAGGTGATCTGTTTCCCAGGAATGGACACTTTAACCACATTTTTGACATGGATGCATTGAAGCAGAATGCCAATGTATCATTTTATATTCAGAAAGCTGTTACAGGCCCTAGAATACTTAAATGGGCATATTCTGTTCCTGGAAATATGCTACATGGGAAGTAATCTATTTGCGCAGTCATTTACCGGCTACTGTTTCTTGAGCATCTGTAGTGTGCTGGGTACTATACCAAGACTTATCAATATCTCATTTAATGAGATCATGTTTGCAAAGCACTTAGCACGTGCCTGCCCCACGCGAAGTGCTCCATATTTGTTAGCTGGTGTTATTTCTACCGCCACTTATCCTTCTCAACCCATCATGATATCTCGTTGACATTATCCCCTTTCTGCAAATTAGAAAATGAAGACAGAGAAGTTTGGTCACTGCCCCAGCTAGTTGGTAAGTGGCAGGGTCACAATGAGAAATGCGATTGTCAGGGGCGCCCAGGTGGCTCAGCCGTTAAGCATCTGCCTTCGGCTTGGGTCATGGTCTCAGGGTCCTGGGATCAAGCTCCGCATTGGGCTCCCTGCTCAGCGGGAAGCCTGCTTCTCCCTCTCCCACTCCCCCTGCTTGTGTTCCCTCTCTCGCTGTCTCTCTGTCAAATAAATAGATTAATTAATTAAAAAAGAAAGAAAGAAAGAAAAGAAATATGATTGTCAGAGGAACTGGAACACTCGGTCACCATAGCCTTTGGCAGGGCCCTGGGGAAGGCCGGTCAGAAGGTTGTGTTTGAGTGTAGAATCCCCAACAAAGGGAGTTAGGGGAATTAAATATTTCAGAGCATCAGGTCAAAACAACTTGATATGTTCACCTCCTGGTAGGATGCTCTTACATTTGAGACCTGTTGGCTAAGACTTCCTTTCCCCTGAATAAGAAAGAGAAGCCAACATTGACTGAGAATTTGTGTGAGCTCTCATCTGATCTTCATAAAAACATCACGAGGTAGGTTGTGAAGGAAAGTTTCCCAAGATGCCACCGCTGATAAGTTGTAAAGCCTGGCTTCCCACTCTGGACCGTTCACCTCCAAAGCCCTGTCTTTAACCCTGGCCACCACCTCCCAACACAGAGACCTAGGTGTTGCTATTCCCACTTTACAGGTGAGGAAACGGACAGACAAGTTAAATAACACACCCCAAGGCATGTAGTTGGTGACTAAATGACAGAGAAGTAATCCCAAGTTTGTTTGAATGCAAACTGTATTGTATTAGTTTGCTCGGGCCGCCGTAATAAAATATCACAGACCGCATGGCTGCAACAACAGGCATTTAGTTCTCGTAGTTCTGGAGGCTGGAAGTCCAAGATCAAGGGGTATGGTTTCTCCTGAGACCTCTTGCCTTGGTTTGCAGATAGCCATCTCCTTGCTGTGTCCTCACACCGTCACTCCTCAGCTTGTGTCTCTCTCTGTGTTGTCCAGATTGCCTCTTCTTATAAGGACACATTCGTATTGGATTAGGGCCAACCCTAACCACCTCATTTTAACTTAATCATGTCTTTAAAGACCTTTTCTCTGAATATGGTTATGTACCATGGGCACTAGGGGTTAGGACTTCAACATATGAATTTTGGGAGGACACAATTCAGCCCATAACATGCATCTTCTTAACCAGTAAATAACACTGCTACCCATAAAGAAATTGTTCTATATTTTATATTTTTATAAATTTCATGCTAAAAAATATTTTCTTATTTCTTATTATAAACTGGAGAGGATAACCTGCTTGCTGTTAGCTCCTTCGTTCATTTATTAATGTAGAAATAGAATGTCAGTTGGCAAAAGGGAAAATGATTAACTAGAACTCACGGAATTTCAAAATGACTCACCTAATCCTCTTGCTTTGGGCACTCAATAAAATGTATTTTGCTATCCAACCAGAGCTTAAATCAAATAGCAAAATTACTGAAATCAAGACAGTATGAAGAATATCCAGAAGTATAAACCCCTTCAAGGAACTTAAAATTTAGTTGAGGAGATGAAAGCATAAATATATGAGACATTAATAACAATTCATGACACTAATACAAGAAATGCCATGAGGCAAATGGGATGAATTGCAGAATGTAGAAGTCAGAAAGTAGATGCTGTGAGTTCAGAGAAAGGCGAATGACTAGGAAAGGTGATCCAGGAAGGCTTCCTGGAAGAAGTTATCGTGTTGAGTAAGTGGGAAGCAGATTCCCTTAGGCACCTCTTGGGGATTGAAGCACTCACCTCTCCCCATCTCACAGGGTGCTGGGAGATCCAACACGCTTTCAATGAAGACATGTATCTGGGAGCAGCTGTTAAGATAGAGGGGAACCTGGGGAGGGAGGAAATGAATGGGCAAGTATTGGGCAAAACCTGCAGGGGATGGAAGAAAGAAAGAAATCCCGAGAATACCACAGTATTGAATCTGCATCAGTTTGGAGATTCAGAGGGATGACCGTCTTTCCCCTGGTTTGGGTCAGAGGCACATGGTGGCACTTGGGGCAGGTCAGCTGGAAAGGGGAGCAAGACACAGCTGCAATTTCAGACCATGCTGGTGAGAGAGGCACAGGAATCCAATGCAGAGAAAGGGTTGGGGCTGGCTGCTTGCCTGCTTTCATCTTCCGGGAGAGCTAGAAGAGAAGAGAACTGAAAAGACTCCCTGCAGCTTTTGTGCAAGGTAGAGGAAAACAAGAGGGACTAAGGGACAATGTATGGTGTGAATGCTCTTTACCTGGGAAGAACAGGTGCCCAGCCAGACAGCCCTCTGGCTGTTAGCTGAAATGGAACCCAGGACCAAGTCTGCAAGTCATTCAGTCCCTGAGCTTCATCGACAGATTGACTTTGTTCTGGAGGCCATCAAAAGGAAAAAAAAAATAACATGCCAGGAAAGTTGGGAGAGCTTTATTACTATTTCACTTAGCAGGCCAAGGTCAAGTGTTCTATTCATTCTCTTCAAGAATGAGGTAGTGTGACTGGGAGGGAGGCAGATGGTGATGAATTGCGGGGAGCTATCTGGGGTGTAGCAGCTAATGTACTCTGGAGTCAGGCTGCCTGGGTTCAGAGCCCTGCCCCCCACTGACTAGCTATGTGATTTTGAGCAAGTTACTCTCTCTGTGCCTCGGTTTCCACGTCTGTAAAATGGGAGTAACAATTAAGCCTACTTCATGGGGTTATTTTAGGGATGAATTAAGAGAACATATGTCTGATAGTTAGGTAATACTCAAGAAGTGTTAGCATTAATATTAGTATCTGTGAGAGTGCAGGCCACTCTGGGAGTGTGGATGAGGCATGGTGGGGCAGTGAATTAGAGCAGATGCAATGAGAGCATGGGGAGAATTTAAAGAAAGAAAAGATTATGATTCCTAAGGTGATGAACAAGACAAATCAAATTGCTAACCAAAAAAACAAAAACAAAAACAAAAACAACACACAAAAAACCGAAACAAACAAAAAACAAAACAAACCAAGAAACCCAAAACAAAATAAAAGCATCTTGATGCAATGCCTAACAGAAAAATATGTCAAGTGTGGAGGAAGTGGATTTAGCAGAAGCTGTGTTCAACTTTTGTGTGAAGGCACGCCAATGCACGCAAGGTCTCCGGGAGACTGTTACCAGGATGAGGAGGTGGCCTGAGCCTGGCAGCTTCCAGAGCCTTGAGGAGAGGGATGACCAAGTGTTCTCGGTTCCAGGAAAGGTGGTTGGGGGAGTGAGTGAAGTCAAAAGTTGAAGGCCAAGTTTTGAGGCAGGCAAGAGGAAAGTAGGAGAGAGAACGGCCACGGAGGTGCTAAGCCTAGGGTGAATGGTGAGAGCCCTCGGGGAGAGGGCATCGCAGAGAAAGCGAGAAGGTGTTGAGATGAGGCTGGCGTTTCTGGCAAGGGAAGGTGGGCTCACCTCCGAAGAAACAGCACCTTTGCTTG
This sequence comes from Mirounga leonina, assembly GCF_011800145.1. Taxonomy (NCBI): domain Eukaryota; kingdom Metazoa; phylum Chordata; class Mammalia; order Carnivora; family Phocidae; genus Mirounga; species Mirounga leonina. Next base: position 42,116,732 of record NW_023270451.1, read on the forward strand.
CAGTCCATGGACAAGTAGCCTGACCTCATCCATGAAGTGGGGATAAAAGAGCTATCTTCAAGACCTCACAGGATTGTTGTTGTGTAGAATAAATAAATATATATGAAAATTTTTTGTCAATGCCAAAGAATCTCTCCAATAATTAAATTTCCTCTCAATGAATGTCTGTTTGCCCTTGGTAAAATGTCAGAGATGTTTAGGCAAACCCCCAAGGTTATTTAATTGTTGGATAATACACTGGTGACAGAACTAATTTTGCAGGTACTGCGAACCTCCCACTTTGTTAATAACAGCACCTGGCAATGCAGGGAGCAGGGGTGAGTCCATGGGAAACTGGTCACCACGCAGGCAGTGATAGTAGTTAGCCTCGAAGCTTCCACCACACATGTCTGCAATTAGCTTATGTCACTGGGGGGCCGTACACGGAAGCTCCTATACATCACGTGGGCCGTGAGATAACAAGGTGAATAGAGGGTCATTTAATTCCTCCAGTATAAGAGGGAGGAGTGCCTGGCAAATCGGTCTGTGAACGTACTCAATACCAACTCCATACAGTATGGTTTTCACTAAGAATGGGTCTGCTCAGAGTCTGGCTCTTGGTGGCTGTGCCTTGTTGGATGTGACCCAAAGGCTGTGATCAGGCAGTCTTCCCAATGCCTCCTCCAAGGGGGCATGAGTGATGGCTTGGGGGAGGCACTGAGGTTGCAAAGGAGTGTAGAGAACACGTTCTATTCTCTAACCTTGGGCTGAGGTCCATCATAACTTGTCTTTGAGAAGAATTTCAGTTTCTAAGAGGGTTTGGTTTAACCTCCTTTCACATTTAAAATAAAGATCTAGGATGAAAGCAAAAGATTCAAACAGCCAGGAATTACACAGAGACCAGAAATGTGCAGGTCAACAGGAGGCTCCCCTGCCTCACTTTGCAGATCTGGTCCTGGGCCTTTCTCCTTCTCTGTGGCTAGTTGGGGGCTGCTCTGTAGTGCTCAGTAATAGGCAGGTCACCTCCATTCCCGTGGTGTGCCGGGAATAGTCCTCAGTGTGAAAATCAGATGAGTGCATAACAAAATGTGGCATGTATATACAAGGAATACTATTCAGCCTTGAAAAGGAAAGAAATTCTGGTAACATCCTACACCATTGATGAACCCTGAATACATCATACCGAGTGAAACAAGCCCGACACAAAAGAACAAATACTGTGTAACTCCACTTATCTGAGGTACCTAGAGTAGTCACATTTGTAGTGACAGAAAGTAGGACGGAAGTTACAAGGGGCCATGGGGAGGGTGATAAAGAGTTGATGATTAATGGGTACAGTTTCTGTTTGGGAAGATGAAAAATTTCTGGAGATGCAGGGTGATGGTGGTGGCCCAACCATGTGTATGTACTTCATGTCGCTGAATTATACCCATAGAAATGGCCAAAATGATACAATTTATGTTATGTCTATTTTACCACAATTTTTAAAAATGTGGTTCCAAAGCTTAAAACAAACAAAAAAAAAACCAATAAAAATTAGAGGAGCCTCCACATGTCATAAGGAACTTGCTCTGATAAACCCAACGCATAGACATCTCATTGATGTGTTGTTCTGTGACACTTCAATTTACATCTCCTCTCCAAAATGTGAGATTTGTCACAATTCCCAAATATATCAGATGATTGGGACAAGTCAAGAATAAATATTTTTGGGGCACCTGGGTGGCTCAGTTGGTTAAGCGACTGCCTTCGGCTCAGGTCATGATCCCGGGGTCCTGGGATCGAGTCCCGCATCGGGCTCCCTGCTCGGCAGGAAGCCTGCTTCTCGCTCTCCCACTTCCCCTGCTTGTGTTCCCTCTCTCGCTGTCTCTCTCTGTCAAGCAAATAAATAAAATCTTAAAAAAAAAAAAAAGAATAAATATTTTTGCATGGGCTGTGCTTTTGCGTTGGGACATATAAAAGCATTTTTTGGTAGAGGTTGGTTGACTCTCCCACTATTTTAAGCAATTTACAGGTGGTGTGAAGTACTTGGTTAAAATCCTTCTAATGTGTGTGGTAATCATTTTAACTGTTAAAACATAATGTGAGTGCAGACATAAAGTTATACTAAAATCTCTCCCACTCGCCTACCTCTTGCGCAGATTACAGAGGGAATGTGTTCTAGACAATAAAATCTAAGGGGAAAAAAATTGCCATCCTGTTTCAGCTCTGCCATTAAGCCCAACGATGGCGGCCATTGCCGTGTGAAAGGAAAAACAACAAGTTTACAGTTCCTCATTTCCCATGGTAAACAGATTGCTTATTTTAATTTTGAAAATAAAGCGATGGAGGCTATGTAGGTCTGTAAATAAGAGTGTGCATCTCAATTTTCTGCAAATGCTTAAGTGGTTTACATCTGTTTCCTCCCAGTTGTATTTCTCAAACATGAATTTCCATTTTAAAAAGAGTCGTAAAATCACTGCTGTTTCTCTGTGGATCTATTAGCAATAAAATAGCCTACAGAGGTTTGCACAGCCATGGAAAATGTACAGTGATAATAGGCTGTCCTGCTGTTACGTGGCTAATGCAAACTTTACATTTATCACGCAGAACCATCTATCCGCAGGGCTGAAGCACAGCAAACAACGGAATAAAAAAGACCGGGAGAAGGAAGATGAGACAGAAATCTCTAGGTACACATCATTAATCAGACAAGATGAATTCTCAAACTTGGAAGCGTGTTTCCTCAAAGCCAACTGAGAGAAGGAGCAGGGAGAGAATGTGTCGGGAATGTGTCACAGTCTGCAATGGACAACTTTCCCTAACAATTATCTCCAACCACAGAATGCATTTGCTTCTCTCATTGGCTTTTTGTAGAGTTCGCTCCTCCTGTATTTATTTATTTATTCATTTATTTATTTATTTATTTATTTATTAAGAACAAAGCCAGGTCATCTGTTGAAAACTTTTCATGCAGCGGACAATGCAATTATTCTTTCATTACTTTAAGTAAAAAGACTCAAAGTAACCCATTACTTTCTCACACACCACTTCTCCCTAACCCTGCTCCACCTGCCCCATCTGGGAAGCAGATGTGGGACACAGAGCACCTTATCCAGGCCCTAAAATCCTGTATCATAAGTGGGACTGAGTTGTTTGTACCCCTCTAACCCGACTTTGCATCCCAGTGAAATTCTCCCACATACCGACAAGGCATGTTTTGGTTTGTTTTTCTAAATCTAAATTGATTCACTGAAGGTCTGGCATGATGGCAGGGAGCAGGTTTCAAAATGGGCTCCTTCCAAAACAGGCACACATACATTCGTGAGGTGCACCCAGTTCTTCGTCTGGGAGTCCCGTGTGTGTCTCCCTGAAATAGAAAAGAATCAATAAAATGTGCCCGGTGGAGTTTAAATGGCTTGGCATCTCACAGCCTGTTCTCTTCAGTGGGATATTCTTCACTTTTTAAAAAGCGTTTTGTTTTGTTTTATTAATTTAATAGAGGAGTTTGAGACATAATTCTCGAGGCTTTAAGAAGGAAGATGGAAAGGACATCTTTCAATTAACCCTCCGGTGGGTGACCATTTACCATACGCGTCGCTGGAAGTCCCGCCCTGCAGGAACAGACCAGGGTGGGGATGAGTAGAAGGAAAGATGTGAGGGAAACGAGAGATGGGGTGCGCCTTGTACACCCAACAGCCCAACAGTTCCTGCCACTTCTGCATTGTGCTTCTTTTATTCAGGGTGAAGCCGGTTCTTTTGAATTAGTTCATATCGATCCATTCCTGGAAGGAGGGGGGCGCTTTTAGTTACACGTCCCCAAATCATCAGATCACTTCAAGCAACTGGGTGGGAAAAGAATCCAACTACCAGCACCAACCCATTTGTTTTTTTGTTTGTTTGTTTGTTTGTTTAAAGATTTTATTTATTTATTTGAGAGAGAGAATGAGAGAGAGAGAGAGAGAGAGAGAGCATGAGAGGGGGGAAGGTCAGAGGGAGAAGCAGACTCCCTGCCGAGCAGGGAGCCCGATGCGGGACTCGATCCCGGGACTCCAGGATCATGACCTGAGCCGAAGGCAGTCGCTCAACCAACTGAGCCACCCAGGTGCCCAGCACCAACCCATTTGTAAATCAAGCGACTAGTTGTTAAGACACGATCATTTTTTACCTTGGTTTGACAGCAGCTGCATATCACCTGAGTGTATTACTGTATGTGTGGGGGAGGGGGGGCGGGTATCTATTTGCATTTAGATCTGATGTTCTCATATTGAGTTGCGCCATGATCTCCCAGGAAGCGGTGAGGCTGTCTCTGACCCCTGGAGCAGACAGGACCCTCTGAATCCAAACGTGAGTGGCTGACTCTCCAGTGGCATCTCGCTTTGTACTCTATTAGTCATATTTTCCTGGAGGCTTTGTCTTACCTCCTCTGTCATTAGCTCTCTGTGGGCAGAAGTCTGATACTTCTTAGAATAGACTCCCCAGGCCTGGCAAAGCTCATCCGGTGACTGTAACCGCAGACGCTGTCCCAGCCCCGAGTGGTGGATGCGAGGCAGGGATGCAGTGTGAAGTCTCACTGAAGCCCCACCCCCCCCCCACATGGGCTCCTGAAAACTTGGAGAGGAATTGCACGCACAGGGCTCAGCATTGGTTTCCAGAATACTCTCTGGATTTGTTGGTGGACAGGTAGATGTGGGTTACTGATCTTATTCTTCATTGATCAATCGCACACCATATTGACTGCTTTTCCGTAAACAGAAACCCAGAGGCTATTAGCAAGACTGTCACCTCTCAGCAACCGTTTTTAGGTTGAATTGAGATCCACCCACTGGAGGTCCTTGGCGATTCTGGGAGGCATCGTGTGACCCCTTCCAGTGGTTCCACACTGGCCATGGGTTTTCATTTCTCCTGGATTTCTTTGGTGACCCCTCCAGGGAAATCCTGACTCTGTTTGAAAACAGTGCTTCAGATTATGTCCTGGGTCCTTTGGCAAATCCCTGACAACAGGACCAAGGCCTGAAAATAGCAGCAGTGCTCATAATAATAGTAATTGCTACAACTGTTTGGAGACTTCTGTGTGCCGAGGGCCCCAGATCAAGACCCGGACAGCCTCATTAGTTTGTCCAAGGCACGGTTGTACTTGTGGGAATTGGGATACAGATCCATGACTTCAGGCCCTGGGATAGGCTTCTCCTCCAGTCCTAGCATCTTCATGGTGTCTTACATTTGCTGAGTGGAAAAAAATGGTTTCTTGCTCCCAGCCATCCAAGTGTGCCTGGTGGAGAACGCACGCATGGGGCACTCCAGTCCCACTCCTCTTGAGTACTTCTGACTCTGGTTCTCCCCACATCTCTCCTCCTCTCCTCCTTCCGCACTTCCCCATCCCACTATCCATCTTTTACACAGCAGGGCAGGGTAATTCGCTGCATGCTAGGCAGTAACTACATAGTAATAACAATAATTCTTGGTACTTAGAGCTCCTCATCCGAAGATGTCACCCAAGCTTAAAGAAATTTAAATATATCTGCTCACAGCAGCGTGGTGGGGGTGGTCTGGGTCTCATTTTCAGGCCTGGAGAGAGACACACACACATAAAAGAAGGAAACACCAGGTCCTTCGTAATGAGGCCTTCCTTACCAGACACGGAACTAAGAAAGGGAATCACATGGAGGAAGGGCCAGACAGAACCTCATGGCCTTTCGGTTATCTGAAGTTCCCTTGCTTTCAGAGCTTGGCAAGATTGCCGAGCCCTCTGGCTTCGAGGCATCCACGAGAAAAGACTGTTCACCTGCTGAGTCTTTGTTATGAAATTAGCCACCAGTGTCTGAGTATTCTCTCCAGACATGGTCCCCAAGGCAAGCACCACTGGGATCTGATGATGGCTCCCTGTCCCTACCTACCTCTGACCCCCTTTCCATCTGCCCTGGAGTGGTTCCTTATCCTTTGCTCTGAGGGCAAATTCGCCCGCAGGATTCCCTGGGAATATTTACACCCAAGGCCTGAGGCAGCCTTCCCCAAGTGCAGCCTGGAATGGGGCAGGGCCTCTCTAACTAAGAGTCCAAGGTCCCAGAACCTCATTTTCTACTCCTACCCTCTAGCTGCCCCTTCCTTGCCAGCGTTGAACCGCTGGGCTTGCTTCTTACCTACCTGGACCTGTAGGATGTACCGCTCTGTGCTTGTTTAATCTAAAGTCTGCCCCTTCTGACCAAACTGATCTGTCAGCACCTGCACCCCCATCGGACACACTGGAGAGAGGGATCTTTGGGAAGTTCAGTTCATCGGCTAGGGAAATACGCTCGAATCTTGGATTAAGAGTAAGTCTGATTTTCGGACATGCTGACATGGAGGGTCATCTCAGAGCACATAACACATGCCTGCTTCTCTGAAGACCACACCAACCCTCTGGCAGAATAATAACAAACACAGTCTGGTGAGGTACCCCTATGTGCAAATTCCTGCCCTGGAGGCAGGAAGATTTGTGCAGAAGGAAGAGGCATCGTCCTCACTCCCAAGGAGCATGGAGTCGGAGAGGAGACAAGACAGCGACACACACAAATACTATGACATCTTGATTTTCAAGGATACTCCAAATCTTTATTCCAAGCATGTACCAAACTCTGAGACCAAAAGGTGGTTCTCACCTCAGACTCAGTCACAGTGAGAAATCCAGAATAAAGAAGAGCAATTTAGTCCAGGTAGACGGGAAGCATTTCCACAGTAAAACCACTGGAGCTTTTCTCTCTGACTCAAAGCAAATACATTTGTCAAACACACCATAAATATACATTTGCACTATTTATTACCTCTGCCTATAAAAGAAAATTGTATTAGGTGATTGTGCTGAAAATGTGTCAAAAATATAATTTGCATCTCTTTTATGTGGGTGTTTTGTGTGTATTTGCTATATTTCAATTTGCTAATATACATATATATATCTCTGTAGAGACATATATAAATGCTGTTTAGTTCTTCTGATCTTTGTTTTTATTTTCTTGGTATAAAAATTTCAATATAATTTGTGATTCTAAAAATATTGCTTTTGAAAAATACGGTATGGATTCTTCATTCCCTTAATTCCCATAATCCAATACAATAAAACATTTACTAAAAGTATATTAAAGAGAATGTCCTGAAGGATTTGCTTCTCTTTGACAAACTGTCACTGGAGGATTGTACAGAATGCTTTCTGTGTTGTCCTGAATTTCATAGAATCCATCTCTCTTCAGTTAGGCAGATTTCCTTCACCCCTTGGATGGGTAGCCTCATTTTCCCTCTTAGCAACCCCACAAGCCACAGGGGACTGAGGTGCAGTTACTAGAGCTCATGCTTTCCTCTGCAGATGTCGTGTGTTTTGAAAGGAGGTATATTCTTCCGCATTATTTTTATTCACAGCATCTAAAAGCTTCTTCATGATTTCAGAAAAGCCTTCTGCAATTATGTCTTCTGCTGGTTCCCCTCAACCACCTTAGGAAGCAGGTCAACACCCCCCTATGTTAGGGAACAAGGGATGAAGCCCAAGGGGAGATTATGTCACTTTAGGGTCACATAGAAAATCATTAAAAGATTAAGACTCAGGCCTCCCAAGTCTCAACTGTTCTGCTTTGCTGTTAAAAATGTCACCTTCGCTTCTTTTCCTCATCTACAAGCCACATACATATCATTTTTCCTGCACTAGACAACATCCAGGGCCAAGAGAGGCCACTGTCCCTTCTACCCTATTTTGAACTCTGGAAAGAGATCCCTGGTCAGAGTTCCCCCAGGAACTTGGCCTCTCAGCATGGTGAGGCAGACAGATTCTGGACTGGATCGTGTCGTCATCGTCCCCCTGCCCCCACGGCTCATTCATATGTTGAAACCCTAACCCCCAATGTGACCGTAGCTGGAGATGGGAAGTAATTTTAGGAAGCAATTAAAGTTAATTGAGGTAATAAAGATGGGGTATCATCTGATAGGATTGGTGGTCTTAAAAGAAGAGAGAGAGAGAGATTTCTCTACACCTGCACACACAGAGGAGGCCGGTGGAGGACACAGTGATTGCAGAGGTCCCACCAGTAACCGTCTCTGTCACACCTTGAGCTAGGACTTGCAGCTTCCAGAACTATGAGAAATAAGTGTGTGCTTTAAAGCCACCCCGCGTAGGATAGTCTGTTAGGGCAACCCAAGCAGACGGAGACAGAGACCTTACGGTTTGACTTCCAAGTCATCTCTTGAGGTCTCCGTGGCATGGGCAGGACCTAGAGGCTGCTCAGGGTCTGGCTGGGAAAAGTTTGCCAGAGGGCGTCCCTGGACCTGAGGTGACCCTATAGCAAAGGGTGCAGAATGGACCCCCGAGGCAGGGCCAGGGACTGTTGCAGAGCCCTGACTGAGCAGGACATGACTCGGGGTTCCACCAACCACAGACTTGAGCTGCCATTGCTGAAGGAACAAGCAGGTCCCGGGTGAACACAGGGCAGCCCTCTGGAGACCGGGGGCCTGAGGAGCTCATCCCCAAGAAGCTCCAGTCTGCCCTGCTCAGTGGGACCTTGTTGGTCTCCCCTTCCCACCACATATTTGAACACCCTCAGAGGGGAAGAAGGTGGTGTGGGAGAGGATGGTGGTCTCTGAGCGATGAAATATTTTTAGTAAAGGGACTGTTATGTCAGGCGGACTACACGTAAACAGAATTGGACACTTAGTTCATGCTCCCCTCCCCTGGTGGGAGCCCAGGAGGAAGGCCAGTCCAACCACAGGCAAATAAAGGTGTAACAGAAGTTGTAATTCAAGTTGACTTTGTGCCTCGCTAACAGAGGGAACTGTGGAGAGTGTGCCTCTTCCCCGGGAGCGGTGGGGTTGGGGACCAGGCCAACTACTGGCATCTTCTATGAAAGTGAGCATCTCGGGATCTTGTGCAAATGAAGTCTGCCCCCTGCAACCCTTTATTCTGACTCCTGTGTGCTTACGATATGTAGACTGTGCTGCGTTCTTAACACAGTAGACCAGATTTGCATTAATTCTCAGATATCTGTATCTTCCCAACTCCACTGTACATTCTCCTGAGCAGAAACACCAAAGGGTACCAAGTACAGAGCCCTGATAAAAATCTGCCAACTAAGCAGTGTTCTCGCGGCCCAGCCTAGCTGGGACTGGAGCGCATCCGTAGACTTTACCACACAGTTCACAGTCCGAGCTGAGGACTCCTGTGCTGGGCACCAGCCCTGACATTAGCTATGGGACCCTCAGCTTCCATTTGAGGAACCCAGTCCCCACATCTGTACAACAAAAGAGTCGAGCTAGGGGCCCATTAAGATTCCCTTTGAGGTTGCAAGTATCTGAGAGCATGAGATCTCTTACTTCATCTTTTTTTTTTTTTTAAGATTTTATTTATTTACTTGACAGAGAGAGAGACAGCGAGAGAGGGAACACAAGCAGGGGGAGTGGGAGAGGGAGAAGCAGGCTCCCCACCGAGCAGGGGCTCGATCCCAGGACCCCGGGATCATGACCTGAGCCGAAGGCAGACGCTTAACGACTGAGCCACCCAGGCGCCCCCTTATTTCATCTTTTATTGTCTTCCCAAAGACAATGGAGAAACGGAGCTTTATGTAACTTAACTTAGTCGTCACTGCAACCCTATGAAGAAGGCACTGTTCCTGCCGTCACCATGTCACTGACAAGGAAATTGGGACATAGGGTATAACCTGCCCCAGGAAACATAGTCGGCAAGGATTAGAACTGGCTCAGTGGCAGACAGAGGCTCCTGCCTGAGCCACCACGCGGTGCTGCCTCCAGCATCGGGAATTATTAGCCAGTAGGTTGGCTTTGGACCAGACGGGAACCCATACTTCCTGAGTTTGGAAGCCTCCAAAGAGTTCCTACGGCCAAGGCCCACTTTCACTCCTGCATGCTCTTCCCCCCCGCCCCCACCTCCAGCTCAAAGATTATTATCTAACCTTGTCCTTTCACAAACACTTCCTGAACGCCTGCCCTGAGCCAGGTTGTCTTGGGCTGGGATGGGGATCTGAAGTGAGGGCCGTTAGAAGGGGAAAGGTCAGGGGATACTCTCTGCAGACGGTCAGTTTCTAAGCTGTTTTTAGGGACTCGCACTCATATGTCTCATGCTCAGTCCAGATAACCCAATTCTATCATCTCAAAGAATGCTGTAGGAATTCTCCATGGGGCTATCAGTTGAGCCCCAACAGAACCCTAAGTGAGCCCATCTTACCCTGTGATTTATAATCTTCCTAATCTTCAACTGCTTTTTTTGGCTTTTGCAAGGAGATGGTAGGAGAGAAGCGGGAATACCTTGTCTTGTCGATGGATTTGCTTATAATTCACTTAATTCCCTGCCATGAGAAAACTGTGCATTTATTCTTTTGAGCACCATGACTTTTTTTACACAAAATCATCATTTCTCAAATGGATGACAGGAGCTGAACTAGAGGCAATGTCCTCTATTGAGAAAACAACAATAATGTAGTTACTTCCTGAATAATACCACGAGGGGCTTGCTTTCCATCCCAAAGAACATGTTTTAGCAACATAACCCTTCCCAGTGGATACCTGCCAACCTGCCGAATGAGGGAGCAGGGCAGGCTATCTTGCTTCTAGACTGAATCGACACTGCTGGGTCCTTCAGGAAACCAAGGAGCTGCCCAGGTAACTACACAAAGCTTGTGGGCGGCATAGGTGTTTGAGACCCTGCTGAGGTTACTCTGGTCAGGGTGGAGAAAACAAACCTTTCTTACCCAGGTGGACCCCACCCACCCTCGGGCTGTGTGTGTTTGCTAGGCCAGTGGCCACTAGCCCCGTAAATGCCAAGGGCAGAGGATGCATTGGAGTGAGAACAGGTTCTCAGCTGCTTTCTATGCTCAGGGCAGAGGGAAGAGCTTCAAGGGACGGTGCAAGGAGCTAGGCTGGGAGGCCCTGGCAAGGCCGGGGACAAGGCTGGGAGAGTGGAGAGCTCAGTACCTGCCAGTGAATATAAACCCCATGAAGGGCGTTGGTGTGCGCTGAGTCCATACCTGAAGAGGACTGGCCCGAACTCCAGGAGGATGTGGCCTCATCTCATTCACAGCCCATGTGCTGAGTTGGTGGGAAGAGACTGAGACCATAGAGAGGCCCCGCAGGGAACCGAAGTTCACTCAGAACAGTGTGGTCCAGCGAGACCATCTCATGCCCCCCAGGTGGGAAACAATAGATGGGTGGGGGTCGAAGGAAAGAGCCTCCAACAAGAGGGGTTTGTGCCCACCAGGCCTCCAGCAATGACCAGCGAGAAGTGCTGGCTCAGAAAGGGAGGTGGTCTGCTCTCCTCCGAGGTTCCCTGGCAGAGCTCCAATGGGAACGTCAGTCAGGAAGACGTCGCTGGGCTGTGTGACTTCCTTAAAGCTGGCTGAGGCGGTGGCCAGGAGCCAGCAGCCCACCCCCCCCCCCTCTGGAAGGAGGCCATTGTGTCTGCCTGGTGGTGCCTCAGGCAGCCAGCCCGCCGAGCCTGTGGTGCTGAAGGACAAGGCTCCAGAGACCCCGCCCTCAGGTAACAGTTGACACTCCCACCAATGTGCACTCTGTGCATCTCTAGGAAAAGCAGAAATGCTTCAGTCTTCTACAAGACCGTGTCTTTTCCTTCTGGAATACGGCTGCATATAAAGAGATAGCGAGAGGGAAAAAAAAGAAAAAAGACAAGACACCAAGTGCAGACTAATGTCAAAGGAAGCTAGGCTCTCCCTCCATTTTTCATATTGTTTCCTATTTTCAATAGCTACTGGGTACCAGAGAGGAAGGGAACAACTTTAAAAAACAATTAGTGGGACATGTGGTGTTCATTCTTGGCTGGAACTATGCAGCCTCATCTGCTGGCAAGTACTCTGCAGTCTTTCATGAGAAATGTTTTTGAACTAATGAGCTATATTTGCATTCCCCGTAGAATGGATTCGGAATTTTTCATCTACGCCACACCATGAAAAATGGATGTGTTTGGCACAGAAGTCATTTGAACATAAAGCCCAGCCTCAGTGGAAAGACAACCTTCAGAAAAACTTTTCAAGTAACTTAGCTCATTCGCACTTGCTTCCACTGGGGAAGGTCAGGCTCGTGTGAAAGATGGAAATTTCCTGCGCAAACCTAGATGCTGATGAGATTTGTTTTTGTAGATAATCTGCAGCAGTGAAATTTTTCATAATGTCACTGCAAAATAAATTAAAATGTTCATCTTCATATGGCTGGTTCCATTGCATTAAAATAAATGTTGCAAGCTCATTTAATTAGTATAGTTAGGAATGTCTCTTCCCTGCTTCACTGACTCTCCAAATCACAAGTTAATTTGTCAAAATCAGACCATTGTTTTTCCTTCATTCTTCATTACTAGAGACAGCTCCATTTAAATAAATGTTTATGCTACAGAGAGCAGAGCAGTGAACAACCCCAAATATTTTCATAAGCCAGTGCTGGAAAAGTTTAAAACACAGAAAGTGAAGATGTGGGTTTCCCCCCGCTCTCTTTGTGGTTATTGGATATTTGACTGGCTGAAAAGGTACAAAATTGAGCAGTCTGCTGTAACTGATGATGCTCCATCCGCCATTGCTCATGTTGTCGGGCTATGTCCTCTTGAAAGCGGTTTTCTTCTATGTTTTCAAAGACAAATGATGACAAAAGATACCATCTCTATAAATTACCCTCATCAAATCATTCTCTTCACGAACCTTTGCTTAATCAGTTAGTCAGTGATGGGGGAGGGTCTCAACTGGGCTGGGGTGGGGGTTTCTGGTTTTCACAGCCTTTTGCTCACCATTACCGGCTGTGAGCAATCAGGCGTTCCTGCTGAAAATTCAAGAGATAACCAAACTCGAGGGCTTCCTATTCTCCTCCTTCACTTTCCAACCCCCCCAAACGTCCAAGAAATATCAGAAGTATCCGTGAATTCCTGATAGAGCATGAATTCCTGGCAGTAAAGGTGTGTTGGGGTAAATGATGAAGACCACAGGAGGGAGGTTAACATAACTGGCTGAGGTCTTATGTCGGTGGAGATCTTCTGGAAGGCATCCATCAGTAATGGATGAAAGAGCTTATCAGATCATAACAGTGCCCCATGCTAGTGAGATATTGCATTCCTGCATGGTAGAGACTCCTCCACTGGAACAGGATGGCACAGTGCTCAGCTCCAGATTCAGCCCCCAAGCATGGGTAGGTCAACTTTCTTCCCGGAAGCTTTGCCTTTCACCGTGATGGAGTGACCGGTCCTCCCTCTTCCATAAAGAAGCTAAAAAATACGTCAGACATTTTCTACTTACTGTACAGGGTTTTTGTGTCCCGTTACCCATTTTCCTCTGCCACTCCTGCTTTGCACAGCTTTTCTCCTCTGGATCAAATGGGTGCAAGGAAATGGATGTGGTTCTTCAGATTTCCAGATATGCGCTGTGCTTGAAAGACTTTCAATGTTGTCTGAGCTCAGGATGACTCTGATGAGATCCAGTCTGTAGAATCAAACTCTTTTTTCTCTTCTTTCTTTGCACAAATTGGACCAACTTTGCTTCATTCATAAATTATGTAACGACCAAGAGGATCTGATTGCTATGTATGGTACAATGCACCTACTTGACTTTCAAAGATCAGAACTCTCCGGAGGTGCCACAGACGCAGGCTGACAGGAAGCAGCAGTTTTGCGTGGCCTACCTCCCTGACAGCTGGAACACAGCCGCTGGTGGTAGCTGAGCACCACACTGAGCACGCGTCCTTTCCCACCGCACCGAACACGCGTCCTTTCCCACCGCACCGAGCACGCGTCCATTCCCCCCCGCACCGAGCACGCGTCCATTCCTTCACTCATTCGCTTGATAACCGTTTGTGGGCCGCACTGAACTCGCCGCTGAGTGTGGAGAGCCAGTCTTCTTTCCTCAGGCAGAAGTGCAGCCACGTGCCTCGACCGCGGCCAACATGGCCCGTATGTAGCCTGCTGTCGGAACCCTGAACCATGCCACCTTATCTGCAATGATAGGAGTTACTGGGAATGACTCCCATGTCTCTGGTTGGCTATGGAGCAGCCTGCGTGAAACTGAAGAGTGGGCCATGTACCCGAAAGGCCAGTGAACTGGGGCAGGCCAAGCATCTAGCGTTGGCAGCAGTCTAAGGCAATGCAAAATTGTCACTTGGAGTCCCTTGTCCTGGGGTCAGCTCATTCTACACTGCGTTTCTTGGCCAGTATGAGGACTCACACACTTTGCGCTGAGAAGGCCTGAAGCAGAGGAACCCTGACATGGAAGGGCAAACTAGAGAACAGGCGACACGTTTTCTTAGTAAAGAAAAAGCGCTGCCACGTCATGTCGGCCTGTTTCTCTGTCCCTAGATCAAAAGCCAGGCGGGAAGCGTGGAGCCAGATCTGTCAGCCACGGCACAGAGCAGGCCGATTACAGACAAACTAAGCGAGGCTCTGTGAGGCTTCTCCCAGGGGGAGAGAAAGACCCCCATTCAAACCCCGGGCTCCACTGACCAGCCGTGACCTGGGGCAAAGGGCGCCTTCTCTCACACATAGAGGCCTTCTCTCACACACAAAAGGATCATCCCCACCGTCATGTATCTTTTACGTGGTTCCTGTGAAAATTAAATGAGACGCTACGGGTAAAAGTGATCTGGCATGTACCAAGGTGTTTGACAAGTGTTAGTTCTCTTCTGGGGGCTTTTAGAAGGAATAAGGCAGCAGAGGAGAGGGCAGGTTGCTGGATGGCAATGAGTGAGGGGTAAATAGAGTGTCCTTTGAGAAAAGTTAATGGCATTGATTTTTAATTAAGTCTGGCTGCTAAACTGCTCTTGCGTGGGATACTACTCGAAGACTGAACCACATACATCTCTGGTTTATACGGGGTATAAACTCCACAGCTTTTTTTTTTTTTCCTGGAACGAACTTAGTGATCATCTGGTCACAACCCATTCACAACTTGCAAAACTCAGATGCCTTCCAAGGTCATACCCAAGGTAGCAGCATCCCTCCATGCTATCTTTCACCTCCCTTCAGATGTGAGAACACCCTAGACCTCAGACTAAGGATGCCCAGACCCTCCCGTTGTTCCTCACATCCGCCAGGCTTCCCATCATGTACTACCTTCTCACCTTTCTTTAACCCTTGCTAGTTTTACCATCTTCCTTTTTAAATGTGATGCTCGAAGCCAAATAAAATACACTAAATGCCCCTGACTATGGCAGAAAAAGAGAGGAAGAGTGGCCTCTTTTGTTCCAGACGACTTTATGATTAAAGTAGTATGTTGGCAGCCACACCGTGTTCCCCTTACCATCACCTGAAATCCTTGGGGCTTTTTTACACCTGAACGGATGTTAGTCAGCCTCTCTCATCCTGTAGGTGTGTGGTTAGTTACTTATCCTGATAACAGAGCCTTATGTTTATCGCCATTAAATTCAGGGAATTTTGGGGCTATCACTTCAGACTGTCAAGACCTTTTTGCATCATAATCCTATCATCTGGTGAATTAGTTTTACTTCCCAGTTCAGTGTCAGGCTGTTATTCTGCCAGTCACACGCTTCTCCCTCTTGTCCTTGAGGATAACACGATACACTTTGTCAAAAGATTTGCCAAACTCAAGATGCTCACCCCTCTGGGCGCCTGGGTGGCTCAGTCGTTAAGCGTCTGCCTTCGGCTCAGGTCATGATCCCGGGGTCCTGGGATCGAGCCCCACATCGGGCTCCCTGCTCGGCGGGAAGCCTGCTTCTCCCTCTCCCTCTCCCCCTGCTTATGTTCCCTCTCTCACTGTGTCTCCCTCTGTCAAATAAATAAATTAAAAAAAAAAAAAAAAAGATGCTCAGCCCTCTGAGCTCCCTGTTCTCATGACACCCAGGCTCACAGCAACACCAACACAAATTCCACAGTCCCCTGAGGCTTTAAGATCTTTCAAATACTGAGAGATGAATACTTAGGTGTTTTACCCGTTCAGCCTTTATGATGAATTAAGAATGGAACTAGGAAGGAGTCTACTATAGAATGAATGTCTTTCCCCCAAATTCATATGCTGGAATCAATCCCCAATGTGATGGTATTGAAAGGTGGGGCTTTGGGGAACTGATTAGGTTGTGAGTGAGGGGTCCTTGTGAATGGACTTAGTGCCCTTATAAAAGAGAACTTAGAAACCTCCTTTGCTCCCTCCACCTTGTGAGGACACAGTGAGAAGGCCACCCACCATCTGTCTGGGAACTAGGAACAGACCCTCACTGGACACAGAATCTGCCAGGCCCCTGATCTTGTACTTTCCAGCTTCCAGAACTGTCAGAAACAAATGTTTTAAGCTACCTACCCAGTCTATAAGTGGCCCAAACCGACTAAGACAAAGTCCTTGAGAGGAAAAGGAAGAGATGAAGGTAGAAAAATCTAAGATGTTAGGAAGTGGAGAAACTTGGCCTACTTCACACTTTTCTGTGCTCAGAAATTAAGCATGAAAATAAGAAAGCATGAGAGATGTTTAAGAAAATCCAGTGTAGTCAGAAGTGAAAATGGGCATTACATTTTTGTCCTTCAGATTAGTTCAGTCTTTGCTGCTTAGGATCTAAAGATTGTATATCATGCATATCCTTATTAGAAGTCTGCAAATTTTTCCTTTCATCCTTATTTTGAAAATGTTACGAGTGTATCATATGTGGAATTTAAGAAAAAAACAGATGAACAAAGGGGAAGGGGAGGAAAAATAAAATAAGATAAAAACAGAGAGGGAGGCAAATCATAAGAGACTCAACAATAGAGAACAAACTGAGGTTTGCGGGAGGGAGGTGGGTGGGGAGATGGGGTAACTGGGCAATGGCATTAATGAGGGCACTTGATGTGATGAGCACTGGGTGTTATACGTAAGTGATGAATCACTAAATTCTACTCCTGAAACTAATACTACATTATATGTTAACTAACTTGAATTTAAATAAAATCTTGGAAGGAAAAAAAAAAAAAGAAAATGTCATGAGTGTAAAGGAATGTGCATTTATATAAAGTTCAAAATCACCTATGGGGTTAGAAGTGAAGATAGAGGTTGCTATTGGAGAGAAGGGTGGTATTATTGACCAGAAGAGCTTGAGGGGCTTCTGGGCGGGGTGGGGGGGGGACTGGTTTTTTACCTAGGTGGTGGTCACACAGGTGTCTTCACTCTGTGGACATTTATCAAGCCATACAAGCGTGAACTGGGTACTTCTCTATATGTAAATGGTGAAGGGAAGCCAACTGGCAATGATTAGAATGCTTTTGTAGGTCTCTTCTTTTTTTCTTACGGTGCATAAAGAGCAAAAGAGCATAAAACCAAATTCCACTCAAACTTGATTTCATTCATCAAGTTTTTGTTTTCTGAGTGCCTTGTAGGTACAAAGCATTTTGTTGGGGCTCTGGAGATAAGGATGAAACAGCATTCCACATATTCCAGAACCACACATGATCTTTAAATGTGAATTTATACTCAGTGAATGACTTATTGTTTTACTACCCTGCTCATATAATGAAGAACTTCTTCGATTCTACTTTTCTCCTATTTTGTGGCAAGATCAAATTTATACATAATCAATAAGAGATGTGGGATTGTGATTACTGAAGATATTAAAATAGCATATACTTTATAGCATTCTTTCTCAAAGATCTAACTTTTTAAAATATTCCAAACAGGAGCAATACCTGAGGAATTAATTATAAGGCAACTTTTGAACATACAAATGAAATTCTTTAAATGAAAAACCATCCATTGATGAATGGATAAACAAAATGTGGTGTATCCATATAATGGGATATTATTCAGCCCCAGAAAGGAATGAAGGACTGATACAAGCCACAACATGGATGAGCCTTGAAAACATGCTAAATAAGCCATATTCTAAAGGTCATATATTGTATGATTCCATTTATATGAGGAGGCCAGAATAGGAAAATCCATAGAGACAGCAGGTAGATTAGCGGTTGCCAGAGACCAGGGGAAGGGAGGAAGGCTGAGTGACTGCTAATAGGCACAGGGGGGTTCTTCTTCAGGTGATGAAAATGTGCTGGAATTAGTCAGTGGTATATACTTGGGAATATACTAAAAACCACTGAACTGTACAATTTTAAGTGGTGAATTTTATGATATGTGAATTATATCTCGACAAAAAATCTGCAAGGCAATTTTCAAACATATAGATAAAAAATTTAAAATCATAAAATGTTTTTAACTGAGAAATTCTCCATACAATTTTATGATACCTCTAATGAGTGAGTACCAAAAAACATACACACAAAGATTGAAAGTTATAAAGATCAAAATGGGGAAACGGGCTTCCACTTCTATGAAAATTAAATCAGGATCGAACACAAACCTTTCACACGAGGCTACAGAGGGCTCAGACCATGACGGCTTCTGCCTGTGTTTCTATTTCTAGTTCCAAAACAGAATTCGTTCAGGACTGGGTTACCCGCATCGGTGACTATTTTATGAACTCCTGCTTTTCTTAAGCTGATTGGCAACAAATCTGCCTTTGGTTTACCTCCCTGATCAGCAGCAGCCTTTTCTCTGATCCCTGTTTGTGGAAATTAGAGAATGGTTTTTCCAGGTAAGATGAGCTTTCCGTGGAGGGAGAAGGAAAGGAATCAAAGCAGCTGAGCAAAGGGCTCTGTGTTGGAAACCCAGGTAGGCCCCCAGTAATAAATACATTTATTGCTTGGACAGTAAAAAGTACTGGAGAGTTTAAAATAAATTCAGAGTTATTTAAACTTAATTTATGACCAGGAAAATAAACCCTCTCTTCCACCATTAATGTTTTTTATCTGGACCATCAAATGTCACACACTACTGATTTTGGATGTAAGGTCACTGGAAACAACATATCAGAGGTGTCAGCACCACAAATCAAGTGAAATTCCCTTAAAAATAAAAACGTCAGGAGTAAAATAATAGGCAATAGTTATTTCATGCTATGAGAGACGTAATATATCAAAGGGTTCACCTTTTCCTACCTTTATGATGTATCGCTTTGAACACGAAATATACTTCTGTTTAACAGATAAAGTAAAGAAAACAGGCATCAGAACGCCGAAGATAAGAATGATGACATATAATAAAACTATTTGGGGGCACATTAACATTAGAATGCAGACTGCTGAATATATCAAAAGACAAACAGTGACCCCGCATATATGCAGATCTTCTTTCTGGCATGTGGGTGATTTTAAGGGGTCATCCTAAAGGTCACCTAAAATGGTGTCTTTGAAATCAGAATACAAATTACAGTGGGTTTTGGTGAGGAAATAAAGAACGTCTGAGGGCTTGCAGAGCTGATCTAGTCCTACACAGAAGTCCAAATCCTGAAGCAATTCTCTGGCCTTTTATCCACGGACTGAAAAGAGAGAAGCAAGTACCCATCTGCCGGGAAGAGATGAAAGATAAAGCTGACTTGGAGTGGACAGGTTCTTTATGATCCTGATGTTAAACACCTGACAGGAAGTGGCATTTGCCATAATGCGCCATTGCTAAATGCATTAACTCCTGGCAGAGTCAATTCACCCAGGATTATACTTTAGGCAAAAGCATCTGACTAAAAGGGTTCTCAAAGCCTCAGGTAAAAATGACTTTGTTTCATCCTTGTGACATATCTTACAGCGATTTTCTAGGACGTTAAAGGTAAAATCTCACTTCCTGATTCAAAGACTCATAATCTGGTGGATGAAATGGCTCCGGGGAAGGATAAAGGAGTACAGAGCCATTCACATATAAACACAGATTTTGCCCAAGATGGTAGTGAGCAGTTAGAGAAATGCCATAATACTTTAGTTTAAGCCTCCCCAAGTCCTTTTATCATTGGGAGTGGGGGACAGGGGGAGAGGAGGTGATGTCTGCCAATCAGCCTATAACAAGTGGAGGGGGGGACAAAGCAGTGCTATCACTCTGTAAGCTTTCCACCAGGGTCACACCACTGGAGCCCTGCATTCCAGAAGGATGAAGTATGGTCGAGCATCCTTCCCCGCTATGGTGACTATAGAACTTGGGTGATGAAATGGAACGCAGAAGTCTTGAGACTCTATCTCCCTTCAGGCGATAGAGGAGGAAGCAGGCTCAATCCCAGGAGGAAAGTGCTTGGGGCCGGAGCAAGGTGGGCTCCTCCACTGTGGTGCCTGGCTCTGGCCAAGCCACTCTTCTGAATGTCACACATAAGCCCCACACGCATGAAGCGGCTATTGTGACTGGGAGGCAGGCTCCCCAAAATGATCTCCATTCACCCTGGACTTAATGTGTATGTGATCCCAGTGTGCCACTGAATTCTCCGCACCTCAGTTTCCCCATGAAGCTACTTGATATCCGTGCCCATCAACTTTCCAGAACACGTCTATGAACTTGGGCCTCTGAGGAGGACATGACGTCTCCCTGTAGAGGCCAGCAGTCAGAAACCCAGACAGCCTAAATTGAAGCCTGGCTCTGCATAAGATGCTGAACTTTTCTAAATCCTTATCCACAAAACAGGGATAGGAATAATACTACTTACCTGCTGTGGTAATGTGGGAATGAAATGAAAAGCTTTCGGGACCACAGAGTGTGCATTGAAACAACAGAAAACGAGTCCCTTGCTGCAGAAAGCTGTTGGCCTCAGGGGTCCTGGCCCACCATTGTCCTGCCACCCAGCACATCGGCTTTCCCCTGCAGATACAGGACCTGAGTTGACTACGAGTGTGGGACAGAATGGCGTGATTCCAGGAATGCAAGCCCCCTAACAGCCCACAGCTTCCCCGCTCCAGCCTGTTATCCTTTGAGCAATCTGCTCAAATGATGGATGGTTCCTCTGGTCAAGATGGGTTTTGATTCAGAGTCACATTGTGAGAGACAAACGCCCAATGCCAGCCAGCACCCTATTTATTTGTGGATTTGGCTTATTAGAGACAAATGATGCTGAGGCAGTTCTGTGGGCATCAAATGAATTATTTATACATCCACTTAAATTGTTTTATTGGAAGACTCAAATTCGTTTAACTCTTGAGTTTTCAGCGTGGTGTGTGAGAATCCTGTTGAGCTCTTTCTAATCACTTTCTAATTTTACTTTGGGGTGCCACCTCGAAAATCCAGGGGCATTAGGATGACACAACAAGGAGATGTCCACACCTCAAGGCTTTATAAGGGGAAAAAAAAATCAAAACCAAACTTAGGCTTGAGAAAACCATCCACTTGTATAAAATGTTTGTTGGAAATCTGTTTTTGAACCGATTAGACCTTTGGAAGTCTAGAGTGAAAGATATTTAAAATAAAATGTAGTGATACAGCACTTTTTTTCATTTTCCCTAACTTTAAGGGAAGCTTTTTCTTCCTTCAGGCATGCAATTTCACTCAAAAGTAATTGCCTAGCTTGCCTCATTCTATTACTTGTAAATTCAACATAATTAGAGACACATTCAGTTCACTACTAGCTTGAATCTTTGCCCAGCTTTTTTTTAGCCTGTTGTCTTTTCAAAATACTTTATTAAAAAACTGGTTTTAGTATCACATTCCTTAAAGGAAAATAATAACTCCCAAGTACACTTTATAGGAATTGCTCAAAATACAGGACCCAATGCCAGAAACTAATAAAATCAAATCACAGAACTTACATCAGAAGCCTGTCGTCAATTGCTGCAGAGCGGCTCGGCCATGTCTGACCTGGAAATTGAAATTCACGCACTCTAACACATAATTTCACCGGAGAAACTGTCACCAGATCTTGCAATTTAAAAACTATGTTCTTATTCCATTGACTGTAATACAATTTAGCCCCTAAATATCCTTTCTCTTTGGAAGAACTCCACTTTCCGGTCATATTACCCAAAGCATCAGCCTTGTGGACCTTTTTTTAGTCCTGTTTTATAGAGCAAGATGCTTGAATGGGCAAAGGTTTTCAGGCCAGGCCGTTGAGATAAAGAGTTTTGACCTTCATGCTTCAAAGAGGTGCGTTAGTCCTGGGGAGAGGAAATTTCAGAAGAGGAGAGGCCCTGGTGAGAGGATGGATGAGTCTTCGTTGACACCTGCAACCCAGAGCTGGGTCATCAGGCTTCATGGTTCAGGTTGTTAAATGGCCTGCAAGTTTGAAAGCTTGAGCAAATGAGCCTGTGGGTTTACATGAAGCACAAAAATCCTGGCTATTTTCAACACGAGCCCCTCAGAGAGCACGGAAGCAAAGCGGGCAGGTCCTCCTGGAACCAAGAGCCAGGAACGAGAAGCTGGCCTGGTGGAAAAGAGAGCTGCTCCAGGTCACCTTGTTACTGGACAAGCTGAGTGCCTGCCAGGTAGAAAAGGCCAGTTGACATCACAGCCTGGACAAGACCATTTCTGGGGACTCACTTGTTAAATCTGCTGTTATTTCAAATGCTACATTCTGTAGGGGGTGGAGGTGCTTCAGATAGCTTATTTTAAAAACCCACCCATAACAAACAAAAGCATGAAGATTTGCCTCCTGGGACCTGGAAGGTGTTTCTCTGATTGAGTCACTCTATGTGGATTAGAGTGTCTTAGAACATTGGCTTCCTGGGTCCCTAGCATTTGAGCACTGAGGTATGAGAATGGCAACTCTGTGGTCACTAGGTAAAGAAATCGAAGCTGAGGTGTGTTGCTGGTCACTTTCTTAATTTTCAATCAGGATAACTGGTCATTATCTTAATGTCAAATGAAATACAGAAATTTGGGCCACACAGACTAGTTTTCTATCCTAGGATCCAAGGCTTTTACTTGTCTAGGAAGGGAAGGGTCCTTCATGAAGAAATAAGCATTTCCTCGTTCTTCTGGGTTTTATCAGTGGAAAGTATGGGATCCAGTACTCAATAAGATATTCTGACCTGAACAACACACGACCCTGAGATCAAGACCTGAACTGCGATCAAGAGTTGGATGCCAACCAACTGAGCTACCCAGGTGCCCCAACACATTTTATTTTTGATAAATCCAATTCCAATCAAAATCTCAATAAGTCACTTTGTGGATATCGACAAACAGATGCTAAGGTTTATATGGAGAGCCAAAAGACCCAGAATAGCCAACGCAATATCGAAGACAAAGTTGGAGGACTGGCACTCTCCACTTTCAACACTTCTATAGAGCTACAGTAATCAACACAGTGGGGTGTTGGCAAAAGAAGAGACAAATACAGTAGATTAATGGTACTCAGTAGAAAGTACAGAACTATAGTCAACAGTATATTACACAAATATAGCCAACTCATCTTTGACAGAGCAAAGGTAATTTAATAGAAAACAAACAAACAAACAAACTTTCCAACCAATGGTTTGAACAACTGGACAGCTACATGCAAAAAAAAAAAAAAAAAAGAATCTAAGCACTGACCTTCTATCCTTCACAAAAATTAACTCTAAATGGATGAGGGACCTAAATGTAAAATGCAAAACTATAAAACTTTCAGAAGATAACATAGGGAAAAAATCTAGGTGACCTTGGGTTTAGCAATGAGTTTTTAGATACAATACTAAAAACATGATCCATGAAAAAGAAAAACTTGATCAGTTAAATTTCATTAAAGTTAAAAACTTGTGCTCTGTTAAAGGTACTGTAAAGAAAATGGGGGGAAAAGCCACAAACTGGGAGAAAATCTTTGCAAAACACTTATCTGATAAAGTCTTACATCTGGAATATAGAAAGAACACTTAATGCTCAACAATAAAAAAACAACCCAATTAAGAAGAAAAAAATATGAACAGGAACCTCACCAAAGAACACATAAAAAGGGCAAATAAGTGTATGGAAATATGCTCAACATCACCTGTCTTGGGAGAATTCTAAGATAAAATAACAGTGAGATACAATTGCACACCTATTAAAATGGCTAAAATCCAGAATATTGACAACCTCAAATGTTGACAAGGACATGGCACCAGGGAAATTCTCATTCGTTGCAAATGGTATAGCCACCGTGGAAGACAGTCTATTAGTTCCTTAAAAAGTTAAACTCTTACCATACAATCCAGTGATTGTGCTTCTTATTTGCTGAAATAAGCTGAAAACTTATGTCCACACAAAAACCTGAACACAGATGTTTATAGTAGCTTTTTTAAGGGTTGCCAAAAATTGGAAGCAACCAAGATGTCCTTCAATGTAAATGAATAAACAAACTAAGGTACATCCATACAATAGAATACTATTTAGGAAGAAAAAGAAATGAGCTGGGGGTGCCTGGGTGGTGCAGTTTGTTAAGCGTCTGATTCTCGGTTTTGGCTCAGATCGTGATCTCATGGGTCATGGGATGGAGTCCCATATTGGGCTCTGCACTCAGTGGGGAGTCTGCTTGAAAGATTCTCTCCCTCTGCCCCTCCCTCTGTTCGTGCTCTCTCTCTCTCAAAATAAATAAATAAATCTTAAAAGAGAGAGAGAGATATGAGCTATCAAGCCATGAAAAGACATGAAGCAAATGCCTATTCCTAAGTAAAAGAAGGCACTGTGAAAGACCTAAATATTCTAATATTCCAACCATATGACATTCTGGATAGAGCAAAACTATAAGGACAATAAAAAGATCAGGCGTTGCCAGGGATTTGGGGGGCAGAGGGAGGAACGAATAGGGGGAGTACAGGAGATATTTAAGGCAGTGAAATACACAACAGTGCATTTGCCAAAACCCATAGAACCATACAACACAGAGAGAACTCTAATACAAACTATGGACTCTAGTTAATAATAATGTGTCAATATTGGTTTATCAATTACAACAAATGTACCACACTGATGCAGGATGTGAGTGATAGGAGAAAATGTGCAGGGGAAGATGGGGCATGAAGATGGGGCATGTACTTCCTGCTCAATTTTTCAGTAAATCTAAAACTGCTCTAAAAAAAAAGCCTATTAATATTTTTTTTAAAATTGATTTGGTAAAGACTTGTTTGATCAGATGATCCAAATTACTCAAACCAGTTCTTTTTGCCTTGTCCTGCAGATATTGGTCAGGGGCTAGGGTTCTATGAGAAGCGCACTAGTGAACTTTCACAATACACACATACTATTTTTAAATAGCTGACAATGAATCCTGTCATCCCTGATTTACAGATGAGAAAACTGAGTTTACCAAAGAGTCTTAAGACAGTGGCTAGAATTCAGACCTTCTGATCACTGAAACTGTAACATTTACTGAATTAGGGCCTTCTTACCTACATGAGGGGTAGCCACTTTAAAAAGATGAGCAGGGTGTGGCTGTATGTGAAAACAAGACTTCCACTGCTGGTCCTGGCGTTCAGACACACTGTGCTGTCCCTGGAGACTCGGGCTGGTTCATGTACTCACTACATCGGTCAAAGCCTTAATCACACACTGGGCCCTCCAATAAGAACCTTATCTCTAGGGACACCTGGGATGAAAGCCTCTAGTCTTTGTGGTCTTTCACTGTTAATGAATCAAAACAAGGGGCACCTGGGTGGCTCAGTCGGTTAACCGTCTGCCTTCGGCTCAGGTTGTGATCCCAGAGTCCTGGGATCGAGCCCCCCGTTGGGCTCTGGGCTCAGCGTAGAGTCTGCTTGTCTCTTTCCCTCTGCTCCTCATCCAGCTTGCTCTCAATCTCTCTCAAATAAATAAATGAATAAAATCTTAAAAAAAAATAAAAGAATCAAAACAAAGCAGAAAAAACTAGAGGTGCCTGGGTGGCTCTGTCAGTTAAGAGTCCAATTCTCGATTTCGGCTCAGGTTGTGATATCAGGGTCGTGAGATCAAGCCCCATGTCAGGCTCTGCACTGGGCATGGAACCTGCTTAAGATCTCTCTCTCCCTCTTCCTCTGCCCCTCCCCACCTCTAAAAAAAAAAAAAAAGATTGAGTTTATCTGAATCATAACAACATCTTCCAAATGAGAGCATAATTTCTAGAGATAGAGAGAGAATGGGTTGTGGGCATAGCACAGCAGTGGGGATGGCGGGGGGAGGAGTGGGAGATGGATTCACATTTTCCAAACCAGAGTGTGGTGACTTGAAATCTCATTTACCAGTCTGGGGGGCGGGGGGGTGAGGTTATACTCCAATAACAAACAAAAATTTCAGTGGTGTAAAATAGTAAAGGTTTATTTCTCACTCACCCTTGATGGTATTCTCAGGTGGTGGGAGAGTTCTACTCCAGCCTGTCCTCACCCACGTTTCCAGCATGATGAGGGTTCCAGCGTCTAGAATATTGCCAGTCACCAGAGCAAGGAAATGGGGACATAAAAATCATGTACCTGCAAGACCTGAAGTCTTAGAGACTTCCGCTGGGAAGTGACACACATCATGTCTGCTCACGTTTCATTGGTCAAAGCAAGTCACATGGTTTGAAGGTTAACTTCAAAGAGATACAGATGTTCAGTCCTACCAGCACCTGGGAGAGGGGGGAATGATAGTAAGGACTGCCATCTTCATAGGCCTTTATCATAGTTCTCTTTTGATGTTACGCAAAGTGGATTGTTTCTAGAGGAAGAGGTAGAGGAGGAAGGACAAAATACAATGAAATTTAATTGATACTCTACTCCTTGGGCACTGCTTAGGTAGAGGCTAGACCAAAGCTTGCCCTGGTGTAGCAAACCGTGTGTTTCGCCAATAATGCAAATGAGTCTTAAAAATATGACTTAGGGAAAGGTTTCAAATCAGACTTGCGAGAGTTCTTCAGGAAAAAGGAAGGTCAGTGTCCATTGGTCAAACTGAGCCCTATTCTAACAGAGCATAGTTGAACCCGTAATGAATTAGTTTACTTCATACTAATCCATGGCTACAATTACACTCTGCATTCTAGATGGCCTCCTGAGAGCCTCATGGACTAATCGAAAAAGAGTGTCATTTAAGAGATGCCGGTTTAAAAAAAAAAAATCATCACCAGCCAAACCAGATTCGGCACCTATGACTTATGTGAGGAGCGGGCAGGAGCTTTGGCTTCACGGGCAGTAGGGTCAGAAGTTACGGTCATTGGGCGCCTGGGTGGCTCAGTTGGTTGAGCGACTGCCTTCGGCTCAGGTCATGATCCTGGAGTCCCGGGATCGAGTCCCGCATCGGGCTCTCTGCTTGGCGGGGAGCCTGCTTCTCCTTCTGACCCTCTCCTCTCATGCTCTCTCTCAAATAAATAAATAAAATCTTTAAAAAAAGGGGGGGGGGCGCCTGGGTGGCTCAGTTGGTTGAGTGACTGCCTTCGGCTCAGGTCATGATCCTGGAGTCCCGGGATCGAGTCCCGCATCGGGCTCCCTGCTTGGCGGGGAGCCTGCTTCTCCCTCTCCCACTCCCCCTGCTTGTGTTCCCTCTCTTGCTGTGTCTCTCTCTGTCAAATAAATAAATAAAATAAAATCTTAAAAAAAAAAAAAAGAAGTTACGGTCATTATCAGCAGTAGCACTGACGTACCAACCTTCACTCTGATACGTCAAAGTTCGGCTTACCTAGTCATTAAAACTCCAGCCGGTTACACCGAAGTGATCTTACCACGGTGAAATAAGTGAACAAAGATACTCATTACTCAGTAACCATCTAGTAAGCACCTACTGCGTACCTGGCACTGTTCTCGGAAACAAACACAAATTACTGCCCTGAAAGAATGAATGAGAATTTTAACCTTAGGTTAACCCGAAAGTGATGATTACAGTTCTTTATTGTTAAGTATCTTTTAACGAGGACTTTTCGGTTTAAACATCAGATAAAAGAGATGTTTTGGTCCTTGGGAAATGTGCGTCATGGCTGTGCGGTCGAGCTTCATGGCTAGCCGGTGTGCACAGGGTAGTCGCCGCCCCAGCAGAGCTGTTAGGACAAAACGCTGAGCCAGGAGCAGGAGAATTAGTCTCCTTGCATCCTCAGCTGACTTCCTATATCACATCAAGAAAGGCACTTGACTGCTCTGTGCTTAATTTCTCCATCAGTCAAAGGAAGGCAGTATTTCTTGCTCCTGTCCCCACCCCTCCCAGGGTGTTCCATGGATTAATTATCTACGATCTGGGAAGTGCTCTAAGTGCCTCATAGAAAGGAGTTTTTTCAAACGCAATGTTCTACTTTGAAATGCCCCTGGAGAAGCGAGGGCATGATTTTGGTGTCTGGCTTCCCCAGGTAGGATCTATCTCTCTGGCAATGCCACTCAATCTCACTCAGTGTTCATTTATTGAAAGATGGTCCTCAGGTAAGTTTGGAGACGCAAGCAGAATGACCATGGTCTCCTTCAATTACACACCTCCCCCAAATTCAGAGCAAATGCTTGTCTTAAACTTCTCTCCCCTCCCCCCTGAAGCCCGTGGTGGGCCATCTCTCCTCCTGCGACCAGCTCAGCCTCCCCTTGGGGGCATCTGTGACTGCCCCTCTCTCCAGCACTCTTGGTCCTGGTCTTCTCTTCTGCCCCTCTCTCTTCGTCTCAAGCTGCTGTCCCAACTTCTCCCAGCAACATACATCTTCTCCTTGCTTTAGGGGGGGAAAAAACCCAAAAAACAAAAAACTCTTCTCCCAGATGGATTTGGCCATTAAAACCCTTCGATAAGTAGCCCCTCGAAGAAGAACGGCAGGCACACGCTGCAATCCAGCCCTGCCCCGGGGTGGACAGGACAGTGGAAAGAGCGTGCAGCTGGGCGTCGGGACACCCGGGGTTTGATGTCTGCCCTGCCAGCACGAGTTGAGTGGCTTTCATCGAGTGACTCCCTCCGTCCGGGTCTCAGTTTCCTTGACTGGAAAACACCTAATCGGGATAAGATGCTTTCCAAGGTTTCGTTATCTGCCAACCAGCTGGCTTCCTCTAAGGAGAGGGCAGAGGGTAGAAATAAGTGCATAGGTCCTGGGTTTGAATTTAGACACTGCCACTTACCAGATGTGTGATCTTGGGCTCACTCCTCAGCCGTAAAATAGAGATGATAATAGGCATGTCACAGGGTTGGCGGAGGTATTAATGGAGGATGCAAAGTGTTTAAGTAATATTTGGCACTCAGGAGAGTGCCCTAAATGCTCATCATTTTTATTATTCCAGCAGGTGTCAGATATGCATTAGACGTCCCTACCACCGTTCTTGGCCGGGGGTCCTTCTCCGTCATATAAATTAAAGATTCTTGTAAGGATTCGTTTTCATCCTCTACCTGTTGCGCTGTGTGCAGAGAGCTGATAGCATGAAAGCTGAAGTAAATCACCCTCTGGGCCACGGGTGCCCGTTGGCAACCCTGCAGCGGCCATATGATGGAGAAATGGGGGACAGGGCAGGAATGGGGTGGAAAGGAGGGACGAAGTCCCAGAGCCTGCAGAAAGAGGAGAGGGCAGGGGTGATAATCAGATGATTCCATTCAAAGCAGCCAACACATGCTGAGGGACATTCCTGGATGCATAAGACTGGTGCTCAGCCCTGTGCTTATGTCCGTTGGGGGGGGGGGGGCGTTGCGTGCGCGTGTGTGTGTGCGCGCGTGTGTGTGCGTGCAAGCATTGCACATGCGTGCATACACACGCACCCACATGCATAAACCCATGCAGGGAGAGGTATAGAACTGTTTCAAAAGACTGTCTCAAGGAGCTTACAATCTAATTGAGAGACTGAGACAAGTAGCCAACAAATTTGGTTTAGTTCGGACTACAGTATGTGAAAAGGTAAGAACAAAAGAAGAGCCAAGAGGACATCTAGTCCTGTGGGGAGTCCCGGGGACAGTTTCCGCATGGGGTTGCCCCTGAAATGGAACCTTAGATGACTGGAAGCATTGCAACATTCATTCACTCACTCAAAAATTTATTGAATGCCTACTATGTATCAGGCACTGTTCTAGGTCCTGGGGAAGCAATGATAAAAAAAAAAAAAAAGGCAGACACAGTTCTTGGCGGTAGAATGGCGAAGAACATTTAGGACTTAAGAAAAGTAAAGGGCAGAGGCAAGAGCAGGTAAGCTGGAGCATGGCTGGGATGACAAGGAAGAAGCGGCAGTAGGGAAGGCAGGTGGGAGGGTTCAGATGCCAGGCAGTGAGCTTGAACTTCATTCGGGGAAGATGCGCGTGTCTACAGAAATGTGAGGAAGTCGAGCAGGGGGTGCCACGGGCAGAGCTGTGACTGAGCAAGCCTGATCCGCAGGAGCAAGCAGTGAAAGGGTCGGGGAGGGGACGGACGCATCACAGTCCTGGTGTGACGGACCCAGTGGTGCCCAAGGCGCAGCAAGGAAGAGATGGGAGAGCGAGCAGCAGGATCTGGTGGTGGAGAGGCGGGCTGCTGTCGGACTCACCTGGCTTGCCTTTTGTCGTTTGTGTTAGCCAGGCTGCTGCTTAAACTCTGGGCCTCTCTTTCCTCACCAACGAAACAAACCAACAAGCAAACACCACTGGAAAGTTGGTTTGTGAAGTAAAAATAAACGGCATCATTCTAGATGCTGGGTAAATAGTAATTATTGGGCATTGCAGGGATGAAATAAGTAGGACATTCACTCATTTAACTTTTCTTGCCTATGGCCTTATTTGCCTAAGGCAGGTACTGTAGCAGGTCCTGCAGACATACAGATGATCTTGACCCTCACCCTTGGTGACGGAGCAGAGTGGATGAAGGGTTCAATATATCTTTACAGGCTGGGGAGTAGGTGTTGCTGTTTAATGGGTGTACAGTTGCATTTTCGCAAGATGAAAAGAATTCTGGAGACGGATGGTGGTGATGTTTGCACGATAATGTGAATGGACTTAACACTACTGAACGGTGCACTTAACAATGGTTAAGATGGTAATGTTATGTTAGATATATTTTAACCACGACTCAAAATAAAATAAAAAATAATAAATGAGGGCAGACTTAAGAGGAGTTAACGTTTAAAAAAGAAGTCTTTACAGTTTCAAGTCTTTGTGACCCGGACTATGGTGGGAATCAACAGAGAAATAGGACAATCTAGATGATTCCATTCGGTGGGTAGATGGAGAGCTGGGTTGGTTTGGACACACGGAGCTTAACGTACCAGCCAGACACTGTGTTGAAGCCGTCTTGCCAGTGGAAAGAAACGTGAAGCAGGAGGCTGGCACAGAAGATGCTCATATGGGGACCATCGGGGCTGAGTGGGGTTGACACAGAGAAAGCAGATGTCTCAGAGCTCCATGGAGCACAGAGGAGAGAAGGTGAGAAGATGGTGGCTTTTCTCATGTCGAATAACGGGACTCTCCAGGAAAAGCAGACCAAACAGTGGTCTCAGTTAAAGCCAGCCACATAGGGGAGGAGGGTGACAAGGACAGGCACAAGGGGGAAGGAAGGTTCTAGGCCTCTGAGGCATCAGCAGAGCTGTACGGTCGGTGTGTGTGCAGCCTATCTCCTGATCCACCACCCATGGGCCTCACTTCTGCAGCTCTGGCCCATCTTCTCACCCCATCGCTGACACTCTTTCCTTCACCTCTTCAGACCCCTCCTGTCCCCATACCTCCTGCGTCCTCAGGACCTAAACTCTGCCTTCTTCCTCAAAATGGCAGTTCACACCTGTCGGCTTCGCTCTGCACATCCCTTCAACTCTAGCCCTGTGCCTGATTCTCTGGAGACAACTTTACCAGTCTAGGAGAAAGTGCAAATACTGACGTCATAACATACTATTCTATTATTAGATGAGTGACCACAATGGAGTGAGAAAGGGGAATGAGGGGATTGGGATTCTCATGTATGTGAGTGGGAGTATAAACTTGGTATAACCATTTTGGAGATGAATTTGATGATATTTATTAAAATTTTTAAGTGCATACCCTTTGTTTTGGGTTTTTTTTAAAAAGATTTTGACAGAGAGAGCACAAGCAGAGGGAACAGCAGAATGAGAGGGAGAAGCAGGGAGCCCGAGACAGGGCTCCATCCCAGGACTCTGAGATCATGACCTGAAGGCAGATGCTTAAGCTACTGAGCCACCTAGGCGTCCTCTCAGTGCATTCCCTTTGACTCAGCAATCCCACTTTTTAGTATGGAAGTATGGAATTCTATATATCTAGGATGCTTGTTGCCACATCCTGAAGGTTGCATCAGTGGGGAATTATGGAATATATTATGGGATATCCACTCAAAGATAACTGATCAGTCCCTGATAAAAATCTGCATTTCTTGGCCTACAGAGATTCTATGGTACAAACCAATATGCAGAGGGTAAGTCCATAAAACAAATATATATATACACACACATACACACATATATACTTATACATAGATATATAGAGATGCCTTTGAACAACAGAAAGAAAATCAGGAAAAACATGCATCTAACTGCTAATACTGATTATCTCAAGGGGATAAGAATTCTTCGGCAGACATGGGAAGGGAAAAGGGTAGAAATTTCACCTCTGTATATAATGTTTTTTAAAAGTAGCAAAATTTGAAGGGGTGATTTTTCTTTTAAGTATTTATCAATATTTTTCCACATAAGGTAAACTTAAAATGAAAATGAAAAAATATTCTTGATAGAGGGACTCTCACCGGCAGTTTATTCTTTCATACCCGGCCATGACAGAGGATTCTGACAAGCCAATGGATTGGCTGCATCTGGGTCACCTGATAACCCCCGTCCAGTCAGAAGTGGGACAAGAGCAGGAGGTACTCCACGGGGCCAGGTTGGGCTGTGGTGAAGGCAGTTTCGCTTGGAAGGGTTTGTGGAAACGCAGATAGATACCAGCGTGAAAATGCCTCCTACTTCCCACCTTAGCCAAGGACATCAACTTGGGAAATGTCTACATTTCAGGGACACGTAAAGAGGAGAAGACATGAGGGAGGTCAAAAGAAAACTAAAATAGTGCAATGCAGAGAGGGAAAGGTGCCAGTAGAGGGAAGAAATTAAATAGGAAGAGATATGAGCAAGCTATTCCTTGAGTAAGAATTTACCAAATGATTACTATGTGTGGGTGTTATCTCAGGGCTGGGCATATGGCACTGAACGAGGCAAGTGAGATCCTTACTTTTACAGAGTTCATATTCTCTCAGGTGGGAGGCACGAAGGTGGGGGTAGAAATTGGCATTAGAAGTTAGGAGCCAGTTTAGCTGCAAATGATAGAAGACCCAACATAGCAATAGTTTAAGCAAGTTACAACCTAATTTCTCTGTCACATGAAAGTCCAGAGGGATATGACCCAGGACTGCTAGGGTCACATGATGATGTCATCAAAGACTCCAGATCCTGTCATCTTGGTGCTCTGGTGCCCTAGGGATGATGCTTTCACCTCAGAGTCCAATATGGCTGCCTAAGTCCTAACAATCACATTCACATCCCAGCTGACAAGAAGAAGGAAAGAGGATAAAAAGAGTGCTCCTTCTCCTTCTAAAGACACTTCTACTTATATTTGACCAGAACTGAGACACGTGTCTACACCTCACTGGGATATGTGGTCTTGTTCTGACTGACCACGCACCTGGCTGAAATTTGCGGTTCTGCTGTTAGGGAAGAAAGAGAGAATGAATAGCAGGAGGAACCTGCTTGTCTCTGCCTTAGGAAGAAATCAGAAAATAAGCAAAAAAATATATATATATATATATATATCACCGAGGAATCAATGGTTTGATGAGTAAAGTCCTGTGGAAAGAAACAGAAGATGAGGCTACTCGAAGTAGAGTGGCAACATAAGGTCCCTCCACAGAGATGAGATCTTAGCTGAGACCTGAACGACAAGAAAAACCAGCCAGTTGTGGAAACATCTGGGGGAAGAATATTTCAGGCAGAGGGAAGAGATAGAACAGAGGCCCTGAGGCAAAAGCAAGCTGGAAATGAATGAAAAGGTCACCGTAAGTGTGCCCACAGGACAGAGTCATGTCTGAGGGGATCTAAGAGGGGCAGGAACATGAGTGGGGCTTATTAGTACTCTTTCTTAGAGACGTTGTGTGCACATGCATGTTCATGTGTGTGTGTGTGTGAGAGACAGACAGCCAGCAGACAGAGGCACTCTATCTCACTCAGCTGTGTGTTCATCTGCCCCAGACTTTCCAGATTCAAAGTGTCAAGTGGATGAACAGTTTGGAAAGTCAGAGATGGAAATCGAATCTAAACCTATCATGAGAATCATTATAATAAAGTTTCTGCTACCCAGAGCTATGTGCCCTCTTCCCTGTCAGTATCCACTGGACCCCCACGGTATCTTTGCTGAGGGGGAAACTTGGGCTGTTGGGGTCGACGACCCTGCAGTATTTCTATGCAATCATATGCAATATGTTCTGATTACAGTCTCTCTTTGGCCCCGTGGCCACTTCCTTGTGTGCCAAAGGCTAGAAATCCAGACCTAAACTGTTGTTCTGTTCCGAAGGCAGCTTGGCCAGAAGATAGAAGCCATTAAGAATTGCCCATTCATTCTGCTCAGGGGCAGGCAATGCCCAATTCCAATGAAGCCAAATTATTTTGCAGCTACTGTGTAATTTAATTTTCACAGCATCCCAGGAACTGGGTGAATGGGTGTTATTCCCACTGTACTGGTGGAAAAAAGAATTGAAACACAGGAAAATAATTGATTGACCTAAGGTGAAGAAGCAAGGTGACAGCATCGTGAGACTCCCTACCTTCCGTTGTAAATGCTTTGTCTGCTTGACCACACAGCCCCCTGAAAGGGGTGGCTCCTATTTGAGCCACAGGTCACTAACATAAAACAGCCAAGGGATCCTTGCTCTGTTGCCTGCTAAGGTGACCCGTTCTGCTCTCTGGAACCTGATGCACGATCATGGTGTGGACAGGGTTATACCCTGAGACCTGGGGATTTCTGATTTGTACAGAGACCGGCAACATTCCAAAGAGAATTTCCACCAAGTACCCCATTTTGAGGCAAAGCGGTGGTATAGTTCCTATCCTAATTATGGCCAGGTCAAGGCAGCGGGATGGGAGAAAGCAGAAGGATCCCATTAAAATCTGGGCTGGTGGGGAGCAAACTAATGCCCGTTACCTCCCTGGGTACGTGACACTGTATTCACACGATTAAAGGATATGGGTGTAAAGCAGAGACTCATGAGTTTCTTTCAATGATCTTTCATAAAGTTACTTCAGGCTGCATGCTCCTCTTTTATTGCTAACAAAAGGGGATTGTGCTTGAATTCCTTCCAGTGTCTGGGTGGTGGTGGTTGTTTTTTTCCCCCACCCCCGAAGTGAACATTCTGCTCTCAGCTTCACAGGTGCACAGCACAGCACCGTGATATCTCATAAAACCAGCTCCAGCCAAGGCGCTCACAGACACGATGGCT
Organism: Mirounga leonina; assembly: GCF_011800145.1. NCBI lineage: Eukaryota > Metazoa > Chordata > Mammalia > Carnivora > Phocidae > Mirounga > Mirounga leonina. The sequence continues at coordinate 42,151,703 of NW_023270451.1, forward strand.
GAATTTATGAGGCACACATCGGCCTGTCCCCGCAGGGGGCAGGGCAGGCTCAGGGGGACAGATTAAGGAGCTCCTTGCTTCTATGTTACCAAGTCAAATGAAGTGCGGGCCAGGTGTCCCTACGACACACTCCCTACTAATAAACGTGGGTCTCGTGTGAAAAATGATCCCGAGCCCTTGAATCAACTTTCATCGTAGACAGCAATCTCATCAAGGGTGTGAATCTGCCGAAAAATCAAGACGCTCCCAGCAAGGACTCCGTTCAGTCTAGCTTTAAGGGCGGGCCCCTTTCGAGGTTAGGCGGCAAATACAGTGGGCCAGATGTTTTCTTCGCCTGAGACTCAGTTTGGAATTTTATCACACAGGCCAAAGCCCCAAGGGCACAACTGCTTGTGTGTGTCTGGTGTGAGGATGACTTGGCTTCGGGGACAGGGAGACCCCAACTCAAGTCTCAAGCTTCCTTCTTTAGCTTTGCGGCCTAGGCAAGTCTCTCTCTTCTCTGTCACACAGGCTCGTATTTCCCACCTCTGTGCGCTGGCGAGGGTCGAATGAGATGGCATATGTATAGTCAGTCCTCCACTTGCAGCAGATGCTCAATGGTTGTAGACGTTAATAGTATCAGGTGTGAAAGGAGAACACTGTATAGCAACTGGGCTTTTTCCAAGCAGTTCTTAGAGAAATCTCAAGAAGCCATATCAGAATAAGTTGAAGTCAGGAGAACATGTCCAGGCCCTCACCAGCTCTCATAAGGACATCCCTGTGTGTTTCCATCTCCTCGACAGCTGCCTCCCTTAATAAACTCGTCCCCTCCCCATTCAGGCTCCAGTGCTCCTGCTAAGGCCCTCAGCTGTGCGTCAGCTGAGCCAGTGACTTCTAGAGCCAGCTTCATCCACAGAGCCTCACGAGACGAAGCTCGGTTTCCTGGCTCTTTCTCCATTCAGTGCCATCGCTGGATAAAAAGTGCCATCAGTGAATCAGTGGTGGCCTGGCACAGAGCGCTGTCTGAGCACACAACACAGAGAGCCATGACACATCATGGCCATTCTCCTGGGGACAGCAGGCAGCCAAGTCCTAGAGACTTTCCCTAGGAGAGCCCCAGACATGTTAATAACTTGGAAAGAGAAACACCTAGGAGGAGGGGGCGCATGATAAATGGTTTATTACATCAAGGAACCATCAGAAAAATTAATTAGAAGGTAAAAGGGAATGAAAAGAAAGAAGTGTGACGGCTCTCTCCGGCCCAGTCACTTTCTCTCGGATCCAAGAAGCTGTGGGGTGTGATTTAACATGATACATTAAGGTGTCACTCGCGTTCGTAGGGCGCCGCGCACCATGTGGCGTGAGGTTACCCTGCCGACGCACAGCTCTGTATCCGAATCAGGCTGACTGTGCCCCGCACGTGAAGGACTGGGGGTTCCTCCTGCTCCCTCCCGGACACGCAGCCTGCTGCCGCTGGGTGTACCAGCCGAGGGGAGTGAGGTCCCTGTGTTAGCTGACCCTGCTCCTTGGCTCACCTCTTACAAAGGATCGGGTCGCAAATAAAATGCCTCGGAAGCACTGTTCTGCAAAGTGGCCTTCCTTCCTTGTCTGCGTGGGCAAAACGAACTGCAGTCAGTGCTGCTCTGGCCACCCCACTATCCGAGGAGAGGGCTTTTGTTGTTTACTCAGCCTGACTGGTTGCCTACGTTGACTACACTTTCTGGAAACTTCTCCACTAGGGATTTCACCGAGCAGGGGTGGAAGCCTTCAGGGAGAAGATTTTTGTGCTCTCAAATTCATGGAATTAAATACGACAAACCCTCCCAGGATGCCTGCTGTTGGCAAAGGACCGTGCTGAACTCAGTGGGGTGCAAAAGGAAGCATGCTCTGGGAACTCACCGCACGGAGGGGAGGCAGACACACCGGGCCAAAGCCTCCAAAAGGTTCAAACACAAAGTTTTAGGGCACAGGGGGAAGACACTGACCTTCCATTTGGCCAGATTGTCTATACTTCTAGAACTACCTTGCTGACCACAAAAATCCAGCATCTTGCATTGCACTGCACTGCCTGGCCATCAACAACACTCAGACAACATTGGCCACATAAATACTGCCTGGAGAAAAGAGGAGCTGGCTATGGAGGGTAAGAACATTCCAGAAAGGAGAAACTGCTTCAGCCAAAACTCGTAAGCTTTGTCAGGGAACAGTGAATACCAAGTATACTGCAAGCTGGGCCAGGGTTGGGGGTAGGTAATTAGCAGAGACAAATTTAGAAAGGCGGTCAAGGTTCTGGAAGCTGGGGGACATATTCAAACCCACTTTCCAAATATATTTCAGAAGACCTGCTGAAGCTGACACCTTCCAGAGTGCAATTTAGAAAGAAATTAGCTGACCCTCCCCATGGCTTCTTTGTCCTGTCTCTCATAGCATTGAGCACAACATTTCATGTGTCACAAGTAGGTGTCAAGCATGGAGAAACAGAAAGAGCCACAGTCAAGCCACTGATTTCTGGAACCACCTACATGACAGCGGTTGGGGTCAATTTGTGGAAGAAAGTGTTCACGTGCATACAGTAGATTCCAAGAGTTCAGGCGTTGGAGCCAAATGGACCTGATTTCAAATCCAAACTCTGCAACTTTCTACCCCAGGACCTTGGGCAAGTTACCTTCCTTTGCTGGGCCTCCATTTCCTCATTTGTAACTCCGAGAAAGTACCTCCAGTGTCATCTGGCTACTGTTCGGATGAAATAAAAGGATACATCGGCCTAGCCTGTAATGGAAGGTGTTCGGTACATGTGAGCTCTTCTTCCCCGCCTTTCTGTTTTAAATTTGTTTCCATGCTGCGCACAATTAAAAGTTTACGATGTTCTAAAACTGGTTTTCCAATTTAGGGGCAGTAAATTGTAAGTCGCTGCTATTTTCCTGAAATGACAGTCTTTAGATTAGAGTCTGCTGGATTTCTTTTCAATTGCATTAAATTCTATTTACTGCATTTCTAATAAGACGCCGACATGTCTAGGAAGAACGTACGATGGCGGATTCTGACTATGAAAGCTACCTACGGGAATAATAACACCCCAGACCACCGTCCACTCACTTGTCCCCATGGACTCAGATGAGGATATTGTTAGCAAATGGGTCAGACACCTTCGAGTTTAACACTACTGTGCTCATTGGTTCGATCAGAATCAATGGCCTTGTAGAACCTTCCAGAGATACTGAAATGAGCACATTTTGGTTAAATTGCCATGGGGCGTACTGATGTGCTTTTCACGGTTCCCAGGTGGGAGCATGGCCATCAGCTGCTGGCCCCACCGAGGCCAATGGGACCATCCCACTTACCTCAGATCTCGTCCACACACGGGGAGGAAGAAAGCAGGCTCCTGAAGTTCTGTCAATGAAAAAGACCTGTTTACTTTAGCCCGGTCAGAAGGAGGCAGTCAAGGGCTGGAGCCCATGAGGTGAGGAAGAGCCTGTGTAGGCCCTGCCCCCCTGGCACTGACGGCCTGCTGATGGCCCCAGCCAGGCCAAATGTCCCTCACCTCTGAAAACTAGCTGTCTGGGCAAAGACTTTTCTGCATCTCTGTTACACAGTGAAGGTTTTTATGCGGTGTAAAAGCCAATGACTATAGGAAAGGCAAATAAGCCCTGAGCACATGTTTAATTTCGACTCTTTCTCCAAATACTCTAATGAAATCTGAAGAAGCCTGCTTTTAACAAGTGACTCCCCTTGTACAGCCGTCAGACCCTTCCACCTGGGATCTTCGTGCCCTCTGAAGCCCCCTGGCACCCTTCTTTAGAGGGCTTGAGGGTGGCACGGGGTCCACCGCGGCCACTTAGTCTTAAGGGCACGAAAGAGAAGGAAGCACGAGGAGGCTTGAAGTAACCCATTGCTCAGTAGGCCAAGCCAAAGGAGGCCACGAGGAAGAGAAGCCCCGCCGAGCAAGGTAGAAATACACCCTTGGGCTACACGGAGGCATGCAGCTTCCAAGCCACACGGAGGGTGCTAGATGTGTCCGAGCGAGTGTCAGGACTAGGGGACCCGTGGTCCGTGGTCTCATGGGCCTGCTGGTGCCTTCTGGCAAGCTTGTCTTTGTGGGTGAGGAGGTTTCCCTGCATCTTTTCTGTTTCCTGCGCTGGGTACGCGGGTGCCAGGGAGAGGGGGCAGGCTGAGCAGAGCGCGGCTCCGTCTGAGGCCCCCCCTGCAGCAGGCACGTGCAGCCGGAGCCCCCCCAGCCTGGCACCTGCCCGGCCCGCTGAGGGCGAGGCTCGGGTCCGAAATAGGAAATAGGGCGCAGAGCAGATGAACTTAGAGGGAAGGAACCCCTGGGGGCTGGTACAAATTTCCTTGTGTGGGAAAAACACAAAAATGAAAGCAAGAGCACATTTAGGCAGTGCTTGCCCGGGAACAAAGTTGATTCTCTGATGCCCTGCAGATGTCAGGGGCTCTGAATGTGCTGACAGGGAGAGATGGGGTGAGAGGCTGAACCCCATGAAGGGCAAATGCATGCTCGCCAAGGCCTCTTGGCTTTCGCTGAACGGAGGTGCCCTTTCCCAAGAGCGTGACAGGCGTCAGCGGGGGAATGGTCAGAAACGTTTCCTCCTCAGAGCAGAACCCGCTCCAGGTGGTTGCGGCTTGGCTAGCTGTGGGATGTTTCTGGATGTCTGCCCGCACGTCCCACATAGCATTCTGAATATGTGTGAACAGTTATGCAAAATTCTCCCTTTTTCTTGCCAAGAGCAAAGAAATGCTTAGGACTGATTTCCTAAGAGTAGAAAGGGCTGGATCCCTGACCATTTTATTCAGAAACCAGTAGAATTTACGAATGACCAAATTTAACTAACTGCAGAGCAGGCTGGCTTAAGTCATGTGGTTGAATGGAAAGAACTGGGGTTTAGAGTCAGGGTAGGCTGTTCACGGATAGTCCCCCAGGATAGGGTGTGAGCTTGGGCACACCATTCAACTTCCCTGAACCTCCATTTCCTCCCCTGTGCCATGTAAGAGTGCCTCTTATCGTAAGAGTGGCCAGGACAACGACTCCCAGACTTTGGAGTCACGACATCTGAGGGTCTTTACAAAATACTGATGTCCAGACATTCTGATTTCACTGGTCTGGGGTGTGGCCTGGGCGGCAAGATTCTAAAGGTGCCACCAAGGGATTCAAATGTGCAGCAAAGTTTGGGAACGATTAGCCTCAAAAGTACTAAGTGTTCAACAAATGTTTGTTCTCTCCAGGACCAGCTATGTAATCTGTGGGGCCCACTGTTTGAAAATTTTTCATAATTTCCAGACGGTGACAGCAAAGCATTAAATCAAGCTCAGGGTTCTTGTGAGCAGGAGCTGACCCCTGTTTTCTACCTTCCTCTCATTTCTAGGAGGGTGATTCCCCACACTAAATTATAAAGGAAAAGAAATCACACAGTGGGCAAAGGGAACAAGAAATGAGACGATCCGGGGTAGTTGTGGTGGGGTCTCCGGCTAGCAGGGTTTGCAGGATTTTTCTCGCAAAGCCAGGGACCTGTCCAGAAGCAAATGCCTTCGTTGTGAGGTTCTGAGGGTGGTACTGAGAAGGCTTTCTACAAACGTAAGCACAGGGCTCATGCCCACCTCCTCACCAGTCCTCATCAGCTCGTATGTGTCCATACACAGTAGCAGGAGATACCACGGCTCCAAAGCAGGGATTCTCTGCAGGAAGTGTTATGTGTGGGAGACAATTCTGTGATATCAAGACACAGGCCTTACAGGAAAGGCGGTGCAGCAATGAAAAGAAATTTTGCAAGAAGGATGGGACACACTGCATCTCCAGAGAGAAGCCAGCCAAAAATGGCAACCTGGAAAATGCAACCCACTAGACCAGCTATCCGGCGTGCCCTTTGGGGTGGCATCACTCATTTTGGGGTCTTGATGCTGACTTTCCTTCCTCAACCTTTTCAAGGGTACCCAGGACTCCCTTAGGGCCCCTTGATCCTTTAATGGTGCTTTACTAGACTAGGGGAGAGGCGGGGAGAGAAGGGGAGCTGGTGTGTGCCTGTGATCTCCTTAGAAAAAACACCCCGGGATCGTGGGGCTGGTGCCGCCCCCTGCCCCGGGCCGCAGTGATTTAGTGAAAGGCATTTACGGCAACAAGTCACAGGCTCTGTAAATGCATCAGAAATGGGGTAATCTTGCAGAGAATTTACAGCTGTCTGGTCCCCACCCCACTGTCTGGTCTTGGTCCTTAGGCGGGTTCACACAAAGGATTCAATGATTTCCACTCTGTCAACAGAAACCCAGAGCATCTGGGCCTGGGCCCAGCTGGTGGCTCGAGCCTGACGCTACGCTGTCAATTGCAGAGTTAGAGGAAACAATTTGGGGAACATTGATTGAAAAACGATCAGGGACAATGAAAAATCTGGGGATTCCTCCTAGTTTCAAAATGGGAAGAGGAAAATGCTTGGCTCTGAGGACACTGTGTGGACTTTTCATCTGCCGTGAGGACACTCAGTTTGGACACTGAGGGACTCCGCCCTTCCGGGACTCTGGCTTTCATCTCACCTCTTTGGGATTTGGAAGAGAACAAAGCAAACCTTGTCCAGCCTCTGCCCCTGGTCCCAGACTATGCTCAGCCTTTCTCTCACTAGTCCTCTGACTCAGGCCACTTGCTCACCCCTTGGAGGGTGAGCCCTGCCTTTGTGAAATGCAGATAATCAGAGGGTCGGTCCTGAGTTAAATGAGATGATGCACCATCTCAGCACTTCCTGGAGCACAGGGAGAGGGCTCAGTCAATGTTAGCTCTTTAGGTATCCATGTATCTTCCTCACAGAGAGCCTAGAAGGGCAGGACTGTTACTCTTCCCATGCAGTAATGAGAAAAGTACGACTTAAGAGAGGTTAAATAACGTAGTTAGTGGAAGTTCCAAGATCAGATTCCAGGTCCGTCGGAGCCTTGGCGACACCAAGTGCCTCCCCCGGCGCAGGGGTCCACCAACTATGATTTCGACCCTAGGCTCACCCTCCCCAGTTCCGAGCTTGCGTGTGTAAGCACGAAGATCTAAGGAATCTAAAAGGCCGGATGGAAGAAGGAAGACAGAATAAAAAGGAGGAAAAACAGCTCACGCGGATCATCTCACTAACTGGAAAATTTTTTTAGAAAGGGAAAAAAGGGGCAACTTTGCTCTCTGTTGGGGCGATGAGGCCATGGTGAGGAGACGGCGGTGAGCGCGGCCAGTCCAGGGAGTCGTGGGCACCAGGGTCTCCAGGATGGCTGCTGGGCCCCAACGCCGGAGCTGAGCGGGCGGCCGCGCTAGAGCGGACTTTTCAGTTCCGACAGAGGCCGGCCCCGAATTCGATCCTTGGCCTGGAGTGGGGGGCGGGCGGGGGGGGGGGCAGAAACAACAGACCCGGGGCAGAAAAAGGCCACGGGCGGCCTTCCAGGCCGGCTCCCGCCCCTCCCGGCCAGAGAAGGAGCGAGGGCGAGACATGGCGAGCGCGCGTGCGCACACAGCGCCGGGCTCACGGCCCGCAGGTGGCTTGGCGGCCGCGGCCGGAGGGCCTGGGCCGCAGCTCAGCGGCTCGGCGAACAGTGGAGCGGCCTTTCATCGTTTCTAGCCTGCAACCTGGGAAGTGTTGGCAACAGAGCAAAAATGGAGAGGCTGCTGGCAGCCGAATGACAGGCTGGAGAGCAAGCCTCCACCCACCTAAATGGTTAAATGGCCGGTTTGCCAAGGCCACTGAGCAAAGTGTTACCTCACCACGGGGCAGATTAAAATATGCATTTTCTCCTAATTGAGCATAGTGAAATCAGCCGGAGGTCCTGTCACCAGTGCAGGAATGAATTGTCACAGCACGAAACACGCTACTCGACAGAGCATCTATTATATGGGAAAAAAAGAGCCAAAGAAACTTCCTTCACGTTGGAATTTCCACCGATTTGTTGGCGGGGGGGCTTGGAGAAGCCTCTGTGAAATGGTCACCCAGCCATCCCAATCTTCTCGAATGGCAGCTCCTGATCTAATCGTAGCATCTTGGGCCTGTGGCATACCACATGCATGGCAAGGTCTGGTTTGTAAATTGGGCAAGAGAGCTAAAAACTCTTTATACTGATTGTCCCTTAAAAAAAAAATGTTTTATATACTTCTATGTTTAAATATATATTAGGGCAAATGTATGTAAGGCAAATCCTATTTTTCTGCTGCTTTCCATTACAAAATTAAAAGTGTGTCCTTATAAGAAAACAGAAAATCCCATGACAGAAGAAGTCCATCCTATCCACCAGTCTGGTATAGGACTGGAAAGAGCCGTTTAGGGCAAGGACCAACTCGAACGCCTCTCTCCCTCACGCACATCCCTGGGGGATGCTGACACCACCTGGGCATGAAAACTTCCATGACAGGCTCATTTCAGGGAAGGCCCCTCTGCCACCACTGGATGGTGTTAGTTATGAGACCTGTCAAGCTGCGTTGACATCAACACTCTGCAACAGACAGAACCTATGTTTAACATCATAGCCCTGGATATTTTTAACAGATTCATAGTACTTTCTCGTTCTTTCTTTTTTGGTCCTCATTTCAGATTGTCTACAGACACTTCACTCTCCTATTGCCCTTCAATTCCTCTCTTCAGTGGAGGCAGCCATGTGAACTCAACGACAGGGCCTTTGTGGCCCAAGACTGCATTTCACATGGGTAGCAGACACCCATGGGGTTGGCATCCCTTGAGCTTACAGCCAACTGAACCCCACTGTCGTTTTCATAGGAAGCACCGTTCTTGCATCTCAGTAACAGATTCTGTGTATCTAAATGTAAGGGTGCATTTATTTTTATTAGCTTCCTTGTTATGGTTTCAGCCATGTTTTAACCCAGTTGAGGACATTTTGAATCTTGATGTGTCATCAGTAAAGTATCTGTTTCTCCCACTGGTATCCTATACCTATGAACTGGGTAAGCGGATTGCTTTGCGTTCAACCAAGTCAATGAGAAAATATTCACCAGAGTTCAAGCACAGAGCCTGTGGCAGCCTCTAGAAGCCTCTCCATGTCTGACAGAACTCTCCTGACTTACTAAGTCAGCTGTTTGCCAGAAGTCTTTCTAGACTGAAGCTTCTTGGAGGCAGGGACTATGGCCACTCAGTAAACATTAGTGACTAAATGCAATGGAAAAAATCTGAGTTCTGTTTATTCTTTTATTAAGAAAGATGATCAGGGGGAGCCCAGGGGCTCAGTCGGTAGAGCATGAACTCTTGATCTCAGGGACATGAGTTCAGGCCCCAGTTCAGGCATAGAACTCACTTAAAAAAAAAAAAAAAGAAGAAGAACAATCATACATTAGTGTAAGCCTTAAGCATGATTACAGGTAATCATATAGAAAATACTGTGTCCAGGATCCTGAAAAAATGCATGACATAGAAAATGTAGCCCATATATAGAAATGCAAATACAGTATCTTTTCCTGGAGACACAATGGCCTATAATGACTTCTTTCGTTCTAAGAAATGATGGGAGATAAAAATAGACTAATTAGCCTTAATTAACACATTTCCTTATTATTCTTCCCTGCTGGTGACATTAGCTTATGTTCAGTCTTTGGTAGTAACACATACATCTCATTCTTGGACTTTAAAGCCAGGGGCCCTGACAGGAGATGTGGGTAAAGAGCCTGACATCTGCTGATCCACTCAGGGTCCTTGGGAGGTCCTTTGTGGTCCCGCAGGTTCCTCTGCCTCCAGAGTTCAAGCACAGAGCCTGTGGCAGCCTGGCCCCTGGGTTGCCGGAGGTCAGCAGCAGGGGAAGCCAGCAGTGAGGGCGGACCGCACGCGTCCCTCAGAGGCCCCAGCATGGGATCTTCTTGTCCCTGGCCACTGCGACTCCAGTCCTATGTTACTTGATTTCCGATGCTTCTTTGCCCGGCTTTGTAGTTAAAATACCACTGCAGTACTGGGAGACTGACTGCAGGGACAGCAAAAATGAGTAACAGCTGACATTTATTGGTTGTTTACAGAGTGTGTATGCATTATCATACCCGATCCTCACAAGAACCTGGAGGTTCTACCTCTAACGGAGGGTGTAGTATTATCCCCTTCATGGGGGCGGAACTGAAGCTTAGGGCATGGGGGTCAATTGCCCAAATCATGAAGCAGAGTCGTAGCCTGACTCCAGATGACTAGCTCCTGACCACGAGGCTACACCGCCTTCCTTCTCAGTCTATAATGGATGCAGTTTGGTTAAATTTAATCCCACAAGCAATAACTGAGTTCCCATCACGTGTAGACACTGTGTTAGATGGCGTTTCTAGTCAAAAGGCAAAATTCCTAACTGTGGGGACCTTACAGCCCATGGAATTAGGTTTTGCTATGGTAACAACCTCAAAACCCAATTGACTTAAAATATCCGAAGCTTATGTGAGAACTCAAGCTACACATCCATTACAGATCAACCAGGGTCTCTGCTCACTATGATCACTCGAGGACACAGCCAACAAAGCAGCCACCACCTCGAACATTGAGGTCTCTCAGAAGAGGGGAAGAGAGAGACATGGAGGGCTCGTGCTCATCCCAGAAGGGACACACATTCCTTCCACTCCCTACACATTGTCCATGATGCAACCATGGCTCCACACACTTGAAAAGGGGCCCAGTAATATGATCCCATGACAATGACCACCACATGGAGACTGAGACTTGCTGCCTCATAAGGCAGAATATTGTACATCATAAGCTACACGCTGTATGTCAAAAGGGCCTAGAAAATAATTTCCTCTTGTGGGATCAGGAAAGGCTTCATGGAAGAAGGATGGGCTTTGCAAGATACACTTATCTTGCAAGACTAGAGCCAGCAACACTTGGGGTGTGGTGGGGTGAGGACCTAGGTTGAGAGAAGAGTAAAAGCAGAGGCTTGAAGAGGGGAAGGGGAGGCCACTGGGAGTAATAACACGGTCTAGAGCACAGAGGGCAGGTGGTGCACAACAAAGACAAGGTGGAAAGCTGGACTGAGGCTACATGGAGAAATCTGTTGTTAATTTGGGGCCTGTGGAAGGCACTGGAAGGGGCAGCTGAGACATGATCAGAACTGGGTTTTAAGAAGTTTCTTCAGATAGCAGCGGCAGAGAGGGGAGTTTTAAGTGAAGGCTTCAGGGGCAGGGAAGAGGCTGTTGCAATCCCTTAGGTGAGAGAGGAGGAGGGCCAGGGCCAGGGGGCCAGTGAGGATGGAAGGTAAAGGATGGGTGAAAATACAACCCCCAGAACCCCAGAGTCAGACGTGCTACCAGGCTAGATAGTCAAATGTAATCAGAGGTAGTAGGAAAGGGAGGGAGAAGGAGAAGAAAGAAATGCCCTGATTTCAAGGCTGCGTGAGGTTCAGGATGACCAGCGGCACCTCCTGAGAAGCCACGAGTGGTTTCTACAGCAAGGTCAAGCCAAGTTCTACTGCTGTGGAAAACAGGACGCCCCCATCACATAGACGTCTTCCTAGGCAAGAGCTTGTTGCTAACCCTATAAAATATGCTCTTCTCCCAGGAACATTTGAATTAAGTCACTATTTACCTCCTAAGTGTGCAGTCGGATTTGTGTGCTAACCCTTATACATCAGCACTGACCATGGAAAAGTCTTTTACAACCTGTACTTAGTACGGCGGCCTGACGCTGGTGTGAAAATACGCTTCCTGTCTTCCTTGGACTTAGAGGCATATATATTTTATGAAAAGATTTTTCGAAACATTAAGGAGAGACCATGTGTTGGTGAGTTTCTTCTATATGCATGAACGAGAATTCAATTCAGGAAACCTGAGACAGATTATAGCGGATTTTGCGGAGTCAGCGCTGTGTTTCACACCGATCGCTATCATGAAATCCAAGGTCTAATTAACCCTACTTAGATAGAACTACAATCAAAATCCACTGAGGTTAAGGTTATTTGTACTTCAATCCAGTCTCGCACACATCAGAGAAGCTTGGCAAATACCCCATCTAATCTGCCTTGCACAGCACGTGTATCTGTGAAGCCTTAAGATCTGCTCTGCAGTGAATATAAAGCTTTGTTTTATAATGAATCATATGCATCAGTAAACATACTTTAATGCTTCCGTGATGTTGTCTTATAATTAGATCAGGAATTCCAGACAGAGTAGTAAACAGGAGAATGCAAAGCCTGGAAACAGGAGTCTGCTTTCTCTTAGGATTTTTTTTTTGCATGTCGTGGAAAGCATATTGATTCCATATTGAAGGAGTAGGATCTTGGAGTGTGAATTCTAGATAACCACGTAAGGTCTTGCTACTTGAGTGTGATCTATGGCTCAGCAGCATCAGCAAGACCTGGGAGCTTGTTAGAAATGCAGAATCTCAAGCTCTGCCTCAAACCTACTGAGTCAGAATCAGCACTTTAACAAGATTGCCAGCTGAAGTCTGAGAAGCACTGACAGGAGGGACCCAGCACAGCAAGTGGACTAAAGAAATTTCAGTGACACGTGACCTGCAACAAGCCAGAAGCTGGGTCGGTTTCAGCCAAACCTCTGGATTTCTCTAAATCCGGAGCGCTCCACTGTGTCATTATCTCTTCACTCTCTTTCCGCTGGAATTTCTTGACAAAATTATTGCTGTCTGATACTGTTCTCCTGGCCAGTGGAAAAGATGCAATTCTTTTCAGAAGGTTGACAATTTTTTCCACGAATACACATTTTGGCTCCTTAGTTCCATTGTAGGCTCTTCAAAAGTAAGGACAGTTTAGTCTTTCTAGACTAGTCTTCTAGACTAGACGTGACCTTTCTAGTCTTCCACTAGAGTCCTTCTATTTTAAAGTGGTTAGAGACTGTCCAGTCTACTTAGCACTTCTCAGCTTTTTGACACTTATGCTCTATTTCGAAAAATGTGAAGATTTCATGTCCTACTGTTCAGTGAAAAAAAGCAAAGTCCAAAGGAGTATTTGGAGTATGCTACCCTTCCTGTTAAAAAAGGGTGGGGGGGATATAGGAACATACCCAGGTGTCTACTCACTTATGCAGAAGAAATGCAGAGAGGATTAACCAGAAACTAAGGGTGTAGACTACATACAGCAGGGGAGGGGGCAAGAGTGGAGAGAAAGGGGGTACAGAAGAGGGGAGGGAGAGAGGAGGAAAGAGCCATCCTTCTCTGAATACATCTTAAGTACAGCTCTGACTCTTAGCAACACATATCCCAAAATAAATAAATAATTTAAAGCAACCAGAATGTGGGGGGGGGGCCCAAAATGGAATACAAATACTAACAATACTTCTAGCTCTACTGCAAATGAACAACTACATTGAAGGAATGGGGAAGCTAATAAACTGTGGGAAAGAGGGTCCTGACTGGATACTGTAAGACTAAAGACAATGAGGACTGTAGGTAAATGCCGTGACCTAGTTAGCCAACGTGTTTCTCACAGGACTATCAGCTAGCAAGTCCGGAACTAATCTATGTATATAATAGAGTTAACAAGTAGGTAAACACATCACACATCATGAAAGCGGTGGTTTTCGCTGTTGGAGAAAGATGTTACAAGTAAGAAAGGGGACAAGTATAAAACGATCGCTGGGATATATAGTTTGGAAATATATATATCTGGAGAGAGAGACAGAGAAAGAGAGAGATGAGGGCCAAAGCATTACCACCCCAGGAGCAATGAACACACCTACGACACAGCTCTCTGGGTATCTACACACCACTCTCCGATAAAAAGAATGAGAGCTTTTGGAGAAGTGGCTGATTCTGAACCAGGGCATGGAAAACACAAGATGAGCCTGGAATGTCTTGTAGTGCCAGAAAATAAGAAAATGCTCGAAGAAAGATGAGAGCCTGTCAAAAGAACACAGCAATCAACCTGGAAGAGCCAAAAGCTGAAAGAGTCTAGCAAGAAAATGTAGTATTAGATTCTAACCAAAAATAGAATAAATATCCCTAAATAGATAAAATAAATACATAAATAAAGTTCTTAACCACATCTAAGAGGACAGAGTTTTGTGGCGATAAGTACATTTACATCATTGTACAACCAGCATCACCTTCCAGCTCCAGAACTCTTATCTTGTAAAAATGAAACTCTGCATCCATTAAACAATAATTTCTCATTCTCCTCTGGCAACCACCATTCCACTTTCTGTCTCTATGAATGTGACTACCCTGGGCACCTGACATGAGTGAGTGGAATCATACAGTATTTGTCCTTCTGTGACTGGCTTATTTCACTCAACATAATGTCCTCAGGGTTCATCCATGTCATAGCATGTGTCAGAATCCCCTTCCTTTTAAGGCCTTTGTGTGTACACACCATATTGTGTTTATCCATTCATCCATCCGTGGACACTTGTGTTGCTTCCATTCCTTGGCTACTGTGAATACGCCGCTAAGAACATGTGATAGCCTGCTTTTAGATTCACCCACTCTTCACAGAATTATCAGATTCTTACAATATCCCTGGAAAATTGGTATTATTATTACTTTCTTGTTTTTCAAGTGAGGACCCAGGGGCTCAAAGTATCATGATTCCTGCATGTGCAACAGGCTCTTGAATGCAGGTTTTACAAACCAACAGTCCTTGACTTTCGGCTCCACTGATTAAACATAGCAGACCACACATATCTTTCATTTGCTTTTGGAAAAAGAATACTGGCTAGAAGAATATCCTCCCTGGTACTTGACTGGGTAATAGAGATAAGACTGTCCTAGGTTTTCATATTAACGGGAGTACTACCATTCTAGTTTTCTAAAACAATCTGAAACATTTTTAGGGGTCCAGCGTTAATTTAGCTCTTTTCCCCGTGAGATGTTCTTTTGTCTTCTGGAAGCTCCTGAAGCCTGGAATGAGAAGGTGAGCAGGGGACGCATCCACCACAATGATGGATTCTAATGAGGATTCTATGTCGGTCCCATTATACACCCTCCTTCCATTAGAGACCAGAGGATCTGCCCCCCACAGGGACCTGGTTGGATTGGGGTCGGGAGGAGAGTGGAGGGGAGTCTTGAGTTTGGGTGGGGTCCGTGAGAACAACATTGGTTTCTGGGGTAACTGGTACCCAGAACCACCCCACCATGCCTGGCCCTCAGGAGAAGCTGTCCCTGGCCGGGCTGAAAGGTGCCAAAACATTAACTATCTGTAATTTTGACATGGCAGATATTTAATAAGGAACAAATCAGCACTTGGGTCTTTTTTTCCTGAGACAATCCAATTTCTATGCCAGGCACCAACTTCTATATTTCAAAATGCATTTTTGAAGGTTAATTAGAGAAGCAGCAGAGATAGTGTTTTCCAAGAGGGATTTTTCTGGTTCCTTCCAGGTCTACGGATGGCAGAAAAAATAACTTTCAGACACTGTAAATTGAGCATGTGAAGCTGTGAGAATAAACCCATCTCATTAGTCAACATGTCAATTATAGTATCTAAGGAACAATTTTGTAGCAATAGCATATTTATTTGATGTTGCAAAAGCTACCTGGACCCACCGTTAGGATGGTATTTGCTCTTAATGCTCCGAGTACCTCTTTAACAAAATGGCACTCCATAAAAATTTAGTGTGTTCCTACTGTAATTAAATGGCCCTAGTCATTTTTGCATTTATGATATAAACTATAATGGCTGTAAAACCCCGCAATTAACTTTCCTTGCGCCAACATTTCATACTTGAGAAATTCTCATTACAAATTTCATTACTGATTCACTTATCTGTAATTTGTCCTATGTAACCTAAAGAATATTAACAAATTTAGAGTCACTTTTGCTCTATTAAAAACTAAATATAAAAGTCTTTCACCTAGCAAGTCAATCTTGATATTTCAGCAGGCACGGAAATGGTTCAAGTTCGGTGGTGAGGAAGGGAAGGGGAAGAGATCGTCTGACTGGAAAAAGTGGAGCGAATGTAGAGGGAAATAAGTGGGTGTCACTGAGCCCACCTGCCCTCTCAGCGAGAGGCACAAACGCAGTGGAGAAAGCCCAGGGGAACAGGGAACAGCGCCCGCGAAGAAGTGCCCGGGAAGTAAATGAAGACCCGGGGTTTCCTACCCGGGGGCCTGGGGCTTCTCTCACTTCCGCTTCCGGTCTCTGTCCCCTGTGCTCCTTTCACTCTTGCGGGCCGGGGGGGAGTCAAGGCCGACCGGGGCCTTGCCTGCGCCGTTGTATCTGGCTCTTCTGCTTCGGTAGAAAGTCTATAGGAGGAGGAACTTGGTTGTTACCAATGGCAACATGGGAAAGGAGTTCAGCAGGAGAGGGGAAGAGGAGGCCCCCGACTGTTTCAATTTGCCTTCTCGCTAGGCACTGTTTGGCTTGTGGTGAAATTTGGAGAAACTTTCTGCCTCCTCTAACCGCCCTTCGCCACTTTTTAAGGCAGACACGAATATCCACCCACCTTCAAGGGAAGTGAAGTTCGTCTGACTTGGTGTCAGGAGACCTGAATTCTAGTCCTCGTCTGTCACGACCTGGCTGGGTGACGGTAATCCGTCTGGGCCCCAGCCGCTGGACTGGGAGGGGAAGGGGTTTCCCTAGAAGGACCGCTGCGATTCCCTGTGTTCCTTCCAGGACAGTCCATTTCCTTTCTAGTAGATAAAACCAAGGGCCTCTCTTCATCCAACAAATGGGTGGCATGGGGTGCCAAAAGCCATGTTAGCCACTGGGTTTCCCTAACAGTGATCTCCGCAAGGAACAGCCTGAGTAAATATTTTCCCCCAATAACATCCTATCTCAGCATTTCACTGCCTTCCATAACCGCATTCATTTTATTCTAATTTGTAATTAACTTTTACAAAATTAAATTGGAGATAGAAAATTACTGTCCCGACATAAATAATCCCGCTGCTGGATGTGGCAGTGTTAACACAATCAACAATACGATTCATAAATGAAAGAAATGTTGTCATACTTATTACTTCTGTGTGCTCCATCTTTTATAGAATATTACAGTGTAAATTGAAATTTTATATGATTTAATAAACCTCAAAAAGATATTATGGCCAAGTAACCACATAACTGTAACAAATTGTCCTCCTTCCTCATTACAGAGCTTTCTCCTCACACGGGGCTCAGCCTCATTATCAGAGCGGTGTCTTTGACAACCCAGAGCCCATTAAAAACACCTTGAAGGAAGGATACTCCGCACGGTGGAGCTTCAAAATCTATACCAGGCTGGAATCCTTAAGGATGGTCTTATAAAATGAGAAGGGCTTCCTTCATTTTTCATCCTGGGGACTCAAGCAACGGACGAGTTATCGGGCCCCTGAAGCCAGCCCCTCCACGCCTCGAGGTGACCCAAGCCAAGTTCAGCGTCGCCGCAAAGACGCTGAAGCCAAATAATCGAAACAGCAGCGGAGGAGGGGATTTAACTGCCCCTCCAAATCCTGAGCTGCTTTTATAGGGTTACCAGTTTAGAGTTAAAGTTTCTTTGTTTTCAGAGCACCAGAGCTCCCATTTGCCACTGATTGCCATTTTTCAATGGTTTCTGGCTCACCCAGGAATTCATTAGGGTGGTAGCAGAAGAAAGGACGGCTAGAATAGACCCGCAGCGTAATTCCGACCCCACTCCCCGCTTTCCCACGTCGGTGCCATGCCTCACCCACACTCCCTTGTTCTCCAGTTGGGAAGGACGAAGCCAGGGATGTGAGCACTCTCTAATCATATGCAATGGTTCTCTCGGAGCCTGGTGTGATTTCTGTAGCTTCCAGCAATGTGTGGGACACTCTCGCAGGGAAGAATTTAATGACTTGTTTTACTGCTGCCTGCCATCAATATTTATCTATATTAACTGAAGGAAGGCATTACTCGAAATGGCATTTCACACCTCTGAGCATTATACAGTAATTCCAAAGTCGTAAGTTGCACCAGACTCTATGGGCAAACACAGAGATACAGTATGAATGGAAATAACCCAGCCCGAAGTTTTTAAACTTGAATTGTCTGCAGCAATCTGGAAAGCCAAAGTCAAAAGTACTTGAGTTGCTAAAGGTGAGAAGCTCTGGATAAAAAGCAATGGAAATGGTATTGAGGAAGGCACATTCTGCATGGAGCACTGGGTGTTGTGCACAAACAATGAATCATGGAACACTTCATCTAAAACTAATGATGTAATGTATGGGGATTAACATAAGAATAAAAAAATTAAAAAATTAAAAAAAAAAGGCAATGGAAACGATCTTTCCTTTGCTTGTTTGTTTCTTGAATTAACAAGAGCACTTTGCAAGTATACATAATAGAAAAGAAACGCTCAGACAAGGCAATGAGACAAGGCAGATGAGTACCTTGCTTCCTTCTGCCTTAATCATTCAGGCAAGCAGGCTGAATCACCCCTCCCATGTTTCCACTTACCCTTCCTCCAGTGGTCAGCTTTCTCCCTCTTGGTTTCCCCTTGCCAGAGAGCCATCTCTGACCCCGTTTCATCATGCAAACATTTTCTGGTTTGCATCTCTTCAACACACTTATGGAAAAAGGACCCTACTTACTGGAGGGTTTGTACCCTTGCTATGGCCTGCCTCCCCCACTAGCATGTAAGTGCTCAAGAGCAGAGACACACCAGGCAGACACACCATTCTGTCTTGAGCAGGGGGGGGGGGGGGGGGGGGGGGGGGGGGGGGGGGGGGGCGCTTTCATTTGCGGAGTGAATTACCCACCCTAGAAGATCGTGAGCTTGAAGTACTGTGGGTGTTTCTAGTATCTGCCCAGACCACGTCATTTTGAGTCAACAGCTTTAAAAGGACCATGTAAGCACCCTATGCTTGAGCTTTACTCAAAGACCAGCATTTTCCAGGATGAAAGGATGTAGGAGATCAGTTGGGCCAACCCTTCACCTTACAGAGGAGAGAACCTAGTCCTACAGGGATTGAGAGACTCACTCATCCAAGGTTGTCCAGTGCTTAGCAGAGGCAGAAGTAACTCCAGGACCTGGGCTTCTGGCAGCGGCTGGCTCTGGCTCTTTCTCAGACGTGCTCTATCTCCAAAAATAAGCTCTCCAGCCAATGACTTCTAGAATAGCTTGACTTTCACATTCTGGTCTAAAATGCACTTCCTATAATTTTCCCATCTTTAGAAATTATGTTTAGGGGACATCTGGGCAAGAGAATTAGTCCTCGATTCATAATAGATAAGGTTTACATTTTTAATAACGAATTAGAACTTCAGGGAAACTTTATAACTGCACTATGAGCCCACCACACTTAGATTTTATAATAATCCAAGATTACTCGCCCAGTGACTTTACACACTTTGGAAGAAGCACAAGATGTGGAAATAGATATGGTGAACAGAAGGACACATGTTCAGTGGGAGTCTGATCTGCAGTCTTTCTGGAGCCGTAAAAACCTGCGGTTATTTGGTAGCTTCTGTGAAACTGGACTGACACATCGCTTATTTCCTTTAAAAAAAATATGAAGTGGAATTAATTTATTTTCATTTTAAGGCTTGGAAGCACTCCTTGAATGAACCAGAGATGCCCTGGAGAATGAACTACAAGGATAAGAATCACTGAATAAGAAGATGAAACCCAGAAGGTAAGACTGCATACGTATCCATCCACATTCAGGCATGACTTTTAACATGACTTACATTTGTGTCCCTTAAATAAATTAATAGTGATAGAGAAAAAAAAAAAGCTATTCAGGAAACACTGGTGCAGCCTGCTGTTTTCAGAAAAAAAGGGAAGATGTGGGTCCAATTCCGTGCCGTC
This sequence comes from Mirounga leonina, assembly GCF_011800145.1. Lineage (NCBI taxonomy): Eukaryota > Metazoa > Chordata > Mammalia > Carnivora > Phocidae > Mirounga > Mirounga leonina. The sequence continues at coordinate 42,171,306 of NW_023270451.1, forward strand.
CTTGGCATTAGTACTCTGAGTAAACACAATTGTCTACAAAAATAAGATATCTTTTCTCTGAATGCCATCTGTTTATCCACTGTCCTGAATAAAATGCATAGCAAAGGTAAAGAAAAGCGTGGTTCATAATATGGGGTAGAATCTTTGAAAAAGAGGAAATATGGAAAGCTTTCTTTCAACATCAAATCAATATGTCATTTTCTTAGTGATTAGAGCATCCTGCTCTTAATGTTTTAACTGATATATGATCCCAATCTTTTAGTTACTCTCTGTATTTCCAAAGCAGGATCATTCTAGTGTCAGTTGGTCATTGTATGGTTACTCCCTGTGTGAGGTCAGTGGGACATGCGCAGATGAAAACACGGTGTTACGTATCTCAAAATCAGGATCCAGAAATATTTTTTTTCATTCTTTTAGGCTAATCAGCAATGACAGGTATTCAAAGCATCGAACTATCAACACCGTGACTTCTGCTGTCGCCTGCATCATAATCTGTTTCTTAGTAACTCTTGGTCTGAGCAGCAGTAATAGAATTAATTATACTTCATTTTGCTGCCTTTAACAGTATTGACCAAATTTAAGAACAAATGAGAAGTGCTTATCAAGCTTGAAGAAAATAATCCATCAGTGGCACAATTTAAATTCTCTGCAGTTCTCTTATTAATCAAAGTAACACTTACTATCCTATCTCCACTTCCCATTAACAGTCATTAAGCCCTGCTGCTGATTGAAGCAATTTCTTTAGGGATCTCAACCTCATTTTTAAGAGAAGCTTCTTTAGTGGAAAACAATATCATATAAGCACAGCAACTTAAAAGAGAGGAAGAAGGTTCTTCAACCATGTTCTGACCTTGATATTTTTCAACGGCGTGAGTTCAAAAAAGTACACAACTGTGAGACTGGGAAGTTTGGAAATGAAGGGGCTCTTGTTGCCTCGAGCCTGAAGGAGGCACGAATCAAACAGGCAAGGCATGAACTTGGCTCTGACCCCTTGCCAGCCTTTCCAAAGCACGATGGCCCCCGTTTTAGTCTTTCACTCACCGTGTTGGAGGCATCTCAGAAACACGGAACACCCAAGAAGGGCTTCCCAGGGATACCTCTGTTTTGACTTGTGGTTCTGAGTAGGCGCGGGGTGGCCGGGGAAGAGCAGGAGGGACGGGGCTGGGAGACTTGACTCTGGGGCAGCACTCGATACTTCTAACCCAGGGGACCTTGAGCAACCCAGCTCGTCTATCTATCTCCATTTTTCCCTGAAATGGAAGTAACATATCATCTGCTAGGCTTATCTCTCCAAATTGTGCAAAGCGTACAAGGAAATGTATGTGGAAGTCTTTTGAGGTTGTTAAATCCTATGCAGATGTGAACTCATGGAGCCCTAGAAGTCATGGATTTCATTGAACTCTGTGCCCAGGCCCTTGCTCGATGCTGAGACATAGAGGTGTCCGGTAAGTGTTGAACTACTGCTAAAGAAGCCCTATTTCTAAACACGAGAATAACATAATAACGCAGAGTAATGTAATTTTTCAAACTACCTGCCATAGTGTGGAGTGGAGGGGCTGTGGATGGACAAAGCAGAGCTCTAGGGCATGGAGAAAAAGCCAAACATTACTAAAATCCAGGGACTTTGGAGGGCGATGTCTGTGAGGCTAACAAGAGTTCTGTGATCGGTATAATGGAAGAAATGGTGACCCTCAGAGGAAAATGCCCAGAGAACGTCGGTGATTGGTAAGGAAAAGCAATACGTGCCAGCCAGTTTGGTCATGTGAGGGGAGAGGTTAGTGTTGGGACCGTCTCCTCAGCAAGTGCCCGCTGCCTTCTGCCCCTTGAGGTTTAATGTCAGTGCCCTGACAGTGCAGCTGCGGGAACCTGGCTGTTAAGAGTCAAGTCACCAGGTTGAATGCAAAGCAACCAGAAATCAGGATGGGGGATGGACTTGGGAATAGGCTCTGGGACTGTATCTTACCTGCAGCTCCAGAGTATTGTGTCAAGACATCTAATATTCTGGAGTCTCACCTCCTTCTTTGCATAATCCCTTGGAAACCAGTGTCTCCTTTTGGTTATTAATTGTAATTCACCATATTCTTTTTTTTTTTTTTTTAAGATTTTTTATTTATTTATCTGAGAGAGAGAATGGGAGACAGAGAGCATGAGAGGGGGAGGATCAGAGGGAGAAGCAGACTCCCCGCTGAGCAGGGAGTCCGATGCGGGACTTGATCCCGGGACTCCAGGATCATGACCTGAGCCAAAGGCAGTTGCTTAACCAACTGAGCCACCCAGGCGCCCCTGTAATTCACCATATTCTTAATCTTTACAAAAGCCAAATACAACATGGCACTGGTTGTAAAATTTCAAGGCAGTAAATCACTCAGTATTCATCCTGCTCAATGTTATCAGTGAGGGAACAGGCTCGGAGAAGTCCAGTGGGGTGCCTGAGGCCACCCTGCTGGCCACGACTGGCCATCTTTAGCTCATTCAGAAGTGACCTCGCTCCTTTGTGCAGCCCTCTGAGATGTGTTGTGAAGCTCTTCTCTTCCCCCTGCCCCCCAGGAGGCTTTATTCCTATGGAGGAGACCCAGAGAGACCTCTCAGGAAGGACTTTGGCACGCTTGTTCCCTTCTCATGTCTATGCTTTAAACACGGAACCCTTTTGTTTTGGGTTGGCTCAAAAGTCAAGGTTTCAGAGATTGGATGAGATAGATCCATCATTTTTGTAATGGTCCAGGTCCCAGGACAGATAAATCAAGACCTGGATCTGAATTTGCTTGGCCAGCATAGACGTGAAGACGCCCTTCAATAGGCTATTGGGCCTGATGTATAAAGACAATTGTCTAATCAATGAAGAGATAGAACCACCTCAAATTCTGATGACCGCTGATGTCTCCAGCTGCAAACCCTGCCCTGCTCCGGACATGTTCCCGGAGGCCAGAAGAGAGCAGAGTTCGGCGGGCAGTGAATCCTCTTTCCTTGAAGAGATGAAGGGCACCATCCACCACTTAATCTCTGAGAAGACATTAAATGTATGATTCCCATCTCTAAGAAACAAAATGCTGAGCTGAATTTTTGGATCAATGGAATACCTACTCCTGTTAAAGCACTTAAAAAGGAAAACATCTACAAAATGTCCCATTAGGCTGACAAATTTCTAACACTACGAAAAGTGTGCTAGCAGTTTCAAGGCCGAATAGAGCGTTGTGTTTAAAGAGTATGAATGGATTTGAGTTCCGCAATATTTCATCTACATGAACAGGTGTAGCTATCCCGTCTCTTCCCAATATTCCCCACATTTGCTTTTAACTAGGCATATGTACGCCATGACAGAATATGGACAGCATCTTAAAAAATAAGTTGTAAAATGAATGATATTAAATGGACTTTCACAGCGTGAAGACATGGAAATACATTCTCATCTTGATGTGTGGGGCCGTACAGACCTAAACGCCATTAGCATTAATGGTAATTATGTGCGTAAATCCCCATGCTTGGGATGAGAATATGCCCCTTAGTTTGCAAGTACAATGACGGGCTCATTTTTGAGATTAGAAACAGCTGAGGCTTCCTCCCCCCCCCCCCCCCCCCCCCCCCCCCCCCCCCCCCGGCAAAGGGGAGACATCCGCAGAGTGGCTCAGAGCATAAAATCCGATCAGCCACTTTGACAAAACGTGCGATGCAAGCACTTGACAATTCTTTCACCTCGGAAAAGCTGAAGATGTAGGAGAAAGTCTCAAACTGGAGCCTGAGTTTTCTGGTAATTTATGCTAGAGCATTCAGAGTTTCCTGTCACCTGCCAGGGTGGCTACACCACGGGAGCTCTGTGCTCTCGTAACAAACTCGTTTTATTATGGTCTGATAACTATTGAGAATAATATTTTTCAGTCAACCCAGAAAGGACTGTCTAGCTTACAAGGGAGATTTGCAGAAAGTAAGCAAATTCAGCATCCTGTTCACCAAAGCCAATGTATTCTAATCTTATTAAAACAGGCAGGCAGATGACCGTGTCAGGGAAAAGGTGCACGTCTTCTCTTCTTAGTTCTTCAATTAATAAGGCAGCGTGACCCCAGTGTTTGGTGAGACCTCACCTTACACAGTGGGAAAACAAAAAGTCCTCTTGGCCAAAAGCCAGAAGACATTATAACACAGAGGGCCGCCTGCTTTCTAACTTTACAAACACTTCATCAGGGTGAGATGGGAAAAAGAGACACATGTAATTAAAATATACTAAAAAAACAAGCCATTGTGGCTTTCAATTACAATGGAACGAAGAAGCAACCATATTATTTCTACAAACTATTTTCACTTAGCACAGTTCAGATGGAATTATTGCCATGACCTTTTAAAAATGTGAAAGAGTGAATCAATACCCTTTCAGAGGCAAGATTGCAGGAGCCGAATTGGCAGTGCTCTAATAGTGTGTATTTCTGCATCAGAAGGCAGTTGAAACCTAATTATCGTCCATCACATACAAGGTAGCTCCACGTCCTGATGAGTCTGGGCGGGCAGCAGCGAGTGCGGGAGGGTCTGTGCGTGCGGGTCTTCGAGTGGGAGGAGCACGTGGGGTGCAGGGGCCGGGGGATCCAGGAGGCCCTAGGCCAGTGGAGTAAGGCTTACAGGTGAGTTATAGGGACTGTCACTCATTTACAATAACTAACACCGGCCTGGCAGAAACAGCCGCCTGTAAATGATGTATGAGTGGCCGGCAGCCTGCCATCCCCCAACAGACCTTGCAGCCAAGCAGCACATTTTATTGTCGAGGTCATCGGAATGCTTACTTGGATACATGCCATATATTATTAAAAAATAACAAACAGCCAATCAGCAACATTTCTTAAGGCTCAAGGGCAAAATAGCCAACCTGCTTTTAGAAAATAGGAAACGAGCATCCAAGATCCGTTTTAGCAGGTGATTTTTTAATTGCTTCTCTCCACATAGAAAGAAACAGAACCGTGGAGAGGCCTGAGGCAAGCGACTCGATGTCAGATGGAGAGAATACATTCGGATATTCACTTTTCCCAGGCTGTTTTATCCATGATGCTAGCACCAAAAATAAACTTCTCTTCATCAACAACGACAGCCCCAACTGCTACACTCCGTGCTGGCAATAAGTTTCCAGGCTATGAAAGCCACAGAAACCAGTTAGCAAGGCAAGGGAGTGAGGATCTCTGGTTTGAGTTTTCTATTCGATTCCATCTTTTTGGAATCTGCCTGAGAATACCAAACTGATCCGATGTCCCGTGACCAAAAAAAAAATTTTTTTTTTTTTTTTGCAATCGATCTTTCTATATACACCATCAGAAGGCCATAGCAGTTTTTAATTTTATTCAATTGCCTATGTACGGGTGGACGTTTCAACAGCATTTCAACACAAGGAACACACAACATTATCAAATGTTAGAGATATTAAGCCGGGAAGAAGTGCATGACAACATCTTGCAACTTTTCTTTAAAGCCAAAAAAATCTATTCTGTAGCCGTACAATTTCAAATATTGTCCTGTCTAGCTTGGTGTTGAAAATCTCTGTGATAATCAGCTTGCACCGTCTTGCTCCACTAGCTTCACTTGCTCCCACAGAAATGAAGGATTCGGCATATTTGTTAACATTATGTAGTAATTGGACCATCTTTTGTTCAATGCTCTTAATGTTCCTAGAATAAAAACATTAAAAATGCACTAAAAAAAAAAAAAACCACAGGAATACTCATTACACACAAGCAATAGTTTTTAATTTAGAAAAAGAGTCTAATTGAAATTACATTTGTTATGCAGAGACTACGAATAATTATCTTGGCTTTAAATATGCAAACACGTAGATTCTTTTGGAATTGACAACTCTTTTCAAAAGTGGCTACTAACTCCTTGAATTCAGTGATCCAGGCACTGGGCTGTGAAAGCAAGTGGTCCCCACGTATACCAGATGGCCTTCCAGAGCTGCCACGATAGAACACGTGCCAACTCAGTGACCGGAGGGTTCCATGAGATTCCTGCCTTAGGAGTATGTCACAGTGCTTGTCCCAATCATGCCACTTCAACCACAGAATTCCCGAGTGGGCAAATCCTCTCCCCACAGAGTGGTGACATGCCATCATATTAGCCTCTGGCCTCCTAACATAAGTGAGAGAACAAGGGACACATGGCGAAACAAGAACGGACGTTGAAATCCTGCCCTTGCTATTACTTGAGCAATTTTGAAAAGTAGACCACCATTGCTAAAAGCAGTGACTTATGGGTGAAGAGGGACTCCTACAAGATTCCGTAACTCACTTGTTGGGCTCAAAAACAGCATGTAAGAGCCTCTGTCTTAAATAGCTCATGGTCAAAGACAACTTTAACACCTCTTCTGTATGATATATGATGTTATTGCGATTGGTGCAACACCAGGATCTGCTGTACGGTAACCACTCCAAGTCCTCTTTAACAGGAAGCTTCTCAATATACTGATTTCTAATGTCCCACAAGTGCTATAAAGTGATTGCTGTTGACCGTGGTCTTGTTTTAATGTCCCCCAAATAATAATAAACTTTAATGTTAAAAAAATCCGTTCTCATTCAGGAATGTATTTCTTGTAAACTACCATATGATGTAAAGAAAATAAATTTCCCTCTTGGCAACTTAATTTGTAGATAACTAGGGTTGTTTTAAGATAGGAGTCTTACACTGAATTTGGAATCTATGTGACTGTTTAATATCATTAAGGGAATATTGTATTGGTTACGATGGCTCACTAAAGTAACTGGTTTCCATGTGGTTATATCAATCTATTTCTGTAACCCTGTACACTAGTTTTTCCCCTAGAGTACTCCTTGTAATGCTGAGAAAGTGTCAGAAATAATGACTGTCTACCTATATCTGCAATAAAACGTAGAGCATGGATATTATAGTTGTAAGTATCAAAGATTTATTTCATGACTGCAGGTAATGATGAATCTTTTAGCACAACTAATGTCTGGAGGAAACCTCTCTTCTTCTCCGAGCTGTCACATGGAGACTATTTATAGGGCT
>NW_023270451.1:42183298-42628371 GCF_011800145.1 Mirounga leonina
GAAAGTTAACAGAATTGAATAATGGTTCAAAATAGTCAAGGAATCACATTACAGAGCTCTATTTGAGAGAGAAGTGCTAAAAATTCATTCTATACTATAATGACATTATCAAATATGTTGCTAGAATTCTATACTGCATAACATTATACATTATAATTGCTCGGCTAAAAAATGGAATTTTCAATGACGCTGTATGATAACAAATATATTTAATAATCTTAAATAAACTCAAACTTACGTTGATATCTGCACTTCTAAGTAATTCAAGATATGAGAAATGAATTTTTAAAAAATCAGATCATGAAAGCCATTATTATTTGAAGGAATGTGCTCAATTTTTTAGATAATTTAAATTATTTAAGAGTCCTTTGCATTTTTTATTAGCTTTGCCTAAAGTTATAACATTAAAGCATTAGGGTTACATGTAATGAGGTTCTGGTTTGCCCTGATTTCTATTCCCATATTTTCACAAACTACAAACCGAGACTAGTGCTATATTACAAGGCTAATTTGATCCAATAAAACGGTCTTAGTCCTAGATATGCATCTGATGAAAATGTTGAACTACAAAGTGTGTATTCACATGCAAACAATCACAGACACCCATTTGGAAGAAACAGTTCATAAAGAGAGCAGATATTAGTCCAAAGGAACCTGTACCAAAATTTTTCTTAGGGTATCTGCTACTAAAAAACATTCAGATGCTAAGTCCAACCAACTATATACAACATATACCTAAAGCCCATTATTCCGATTGATGGTTTTAAATATCAAAAGAAAAGTCTAGTTTGAAATTCTACAGACAGAAGTAACATCCCTGTTATTGAAACCCCGGTTAACAGAAAGTAACCATAGCTTAGAAAATAATGGCTTGATTCCAAAATGGATTTAGGATTATAGGAAAATTTAATCCCCAACTCCGTGAGGATGGTTTACATCAATTCTTGCTATAAAGTAGTAAAACCAACAGCCCACTAACGTTATTCCAAGCAGTACCACGGCCAGTGTTGATCACTACCATTTTTTTTCCCCCATGCTTGCTTTTGGTGGGAAGGAGAAATTTTTATTTAAATTTTTATTTTGACCTGTTGTTTTGGTTCTCATATCTTCAAATACAGGAAAGCCCTATTTAACACTGTCATTGGTTTTTCAAACCACCTCCAAATATAACCTCACTTAAGCCCAACTACACCCTGGAAGGAAGAGAGAACAGTGCTGCTGGTATTTGCAGGCAAGGAAACTTTTTCTAAGGCACAGCGCATTCGAGAACTGAAACTAGAATTTTGACTGACTCCAGTTCCAATGGTCTTCCTACTACCCACACTCAGCTGGCGCAACTCTGTCCCCAGCTGAAAGAAAAGAGTCTTTTTTCCTAAAGGAGTAGGGGTCCCTCGCGGCTTTCAGAATGATCTTTTACCATAATTGGCAGCAACTCTAAAAGATATTCACATTATTCACACACCCAGCTCTTTGATTCCCCTCACACTTAATTCAGTAGCTACAAGCATTTCAGAAATTTTCCAAAAATCAATCTTTTCCTCTGGACTAACGCTGAAACCCTCGCACCTACCTTCCCAACTGTACACTTTAAAAAATTATGTATAGATATAGATGACAAATAGTAAGGAGATTATAGATAGATAGGTAGATAGATACATTCCCTGTGTGTGTGTGTGTGTGTGTGTTCCCAGTTTATTTTCAAGATAGTTTCTTAAGTTCAGACTTAACGAAATCAGAAACCTTCTCTTTTATGACTTAGGACACCGCTAATGATTTAACCTGCTAAGAATTGCACAAAGGTAAGGCTACCTGGGGCTGTTCTCCTTCCCTGAGTTTATGTCCTGCCTATTTTATTTAGACTCTGAGTCTCCTTGGAAAAGACTGTGACGATTCTATGTTTGTAAATGCCCCTAGCACACTGTTGGCACTTAAATGTAATTATTCAAAATGGAATCATTTAATTAGATAGGAAGAGAAATAGCAAGCCCTGAGATGATAATAAAGAATAAAATAAATATGCTGACCGACTGAAGCAAAGCAACAGATAGATAACACACACACAAGATAGCTCCATTTCAGTTTTTCAATTCAGGATGTACGTCAACAGGATAAACACACAGTTATATACCTTGCTTTTGCTGGGTTCCCAGAAAGCAGAGAGGACGACTGATATTGATAACTCCATAGAGTGGCAAGAATTCTACACCTCATGCCTCCTTGGGAAAGCCTGAGGACGGGGAGCAAAGTGGAGGAAGGAGATGAAAGCAGGGTGTGGCCGAGACTCTACAGACCCCAAGTGCTTCCTAACCAGCAATTAGGAAGGAGGCTTCTATCCACCTGGATGGGACAGGTTATTTTATACCAACTGGATCTACCTGGCCGGCAGCTGGAGAGCAAGACAACGCAAAGTCCTTTGCATGATGTTCTCAGCAACAGGCATGGAAACATTTCAGAGGAGTCTGTACCATGAACTAGCCCTTGGAAACGGAACTGCATGCACGTGCTTCTTTTGGGCTACGAGATAGCCAACAGGTCCGGGCGTCCTCCATGCTATACCAGGGCCCGATCTAACCCTTCCCCTGGCGAAACTGCAGAGCCCTAGAATGTATGGCAGCCTTTACTTCTCTCCTATTCCCCCGCCCCTGCTAGCCTCCAAGCACTGACATACAAAAAGATCTGTTAAAGCACTCGTTCAACAACGCAACAGAAGACGTTCTTCACAGAGCCCAGGACAAGGCACCCCGAGAAAGAACACCTCACACTTAAGAGCCAGAAAGACCAATAAAAGTTACAAAATGATACAAGTTTTATAAGGAAGTCTGCTCATTGATTGTAAAGGGCTGAACAGTTTGTTAATAATAATCCCTTAAACTGGTTAAAAAAAAAATTAGCTTCCCCCCACCACCTCCCCCAACACCTAATTAGGAATGATTTGAGGCCGAAGCAGCTGCTTTTCAGACCTCTCTAGGGCTTTCCTGGCTGCTCAGTCACCTTGGGCTTGACTTTTGGGGAGGTGGAGAGGATGAGAAAAGGTCCTGAGAGAAGTGTCCCTTTGGCCCAGTGTCCTCTCTCGACTCTCTGCTGCCGTGCCTGACTTACTCTCTTCAGCCAGACTGGAAGTTCATGTTCATGGATAGAAATATTCCTGGGTTAACATTTCTTCTTCATTGTGGCTTAGCTGCTTCGGATTTGCTACAGTCACCATGGGCTGCTTTAACTACTGAACGAGGCGAATTCGGCCGTCCGATGATCCATTCTTGAACTTTTCCCATGCTCCAGACTATTTCATAAGAATGGTGCCATCATCAGTAGCCAGTAAGCTTTTATTGAGTGCCTACTGTGTGCAAACGATAGAATTATCGTTATCTGTCACAGTCCTGGGAAGCAGAATGTTGCTGCCCTGAAGGGAGGGAGGCCGGATAACTTCCTACTCCTGGATGTGGGGACAAATTACTTACCCTCAGTTTGCTAATCAGGAACATGGGAATAAACAAGAGATCTTACCTCGTAGGGTTGCCAGGAGGATTTGATGAAAAGTACAGAGCGAGACGAAGAGTAAACAGTTCATGTTGGCTACTGCTATTGCCAGCCACATTGTTATCATCACTTTGACATGATGGGTAAAAAACACGAGGTTTGCTAAATGGGTTCCCGAGGGGGCCGGGAAGAGGAGGCAATGTGTGGGAATCTGCTCATTTGTTGGATTTTTTTCCTCCTCTAAAGCAGTCATTTTTAATTGGCATACGTTGGTGTCATTAATTTTCTCCTCGGAGAGTACCAGTGTGACACTTGGAGCAAACAAGAGATAAACTGCCGCTCAAGCTACAAAATGGCACCTGCTTTTATCTAGCAGGAGTGATATTTTTATATTATGAAGTTGAGGCCGATAAACAGGAAAGAGACAAGTGCTGTTCGATACTACCTCTCTGAGTAACGGACGATAAAACGGTGAAAACGGTGAGGAGAGCAACCTAGGAAAACACTTTCCAAGGTTCCCATGTCGAGAAAAGCACTTAATGGGCTTTTGAGGGGCGCCTGGGTGGCTCAGTCGTTGAGCGTCTGCCTTCGGCTCGGGTCATGATCCCGGGGTCCTGGGATCGAGCACCGCATCGGGCTCCCTGCTCCGCGGGAAGCCTGCTTCTCCCTCTCCCTCTCTCTCTCCCCCTGCTTGTGTTCCCACTCTGTGTCTCTCTCTGTCAAATAAATAAAATCTTTAAGAAAAAAAAAAAAAAGAAATGGGCTTTTGAGGCGATTTCTATTCTCACACCTTTGCACGTATTCACAAGTTTTTTTTGCCTTGCTTTGCTTCCGGCCTCCTCCCCACCATACAGGGCTCAGCCGAGCACTGGTATGACCAAGGCTGCTCTCTACATTTATGGGTCCTTTCACTTTGGGGAGTCAAAGCATTCAAGTTAACACAATAATACAACTCTCAGGAAATAGGGAGTAAAGGTTAAAAAGAGACCCAGAAAATGAATTATGGTTGGATTTGGCGACAAGTGGGAAACTTCCCACTTTCCGAAATTCCTTTTTGATCCATTCAAGGCTGAAGCTTCCAAGATCAGAGGGCTACTCTGACATTGGACAGGTGGAATTCAAGCCGGCCGTGATCCGGAATGTAATGGAAAGTGAAACTAGATCCCTTGCCCCAAGCTGAGTCACCTGTGCCTTCCTTAGAAGAGTTGACAACACCGACCAGCAGAGAGAGGCAGGAAACCTCTGAAGACGAGCCGCCACGCTCGACTTTGTTTTTCCCCATCTCACTCGATTCTGTTGCCACCAATCAAATCCAGTCCATTTGTTGATGGGGCTATGGGGACGGTGAAAGCACCTAGAGACTCAATAAAAGGGACTGATCTTTTGACGAAGAGAATGTCATTCAGAAAGCTCATGTATTAACTGATAAAGACATTTTCTCTACCAGGTATAGAAGTCAAGCTCTTCTCTTCTTAAATCTCAGGTGTTGACATATGGTGGGGTGCCAAATCAGTTAATTAACAAATATTTACTGGACACACACCATATACTCTGAAGTACCCCACTGGCAATAAATCTTATGTGTCCAAGTAATGATAGGGCAGATTCTACTAGGGGAAAACAAGAAAAAGCCCTTCAAACCTATCGTTAATGAAATGTCACTCCATGTTACTGTGATCATATAATTTTGTGAGCATTCATCTCATCACAGCAGAATGTTATACAATCAGGGGTTCTAACAGACTCAACTATAAGGCAGTGAATGGGAATGTTGAAGCTAAGGATGTCTAGACATTCTTTGTTCCCAAACCAGAGGACTGTTTAAATTATGCATCTGAGGGTAGGTTAAGTTTGTAGAAAAATAATAATATACTCCTGATTTGTTTCTCTGTATTTTGGAATACTTGGGATTTTACTCACAAACTAAGCCATTTTAACAGATGTTTTTATGTTCTGTATATTCATTATATTCCTTCAACCTCTGCGTCAAGTTGTGTTTTCTATGGCTTGGTCATGTTTTCATCTCCACCACCTCCTTCTTTATCACATAGACTGTTTTTCAATACTCTTCAATCTCTTGAACTCAAGAGAAGAGTCCCTTCTATACAGTTTGTGTCTCTCAAATTCTATTCAATTGAAATACAAACGACTGATTTATAGAAATTTAGAAGTACTTTTCTTGATTTAAAAATGCTTCACTCAGTCTCACTGATGAAGTTCACTCAGTCTCACTGATGAAGTTCAAACTTTTTTTTTTTTTAAGATTTTATTTATTTATTTGACAGAGAGAGACACAGCGAGAGCAGGAACACAAGCAGGAGGAGGAGGGGAGGGAGAAGCAGGCTTCCCGCCAAGCAGGGAGCCCGATGTGGGGCTCGATCCCAGGACCCTGGGATCATGACCTGAGCTGAAGGCAGACGCTTAACGACTGAGCCACCCAGGCACCCCTGAAGTTCAAACTTTTAAACCATGCGTATGCTAAGGTCAGTTTTCTTATAGTGGCTCAACTGCAAATCTGGATCTCTACTATAGAACTCAGTTCTGGGTTCTGCATTTGATCATGGCCCTGAAAGATACTAGCCTCTATGAAGTGAATAGCAATAGTTTAGACTGGAGAAATTACAGGAACGGTAGAAATCAGAGGAACTATGAGGGAATCTTGACTGGAAACACTTTAGAAACAACTGAATGAAATCTCTACTGTTTATGAAAGGCTATATTCGACCTGTTTGTACACTAATAGCAACCCACCCCCCACGTATATAGATTTCACTTACAGATGGTTGAAAAGTAATTTTCTATGATCCTATGATACTTTATGTAATTATCTGTAATTACATTGACACAAGGTAAAAACAGTCAATTTAAAATAATATAAAGTATTCAAGACAATTACTAGGCTAAGCAACATTGTTTTTTGTAAGAGAAAGTGTCACATGCAACAAAGTGGCAAAAACAGAAAGGAGTGAGCTGTGGTTAAGTGTAAATCCTATAGCAATGAAAGTCGTTTGTATTATCCTTACTTCTTTGAATAAATTCAGATGACAGCTCTATTTCATTTCTTCATTCAGTTTGGAGGCCAGATGGCATTAGAATCATTTACTTCACCTTGTTGTGCTTAATTACTACAATCAACACACTATTTTCCAAATTAATCATAACAAAGTAATTTCATTAGTAACACAGCAGGCTGTTGAATTATTAGCATCATAACAGTTTGCAAACAATTAAACTTTATTTGAACCTTAAAAATTTGCAGAGTGGAACATTATTGTAAGATCTAATGGCAATAGAGTACAAAATCAGTACAGAGCAAATAATCAAGCAAAATGCTATATAAAATATGACTCACAATCACCTTTGAAAAAAATTAGCTAACTGTTCATAGAAAAACAAATAAAAGCTAAGCAAACATAATGAGAACATAGCAATTAGCATATTTTCTAACAAGCCATGTTGTTTAAATGCACATTAATGATATTATTACGATCTTGAAGGGAGTATGATATATTGTCAAGGGTATAAAGAAAACTTTCTCCCTGGTAGCATACAAATGATTTCGCCAAATGAATATAAAGTAGTCAGGAGTTGAAAGTAATGATTATTTTTCCTGTCACTTTCATTTTAAATCTTTTGTTTCCTTTCCTATCTCCCACCTATATTCAAGTTAAACAAGAACAAAGGCCGGAGGAGCTCTGGACAGAAGTAACACTTTATATCTGTATTGTCACCATTCACAGAGACTATCCGGCTTGGAACTGTTGGTCATCAGTTGGCAAAGGACTCCCTCTCCTGGCTTAACTGTAAAAGGAGGCAAAAATCTTTTACATGCTTTACATTCTGCTCAAGTTTGGGCCTGAGTGGGGGAGGGGTCGCCCAGCGGTTGGGTATGCAATGAAAAGTTGCTGCCACCTACTGGCCCAGCACTGAAATCTTCACTTAAAGCAGAAGCCTGAAACCTGTATCCATAACCGAAGACTATACGTTCAGGGGAAACCCACAACTGCTTTTTGCTTTTCAATCTCTCAGGCTTTGAAAAAAAAGACCACTAAATTTATCTCCAGTTGTCTCACTTTTGCCAAGATGATTTCAATCGACCCCAATGGCTCTCCATTAGGAAAAGATTAACGAGTATATAAATTAATTTCTGAAAGCTTTAACTTGACAATGTCTAATTTACGTAAACTAGAGTTTACCCACAATCCCGAAAACTAAAAAAATCTATTTCATTACGTTTGAACTCTGATGATCACAGTATTAAGAAGACAATGGTAAAATATAAGTTCTGAAATATTGCTTATAGTTTTCTATAAATAAGGGGGGGTTAAATATTATCAGTATGTTCACAGCTAGAATCTTTATAAAGCAAAGATCTGGAAAGTTCAACAAAGGTAGTACCCACTAATTCAATATTAGGTGAATCTATAATGATCCAATCAGCAGTACATTTATATATATATATCAAGGCCACACTGATACCCTGTCAGCATTTACAGTCCCTTTGATTTCAAATATACATGAAAAGGTAATGTCATAATTGCACAAAGTTCACTCAGGCAGCACAGCATATTCCTCCAAAGTCAGACTCATACTACCTTTCCACTCACCTCTGGGTGTATGGTCCCACCATGATTTCTAGGCTCTCCTCTCTGAGCCCTTCCTTTTCTTTTCATTGCTCTGAGAAGCACAGAGGAAACTCACCTCTGGAGTGCTACTGTTTTGTGGTGGGACTTTATTTTATTTTATTGTATTGTATTTTGTGGTGGGACTTTAATAGCCAGCAATGATCAGGCAGGATAAGACAGCACTCCATTAGATCTTCTTACTTTGAGAATACACTGAGATTCTTTATGCTGCTGTATGATGCAGAAGGGGCTTTTTTATGAATTTTTTATTTTATTAAATTTAAACAAAACTGTGGTGGAAAATGTTGGCCAGCCCATCACCGAACCGGGCTGTTTGTTACTGATAAAGGGTTTCGCACACACCATGGTTCTGGGCTGCACGTGTGTCCCGGGGGCCAGCATGCTACCATCTGCGATTCTGTCATTCTTTCTTTCCTGTGGCTTTCTTTAACATGAAGTAAAAATCAGTAAAAATTCTTTCATGAAAACATGTCACTGTTGTGTGAAAAATCAGTACTACGATCGATCGTCTACAAAGTTTTAACAAAGCCACATTCTTTAGATAGCATCTACCGAAAGCTTGCATGATATATTCAATTAAAATTTCCATGAAATTATATATTACATTCTAAAATGTAATTGACATGCACTATGAAGAGAAATTACAACTCCTACCGAAAGGAGCAGTGACTGTGAGGTACATATAAAATCGGGCTGAATTCTTCACACAAATCAAATGAGTAAATAAAAACTATATTTACTTCTCTGCAAAACAGCAACAGGTACAACTTTACTGCTTGCCTCTAATTTACATTAATATTCTTTAATTTTATATCAGAGGAGTATTATAATGAATGCATAAAATAACAAAGACAAATGTTCAACAAAACACAAAAAGGTTATGAGCTGCCACTCATGCTCTCAAGATGATTCTAAATCCAAAGCATTTACAGACCAGCAGGAGAATCTTCTTTTTCTGTAGGCAGAAAGGGAAAGCTGCATCTGAATTTTTTTTCTTCAGGTGAAATGTTGATTTTTCCTGCGTAGAAAAAAAAATACACTTGTAGGCAAGGAAAAATGAATATTTACTCAATATTTGGTCAATTCAGCTCCTCAGAAAGGCCAGAAAGAGTGGTATTTTACTCAAGAGGAGAAGGTTTGGGAAAACATCCAGTTATTAGCAAAGGGACTTCCTTTAAATAATCTATTTCCAAAGTAAATTCTATGAGTTATTTTAAAATTTGAACTAGATTTTTTAAAAAAGAAGAAGATGATGTGGGAGCATGATCTTTGTGCTATCAGAAAACTACAAAGACTTTTTAAAAGGCAAAGACTCATAACGCAGAGACCAAGAGAACATATGAGCTATTACAGAATATTGGATTAAAATGTACTTACCCAGGACTCTCAAATATCATACATCTCCATTATGTAGGCTTTCGGCACCAAGCCAATGGCTCCCTTCATTTCTCCTACCCACCAGCCATATCTATTGTATTCCTAATTGAAAACAATATGCAATATTAACCTTTAGACTGGTAGAAGTACAATGTCGTTCATATGCAACTTCTTAGAAATGGTATTTCTTTTTATAAAGTTACAAGAGCTTGAGCTGCAAATTGAAACATTTTAATCTTTTTTTGTTTGTTTCTGGACACTTAAAAATGCTGTTAGGCAAAGATTTAAATTAACATATAAGACAAAGCCTGTTTATTACTCTGTACAGAACACAGAAACAGTCACTTGGGATAAGAACCTAGCAAATGGAACTACATGAGGAAGTCAGCTCCCTAGGCCCATTTCCCTTCTCCCTCCCTCCCTTCTCTCTCTCTCTCTCTCTCTCCCCCCCCACCTCTCTCTCTCTCTCTCTCTCACACACACACACACACAACCTGGGGAGACATCTTTTCTGTGCAAAAACCAGTGCCAGAAGCTACAAGGTTACAGCCAAGATACTTAGGATATGATCTTGGCCTTCAAGAAACTTATCATCTAGCAAGGAAAGAATTATTTTTTCACAATAAACTGACTCCTAGTTAAACTGATATGACTGAAAATTATTTAGAACGCAGAGCTATGCCCCTTAAGAAAAATCTAATATGTGAGTATAGGTATTTTAAACAGATAAATGAGGGACTAAGAAAACACTAATAATATCCAAAAATATTTGCTTTACAAAATAATTTTTAAAGGCTCCTTTTAAAAAGCTTCCAAAGGCACTTATTGTTAAGCTTGCACTAATCAAAAACTGCATTAGATAAAGGATGGGTGGTAGGAAGTTGAAGGTGGTGTTAGTTTCAGCCTTACAGTGGAAGATCAATAAGAAATAAAGTATGTCAAGTTATAAAGGCGAAATATTAATCTAGCTGTAAAAAAGAGTGATGGATGAGTCCCTTTTGCATTTACTTTGCAATGTGAGATAAACCTATACCTGCCCTTCTCCCCTTTGCCTCCACTGACAGATGCACCACTGCTTTGGGCATCATGAACACACTGCAACGGGTCTCATATGTCTGCCAGATTGACTAATGTATTTTTATCTCAAATTTATTTATGTTTAGTGAGATACAAACAAAGTAAAATGAATTACAAGTTTCAAGAATAATATCTTCCAAAAGCAATACTCTGCAAAAGCACTGTAGGACCCAAATTTAATTTTTCATATAAGATAAATTTTTAAAATCAATCCCCAAAGTAATTCAATAGGTTATGATTTTCCAACATCTGAGTCATAGATAAATGTGCATATGCATATTGAGTTACATGTGGGGAGGGAATGTCCACACTGGCATGGACTTAACATCTGTATTGATTAGTATATGCTATTGACCATCAGAAAGGAAAATCATACAATTCCTCAGTACAAATGTAGCAATGTTAGCACGTGTGTATTGATATGTAGCCTATCAATAGAGAGAATACCAGGTTAAAAATCTATATGTGCTTTTTAAACAGTGGGTTGTACCAGAATCAGGTTTATTGGAAGAATAAGGTGGAAGGAAAGGGGGCGGGGGTGGTCAGGCTAACCCTACACTTCCTATTCTAATGAGGGCACAGTTCTGGCTCATGAGGCACAGGACTCAAGGTTTTAAGTTTAAACGTTCAATGTTAGAGTGAATTTTTTTGTGGATAAAACTATCTACGTGATGAAAATAGTCTGATGTCTGAACTCAGTGATGGTGACTATAATCTATGTAGGATCTATTTATCAGAAGAAAACACCAACTTACTGAAAGCTATGATTAGCAACCATTATATCTTAATAGGTACTTAATAAAACTGCCCTTTTCAATTTTTAAGGCAATGAATACAATTAGGGCCTAATGCTTCACAAAACAAATGTATTTAACCTTCCGGAGGCAAAAGGCCTACATTGTAAGATTTCAAAATGGATGGTTACCAGGGTAAGTCTGAATATGAAAGCTCTTAGCCAATGCCAATCTAACATTTTTTTAAAAAGTGATTATTTGTAAAGAGTAAAGGAGCTGCCCCCACTCCCAACAGGCAGACAGAACATACTCAGTGTGAGGGCATATGAAGACCCAAATCTGCTTTCCAAGAACAGCCCTCAATCTGGGGCTCAAGGTTAAATGCAAGTGACAAACAAGAATGCTCACATCACTTTATAATATTCCACTTTGGTTATAATCTGTACTCTCAAGGAAGGGCATATTATTGTTCTCAAAAAGCTCACTGACATCCAAATTTAAGAAACTGATTTCCAAAGAATCATTTCACCAAAGGACCAATGACATACTTCACACTTGAGATAATTCTGCCTGACGGTCACTGGTAAGACTTATTAAACAGAAAGGACAGTTGGAAACAGGAGGGAGGAGCTTATTCAGCTGCAAACACATCCCTTAAAAGTAACATTCTAGGAAAACATAAAAGTTTCAGACTAAAATAATCTTAAATGCTTCACTTAATTTAAAATAACTCAAGAGCACAGGAAATTTGCTCATAAAAATACTCTAAAATATCACAAGTTTAAATCAGAAAAGGGTAAAAAATCAGAATGTTTAATACTTTACATTTGTAAAGAATTCCATCGAATCCTCCTGTGTGGAATTAAGAGGTAAGATAAAATACAGTGAGGTAAAAATCTAGGAGGCAAATTTATGGATTTACACTGTGGCCATTAGGGTATGTCGACAAGATTGCAAACACAGAAGCTTTTACTTTTATCATTACCATCCTCTGTATGAGCCTCCTGAGCAACATGAATCCCAATTAAACCATTTGCAGCCTATAAATTGGAATGAGGATGCTTCTTGGAGTACGGTATTCTAAACTTGAGCCTCAAGATTCAATACCATAAAAGCTTTCCCTTTGAAGACGAGAATCGGCCTCTTTGCCTTCCCTGTTTGCCGTGCCCAAATAAATGTGACTGCAAATGACACAGTACTTACGGTGGGAAATAATGCAATCCATACAGTGTTACCTTACCGTCCACATACTAATTATAGTATTGTTCTAAAAGTCACAGGTGGGTCATTAAAAAAAAAAAAAAAGATAAACAGTCCTCAAGCCTTATCTTGTTATTAAACAAAAAAACAAAGAGACAAAACCATACCGGGCTGCCATCTAAATCTCTGAAAGGTTAGGAAGCATCATGTCATCTTTATGGCACACGAGATCTCAGGTACAAGAAGGTCTGCCATCTGGTATCCTTCACCCTACTCGGCTCTTAACATCAACTAAAACGCTAACACAGGCAAGTGACTGTGCTTCGGGAGGACTGATAAAATAATGAAGAGTCCTTTAATCTACAGGAAACCATTCCAGTCAATTTATAAGAAATATTGCATCCCTTTGTAGGACGTGTAATTATTTTCTATTAATCATGTGCTATAAAGCTACATTATGCGGTTATTCTGTTATCACTAGAAAGAGGCCTGCAGTCAGCTTCTGACAATGTTAGGTAATTACTAACACAAAGCTTCTTTCTCCTCCCGTAGTAATGCTATCAAGATCCAGAGGTATAGTGATGCTTACTGTATAAAAATAGTACTCAAAAGAAATTCAATATCTGCAAAATGGATGGCTTCCAGGCAAATGTAATGTGGCAGTCAAAGAAGCCAAAAAAAAAAAAAAAAGCCAAACTTGCCCAATAATCCAAGAAAATAATCGTAAAGTGGTGCGGCACCGTTGTGCTCTAACTCCTCTGTTTTCAATTTTCCTGCCATTAAAATAGTTTTTATTTGTTTTATTTTGTAGTAAAATTTTCGGCCTCAGCTAATAGTTACTAGGCAATAAATGCAAGCGATTATGTAATCGGGGCAGGGAGAAAGGATTAGTCCTGATCATGTGAAACCAGCATGACAGTAAACATATGTCCATGTTTCCTCATTCACTAAATCTTTGCTCTCTGCCAGTCTAAGGCCCCGACATTCACAGGAATCCTTCCTCAGCACTATGATTCTCGTTTCTCAAGTGTGTTACTCCACTTTCCGCAAACTGTGGGTAAAAGAATGTTACCTTAAGAGAAACTTGAAACACTTTAAAAGATTTCCTGATACGTACTACCCCTTCCAGAAACTAGTTACCAACCTGTCTGAATGCAACAGGTGTTAGAAAGGTGGAAAGACTACCTGTCCTTTCTCCAAACATGTATCCGTGCTTTGAAACATACTACCCTTCTGCAGAAATGAAGTTAATTTTATTCACAAAATATAAAATGCACTGAGTTTCATAACCAGTGGACTTTACCATTGTTTTCCAAGTATTCACTGTGATAGTCTCAATTTTTCATAAACATTGTGGTAGTATGAAAACTAGATACCTATTTAAAACACAGAAATCCTTTCTTCAAGCCTGCCTCTGCAATCTCTTCCTTTTTACTATCTCCAACTAGAAACTTTCTAAGATTCCTTTCATTTCTCATACTGTCATTTCATCCCTGAAAATGCATAACAGCAACCTGACAACCCCAGTGTTTTACTATTATTATCTACATATTAACTCCTTGAATCTTCATCTCCTGAGCTGATAAATGAGAAAATCGACACTAACCCTCTCTAAGGTCCTCCATGATGTCTGAACACACCCTCCATGAACCTGCTTTAAGACACTGAGTCTCTTAGCGGCTTATGGAAATCAACCTCATTACTTTATAATTCACTGTGCAGGTGTGACTTTGAGTTACGCTAATTCGAAGAATTACTATTTTTTTCCTCTCTGTACTGTGCGCTCCATTTTGCAAGCAAGAGAGACAAAGGACAAGCAAGGAAGCTGATAGTAAGAATTCAGTTATTATAACAAATTTCAGTTTATATTCCAGAGTCAAGACACATTTAACTCAAGTTTCTACACAGTCCACATTTACAATACCGCACAGCAAAAACTGCTATTCGGTCTGATGATTCAGACTGCTATTCAGACTGATGGTAGGCAAAGAAAAGATCGAATCATATTCAGTAGAAAGTGGCCTTGGTACTTGTTGTATTTCACTGACCAGTAGGAGACTCCGTTAACTGTTCTCAGGCTCACCCACCTGTCTATTCCAACTGTCGCCACTCTGCTCCAGCCCTTCATCGCCTCACCCCGGGTTACTGCATCATCAACTTGGCCTCACTGTTCTTCCCAGAAACAAACCGTGTCCATCGCAAGCATGACTCAGGCACTTACCCCAGCTCCCCAGTACAGTAACTGCAAACTCCTCTGCTCGGATCTCTCCCCCGCTTGCTAGCAACGTTCTCTCACTCCTCTGGTCCACACGGTCCAATCTTCCAAGCTACACTCGTTCCCACCTCTGCACATGGTGCCTTCCTCCCCAGGGAATGGCTCCCCTCCCTCACCCAAATCCTAACCAGCAACTATGACCTGACTCAAGTTTCCCAGCTGTCACGCATTGGCCTCCAAATTATTTAATCTGCACTTACATCTCTCATTTCAAGCTGAGCATTTATTCCTCAGTGGATTTTACGTACGTTAGTTTTGTCCCTTCAATGAAAATACAGTACAAACGCACTGAGATTACACTTGATCTGTATGCCCCACACAGCAGATGGGTAAAAGGTGTTCAGTAAATGGACTGGGTGAGGAAGCATACTCTGTCTTTATTTTGGATGATGCACCAGTTGACAATCCTAAATATTTTCTTAAGAAGTGTAATTTCCAAAAGGTGTATCTTTTCTTTTGTGTCTATTAGACATATGTGAAGAATTTTAGCAATGACCAAACAAAGTTTGTTCTGAAGTGTGTTTAGCTTCACAGTCTGAAGTATGTTGCTCCTACTGGGGGCAGGCTGCTGCCCACCATGTCTCCTAATGCACTACATAGGACACCTTGTCTGAAGAGTTCAAATCCCCACCTGCAGAAAGAAAGGTATCAGTCCCCGGCACAACTGGGACCAGATAATTCCAGTTCTTTGAAGAACTGAATTCAGGTGAATTTACTGTATGTACCGAAGAGGTGAAGACCGAACCTTGTAAACGTGGAAACGGTGGCAGGTGTAAAGGAATATCTACTGGGTTTTCAGCTCCTCATTGTTCTTGTGATTATTTTCCCAGAAGTTCCAGAGTCTTTTTTTTTTTTTTAAGATTTTATTTATTTATTTGACAGGAAGAGAGATGGCGAGAGTGGGAACACAAGCAGGGGGAGAGAGAGAGGGAGAGGGAGAAACAGGCTTCCCGCTGAGCAGGGAGCCTGATGCGGGGCTCGATCCCAGGACCCTGGGATCATGACCTGAGCCGAAGGCAGACGCTTAATGGACCGAGCCACCCAAGCGCCCCTGGAAGTTCGAGAGTCTTATATCAGATCTGTCACTAACTAGATATGCAACCTTGGGCAATTCCAAGTTCTTTAGGGATGATTTTTTGGGGTTTATACTTTCAGCACTCTTTGAGACTCCACAATAATCCACTTACATATTTAACATAAATCAGTAAGTCTCATTATTATGCATTTGGACTCTTACCCTTTTTGTAGTTGGCTGCTGAGAAGCTCAGGGCTGAGCTGGAAGTTCAAGTGCCCAAACTCTAGTCTTTTAAGGTCTCCACAGGGATAGTCTTTTTCTCCTTGCATTTTTTATTTATTTTCCCCAATTACATTGAGCCTTGAGATTTCCTCACCTATAAAGCAAAGGGTGAGCACTAAGGTTCCCCTAACTCTATGACTCCATCATTCTAAGTTCTTTTAAGCGTTAAGGATTATTTCCCATTTTTACCTGTATTTTCACAAACACATATTAACATATATCTGCTATGATATTAGGTATTGGGGATCCAACAATACTAAAGACACAGGGTCTACCTCAAAGAGTTCAGGGTCAAGAGAGAGAAATCGATATTCCTAGTCCCCATGTAGGCATAGCAAAGCAGAAAGAGTGAAAGCTCTAGGGTCAGATCTGCTCTGATTCCAGAAGAAGGTTCTTTCTAGTTGGTATCCTCAGGTGATTTACATAATAACCTTGCTGAGCATCAGTTTTCTCATCTGGAAAATTATCACACCAGAGAGTTCATAGGGTTATCTTACGATCAGATGAGTGAAAGCATATCAAGTGCCTAGAAAAGGACACTGCAGGTATGCAACAAACCCTTTTTCATTTCCTCCCTCTCTCTTCCCACTAATTGTATAGCAAAATACCAGGGCAACAAAAAGTGTATGTTGGTCTGCACTGTAAGGCAATCGTATTATTACGAGCAGTTCTCCACCCTGCTCTTCCAAAGGGAATCTGGCCTTTAAAGGGACGAGGAGGGAGACATCTCAAAGGAGTAAATGCTGCTATACATACATTAAGGGGGTTCCTGAGTTTTTGGGGTGGGGGACAGAAGGGCATAAGAGATCATGGACTTTTCAATTTCAGATTAAAAAAAAAAATTATGAACATCGTGCTGTCTTTTGAGTTGTTTTGTTCTGCTTCTGGCTTATTCCATGCAGAATGAAACCACACAGGCTTGCAGCCTGTAGCCGCCCCTCACTGCCACTTCCATTCCGCCTGCATCTCTGACACCACCTTCTGGCTTATCCTTGACCTCTCGAGCCACTGCAGGGGCTGAGCCTTCCAGCCTGCTTCCCAGAATCACCTTCCCCTTTCAGCTGTCAACATTTTCCTGAAATGCTCGTTCCATTTCATGTAAGAGAAAAGAGGGAAGTACTGGGATGCGTTCGTGCATAGATAACAGGAGGAGCCCCATGGCTGGACCAGAACATCTTCTTGGGAGGGGGGGGGTGCCGAGCAGTAGGTCTGCCTGGCTCATGCCTCCCTGTACCCACGACATTCCCACACTGACAGCATGGAAACGAAATGCCGTCAGAGCCACACAAATGCAGTCACAAGCACGGAAAACTCCTTCCGCCTTCCCCGAAGGCTGGAAGATAGAGTAACGTTGCGGGCCCTAGCTTAGCATCCACGTACGTCCTATACTGAGATGTCCTAGTTGCTACTCAGCAGTTGGTCATGCTATTTGTGACACGCTGGGTCAGATGGTCGCAAAGGAAAACCCAGGAGACCTGAACAGTCACTCGGCCAGCAGAGCTCGGCAGGATTTTCATTTTACTTTCCTTCTCTGGTAGGTGTGAAGCCAGAAAAGCCCGAGGAACGGAATCTGTCCTTTTCACAATGAGAAACAAATGGTCAGTGGCAGTCACAATTCACCAGTCGCTGAAAAAAGTCACAAACAGATATAAAGAGAGGTGATGCTTGAACCTCCAGCCAACACACACTAAAAAAAAAAAAAAAATGCCCCTTTACTGCACATTAGTGAATACCGTCAACCTACATTTCCTGTTTTTTACTTAATAAGAAATCTCTCAAAAAGCTGCAGTGCTTGATTCACACGTGTCCTAGACTAGATAAAATACTCCAGGATTCTTAACTCTCTTGTTTTGCTGCTACTACCAGACAAAGTAGCGTGCTTCTTTCTTGCTGAAGCACAGCTCCCCTGTCATTAAGTCTCTAAAAATAATTCACTGCTTTAAAAGTAAGAATAGGAATGCGGTTCGCAATTTACCGACGAGTACAGGTTGAAAGATAAACTAATAAAGGATGTAAATCCAGAACAGCAAGTAAAATGACATAACCAAAGAGGTATGCAGGGCGATGGAATATGCCTATAGCTATTTAACCTGGATCCTGCTATTAAAATTCTAAAGTTTCATAAACATGCTTCTATGAAAATACTATTAACTAGGATATTATGTCCATGTTTAAGGTGGTAATAAAAGTGAAATGTAACCTAGTAATGGAATTTGACACAATTTTAAACAACCTGATTCCTTTAAAAAAAAAAAAAAAGAAAAGACATTTTTACTTCAAATATGATTTTCCCCCATCAGATGAATCAGAAATCAGGCCGTGTGTTTTAGAATTAATTCACTAACAACACAGCTCTCATTAAAATTACAAATTCCACTTTCATCCGTTCCTGTAAATGTGCCCCATTGTTCTAGGGGAGAAAAAAAATTTCCTAAATCTCCGCTAAACTACCCAAGTACATAACGCGTTTTAATACATAAAAAACAGCAGTGAGCCTATGTGAAAGGAACTATATGCAAAAAGTTACTGGCTCTCCTTTTTAGGTAAGCAGTACTTAAATTTATTATTAGTGAGCTTCGAAGGTTAAAACTTAGAAAATGCCAGACACTTTGAAAGAGAGGCTAGCTCAGCCAGGGGTCACATGACAGCTGCTAATTGCAAAATGTTACAAAGGGAAGGAGGCAGGGCAGGTTATCTGCTTACTCTTCTTTATTGCAACATTGGATTTTCACTAAAAAAATTTTTTTTAAAGGCTAAGATTTGTATAACTCTCAAAAGAGGCGGGAAATAAATAAGTCATCCCCAGGCTGACTGAGTACAGCTGACACCCCATCAGGACTTCCTTGCAAAAACAGAGAAAGAGGACTGAATTTTAAAACCAAACTATTTCGGGGCACCTGGGTGGCTCAGTTGGTTAAGTGTCTGCCTTCAGCTCAGGTCATGATCCCGGGGTCCTGGGATAGAGCCCCGCGTTGGGCTTCCTGCTCCGTGGAGAGCCTGCTTCTCCCTCTCCCTCTGCCTGCCTCTCTGCCTACTTGTGCTCTCTCTCTATCTGTCAAATAAATAAATACAATCTTTAAAAAAAAAAACAAACCAAACTATATTTCTATAGTGAATTTTAATGAAGACAGCCCAATCGTCAAACTAGTTCAATCTTTTTCTGTCATTTCACTTACAAAATTAAGACCCTCTTTATTATAATGCACACCATTTTTAGTCCTTGATTTATCTAAATTTTGTTTATATTTAAGTGCATTTTTCTTAAACTATCTTCTGTTGCCTTTTTTAAGAGTATCTTCAGCAATGACAACCTTCTAGAAGGTAAGTTAGATCAGTGGTAATTAAATATTGCAAAATATAGCGCAGTTAATTTTGAAAAGCAAGTTGTATTTCTTTTTTTTTTTTTAAGATTTATTTATTTGAGAAAGAGAGTGAATACATGGGGAGGGGCAGAAGGAGAGGGAGAGAGAAACTTTAGCAGACTCTGAGCTGAGCGCAGAGCCAGTCTCGGGCCTGATCCCACAACCCCAAGATCATGACTTGAGCCAAAAACAAGAGTTAGACACTCAACCGACTGTGCCACCCAGGTGCCCCAGTCATATTTCTTTAAAATCTTCTAAATGGCATTATTTATTAGAAAAGTTGTGACATTAATTTCTCTACAAAGTACACATTTTTTACGCCTCTACAAATATTGTATTAAGACTCCTTTAAAATGTATTCTTCTTTATGTATACAATGTTTACATTTAATTCAGAATGATGAAAAAACTTACGATTAATGCTAATACTTTATTGACATGAGCTAGGAAAGTAATAATCCATAGCTAGATTTAAAGTTGAATTTATGACATCATTTTGATTGTGCACATTAGCTGTAATTACCTGCACCACTCATTCTGAGCCACTAGATGGTGTAAAAAATAAATTAAAATGGTAAAATTTCATTCTATCACCATAAAACCTAATGTAACTCTGAGAAAGATGAAACAGATTTCTAGACTTATAACAATGTTAGTGGTTTCTATACTAATTGTACTTTAAAAAAAAATCTGTCTCTCTCCCTTGATCTAGAAACAAGTCCTTTTGAGCAATTTTTCACTCTTCTAAGGACCTTGAGTCCTGAATTTACAGTAGTATTAAATATTCAAATTGCTGTCATTCACATATTAAATGAATTTATGATATTAATTTATGGTCTATTTTGGCCAAAGTTTTGATAAAAACTGGGAGACTAAGCCTATAAAAAAATTATTACAGTCTCCAGAGATTCTTATCTGAAACTATCCCCCCAAAATTGCGGAAGCAAGAATCTTCACAAACATATACTGACTCCCAAATCAACCTGAAAACCAATAGCCAAGATATCGAATAATGGCCCAGAATTTGTCCACATCCCATCAAGGGAGAGCTAAGTGTCCTTTCTTTTTACCCTCACCAAGATGTACCTGGTTGATTCTACCAGGCCCACCGCTGGATGAATACTGGTATTAAATCACTCAGCCAACAGTGATAAGGTCCTGGCTAACAATGTCTTGTCTCCTCTTTCAAAAACCAATATGAGCTCCAGATACAGTCATCATTTCCAGGAGGCCCCTCATGAAATGATGCTACCTGTGGAACTTCAAGCCTTGTGAAGGGCTGATTGAGGAATTATTTTTGGTACGCAGTATGCAAATAATAGCATTTAGACATTTTAGATAGCACTATACTCTTCCTTTGAGCTGGACCACCACTACCCTCAGCTCTATGATAAAGCTTCACACCTAAAATTACAATCTCCACAAAACAGATCTGGGAACAGAAATTACCTACACTGGGATCCTAGAAGTGTGATATACACCTAGGATTGTTCTTTTAACTTTATAATAATAGAAAACAATTTTCTGAGGCAATGGGAACTCTACTTGTCTGACAGCGTGTCCTAGAGGTTGGTATTCTGAGCTTTTCAGCAACACAGACACCTTGATTCACAAAGAAGGCTTTAAGAACAGACCCACGCTGAAAATAAGTTTCACATTCTACCATAATAATATTAAGACTATAAGCCATTTATCCATGTAGTTTGGGATTCCAAGTGGAAGCTAATCAACCTTTTAATTTTATACACAATTGCAGCTAAGTTGGTGAAAGTAACTGTGAGCTGAGTAGATTTGAGGAATAATTCCAAGAAACTATCTTGAATGGAAATAAATCAGTTTGGTTTCTATATTAAGTAATTCACTCAAAAAAAAAAGTGTTGTCCTGGGGGCGCCTGGGTGGCTTAGTCAGTTAAATGTCTGCCTTCGGCTCAGGTCATAATCCCGGGGTCCTGGGATGGAGCCCTGCATCGGGCTCCCTGCTCAGCGGGGAATCTGCTTCTTCCTCTCCCTCTGCCACTCCTCACTGCTTGTGCTCACTCATGTGCTCTCTCTCCCTCTCTCAAAAATAAATAAATAAAATCTTTTTGTTAAAAAAGTGTTGCCTTAACTCAGGACAATTAAATGCTCCATAATAGGCTGACTCCAGGAGTTGGCTCCCAGGAACTAAAAGCATCTTTCCTTAAAAAACAAACAAACATACTAAGGAGCAGAGGACAGAGAAAAATAAGTGGGAAGTCTTAGCTCTGGGCACCCCAACTTAGCAATCATCACAGCTGGCAATATTTACTTACTAAATATTTCCTCCCAATAATCTACAAGTGCTTCCACAGTATTCCTCTTGGATTCCTGGTGCTTGGCATGGGCCCTTTGTGCCCCTTGTAGGTACTTTATAACAGTTTCAAATGAGAAGCAAAAGAGAAAAGGAGAAAACCTTGGTCTGGGAGTCAAGATGCCTGGTTAAGTACTGGCTCTGGCCCTTTCTTGACCCAAGTTCCCTTATCTGTAAAACCAAGAATGGGTAGACGATCATCACTCAGATTCCTCATTCAAGTGCTCTATGATCTTCTACGTTAGGATTTTATCCACCAGCCATCTTGTGTTAAGAGTCAATAAGTGACCTTATTTCCAAATTCTCTTCTGCATCTAGCAAGTCATACTATCTTTCTGAAAAGTACAAATTTTTCTCTAATCAAGAAACTACATTAAACTCCTGGACTTATAGAACATCTCCCTACTTATATTTAAATAGTTTTCATACATCATTTGTTTCTAAAATAGCTTCATAATGTAGACTGAGGGAGTTTTTTTCAATCCCCATATCATAGTAGGGAAAGTTAAATATGAAAATTAAGGGAGCTCACACATGTCATCACAATAAGAAACATGACTTTTAGATCTAAGGACAGAAAGATTTTCAATCATCCGGTATATTAAGAGGCAGAGACACTGATTTATATATATATAAGGATGAGTTCGTAGCAACAGTCTCTGCCATTATGTTTACAAATACAACTATGTTAAACTTAAAAAAAATCACCTAAAACTGTCTGAATAGAAAAAGCATTGCTTTTAAATTGTCGGAACACCAATGTATTTACATAAAGATGAAAAACTTCTACTATAAACAGTGTTTCCAGTAGTGAATGGCAGACAAAACCAGAATAAGCACACAGAAGAATAAAAAGGAAGAGGAAAGAAAAACATAATAAATAACCTAATACCTTACAATGTTAACTTTCACATAAGTATATTGTTTCTGGAGAAGGCAGTGTGTGGATGTGAGCCAAAGGCTGAAGTGATAGGTAAACACACTGTTAAGTTGAATCCTGTTATCTGATTGTGTTTAAAATTTGATTATATTTCACTTGACAAAATAATTAATTATTGTGAACTCCCAATTGTTAACAAGGACCTAAAGGAATTCCAATTGGCATTTTTCCCCAGTGTTGTAAACCCAGATGCATAAATATCTAGCTTTGTGTTCACCCTTTACAGTTGTCATCTGGGGTGTCTTCTTACCTTGCTAAGAATGTAAATCACATCACCACGTTTAAATGACAACTCATCAGAAAGAGCTCCTGTGCAGTCCCACAAACCCTGGTAAAAATTCGCATAATCGGTGCTTTTATCTCCTAGGAAGAAGAGAGAGAAAACATGAGTTAGAGCTTTCGTGTAATGGGCCCTTATTTAAGATGAACCAACAGAAATTAAAGGGCCGCCTCAAACCACCAAAACAGGCAAAACAAATTCTGTCCTGATTCAAAGAACATTTGATTACATTTATAGACAAATCCTACTTCTTACAGTAATTTAATGAAGGACTGTTTTCAAAAAGACCTCTTTTGGAATGTCCCTTGTTTTCTTTCTCTCCCTCTCTTGTTTCATCTAAAACCTGTACTTGCAATGTGTTCTCATCAAACCAGCACCTAAAAGTTCCTTCCCACTTATTTTTGATAATGGACCTAAACCCACTCGCAACATGAGTTGAAGGTGAGTTGGTCACACTGCACGATGAGCAATATCCGTGACACGTGATACATGCATTGTGAAATAACCACCTTACAGAATTTCTAAAAATTACCAAAAAAGACAGATGAAGGGAAGAAGAAAATAAGTTAGCATTTGGGATGCTTCATAAACAATAATAAATAATCATGAAGGAGCCAATAGGGCACAGATATAACACAAACTAGGCAACAATTTTTGTTTGTTTAATTCTAAAACCTCAAGCTGGTTAGAGGAAGAAGATAAAGTGGGAATGACATAAAGGGTAATTCCAGCTCTTATCTTTGGGGACTTTTGTACCGAAAGCCTCTCAAAGTTATTTCTAAAATATCTGAGCAACTTTGCAATTGCCAATGCTGAAGCTGCATTTTTCAAGATTTCTGTCAGCCCCAGTTTAGGACATTACGCTCTGAATAAACATGCAACATACACTGGAGTTATCAGCTCATCCTTCTAACAGCATAAGCACAATGGATGTGATGTGCTCAAACTGCCATACAGACCATTAACTGATTGATTATTTAGCGCTCTCCGCTCTGTGATACCACAATAAACCGGGTAATAAATGCTTTGTCACTTATACAATGTGGCTCTCTTGAAACGCAGCACAGAGTTAAATACACTGGATGCTTTTGTTACACTGAGAACTGTTTCCTGTTTTTAATTTCATGATAATTGAGTTTTGATGAGTTAACGCAAGAAGAATGCAAGTAATATCAATAAGATGTCCGTGGATTCACTAATCAGGCAGAACATAGACGTGCTGACAACTTCCATCATTGGAATGTCATCTTTGAATTCTGAGGGGATAACTGTGCAGACGCGTGCTGGATCAGGGTTGTCATCTTAGTTTTGTTACATGGCTCTCAAGCAGCAGGCTCCTTGGCAATGCCAACACAGGCAGGCACGTTAGCGGGGCATCTGAGTACGCACCTGACACCACGCAGTCTGCGATTTACACCAAGTGGTAAAAGTTTATTGCAAGTTCTGAAAATTCTAATATCTGAAACATGTTTTTAAAGCCAAAAAGGAAATCTGAATAATGTGGAGTGTGAAAATGTAGAAAGATGACACTTTTCAATTGTACTTTAAGAAAATAAACAATAACTAGAATGCGCAACCTAGCAAAATCCTCCTAGTAAATTTTCCTCTCCTGTTTTCTAAAAATTCAAAGTGGGGGTAGGGAGGGAGAGAAAAATGGAGAAATGAAAGGAAGGAGGGGGGAGGGAGGGGAAGAGAGAGAGACGGACACCTTCCTGACCTCTCCACTCCAGCATCTGAGCACTCATCACTGCCACCAGCGGGGATGTCTAGGAGCCTAGGAATCCGACCAAGAACTAACAATGCTTGCGGCCGCCCTTCATTACATTTTCCCCGCAAAGCACATATTAAGTAAATTCTATAAATGGACACTAGAGGGCACTCCGGCTGGACAGAGCACGCCAAACGTTGTCAATTTTTTCTTTTGGAAAGAATTACTTAATAATAAAGTGACTGATTTCCTTTAAAAACCACTTATTTAGACAAATAGAGATTTAGAAGTTGAGACATTCTAGTCAGATTAAATCAACTGCTAAATGGGTCAAATGTTGCGCCCCATGCAGTCCGTCAGTGTCAGTTTAAAAGTCAAGGAATTAGAGCACAGAGAGGATGACATCATTTCACATGCAAGGCCCTCCCCCACAGTCACTGGCCAGGAGGTAAAAGGATCTAAATAGCTGGTTTCCCCAGTCAAGGCTCCTGTGTGTTCCCCATGCTGCTTAGCCTGAGGCTTGGTCCAAAAAGGTTAAAGAAACAAAACTTGGGCTAAAACTAGAGAAGTTTTGGCTGAGCGAGAGCCTCCCAGTGCATCCCCAGCTGTCCAGCCTGCTCCTCTTTTTTCAGATTCTCTCGCAACAGTTTTTCATTCAATAGATTTTCAAGAGGTGGGGGAAGAAAGAAGGAAAGAAAAAGTATATGGTGATTTCTACCACATAATCCTTATCACTTTGGGGTCTTTCTTCCCCTCGATGCGCTTGGTGAAACTCCCATTAACACTAATGGGAGTCACAGGAGCACATGAGGGGAAGGAAGACCCCCACCGTGTGCAAGATGC
This sequence comes from Mirounga leonina, assembly GCF_011800145.1. NCBI lineage: Eukaryota > Metazoa > Chordata > Mammalia > Carnivora > Phocidae > Mirounga > Mirounga leonina. The sequence goes on from NW_023270451.1 coordinate 42,208,843, forward strand.
ATCTCTCCCTAGATGTGCATCATGAGCATTTCATTAAATCTCACTGCTGTAAAGAGGCAACAGCACTAGCGATTTGGCAATACTGGGGAAAAGATGCATTTTCTACTGTGCTTTCTATAATCTCGATGATGGTGTTACCCAAAGACCAACCTCATTTCTGTGTCCCATATGTGAGCTCTGTTAAAGAATAATAAGTTGTTTATGTCACACGACTATATGTACACACAATTTACCATCCCGTCTATTTCAGAATGCAATACTAGTTACATAAAGCAGAAGAACCACGACTAGGGAGAAAACCTGCCAGTATAGATTTATTAGCCTTACTCTCCTCGGGAAAATAATGTTAAAATTCTGGGTATGAATTCTAGATACAAAAATTGGGAATTATTTTATTCCTTTGAGAGCAGCAAGCTTCTCTGGTTTACTTTTTACAATTTTTTAAATTTAAAAATTTTAAATGTGGCTAACCGTGCTCAAAAAATTACCCATGGATACAGCCTCAGAAGCAGAATGAACTCACAAAAGTTAGCACTGTTCGCCTATACATTGAAAAATAATCCGTGTAAAATATGTTTTTAAAAAACAACACAAAAATGGTATGGGGCATAATGCATAAACCACAGAGAATCATACATTCTGAATACAAATACGTCTGTCATCACTGCATGGACTAATCTTACCACATCATGGTCTATGGTTTCAAAATTACAAAAAAAAAAAAGCAAAAAACAAAACCCACCTCATTACATTTCTTGTCCTGGGAGGCGTGAATGGTTAAAAAAGAAGGGAAAGAAAGAAAAAATAGCCATCCTAAATTAGCCAGGCTGTGAAGGATTTAAATGATGTATTTGCTCCTGCTTTTGAAAACATACAAAAACAGATCATTGGGAGTAACAGAACTGTTAGGAAAATATAAGCTAAACACTGGAGATACTTCTGCAAAAACCAAAAGATTTTAAAAATATGATGACAAGGACTGAAACATTCAATAATAAGATAATGGAAAATCTCTGAGTGGTCTTAAAGGTTTAAAAAGTATTTCAGAAAGGTAAGCATATTCTACAGTGTACAAATAAATCAAATGGAATCTTTATTTTGTGTATATATACTAAATACATGTAAGATACGTAAGCTTGAACATGAAAGAACTTATAAGAAATACAAGCTTATGTTTTTGTTTATGTATTTTACATTCATCTGAATTTTTTTCTCTCTTTTTAAGTAAAATCAGTCAATGTGAAAAATATATAACATTCTTGAGTAAGGTTAGAAGTTCACATCATGTGATGCTCAGCAAGATAGTAGTACCCTTGTCAACTCACTGCCCTGCACAGCAAACAAACTTCTAGTGTTACATCTTTGACAGCCTAGAGAGAGCAAAGGTCACTGCGATGCAAAAGCATTAAAACTGTTGCTTGAAAAGAATTTCATGTCACTGAAGATAAGAATTATTGCAGTGCTTTATGGCTATTGCATGGAAAGCTAGATCTACTTACTGCATTCCTTTGAAGAAAAACGGACTTTTTTCTTCCTTCCCTCAAAGGCAAAAATTGGGGAGAGAGTTACTTTAAAAGGATTTTTGAAAAATAGAATTGCTTTAAGCCAAAATACTTCTGTTTCTGGAAGGAATATCTGTATGTGTGTACCTTCTACACCTGCACTGGAATTTAAAAAAAAAACACAAAAACCTCCACGCTTTTGGCAGAAGCTTTACGATACATAATAAAACACGCAAATTACTTGAATTACTATTGGGTGGCATCCTCAGGGTTATGTTCAGCCTTCGCGTTTTATAGCTGCATCTTACAGGACCACGGCACTCACATCGAATGCCTTCGTCCTCACTTCCTTTCTGAAAAAAGCAAACCAAAACCTCGTGCAGCAACCTGCCCCTGCTTTCCTGTCCAGGTCCGGAAATCGGGCCTGTTTCCTTTCCACGTGTCCCGGTAGGAAGGCCTGGGGAAAGCCACTTCCTGAACACACACTTCCTGTCCGCCCAGCCTCTGACAGCTAGCAAGAGTGATGTATGAACGTATCAGAGAAGGGAAGGTGACCCTCAACGCCAGCTCTTTGCAGGACATGGGATGATATGGCAGACCTTGCCCCAGCTGACATGCGGCTGTGAAGAGGTGTAAAAGGCCCGATAAGAAGGCATTCCCCCTCTCTTCTTTCCGTGTAAAATAATTGCTGGTTTATCAAAGCTAACCTCATGCTTGCACTACAGATATGGTTTATCTCCTGCTATTTGGAAATAACAACCCGCAAAAAAAAAGTTGCCCGCATCATGTGATTCTGTACATAGCATGTATAGTTATTTTTCTAGTCTCACTCATAATTAGTACGCAGGGCCATGTGCCAAGTGGAAATGGATAAGGGGAATATCCTTCCTAGCCTTCTAGGCCATCAGTGTCCTTTTCCAATTTTTAAACTGCTGTCACCGGACTCTGGCATTTCTTACACCCAATTCATTTGCTTTCTGTGTTAATCATATGCAATGAAGATATGCATGGCCAACATTTAAACAGGCTGCAGATCAATTAGCGGTCTTAAGTTTATCTGATTTTTATCAAAGAAGACAGAGCTGTGGGTCGATTGTCAGAGCCTGTGTCAAGTTGACCTTTTCAGAGATGTCTACATTGCCAGTCCCCTGGGCCACTTGTTGTCCCCTGTTAGTCTCTGAATGGCAGAAGTCTGTTCTGCTCAAGCACAAAGTATACACAGATGTCTATATTACATTCTTATAGGTTTGACAGCAACTGCATGTTGTATCTATAAACTGTCCTTTAGCAGTGACACTTCCTCAATGATGATAAGCTAATTTATGCAACTAAATCTCCTTTGTGCAGAAATGAAAGCTAATTGAGTCATTACAAAGTAATTCAGGAAGGAATACCTTGTATAAATTGGCTTACTTTATAAATCCTTCTCAAGTGGTTTCCATGCATCCTAAATGGGACTAAGCAGCTTATCAGCCATAAGATATCCAGATCGAACCAGCCAACTTCGGGGAGTTGTGTAAACATCTTTAGAGCCGTAGGAAAGTGACTGAAGGGAAAGTGAACAAAACCAAAAGAAGCTTCCCCAGGAAGCCACCCCAGCCATTACCTGTGGTGGGATGAACACTGTCCTGACTCATCTTCCCTTGTTCCTCCACTTTCGCAGGAACACTGTCCTCTTCCTCTTCTGTAAACAAGCAGAAACGGCACACTGAAGGGTTTCCTCAGAAAGAACAGAACTCACCCCATCTTAGGAGCAAAACTGAAAGTTTAGAACGTATAAATATTCTTTCTCAAAACATTCACATTCCTTTTTCAGTAATTTAAAGCTGAACAAACAAACCTCTAGCTATTTCCAAATAGCAACCCTACCAGTTGGCTTGATAAAATTTAAGATACGTACTAATGCCGCACATACTTTAAGTACTTACAGAAACTCATCTGGAACACTGCTAAGTCCAGACTGGCCCTGAAATCCGGGGAAGGAACACCCAGCACTATATGGACAGACCCACATTACACTGTGGCAGGAGGACCACGGATAAAACCATGGTCCCTAAAACATCGGTGTGGCCAAAGAAAATGTGTGATATAAAATAAAATATAGTTAACCTGTAAATCATTTCTTGTGTATCAGATACTTCATGTGTTCCCACTTGATCTTCACAGGAGAAGACTAGAAGGATCCTCACCTTTCAAGGCAATTCCCCTCAAATTCTACTGAGGATCTACCCTGTGCCATAAGTTATTGCAGATGCTAAGATTTCACAGACCATTTTAAACGCTCCTTTTACAGATGAGTAAATTGAGGCTCAAAAAGGTAGAGAAACGTCCACTGTTTGTGATTCATACTCAGGCTTGTGATCATGAAGTCCGTGTTCTTTATCCTGCAATGTATTCAGGGCCCTATGTTTGTTATTCCCACGCTCTCCTATCACGTTCATTTCCTCCCCCCCACCCCCAGTTATAGGAAGAAATAGGAGAAGATTAAATGAGAAGAGTTTTAAACAGAGTCAATAGACTAGATTTAATTATTTTACATTGAAGAACCATTTATTACATGTCCATTTTCCTCACCTAAGGATTTATACACACTGTGGAAATATTTAAGGCAGGACATAGGAACAAAATGGCATGCCCAAAAAAACAGAGTTCGAAAAGAATACTTTCAAGAAAAATAAAAAATGTTAAAATATGCAAAATATATAAATATAGCCATTATGGCTATTAAATAATTCAACCAATAAATCTTCATTGGATATTAGCTACCTGTAAGAGAGAGGTTCTACCAGGGAGGCAAAGACAGTAGGGAGCTTCTGTCCTCAGGAAGCTGACAGCCTGCAGGGGACAGAAGACAGTATCTAAAGGAAAATGGGATAAGGAGCATAGAACCTGACATAGTTCTATGTCAAAAGGCACAGAAAGGAGCATAGAACCTGACATGGGAGGCACAAGGTTCAGAAGGATGGCAGAGAGGAAACCATGCAAGGGGGAACACCGAGAAGGCTCTGAGGGGTGGAGAAAATCTGAACAGAGAGAGATGGGAAGGAGGAAATTTCTAGACAGAGGGAGAGTCATAAGCAAAAGAAAAAGCGCAATAATATCCATTTGGCTAAAGAATGCAGTACTCAAAGGGGAAGAACAGGATGGCAGATAATGCTAGTGGCTTGGGCCAGCTGTTGAAGGGCCATAAACATCCGGCTATGGACTTTTGCCTTTTATTTGGTGGGCAATGAGAGCCCCAGAAGATGTTCGAGCAGAGAAAGGGCAGGACCAAAAACTATGCTTGAGAAATGGTCATCTGATCCCATTGTCCCAGATAGCCTGAAGGAGGGTGTGGGGAGAGAGACCACTCAGAGTCTGGCTAGAGGGGAAGGAAGTCCTGAACTGAAGGGGCAGAGGAAATGGAAAGGAGCCAGTTATAAGAGGGAAAGGAAGTAGAATTGATAAACTTTGTGCCTGCCTGGATGTGGAGGGCTAAGGGAAGAAGAGCAATCGAGAATGACTCAAGTTTTGAGCTTAGTTAACAGCGAAATGAGAACATCATTCCTGAGAAAAGAATAGCCAAGATAAGCTATATTGCTGAGGGAACACAGGAGCTGTGTTTCTGATGTGAGAGATTTATTTATTTATTTATTTTTTAAAGATTTTATTTATTTATTAGAGAGAGAGACAGCGAGAGCAGGAACACAAGCAGGGGGAGTGGGAGAGGGAGAAGCAGGCTCCCTGCTGATCAGGGAGCCCGATGCAGGGCTCGATCCCAGGACCCTGGGATCATGACCTGAGCCGAAGGCAGACGCTTAACGACTGAGCCACCCAGGCGCCCCTGATGTGAGAGATTTAAATTTATTTATTTGAGAGAGAGAGAAAGAGAGAGCGCGCACACATGGGGGGAGGGGCTGAGGGAGAAGGAAAGAGAATCTCGAGCAGACTCCCTGCTGAGCACAGAGCCCAAAGCAGGACTCCGCCCCACAACCCTGAGATCGTGACCTGAGCCAAAAACAAGAGTCAGAAGCTTAAGCAACTGTGCCACCCAGCGCCCCTCTGATGTGGGAGACCTAATGTACTGGTGGGGCAACGCAGAGGACATGTCTGGAGGCAACTGGAAAGTTTGGTAGAGAGATCAGGAGTACAGGTGCAAAATTAGAAGTCTCATGCAAAATTTGAAGTGGTGATTAATAAAATTCAACATTTACATCAAGCTTGAGAGTTACTGTACTTCTAAAACAAACATAGAACTGCTTTGAATTTCTGTAACTCAATCCAAACAAAATAATGAAAGCTCCAAAAAAGGGAACAGCTGGAAATATTTGGGACTTTATACATATTAAGTTGACCCTAATGTTGGCAATTTAATATGGTTCGGTCAAATAGTAATTAATACAGGAAGACCTAATAAAAACCTAATACTAAATCCTGTCTTTTTCCTCTTCAACAAGTTATCTCACTTATGCCAAACCGCAAGGACCAGTTATCATGTATGAGTTAATAGGATGTTTTCATACAAATTTTAAAGCTCTTAGGGACATTTATAGTCATTTGGTCCAACCTACTTATTTTACAGATGGTTAATTTTTCTTAAAGGAGGAGAAAACTCTCCTTACTTTTCACACTTTCTCTTTCCCCAGCACTCCCTCTCCTCCGACTGGGTCACAAATCTGACAGTAAGGAGTAAATTCAAAAACTGTGAAGGGTGCTTGCCCTCATGTCAAAAGCCATGACCACAACAATTTAGGGAGCACTAATTTTGGCTCTCAAGAAGACACAATGGGATGTAGACTCACCACCCAAAGTTAGTGTCAAGATAGCACAAAAACTAATTACAGTAATTGAATGGAAAACTCCACTTTTGGCAAAGTAAACAATGAACTTAGAAGAATTTATTACTATGGCTTTATTCTTATTTTATTAAAATTTAAGTGTCTATAATGTACACAATGTATTCTTAAATTACCAGAATAATTACTTAAGTATCAATATTTACTGAGAAGTATCCAAATTGAAATCCATGTGAGATGCTGAACAAGTAGTATTTTAGAGGAGGAATCGCTCCTTAAAGAAACTTCCTTTCTCCATTTCAAACCTATTTTTAGGTCAAAACCCTCTGCATTTCATTCATCAGTTTTTCTTAATAATATTCAAACAACTCATTTTATCTTGGGCTAACAATACAAACAGCTTCCATATAAAAGAAAACAAAATCAAATTTGGGGTGTGTGTGTGTGTGTGTGTGTGTTTTAATCTTAGGGGGAAAAACTCAGACTGAACCTTGAATACAGTCTGGTACAAAGGAGATGTTCAATAAATATGGAGTGAACAAATGGATTCAAAATCATGAAAATAAACCCTACTATGTTCATTTATTAACAGAGAAAAACTCTCCACACCACTCAAAAAATATATGAGGACAAATGAAAATTCTAGGCAATAATCATCTCCACAATATATTAGAAATATACACACATGTTGTTTTATTTAGGTTTATTATTAAACATATTTTATTTTGGTGTTGAGTCACGGTGTCATTATACAATACTAATTAATACCTCAAATAGTCAGTGTTTGTGGACTAATATATTCCATTCAACATTTTAATAACAGTAAACAAAAACAGCTCAGCTATGTGGTAAACTCCATCAAACCACACAGATGGTTATAAGGTTTTCATTATGTGGTTTCCATAGCAATCATATTGCAAATCTGGAAGCTTCTTGCAAATAAGCAGCTTGTATTTACATGCCTCTCAGCTGCAGCACAAAACTCTTCAACATGTGAAGTTATTATTCCAATCACACATTGTTAGAAGAATCATCAGAAGATTTTGTTGATCAGACAAGATGAAAATAACAGTAAACAAACTGCAGAAGATAATTCAAACACAGTCATACATTTACCAAACTAATCAGTATTAGAAATATTCTGGCAGTCGTCAGAAGGTTTTAACATTATACCAGCTCAAAAATAGGGAAGTTCCAGGAACAATCAGATCCCATGGAATCCAAAAGCTGAACTCCACTCTCCCATTTTCAGATGTTTGGTCTTCCTTCTGAGTCGAGCAGAGAAAGAAAGACTAGCAGAGAACTGAGTCTTCCCAAATCTTTTTAGGATGACTACATTTGAGGAAATGCTTATGTGGGAAAAGTCAAGACTTTTTTTTTTTTCTCCCTGCTAGATTAATCAATTTAATTTACAAATTGATCCAGTTCCATAACAGATGGATTATTACCCTAATAAGGATCACAAATCTGTCTAGCTATGCAGTTTTTACAAAATGGCTATTTCTTGCTTACTAATGTTCTTTGTTTAAGGACAAAATAACCCAAAGAGAAAAGTGATAAGCAAATGACACGTACAGCTGACATTGCTTGAAAAAGGCTAAAGACAATTTGTTAGCATCAAAACAGGGGGTGTGACAATTGCGGAGGGGCTGGAAACTGATCTTATCACATCTTCCAGGGAGAAGAGGACAACATGAGAAAATCTTTCACTCACACACAATGATTACCTTTCTAAGTACCTTCAGAAAACAGCTCTGCTGAATTAACAATGTATTTTAAGAGACATAAAACACAGAATCAAAAGCTGTGCTCTGAAATAAAGATTGAGTGTAGATCTCTACCTGCCCTGACTTCACTGGATTACAAGACTATATGTTTGTCTCACGAAAAAGTTAGTATTTATTGCTTAAATGTTCACGCTGTATGCATTTATATCCATTAGGTAACTAAATCCTCATAACAATTCTATGAGGTAAGAACAGGTACTTTGACCATCATTTTATGGACGCAGAAATGAAACTTACAGAGCTTGAAGAACTTGCCCAGGTCCACACAAGCAATTAGAACAGGGACTGAAACTCCAGCATGGGTGGCTTCTCTCCACCGTCTCTTCAGTTGACAGATGGATTGTTTTCTAAAATTTCATTTGAATACTGGCTGTTTGTGGACTTGGAAAACATTTTCACACAAGTGGGCAAATTCTATTCTACCATTGCATTGTATGCGAAGGACACCTTAAGGTAAGCAATCCTCGCAGTGATGATTTAGAAACAGAATTTCAAGTTGGGAAGCCCCCAACACACATCTCCTTTCTGTCTCCCAGCTCTCCTTCCCCACCTCTCTCGTCCACACCCTCCAGTGCCTGGAAGCCAGTGCACAGTACTCGATACTCTGTAAAGGTCTCTAATGCAACTCATAATTGAAATATTTATTTCAAATAATATTTCAATTATTTTACTATGAAATAATATTTCATCATTCTTTCTAGGCCAGCCGGCTTCTCTTTCTTGTTGCATTTCAATAAGGATTTCAATGTCAACAGTTACGGTGAGTCTTTTTACAAACAAAGAAGTTCCCCCGAAAGAAGTTTGCCTGCATTCCAGAACAACAGACAATCCTGCACATTTCTCCAAGGGTTTGGGCACCACAGTGTTTCTTTTTTTTTTTTTTTTAAAGATTTTATTTATTTATTTGAGACAGAGAGAATGAGAGAGACAGAGAGCACATGAGAGGGGGGGAGGGTCAGAGGGAGAAGCAGACTCCCTGCAGAGCAGGGAGCCCGATGCGGGACTCGATCCCGGGACTCCAGGATCATGACCTGAGCCGAAGGCAGTCGCTTAACCAACTGAGCCACCCAGGTGCCCCTGGGCACCACAGTGTTTCAAGCAAGATGTCCCCAGCTGGGAGAAGATGGGACAGACCTGATGGGGAAAGGAAGACCTCTGTGGCCAGTCCCAGCAGTGCGGTGTAAAGGAGGCAGAAATGCAGGGAGGATTCACACAAAGGGCACCTCAGCCCCTCTTCTCGCTCAGGACCTGGGGCAAGCCCCAAAGCCGGCAGTAGGGGTGAGACAAGTGGAAGAGTCGAAGGGGTGTGGGCAAGGGAATTCAAACAAAGACAATGTGGAAAAGTGAGTTCCTTAGGGGCCTCTAAATCCTAGACCACTGGTAAGTTAAAATATGACCTTCTAAAGGACTTTTCTATTTAATAGACTGACATATATTTTACAGCAATAAAGGATGTATCATTTTAAAGACAGAAGCATGTGCCTTTTAGTATTATATAAAACTTCAAGAGGAACAGAAAGATAAAGACAACTGAAATGGTATATTTAGAGTCATGTTTACTATCCTGGAAATTCAGGCAAACTGGGGCCTACTGTTAAAGTTCTCCTACCTTGAGACTGTAATTCTCATCTCTGTAAAGTACAAAGAATAATGTCTACCCCATAGCACTCTGAACGGGATTTGGGCAGGACAATGACATAATCAGATTTCTCAGGGGGAAAAAATTGCACAATTAGCATGCAGTAGCAAGGTCATTACCTTAGGAGCTAGGTGTTTTGCATCCACTTATGAATTTGGCAACCCAGAAGGTTACTACGATATCAAAGGCAACCAAAATAAGCAATAGTTATTCAATCATACAATCTAATTTTCAACCGTGACATTTTATTCTTTCAGGGTTTGATAGGAAAAGGTTATCATTGCACTTCAAAAGCAAAAATAAACACCATGAAGATTATAGTACATTTCTGTACTATATTAAAGTTAATTTATACGCAAATCTGAAAACGCAAAAATAGTAAATTTTCACAGACATTCAACTTGCTAACATCATGGTTGGGATGTTGGGGGAAAAAAACCCTCAAATTCAAGCAAGAATCCCATTTGACAGAATCTGGAGAAAATCGTCAGGAAAGAAACCTTAGGTAGAATCTAGTTCAACTTCCTTCTTTCATTAACAGAGAACCAGACTCGGGGTGCCGAATGACTGGACCAAGGTCATGCAAATGGCACTCTGCTCCTCTCTCTCTGCCCTGCCTTTTACGCAACATGCACCGCAGACATTTCTGGTAAAGTCTTTGCTGCTCCCGAGGTACTTCTCTATTCAGGAGCAATCTTACACAGACTTGGTCATCCACAGGCAATGATGGCAAGCAAAGAAAGCACACAGGTTAAAAAAGGTTTTAATAGACCAGATTCTGTCAGTCAGAAGTGACTGTGAGTCAGGAAATGATCCTACTCCCAGGGGGTGCTAGACATGAGGAAACAATGATATGGGGCTCTTCCTTGTCCCAGTGTAGTATATTCACACACGCCATAATATAAAATTCTCCTAACTACTCCATAAAGCTCAAACTCTTAGCTCTTTAATTAACATTTATAATAAAACCTGCAATATTAAAATTCTTTCAACCCAGGAAATGTCAAATTATTTCTCAGTTACAGTAACCTCAATCTGGCTCTGGATTGCTGGTACAATTATAGTTTGCTGTTCATAATAGTTCTGTTTTTTAATTTAAATAAACCTTTTTTTAGTATTCTTGCTACAAAAGCAGTATCTGTTCATTGCTAGAAGTCAGACAATAGAGATAAGCAAAAATATATACATATTTTTAAATCATCCAGGACTTATCCATAACCACATTAACACTATTAAACATCTTCTCCTAGACCACCTTCACTCAGTTTCTGGTTTTTCTTCATTCTCATTTTTAATAAGAATATCCCAATATATACATATTTCATTATCCCCCCCCCCACGTTTCTTATCCGAATGTATTTGTATTTTATTATAACCTGATTTGAATCTCTTTTTAGAAAGTAAACTATTTCATCTCAACTTAGATTTTGGCTTAAATTTTATTCTGTGAAAAAAATACTATCTAATGATAAATAGGGTGGTGTTAAGATCATTTCCTTGTAACTTGGCTGTTTTGTAATGATCTATAACTGTCTGCTCTAACCTTAGGAAAAAAGCAGACAGACGAATGCAGAGCTCATTTGTCGCAGGCTTTGGCGCGGTGTCCTGTTTCCTTATGCAAATACACTCATCTTCTTCCCATGCAGTGCACCTTACCCTCCCCTTTTCAAGAATCTAGGGGGAAAAAAGCACAGGGACGTAAGACGAACCACCACCCATCAGACTTATTGGTTCCATATCCCTTGTAGCAACAGTAGTTTCAAGGCTCTTCTGGGAGGCGGAGAGTCTATGAGGTCAAAACTATTTTCATAATAAAATGAAGACATTTGCCTTTTTCATCGTGTTAACATCAGCACGATTTTGCAAAGTAATAATGGGGAAACTGCTGACACCTCAGCATAAATTACTGCAGGGGCACCAAACTGTCACCGTCTTCTTCACTGCCTTGCTCGAGCATTAAAAACAAACAAGCCAGTTTCACCTATGAATGTCCATGATGAAGCCGTACACATTATTATTTTCATGTAATAGCAACCCCGAGAACATGTCTTTTTAATATTCTGTGTGACAAAATCAGAAGAATGCATTAAGCACACTTCTGCATTTCCAGATGTGCAAGAGATTGAGCGGCAAGCTGAACTAGCTGCTTTTTTTCATGGAACACCATTTTGACTCGAAAGAATGAGTGACAGACAAACTATGGTTACTCAGACTTGGCAATGTGGCAGATACTTCCTAAGTGGGCTTGTTGTTTCAAAGAAAACAACTGGTGTTTGTTGCCATGATAAAATTTAAGCTTTCAAGCAAAAATCAGAGTTTTAGAAACTTAGACCTGCCACTGTGAGCTTGACCGCTCCCGCGTATTTAAAGACTTTCCTAATGAGATTGGTAGTGATATTAATGAATGTAGTTTTTTTAATTTTGCCAATTTTTGCCAATATTTGGAAGTTCTGCCTAATGCAGTGAACCAATATTTTCCAAATGATCAAGGCACGAAGTTACAAAAACATGCATGGTAAGAGATCCACTCAAAGTACAAGACAGACCAGACCCATGAATTTTAATGTAACAAAGTATGGAAAGTTCATTGATACCGTTTTGGATTCCAGCTTGCAACTAACATTTAACTACTACTCCTCCAGTTTGGGTACAGTATCGAAGAAGAATATCTACAACCTCCTAGGACTATTAAAACACTTCTAATTTCCTACTGGAGATCTGCATGAGGCTGGGTTTCTCCATATGCTGACTGTACTTAAACCCAAACAACATATCACAACAGAGTGAATGAAGACACAGACTTGAGAGTCTAAATGTATTCTATTAAAATAGACACTCAGGAGATCTGCCAAAACGTAAACCATGCCTCTCTTTTCACTGATATCTTGGGGGAAATATAGCGATTTTTCCTAAAAATATTTTATGTTCACATGTAATGGGTTTATCATTGTGATTTTTAAATTCATTAATAAACATTTTTTATATTTCTCAGTTTTAATTTCTAACATAGTAAATACTGAGAGGCATAATCCACATAAATAAAGCTTTGTGGGTTCCTCAGTAATTTTTAAAATTGTAAAGGGCTCCTGAGACCAAAAAGGTTTGGGAAAACTACCCTACGTTTTCTTTTTTAAGTTATTATTCAAATTCCAGTTAATGTACAGTGTAATATTAGTTTTAGGTGTACAATATAATGATTCAACCCTTCCATACAATGCCCGAGCTCACCACAAGTGTCCTCCTTAATCCTCACCACCTATTTAACCCATCCCCCACCCACCTGCCCTCTGGTAACCATCAGTTTGTTCTCTAAAGTTAAGAGTGTTTCTTGGTTTGCCTCTCTCTCTTGCTCTTTTTTCCTCCTTTGCTCATTTGTTTTGTTTCTTAAATTCCATCTATAAGTGAAATCATATGGTATCTGTCTTTCTCTGACTTATTTCACTTAGCATCATATACCTTCTAGATCCATCCATGTTGTTGCAAATGGCAAGATCGTTTTTAGTGAAATATCTAAACACTGTTGATCCACAACATGAAAAAATTGATAGCCGGCTAACCCAGAACAGTATTTGATAATTATTTTATTTTCCCAAAGCACACAATCTCAGGATTGAATCTCATTATACTGTTGAGTCATATTGAGCTGTTAACCAAAATCCCTATATGTTTTTCCCATTTGCAGTGAAGCCAAGTCTTTCCTTTCTCATACCTGTGCAACAAGATTTTTGGAGCAAATGTGATATCCTATTATATATCATCTTGTTAGATTTGATTCATAATTTCAGTCTATTGAGAGCACAGCCTGTATATCTTCATCTAGGCACTGATGAATATGATGGTATGACAATACTGGGAATTAAGCTCTAAAGCATTCACAAAATAAATTAATCAGCATCCTTTGGTGCTATATAGTCAGTTATCCAATAGTGTTTATACCCATAAAGATTTCATGAGAATCCTGGCCAAATGCCTCACTTAAGTCTAGTTATAGGTCTGTCACTTCCCTGAACACATGATGGGTTCTAGTGATCATTATTTCATCTTCTAGATAGCACAGAAGACTCTCTTTGATGCCTTATTTTGAGTCCACTTCCAAGTTCCTAAACTGTCTAGAGTTTGCAGAATCCATCTGTCATGGATAATGTGGTGCTCCTCCTAGATGCCCTCTTCATCTGCCAACACAACCACCCTCCAGTTACTGGGACCCAGACTGCTGCTGGCTCACAGCTGTGTTCCTCACTAGAAACTGTCCTTAGCTACAGAGAACTGCCTCTCTCAAGATTACACCCCTCCCAGAAGAGCCAGGAGCCAGTGATTAGCTGATGTGGGGACATAAAGACATGCCCCTTTGCCTCACAACCTTGAAGAATCATCCCAGACCCAGAGCTCCCCAAGAGTTCGGCTGAGGCCTCAGTCACAGCTGCATTGTGGGTCAGCTTATCCCGCCCAATTCTTCCTTCTTTGCCTTCATACAAGGGTATCTCCCAAGATCACTTGCCAATAAGTCTTCTACATGAAACCGTCTCAGAATCTGTTCCAGGAAACCCAACTTAAGATCTCCTGCAACTTTCTACTCTTTTTTGAAGGGTTCACCATTTAATTGCTAGACTCCATACTTCTAGCATCTCTCTCTTCCTGCATATTTCCTTCAAAATCAGTGACAGTAGTTCAATTACTTCATTTACAACTTGTCTTGTGATGTAGCCTTATGTAAGCCAGAAGGCAAACTTAACTCCTACTCATCTTTAAAACATGGCTCAAATGTCCCCGACTTTAGGGTGCTTTCCCCAAACTCCTCCAGGCAGCTGGGCATTCCCCCTTTGTGATCTCCCAGCCTTGGTACAGGCCTCCATTATCACTGCTCTCATAGAGCACTGCAAACATTTGTCTACCTGTCTCCTTTTCTTCCGAGTGTGCACTCCCCCACCAGGCCTAATAGAGGGGCTGGAACAAACTCTATCAGCATCAGAATTTGAATCCAGGCAGTCTGCCTCTAGAACCCAAGTTCTGAAGCACTGTGCTTTTTCTTCCCTTTTGATGTTTTCCATGAATGTTTGATGAATGAAGATCAAATGGATTTTGGTTATCTGGGTATTCTATTAGAATCTCTTTGCCTGTCCTTAGCTTCTGTTACCTGCCATCAATCTTACCAGATGGAGGTTAATTCTTGGCAGAAAAGGAGCAAATAAAATAGAAACTGATTGTTTTCTTGGAAATTACTGCCCCTAATAAATTTCAAAAACAAACAAAAACACAGGGCAATTATACACCTTTTGTTACACCTAGCATAATTTACAAATTTCAGCTCTTTTCATGTTTTCCTTGGTTATTTGGCCATTTCAGTGCTTGGTATATAACCCTGTAAAATTGCATTAGTTGGACAGATTATAGCACAAAGACATTGATAGAGTTTTGTTTCTCCCCCCCCACTTTTTCCTTACTGCAATCATTTAGCATTAAATGCTATTTTAAAATACTTGTCTTTAATACCATACATTTGTACCTACTCTTTCTTGGAATTTTCTGGAATCTGCCTTGCTACAGTCTAGGCAAATACATCTGGCTGATGGCCAGTTTTTTCCTCATTGGTTATGATGGACTCTAAGATGACAACTGCTTTTGTCTAATTTTTTCCACAGTTAAATCTGGAGACGGCAGCAGTTTCCCTATTTACTTCCTATATCCTTTGGCCTCCATTGTTTCGTCTGCTACTACATGTTTAAAGTCTCCCTGAAGAAGGAACAAGACGCAGTGGTAATGACTGCTTCATGCTTTTCCTTCCTCTCTATGTTCTTACCGTGAGCTCCTCTTAGTTGAAGATTCTTCGTTGCTAAACACTGAAAAACCCTAACCCTCCCAATCCCTGGCTCTGTGTGTCCCAGGCACAAGCAGCTGAGGGTGAGCAGAAAGTCATCCTTGGTCTCTCAATGCTTTGTGCTCAATTGGCTGGGCTTGCAAGTAATAGTTACCACCTGCTTAGAAGCCCTAAATCCAAGAAATGGAAGAGATTGAGCACACAGTCTTGAATATTTAATATTTATAGGGCAATTATCAAATAACAGCCCCACTTGTATTTTTCTATTACCATCACATGCTCCCTCTGTGATATGTAACTTCCAGTTTGGGACTAAATATTATGAACTACATTAATATCTCTGGCATCCCACCATGGTGTGCTGTTCACCTAGAGGAGTGGTTTTCAAACTTCAGAGGGCTTATTAAAACCCAGGTTGCTGGGGACCCACCCACAGCGTTTCGGGTTCAGTAGATTTGACACGTGCAATTCTAAAACGTTTCAGCCCGTGCTGCTGGTCCTGGGGCCACATTTTGAGAACCACTGACATAGAGGCATACCTTGTGAGGCCTTCTTTTACAAAGGAGTTCAATGGTTTATGTGTTCTATCATAATTTGAATATAAGTTAATTAGAACATTGTATCTTCCAATGTTACTTGCCTTTTAAACTTCAAAATATAGGCACACCTCACTAAATAATTCTAGTGTTAAATTAATTATAATGAAATTAGTCATGCAGAAATTAGTCCCATATCAATCGCAAAAGATGTAATGGAACTATAGAAATGCAAATAAAATTTGTATTCCAGAAGTTCATATTACTCTCTTTTGCTAGCTGGGCAAATTTAGCGAACTAATTAAACTCTCTGAACTTCAATTCTCTCAATCTGGAAACCAGAAATACAAAATTTACTTGAGAGAATTACTGTGAGAATAAAATGAGGTAAAGTGGCCAATATAATGCCCAGTGTGGTGAAGATTTACAATCAAGTGATTATAATAGCAACCTGAGGAATGTCTACATACCAAGCACCACACTAGCTGCTACATGCATAAATGTCATTCAATCCTCAAAACCCTCTGAGGAAGGTATTGCTCTTAGTCCCATTTTGCAGATGAAGAAATGGAGGCATAGAAACATTTAACTAACTTGCTCAGCAATGAGAAGCAGCGTCAGAATTTGAATCCAGGCAGTCTGCCTCCAGAACCCAAGTTCTGAAGCACTGTGCTTTTTCTTCCCTTTTGATGTAAGACCTTGCACAGATCCCTTGTTCTTGTGTTTGTTAATTAATTAAACAGCACTTGAACCTACTGCCATAACATGTAACTTATGGGAAAGTTAATATTCATGATGTCATATTGACATATATTTTTTTCTTAAACACTCTTCAATGACAAAATAACTTGGCTAACTCTGACAGCATAAAAAAAATGGCTCCCTTGAAAAATAGTGTACCCTGCTGAACAACAGGAGAAGAGTCATGTTTGTAATGGCCACCGAAAGTGAAAAGCTTGGCATTTGCCCCCTCCATTTTTCTTTCCGTTGGAAGGCAGCTTACAAATGGAAAAATCATCTCCCATCACCTCTCCCTCTCAGAGGCTGAATATGATGAAGAAACAGAGGAAGGCCAAGCCCCCGAAGCAAGCAGAGCCGAGAGCAGCTTCCGTCCTAGCCAGGAGCCTAAGAAGATTGATTAATCCTGAATGAGATAGCTATAGTTTCTCACCAGATTTGACTGCAGGAAGACATGAAAAATGCAGCAAATTAAAGCACTTTACATAATACAAAAGAATGGCACTCTTGAAATAAAAATTTCCATGTACCCAGGAGGGGCTGTGCATGGACTTTCAAAATTATGTTCTTACGGCAGTTTCAATTCTAAGTTAAGAGGTATTTTTTGACACACAGACACATTTATGATAAAACGTTACAGTGTCTAGAAAATGTAAGATCCTGTAGAACTAGTTTATTTCTGTAGAGAGGAGTTGCCAAAAGAAGCAAGACAGAAGCTGCAGGGGGAAGAAGGGGAGGGTAGGCACACAGAGCTCATTAGACGGAGGTCTTGGGGTTCACTCCCGCAAAATAGTATCTGATGTTCTTTGAAGTATATAAGAATAAAAATTTGAGCTTAGAAAAAACAGCATACTTACAGAACTACTATAAGACCCAGCTATTCCACTTCTGGGTATTTATCCAAAAAATACAAAAACCCTAATTCAAAAAGTTACATGCACCCCGATGTTCACTGCAGCATTATTTACAATAGCCAAGATATGGAAACAACCCAAGTGTCCAAAGTGTCCATGGATACATGAATGGGTAAGGAAGAGGTGTTCTATTTTTTACAACGGAATACTACTCAGCCACAAAAAAAGAATAAAATCTTGCATTTGCCACAACATGGATGGACCTTGAAGGTATAATGTAAGTGAAATAAGTCACACAGGGAAAGACAAATGCCATATAATTTCACTTATATGTGGAATCTTTAAAAAAAAAAACGGGGGCGCCTGGGTGGTGATCCTGGGGTCCTGGGGTCGAGTCCCACATCAGGCTCCCTACTCAGCGTGGAGTCTGCTTCTCCTCCCCCTACTGCTCCCTCTGCTTCTGCTCTCTCTCAAATAAATAAATAAAATCTTAAAAAAAAAACAAACGAACAAAGAAAATAAAACAAAACAAACTCATAGATACAGGGAATAGACTAGTGGTTACTGAGGGGAAGGAGGTCCACTATATCATGGTGGATGGTAACTAGACTTCTAGTGGTGATCACTTTGTACTGTGAATTTTAAAGCTGTACGCCTGAAGCTTATTACATAAGAAAAAAAAGGGGTGGGGGGTGAGGAGCCACACTTGCTCAGTTTTGGCTTCCTAAAGGAAGAAACTGAACTCTCATTTGCAAAGTGTCTTTTACTTGGATTCCAAAAATAAGGCCAACATAAACAAAATGTCTGCTCTCATGTAAAAGGGCCAGGGTATTTTTAATGTACATGGCAGGCAAACCTGGTCATACTTTCTTAAGGTCTCACCCAACAGTGGCCCACAGTAACACATGGAGTAAACGTATCCGTTCTGGAAAGACAAATCCTTGCCTCCTCAGGGACCTCTAGTCTACACAGTGTCAGTGCTCTCAAACTAACCCCAGCTTATTTTCCAGTACGACAAAGCATTCTTGTTTTCCCGTCCCAGAATCACAACTGTGATTAAATATGACGTCTTACAAACTTTTCCTGGCATTTTAGTTAGAATAAAGGTTATGCTGTAATTGTGTATATTGAAATACAATTTAGGGTTTATTTCTACCTAATTAAATCATGCAATCAAACCTGTAAATTTAATGACAGGTCCAACTCTAGTACTTATTTAAGGGTCATCCAATGTTTATTGCCCTTACTTAGAGCAAATCATGGATTTAAAGAGAATACATGAAATGACATATGAACTTTCCTGAACAGCTTAATTAGAGAATACTGTTAGCTACCTGAAGTGGTTTAACTGCATGACTTATTTACACCTACTCTAGCTAAAAAAAAAAAGAGTAGTTATCAACCAGCTACTCTGGAATTCAGATTATAAACAGTTTTAGCCTCTATGATCCTTACTTAGCTTTAGAAAATAATTCCTGGATTAAAAAACTCAAAAAGAAAAATGATCTCAATATAGTTCACTTTCGTGAGGAAATATAATACACTACTTGGCGTGTGTCCACAGGAAAAGTCTGGCTCCCAGATGCTTCTTGCCAGCCCACAGTGGATTTCACGATGTTTAAACAACTGACAACATACACTCATAGCACTGATGACATAGTGACCAGAAATTCAGCAGGAGCCTGTCTCCTGGGTATTTTCATATACTGAAAAGTAGTATCAAAACAATACAAATCATAGACACACTTCACTAACCCAAAAGATTCAACACAATTCAGTTAGGCTTTTTTTAAGTAGATGTCACCAAAATTACATACAAATTTACTAGTAAAACTTCTTCCACTAGTACAAGAAACACAAACGTATCAATGTTTTTTATTGTATTAGTCTTCTTGAAAATGAAAAATACAAACTCTAGCTTGCTTCCTATATCGAAAATCCAACAGATGAACTGTTTCCATAGCTCATTCATTATAATCACACAATGTATATTAATATCCATGATCTCCTAGAAACTGTAGCTGTTTCTATTAGTATAAACCAAATGAAATTCCCAATATTTTACCACTTCTGACCTCCAAAAACAATAAATTGGTAAGACCAAAAGGTAAAGTAAAGCCTCAAAATTCTACCACACCCAAGTGGTAGCCTAATTGCCTTAGATATATAAAATGTTCTTCATAACTGGAGTGCAAGTGTATCATTAAACTGGAATGATACACTTTCTAACCAGGAAGATTCTGAGTAAAATCTACTTCCTACTGGAGCACATTCAAGCATAAACAAAATACTGTTAATATTTAATATGAAATCGGCTGTCACAAATGTAGCCAACAGTGAAAAAGCCATGATACAAATAAAATTACTTTGTGTGATTTTTCCTATTTCCACATGACAAGTTTCTTGGAGATGATATTCTCTCTTAATAACAAACAACTTCTGTCACATAATGTTTATGCCACGTAAGTTTTGCAAATCAATAGTGCAAAAACTGGTTTGACTTTCTGGAATAGAAAATGATTGATCAGCACAGGGAATAAAATATGTTATTTAAATTAGAAGAACATTTGATTGGAATGCCAACCCCATTTTTAAAATATAGTCTCATGTAACCACATTAACCTCATCTGACATGACCTCAAATACAAACATGTATTATTCTTCACTTATAAAACCAGAGCATACATTTAGATTTGGATGGGTCTCTATGTTGATATAACTTTTGAGTAATTCTTTGCATATACAAATGTCATTTTTTCTCTAAGTAGTAATCAGCAGCCATTTAAGATCTCTTCTGTCACAGATTTGACAAAAAATTTTTTCTTTATCAAGAAGCAATTAATAGAGTATAAAGCCCATCAGTACACAGGAGAAAAATATTAGACACCTCACATCTGCCTAGTATATGCTCAAGTTTTTGTTTATTTGATTGAATTAAAGTATATGAATCAAGGACTTAAAATTAGGCTAAGTCTCTATGTTGTGTATTTGCAGTTACTAATTACTTATGACTAGGAATTCAGCCTCTAGCAATATGGTCAACCAAGCTGAGACAGACCTGTCTCTCCCCACTTGCTCAAAGGGGAATAATGACCATTTGCAGGGTGGGGTTGAGGCTGGAGTTTTACCATCTTCACAGATACAGGAGACATGGCCTTGGGCCCATGAGAAGCAGAGAGCTGGAAGTAAGACCCCCACAAACCCAGGGAAACCACAAGGAAGCTTTTTGTCTTTCTAGGGCCCTGGATGGTGGTGGTCAGAGGAGGAGGGGAAGGGTTTCCTGTGAGAAATCAAAACCCCAGGCCTGTACAATGTGAGATCCAAATTTATACTAACCTCAAGTGTGGTTTTCCCAAGCCAAGAAATTTAACATAAAAATTGTGAAACTCCTGGGGCTCTGGCAGAAGCAAATGCAAAAGCATTGCGCAGGACCATTTCCAGAACCCAGGGCACACAGCACTCCTGCAGGGGCAGGGAGAAAACCTGATAAGCTCGCAGTACTTGGAGCGAGGAGAAGAGAGAGACACCCAAGTAAACAGGCAATTCCTGTGTGGCCAGCTCTAATAGAGGTCAACACAGAATGCTGTGGGACCACAAAGGGGAGCAAAGAATAAGGAAAAGTCCAAGGAAATGTTAAGTCTTTATTTTTCAGAGCACTGCTAAGCTAGAGATTCAAAACACAAGTTGCACTGGTCCCTTTGCTTTCGCCCAGTGAAGGATTGATCCCGTGTGAATATTTTCTGGGGCTTTGGACCATCTGGTTTTTAATGTCTCGAGCAATGGGGTTTCTTCCACCATTTCCTTTGGAAAGTCTTTTTTTGTTGTTGTTGGGGCAAAAAAAAAAAAAGTTTGAATTTTAAAGGGCTTGGCAGTTGTTTTTAAAAGTCTTTTTCTTTCTTGTTAACTCTTTGTTAAATCCTTTCATGAATACAAATTCCTCTTCTCTCCCTGTGACGTGAATATGCTACCATCTGGCCTCTTCCAAATACACCCATAGTTACCCCACCTGAATGTTTTTTTGAAAGGGTCTTCATTTAATAAACTCCCTGACCTTGATCATTTCACTTTCATCTTCAGAATGCTCCTTAGGTGGACATTCACAACCACATTTTGTTCACTGGGTATGATCCTTTCAGATATATCATCTACGGACAGACACTTGGCTTTGACCACTGTTTCTTATCAGTCTGTCTTCAGTCTCTGATTACCTTTCCAAACGATTTCTTACTGAATATTTTATATTGCTATTTAACAAACTCTGAGTTTTATAGGTGGGTACTGTTTCCCCAGTGCCTAGCACTGTGCTTGACATAGAACAGCTATCTAATAAATATTTGTTGCATGAATAATTAATAATAATTTGTTGCACGTGACGCGGATGGAACTAGAGGGTATTATGCTAAGCGAAATAAATCAGTCAGAGAAAGACAAATACACCATATGATTTCACTCATATGTGGAATTTAAGAAACAAAACAAATAATCATAGAGGAAAGAAAGAGAGGCAAACCAAGAAACAGACTCTTAACCACGGAACAAACTGAGGGTTGTCAGAGGGGAGGTGGGTGGGGAGATGGGTGAAATAGGTGATGGGGATGAAGAAGTGTACTTGTTGTGATGAGCATCAGGTGTTCTATGGAGTTGTTGAATCACTATATTGTATATCTGAAACTAATATTACACTGTATGTTAACTAACTGGAATTTAAATAAAAACTTTAAAAAATCATTTGTTGCATGAATAATGAATAGTTGAACCTCACATAGAAGTTAGGCTTTTTTCTCTTTTCTCATTTCATTTTATGTTTCATTTCCTTCACTGCTCCTTTTCTGTTCATTTATTAGAATTTTAAATGATTATTTCACAATACCTTTAAATTAATGCTGGGCTCTCAAGAAATATTAAATAAACTGCTAGGCTCAAAAACTCACATATTTTCAAGTGTCTAGACATGTATATCTACATGTTTTAGGGTTACTGCCTCTTACAGTTATGCCTTAAGCAATATGTAGAGAGATTATATTTTATTATGAATATGAATGACCTTCACCTTGACCTGCCTAATCAAGCTAGGTTTCCAGGAAGAACTAAGATGTAAGGTGATTTCTGAAAGAAAACACAGGCTGACCAGGGAAGTGAAATGAGGTTATCTGGTATATGAGAGAGTCTAACAGGCAATGTGAAATCAGGAGCAGGACGTAAACAGTGGGCTGAGAAAAGGAGCTTGCTTAATTGAAGGAAAGGGTGTGGAGCGGAGAAGGGAAACAAAGGACTTAACATAAGCCATGGCTGGTACCAGGAGTGAGCAAACTGAATCTTGACCACAGCCTTCCTCTTTTCTAGATCCTCCAAGGACTCTTCCACACCCACCGAATCAAAGCAGTGGCTTGAGAGATAATTTTAAACACCTTCCCCAAGCGTCTATCTAATCACTGATTCTTAACCTTGGTTTCACTATCCCTTAAGCTGCTTATGCAACTTTCCATATCTGAGTTTATTTTTAAACATGAAGCTCATTATTTCCTTACTAGTTACATTAAATGCAGAGTTTTGTCCTTGCAGATGTCAGCTTTAAAAAATCATAGTTATGATCCTGTGCTCTTTAGACCTACTCTACCTGTGGTCTTTAATGAATGAGTGGGAGCAAAGGAGAATGTCATTTCCTGGGAAATGTCTTGCTTGAGATGACTAGCCTACCACAGGGAAATGGTAACTCAAGTTGTTCCTGTTGCTCACAGTAGATGATCTACCTTTAATGGTACAAAAGATTGATGATATTAGAGCTTTTCATCACTCAATGTATTATATTTCACAAATTTATTTATTTGAGACTATGCTCACTGGAATAGTAAGGTTAGATTTTAATGAGGTTTTGGGAGATCAGCCATACTTCAATATACCACTGATTGTACACTGGTTAGTATAATCATTCTTTCAGGATTCTGCAGTAATTGGTGTTATTAGGAAAAGAATCATCATGGAGGGGGGAAAAAAAGTTTCTCTTAACTAACAGCCCCCTCTACCTTAAGACTATACTATTCAGATATTATTTATAGACTTCTTATGAGGAGGGCACTTGTCCAAGTATTATTTTAGGGAATACCAAGAAATATAAGGTTTGATCCCTGCCCTCAAGGAGCTTGTAAATATAATAAAGATATAAAGATCCATCCATTTGTTTGCTTGATAAATAATGACATGCAAAGTAATATAAGATTTCTAGAACAACATAAAAAAATGCCACAAAGCTGTGTGTGCTTCGTTTTCAAATGTATGGTGCTACAGAAGTTAAGAGAAGCGGGGGTCACTTAATGCTGGGAAGGGCAGAGGAGGCTTTATGGGGAGATGGGATTTGTTCTGAGCCTGAAACATCCGGAAAATCTGCTTAGAAACTGAACTAAAAGGAGAACATTCCATACAGATGGAAGTATCTGAACAAAAAGTAAGGGATGTCTAAGGGAGAATGAAGGGTAAGCCAGCTTGTTGAAACTGGAGAGTTGGTGGAAGTGGAATAGGGACTGGGCTGGAACATGAGGCTTTAGTCAACCCGTGGAGAAGCTCTGGGTACCAAAGTAAGGGGTAAGGGATTTGCCCTTTGGGAGGTGGAGAGCCAGTCAATGTTTTGTAGCAATAGAAGATAGGACTTATGAAACTTCTGATTTCTGTATTTCTTGAAAATATTTTCCCCATTAAATGAAAAATTAATCCGTTTAAAAGAAGGTTTTAAATTCTTTTATATATGCTGTCTCCTAGCATCAGCTGATACATTCTTGATAAAAATATTAATACCCAGAATGGTAGAGGACATGATATCACCATACTGTATTTAGTACTAAACCATAATACTATATTATGTTAAGTATTATACCATTCTATATTTATAAAAATACTGTTGTGCCCGATAAATATACAGAATCTTCAAGGGAATTTTGTTTCTTTCTTTTTAAGATTTATTTATTTATTTTAGGGAGGGAGGGGCAGAGGGAGAGGGAGAGGGAGAGAAGAACTCAAATAGACTCCCCACTGAGCGTGGAGCCCTTTATGGGGCAGGATCTCAGGACCCTGAGATCAGACCTGGGCAGAAACCAAGGGTCGGATGTTTAACCGACTGTGCCACCCAGGTGCCCCAAGGGCATTTTGTTTCTAATGGAAGAACCACAAAGGTTCTACCTAAGTGGGTTTAGAGAAAATACTATATTTATACCAAAACTATACAATGGTGTAATAAATATACAGAATCAATAAGAGTGTTTTCGTTGTTTCTGATGGGTGAATATAAAGGTTCTACATGGGTGTGGAAAGGGAAAATATGGCCAAGGTGTAGAGTAATACTATTGGACTTTGGAATTGGTAAGAGTGTGATTTAGATAGGTTGATAGATATATTGACAGATCTACCTATATATGTTTAGTTTTGTTTTTTCTATACTTAGATATTCATATATTTGTTTCTCTGATTAAATTATAGCATATTTGAAGACAAGGGCTATTTATTCATCATCTTAGCTTCCACTCTATATCTTGTGGCTAATGAGATTATATTAGAAAATATGGTAGATTTGATTATGGACTGGGTGGATGGAAAAACAAAAAAAATCAACCAAAAGTTTTATCCATATGCTATTTGAGTAAATTTTTGTCTTTTAATTACTTTATTAATTCAACATATTGGTTTAGGACAAGGTACCTAATGCTATGTAGGTGATGAAGGCATGGATATGAAGCATAAGGGAGGAATAACGAATGTTCAAGAATTCAGTCTGTCTGAATAATGGGTCTGAGCAGTGGGAATGGGAATGGAAAGGTAAATGTAAGTCACATCATGGAAGGAGCTCGGACCTGGCCAGTGAGCTTGGACTTGATTCCCTAGGCAGTGAAGACCCATAAAAGTTACTGAGCAAGGGATTACTCTGACCATGTTATGTTTTAGGAAGATCAATCTGCTGGCAAATGTTGAATAGATTATTGGGTTGACTGGTGAGACAGACATACATACAGGAAGTGCTGAGAACTCTTAAGAGCTCCAATAATGACCCAGGTGAGGAATTACTGAAGCCTGAGCGGAGAACTGGGGATGGATGATGCTTCACAGGCAGAATCGGTAGCAACTGGAAACTGACTGGATTAGGGGAGTGGAGATCAAGGAAGGAATCAAGGATGGTTTTGAGTTTTAATTTTTAAAACCTGCATGACTATTAATGCTGTTCACAGAAATAGAGAAGAAAGGAGGAAGAGCAGTATTAGTAAGTCGGATGCTGAATTTGATCTTAGGTACAAGTTTGACATGATGGCCAAAAGTCACTTGAAATATGAGGCCAAAGCTCAGAAGGGAGGTCAGATGTGAAGATGAAATTTGATTGGTATATTACCCTTTCTGGGGTCTTTTGTACATGTGTGTCAGTAAATGCTCACTTGATAGCTCAGGACATGTTTCTGTTGAGAAGCAGTATGGCTGTTGGCTAAGAGTCAGAATGCCTACATTCTAGTCCCAATTCCACCACTTAGTTTCCTTAACTATAATATAGAGATAGTAATAATACCTAGGCCATAAAATATTTCTACTTATTAAATGAGATAATACTTGGCACATACCAAGTGTTACCCATTATTATAATTACCATACCACCTTTAATTCTTTCGATGAACTAGCTACTCAGTGAAGACATTTTACTTTGCTCTAAATGTTCAGATGTTAGTCTAGATGTTTTACTTTGCCTGCATTTTCAATCCCATTCTAGCCTCTCTCTGAGTGGCTACCAGTGGCCCACCTTTCTGGTTCTTTCTGGTGCTGGTTCTCTTGGGGTCTTTGCACCTGTTCCCAGTGCCTAGAAAGTGTGTTGTTTGCCTTTTTGCTTTTACCAGTTTTATCCAAGAGGTTTCAGTTTAAATGTCACCTCTTCCTTAACCACAGACTGTAAAACAGTTGCTCCTTTCACACCTTCCCCTCATCTTCGTAGCACTTAACGACAATCCGTAATGATCTTAATGGAGACAAAGTCTGCTTTTTTTTTTAATGCCTAAACCCCCAACAGCTAGAACAGAACCTGGTATGTAATGGGTTTTCAATAAATATTTGTTGAGTCTATTAATTGAATGCATTATAAGAAGAATGTATAACGAGAGGACAAAGTACAAATAGCAAAAAGCTCCACTATTAAGGAAATACTGGATAAATAGAAAAGTAATTTGAAACAATCAGCAAGCATCAGGAAATGAGGCAATCTAAAAACAGTGCTGAGATGCTTATTTATAAATATTACCTATAACAAGAAAACGAGATGGCAAAAGCCAGGAGACAGTTTCAAGAAGAAAGGGGTGCCCAGCAAAATAAAATTTCTGGAGGTGAATTTGAGGAAAGAAACTAATGACTGGGACAGTACTGGTGACTTTGAGGAAACTGTTTTAGTTAAGGGATCAGAGAGGGAAATGAACCATGAGAGACTATGGAACCCCAGAAACAGATTGAGGATTTCAGAGGGGAGGGGGTTGGGGGGTAACCCGGTGATGGGTATTAAGGAGGGCACATGTTGTGATGAGCACTGGGTGTTATATGCAACTAAAGAATCATTGAACATTACATCATAAACTAATGATGTACTATACAGTGGCTAACTGAACATAATAAAAAAAAAAAAATTAAAAAAAAAAAAAAAAAGGAATATAAAGTCAAATTGCCAGGGGTTAAAGAGTAAGCAGGTGAAGAAACATGCATCTTTATGCTAAAGAGAAGCAGAATTAGGTTGTACCTTCTTGCAGCAGGATCAGGAATATGGAAAGAGGCCCAGGCAAGAAGCCGAGAAGTTTGGGATCTGGTTCCAAAGAGAGCTCAAAATGCCACTCTGCATCTGACTTTCCTTATTTGTCTATGAGAAAAATTGCCCGCCCCATCTCAACTCCTGTAATAAGAAACAAAGGGGCTAAGAGAGACGTAAGTATAAGGAGTTGCTATTTCTTTGTAGAAATTCTAATGAAGTTCTAATAAAGAGGGACAAATCTATAGGAGAATGGCTTACTTGAAACAAAATCAAAGTAAAATTTCACTTGAGTTTAGGTTAGACTGGATTTTTCCCCACTTTGTTAAAGGCTTGCGTTTACTTTACTGTAGCACTTGCCGAGGCCGGATATGAAGAGTGCTTATATCTATCACTGACGTTTTGCTGAACTTGTCCATTCTTATTAATCATTGCTTTAAAGTAAGCAACTGGGTACTCTTAGGAAGTTGATATTCCCAGCTGGCCTATCTGCAAAAATAGCGAAGCCTTGATGATCTCTTGCTGCAGTCTGTCTCTATGGATATGTGTGTTCATGTGGGTATATGGATGTGGATATTTTTTTTTTCTGGGACTTAACAAGGTAAATACATTTTTGTGAAGCTACTACAAACTTTATCATATTCTATCTTCTGAAAGCATGGAGGAATTAAAAACAAAAGCAGCCTCTTATCTGTTTATATTCTACTTGGGAAGTAAATCATATCTGCAGAATGAAGACTCCAGTTAAAAAGGCTGATACAAAGGTGATTAGAAGCTCTATCTTGAAACTAATTCTCGAGATTTCTTGGTGCTAAAAGATAAAATACTCAGTTACGTACAGATACAAAACCTACAATGTGAATATTTCACCTTCTGGCACAGTTTTAGAATTCTGCATCTAAGGTTCACAGAAAAATCTTTGGGGCGCCTGGGTGCTCGGTCAGTTAAGTGTCTGCCTTCGGCTCAGGTCATGATCCCAGGGTCCTGGGATCAAGCCCGAGGTAGTGTCAGGCTCCCTGCTCAGAGGGGAGCCTTCTTCTCCCTCTCCCTCTGCCCCTCACCCCCTGATGCTCTCTCTCTCATTCTCTCTCAAATATATAAATAAAATCTTTAAAAAAAATTCTTAATGGCCGAGGCCCATGAGTGTGATTTTTCTTCTTGCTTTATAAATGTCAGCATTTTAGTCTGACGAGAGTGGCTGACATTTGCATAAATTCTGGTTCAAATTTTTTTAAATTCTGATTCTCATAATGATTATATTATATTCTAGGCTATTCTAATAATTATTCTAATGGTTCCCTAGGCAATGTAAAAATAAATATGTGTGTCCAAAAACTTAGAATTTGGTGGCTAAATGATTCAAATCATCAATAATTTATAATGAATCTATTTGTTTTTTTAAAAAAGAAATCTGATCTTTTTCCATAGGGTCCTTATCACTTGTTAGAACTTCCTCTCCTTCTTTTGTCTCTTTAATCATTTCATTTATTTTATAGTCTTTTCCGTCTTCTTTAATAGTTCTCTCATCTCCAGTTCGTTAGGGATTCTCTCATTTGTTTTACTCACCACCATATCCCTCTAACTAGAGAGTTTAAGACCCATGCCACAAGTTTTTATTTGTACTCTTTTCATTGTCTTTCAGAACTACATATTTTGTGATTTTCATTGTGATTTCCTCTTCTAATTCATGAGCTATTCAGAAATTTATTTTTCAGCCTCCAAACACAGGGGCTTGGGTATTTTTAACTACCTTTCTAGTATTGGTTTCTAATTAAATTTCATTGCAGTTAAAGGACACAGTCTGTATGATATAGATTCATAGAAATTTGTTGAGATTTTGTGAACTTATATATGGCCCATTTCCATAAATAGTCTATATGTACTGAATTTTTAGATAGATTAGATTGTTCATCAATTCTTTTTGGTTCAAATCTTTCATACACTTACTAATTTTTTACCTCCTTGGTCTACCAGTTTCTAAAAGTGGTATATTAAAAATCTCCCACTATAATTGAAGATTTGTCAAATTTGTCTTAATAAGTTTTTGCTTTACAGATTTCAAGGTTATGCAGTTAGCTGCATTTAAGCTTTATCTTTTTTTACTATTATTATGTAGTATCATTCTTACTAGTCTTACTATTGCTTTATGTAATAGTCTTACTATTGCTTTATGCCTTAAATTTTACATTGTCTAGTGTTAACATAGACAGTAGCTTTGTTTGAACAGGATTGCCAGGTTTATTTATTTCCATTCCCTTACTTGGAAAATTGCTATGTGGTTTTGTTTCAGAAACAGCTCCTCTAAGAAGATTGCTGCTAGATTAAAAAAAAAAATCCAACGAGGATTTTGACTGGGTGGTACTCTCAGTTAAGCGTCCGACTCTTGATTTCGGCTCAGGTCATGATCTCAGGGTCGTGGGACTGAGCCCTGGGCCAGCTTCTGCGCTCAGTGGGGAGTCTGTTTGAGATTCTCTCTCTCCCTCTCCCTCTGCCTCTGCCTCTCCCTCTGCCTCTCCCTCTCCCTCTGCCCCACCAAAAAAAAATCTTTTCAAAAAAATCCAATGTGATAATTTGTCTTTTACTAGATTGAATTAATCAAGTTCTATTTATTGTAATTACTTTTACATTTGGGCTTATTTTTACCATATTGTCTCTTTGCTCCTTGTTCTTTTTTTCCTGCCTTCTTTTGGATTTAAAATTTTTTTCTGTGATCACCTTTTATGTCCCTTCGGCTACTTTGGGAATCTCAGGATTGCATTCCTATTTATTTAGTACTCACTTGGAAATTTATCATGCATTTCCTAACAAAGACCACACTTCTCAGTATTTCTCTCCTCTCTCCTCCTGAACAACACTTAGCATGCTTTCACTCCCTGCCCCTCTTGCCCCAGCTAAATTTTTTAATTGTTAGCTAACTTTGGTTTTACTTTTTTAAATTAGAAGAAAAGGCTCATATAAAAGTAATCCATATGTTGGCTAACTGAACATAACAATAAAAATAAAGTAATCCATAGTTAACGTTGCTGACGTATTTTACCTACGTCTATGTCCATTCTTGTTTCTTACATCGCCACTTCCCCTGTATTCACTTTTCTTTTGGCTAAAGTACCGAGTGAGGTGCAGAATGTATGTTTGCCTCCAAAGCCCTTGCTCTCTATCACCACAAATTAAGTGGCCACAGATACAAAGAAAGGCATTCAGTGTGTGCAGGGCAGGGGTGGAGCCCGAAGAGAAGAGGCAGCTGGAGAGGAAGAGGGCAAGTGGAGGACGGCTTGAGAGGCGTCACAATAGTGCTGACATGATCCCCAGGAAGACCGCATTCCTCTATCAGGAAAGCCAATACAACAAACTCATGCGACGTGAAAAGGGCGTATATACACAGGACACAAATAGGCACAGGAGATCGAGGGTGCAGTAGTAAGTCAAGGCTTGGGCCGGAAGGGGAAGGAGCAACCACACCCATTTAGGGCCTGGGTAGGAAGGGCAGCGGCTTCCGGGCACCTAGGTACAGCGCCTAACACAGAACAGGTGCTCAAGAATATTTATGGAAGGGAAGAAATGAAAGCAAGGGAGAAAACAGAGGATGGCAATGGAAAAGGGAAAGGAGGAAAATAAAAGAATGAATAAAGAAAGAAAGTAATAGTGCGAAGAAAGTAAAAAGGAAATGAAAGAGTAGAAGCAAGTAAATGAAATAAAGGTTCTTATTTTTAAAATGTTAAAAGGTTATATGCATTTGTACATTTGTAAATGGGCCAAAAAAAGACAACAGATTCATATCAAACTGTTCACATTTACGTAGAATAGAGGGTGAGTGACTTGTACTTTCTTTTGTGCACATCAGCAGTATTTAAGGTTTTTCCAGTGAGCGTGTACTGTTTGAAAATAAAGATTTGCAAGTTAAAACTCAGCAAGAGCAAAAAGGAAATGGACAGAGAATAAGGAAGCAGCACCCCGCGTGGCTTGTTGGGAAGCACACTCAGGTGAGCCATCCTCCCTCTGCCTCATGGGGCTGCCTCAGCACCTCCCTGCCCACCTCCAGGGACAGACAGCCTTCCCACCATCTCAAGCCCATGAAGCTCTGCAAAGTCCAAGCCCAAGAAGGGAGAAAGGAGAGAAGTCCCAGAGGTGTCAAAATTCAGGTGGCCCTGGAATTGCTGGAGACTATATTCTCCCCGGCTCCCTGACTCCCTTTCCGAAGATCCAAACCCTCACCCACTGGTCTCACTTCGGCCACGGCAGAGCAACCTCATCAGAATATTAGAAGCCATGTCTCTGTACAAGGAAGACACACACATACAGTAGCAAAAAAGACTCTTCCTTCACAGAGCGTGTTCACACAAATAGAGGAAGTGCTTCTTTCCTTTCTCCTCTTTCGTGGTTTTCTCATTCTTCTAAGACTGACAGA
This sequence comes from Mirounga leonina, assembly GCF_011800145.1. Lineage (NCBI taxonomy): Eukaryota > Metazoa > Chordata > Mammalia > Carnivora > Phocidae > Mirounga > Mirounga leonina. Next base: position 42,240,645 of record NW_023270451.1, read on the forward strand.
AGTTCAACCCCTTGAAGGAAAGAGTGACAGGCAAGTCCGGCCCGTCCCTTATGACCCAGAACCACTGAACGTAATCCTAGTTTTATCTATGTAAGGAAGCCTTTGTTTTGTCCACAAAAATAAACTCATATATGGAGCATGGGTATGGGTTTTTATCACTCCAGAGATATGGTTATAAACCAAAAGCTGTCTATTACATTCCTGTGCAGGGTTTTTCAACCTCACCACTATTGACATGTGGGGTCAGAGAGTTCTCTGTTGTGGGGGCTGTCCTGTGCACTATAGGATGTTTAGCAGCATCCCTGGCCTCTACCCACCTGATGCTGGTAACACATATACAACCCAGTTGTGGCGACCAAAATGCCTCCGAACACTAAATCGTTAAATGTACCCTGAGGACCAAAATCTCTGATGGCTGAAAACCACTGATGTAGCTCCAAGTTGCAAAAACGGGTTAGTCTATCTTTCTACCGACAGACATATGTTTTTTGCATGCACACAGGTATTTTGGGTTTTAATATGTGTCAAACCATCTCTTGGAATGAATTTATTTGCAATGCCAATGATAGAGAAAAGCTGCATGACAGGCACAGCTGCATGACAGGCACACCTGTATTCCAAAGCTTCATGCCGTATTATGCAACAGACAACATAAACAATATTAAAATCACATTTATATTCAGCAAAGATAAAAATATAAACAATCAGATGTGCACAGGGACCCTAATTTATAGCTATTTCCCTTATTTTCTAGAGCTTCAGATAACCCTCTTAGCAGAGTTCAGAGCTGAAACCACCCCAAAATTGACTCTAATCTAGTTATCTATTTGGGGAAAAATACTTATCATATCATGTATTAGGATACTGTATCACCACATTTAATAACTTTACAATTCAGTACCACGGTTTAAGAGAAAAGGATGCCAGGAGGCTGCCTGGACTAACAATGTTAAAATGCTGAATATATGTGGTTCTGTGAAAGTCAGCTGGCATCTTTCCACTGCATTCCAAAGAAGGAATGAGAAAAATTCTTTGGTGAAACCAGAACCAACCATCACTTACAATGATGTTAATACCAGAGACTCCAGAGCCCCTGTAATCTTGATATTAACTTGGTACTATGAGTGATAATGATTCAGTAGGAAAATAAAGCTAAAATGTATTTTGAGGGGGGTTGTGACCACTCACTGATTAAGTTAGCATTCGTATACACTTGCCGGAGACTGCTCAAAATTTAAGGAATGGAATGCTGTTCTTTTTTACGTATACATAATAGTTTTCACCGAAAAAAATTTACAGCTGCATTTTACTTTATATTCCATTTTCGATACAGACAGTTGGAATGAATACATTTAAAATGTATCTGAATCACCAAAGGATAAAAACATCCTTTGTTTCTGGCTCAGAATAGTTCAGTCTGTCATTATGGAAAAAAAAAAAATGAATTAACACTTAAAAAATAGGTTAATGGAATTAGAAATTTGTCTTCCTGTTTTATTTTGCCCTCTCTCTTCCAGTCCACTTGGCAGAAGAATTTCAAATGCAATCCCCTGAAAGCTAGAGATTTAAGGGGCTGACGGGCAGTTACTACTACTCTTGTTACGGGGCCGATTCTATTCAGTCTATCTCTTTAAAAAGTCTTATTGTTGTTGTTGCTGCACAATTTCCCGACTTTGGGGCGGGGGGCGGGGGGGAATCAAGTGACGTGGTAACTAGAAGAGCAAGCTGGGCTGATTTCTGCAGCCATTCCCCAAGGACTGCTCTCCTCTTTCAAGATTCAAAAATCAAACAAAACCGTTCTTCTGTATTTCTAACGAAAAAACGAGCACCGACTTCTGAAATTTGTGCAAAGCTGAATGAACTCATGACTGTTATGAAACCGTCTAACACACTTTGATCAACATACAAGTCGTGCCAACACAAATATGCCACAGTAGTATCACCATGTGAGCAAACCTGAGTGGCCCAGGCGAGGAGATGCCAAGACATAAAAGATGTCAAAGCATTAGTGTATTTGAAGAAAAGCCAGACGCCTTTCCTACTCCCCAGAAATGGCCCTCTTTCCACTCTTTGGTACATATGCATAAATCCCCTACGCACAAAGAATGTATTCTTATTCTTTGGCGAAGCTACTTAAAAATTAATGAACAAGAAATTAAAGAGAAGCTGCTGTAATCAAGTTCGAAGACCCTCACTGAAAAACAATCACAATGAGACCATTCACACTCCCAGAGAATTCAACGTTTCAAGGGATATTTCGCAATACGATTTTTTAAGCAACGTTTTCTTCTTGTTATTAAGACTTAAACACATTCAGGTTTATTTACATTCAAAAATATATACTCATTAGGGTAAGAGCTTTACTTTCTCAGAAAAAGAACTCTGTGACGTTGAATACTTAGATTTTCCTTCAAACACATTTGTATGCTCCATCTTTCAACTAAGAGGCTTAGTTTTCAACTATATAGAATGGACAGAAAATTGTGGTGAAATGGTAGTATTAATTCATTCTTGGAATTTAACCAGTCAGACCTCAGAGATATGTCCTTCTTTGTACAGAACTGGAAAAATAGCAACAGTTTGTGAATGTGTTCACCGCTCTTCCACTGTCCTCCCCTCCTCTTAAAATTGTACTCATATCTCACAGAAGTGAAAGCAACTCCCTCCATGCTCATCCTGAGTGAGAGATCCTTTTTTAAAGGAAGAAAAGCGACTTCCTAGTTTTAGATATTTCGTCAAACAAAACCTCAACAAACTCTGAGAGACAGCTTGAGGACTTTCACTAAGAAAAATCCCCTCTGTAGCGGCTGGCTCAGACTCGACAGACTTGAGCTGTGCAGATGTTGAAGCGGTTCTCGGGTACACTGGGGAAGAAAGAAGAAGGAGACATTCCACAGCTGCCTAGCCCAGCTTCCTTCCCAGGGGCACAGTTGCAGGCTCTATCAAGCTCCATCACTTTGTACAGCAACTGGGATCCCAGGCAGGGGCAAGGAATCCCAGAGCAGCTTAGATTTCTTCCAGTACCTCAGCAAGAAGTAAGACCACTTAAAGAGTAACCAGTTATTTCCAACAATTATGTGGCCCCAGGCCAAAAAAAAAGGGATGAAGTAGAACATCTGTAGTGAGGGAAAAGAAAAGATGTTTCATATTTTTAAGATTTCAAGCTACTTAAAGGAGATCTTCCCTGGACCTTTGTTAGGAAGAGGACTACGAATATTCAATCTTCACTCCTGACTGATAGTTTTCTGGAGGGTGGGGGGCGGAGTGGCGGATAGGGGATGGTCCAGTTGAAGAAACACAGAACTTAACAAGCAGTCAATTCAACATTCAACAATTATAATGTAACCCATTCACTGCAGGGTTTTAAAGGAATAAAAGGTGTATGACAATAATACATTCAAAGGTACCACTTTCCTCCGTTTTACATCGGTATACATTCTCGCAAGCCCTTTTGAACATTTTTAAAAATGAAATAAATGTGTTAACGATAGGGTGTGACTAAAAACAAGCGGTCAGAAAATATTCTTCCCAACTTGAGGATAACTAATACTATGGCAGATGCCATTTCCCTAGGATCAATCAGAAAGGAAGGGGCTATAAACATATAGTTCCACTAAAATAATAAAAAGGTACAGATTACTATTCCCCACAAAATTATGCTTTTAGACTAATCATCTCTAGGGTAGTGCCAGTATGTAGATGCATATGTGAGTACTTTTTGTAGTACTTGAATTTATAATACCATTACAATCATTAATTCTTACTTGATCAGAAAACCATTCTTATAGTTTCATATAAGCACTTGCAAGAATTTACTGGATACAATAATGATGATGTTACAACTTACTGTGGGCTTGTCATGATTCAAGCAGTGTGCTGAGAGCTCATTCCCCCACCATGATATTATCCCCATTTTACTGACTGAAAAAAAAAAGAATTCTAATAGATGAAAATGAAGAATTACAGATGAAGGAAAAGACAACTTTTAAGGTCACTGAGCTGGTAAATGGGACAGCCAGAATTTAAACTTTATGACTCTAAAATCCACGTGCTAGTTATTACTATGCTTTACTGACTTCACTGAAAATGATATTTGTATGTTAATTTGGAACATTTTGAGTATTTTTGAAATCAATTTTAAAGGTTTATGCTATGTTGTTAAATCATCCTATTCAGTGGCCCCTGCGTGGCTCAGTCAGTTCAGTGTCTGCCTTCAGCTTGGGTATGATCCCGGAGTCCTAGGATCAAGCCCTGCATCAGGCCCCCTTGCTCAGTGGGGAGTCTGCTTCTCCCTCTGTCCCTCACCCTGTTCATGCTCTCTCTGTCTCTCAAATAAATAAATAAAATCTTTTAAAAAATCATTCTATTCAGAGAAAAACAACTTCTCTGCATGAGATGTTGGTTAAATCTCACATTGCTCATAATCCCTTTTTCTTCTCTAACTACTGATTTTTTAATAGACAGAAAAAAAGTTCATTTCAACCTATAGTATTAGTAAGGCAATGATTCCCTGAATGTGTTCATATTCTAGGTATCCTAAGTTCGTGATACCTATTCTGTTTTAGCTTGACCCTCAAAAATACAAGTCAAATAGCCAGTAGACAATTAATTTTATGTTATGTAACAGATACTGAGGCATATAAACACTACACAATGCCTAAAAATGTAGAATAAGAAACCTTATTCATATTGATGATAAAATATCAAGTGAGAAAACTTCAAGCCTCAAAAGGCCTTTGTTCATAGTGCAACAATATTTCTCCAAGACAATGCAATACACCACAGCAAAGAGGAATATATGAGGCAGAAGTTGTTGACATATGGGGTGTGCACAGAACTTCTGGTTAATGAAAGTTCCAAGATATATAAATAAAAAATGATGTGTCAGTTGGTGGAAAAAACTGTAAGGCAAGTCAATTTTTTAATTAAAAAATTATGTAGCATAAACAATGCTAATGAGCCAAAAGTCCCATGAGATTAGGACTATATCTGCTCCATTTTAACATTCCACTCACTTTTCATAAGTGTACATCCACTCACTTGAAATACCTCCAGCAGAACCCTTTTCATAAAATAGAGTTTTGAGGATTTTCTTTGTCCTTGTTTTTAATAGCTCACCATTTCCACTCAAGTTGTCACCTTGATGATATATGACATTGGGGGGGCGGGGAAAAAGCCCTAAAAATCCTTAAATGAATCACCAGATGATAAATACCTGGAAGTTCTTCATAAATTTCATCATCAGTTGGTTGGCTGCTTGCTGGTAGGCTGCTGGTTGGTAGAGGATGGTCAACATCATCATATAATTCTCCTCTTTCATCATATTCTTCAGGAATAACATCAGATCCCATATCTGAAAAATATGTTGCACGAGGCAAATTTTTTGAGAATGCAAAAGAGGTTTTCAAAACCCTATTTTCTAAACAAATGCAGCCCAATAGAGTCATTTTCAAAAACTGATTATTACATAAATATGTGAATTGCAAAGTTGCCAGTTGGTACTTACAGAAAAAACACTTTTATAAATCTGAAGTGAACAGTCTGTATTAGTAACGACCACGTTCCCTTGGTCATTCTCATAGGAGTCGATAATCTTTCGTACATGCAAATCCAAATTCGTTCAGTTCTTCAATATTTAAAGACTGCAATGACTAGTTCAATTGATTGCTCTTACCTTGTAATACAAATTTCAGCTGCTGTACCCATTCTTCGGCATCTTTGGGAGAAGCTGCTGTGAACTAACAAAAAAATAAACAATAATAAGAAAATTCACCACAGTGGAAAGGAGAGGTAGGTCGCATTCTTATCACTTCTTTAAGACCATTAGTAATTCTTTTCATGTCTAGTACTACTTTTCTTGCAAGGATGCTTCTTATAATGTACAGTTAATTTTGACAAATTTACGTAATTGAAGCAGAGGATGATGGATTTGAAACTCTGATCAGGAGCTGGCAGCTGTGCAGGAAAAAAAGCTGCTTCTCTTCATCAATGTCAAAGCCAGAACTGATGAACAAAATTTGCCCTTGACAATTAGAAGACACCCATGAATTTCTTCAGACTGCCGGGTACAGTCTTCTTAAAAATGTTCTTGTCAGATTCCAACACACTACCTGACAACTTAATTAACTGGCTTTCAACTGCAATCTCAGATATTTAAAACTTATTAAACATACATTCCATATCGATGCGAGCTGATAGCTCCTGAATCACAGAGCTGATATGTGCCTTTACCTTCATTTTCTCCCACAACCCTAAGCAAGACAATATACATAAACATGCTGATATTTTTCTTTTGATAATTTTACTCTTTCTGCTATGTAATTCTTTTAAGAAATCACGCAGTGCTATTAAAATAGATATAAAACGCAACACGTGAAGTAGCTGATAAATTACATATTCGCTTGTTCCCTTTCAAGAGAAGATATCACAACTAATCTGAAATTTTTTTTAAAAAATGTGTTTCTTCTTATATGAATGTTCACTGTATAAAATCAGTATCTTTTATTATTATTAAACATGTCAGGGAGAGTTGTTTTAACAAAATGTTAATGGCTTTATAAATGAAATCAGAACATTTTATCAACTTAATTTCAAAACAACACAAAAACTCCAACCTGATAGATGCGTTTATCAGGAGCAGAGATTTCAAAACAGCAATCTTTCTTTCCATCCTTCCTGAGAGTGTTATTCATTCTGACATTGTAACCATCTATTGCAAATTCACCTTTCTGTTGCTTGTCTGTGGAAGATAAAACAAAAGTTAGAATTTCATTTTCTGCAGTGACTATAAACACCCAGTTGATTATCTTTTATTTAGATTTTCTCTGTCAATTCTTGAAAGGGTATTTTTTTGGTCATATTGTTTTCATAGTATTTAATGTTTAAATAGTTTCTAGATATCACTTCTAATTCTAAAATTACAGAAGTATTTGGGATGGTTGGGTTCACAAAGGATATCTTAGGGAACAAGACGAAGAGGTCCACAGTTAGCCTTATTCAGAAAGAAGTATGGGAATAGGACACTTTGTTGTAGGGAAAATCCAAGAACTGGAACTTGGAACTTGCTGGACAAACCTACTCCAAATCCATGGCTCTCTCAGATTTATAAGCCAGTGGGAAAACCTGGAGCTGAAAACCCACTGGGCTTTTTTACCACCGTCCCTTCTCATTACCACCTTCCAACACCCCACCCCCAAAAAAGCATCTAAAAAACACGGCTCTTCTTTTAAAAAATATCTCCTAAATTGGTACAAACTGAACTGTAAATTTAAAAAGCAAAGCAAAAAAACCCTACTAATTATAAAAAGCTATGAGGGGAAAACAAAGCATTTGGATGGAAAGGAGAGGTAAAGCAAGCACGGAAGCATTAGTTGCTGAAACAAATCCAAAGAAAAGTAGGTTTCTTAACCAGTCAGTGAACCGGTCAGCTAGTAAAGCATGGCTAAATCCCACATGATGAGGAGACAAAAGAAAAGACAACTTGAGCTTTAGTCAGATATTATTTTCAAGACAAAGTAGGAATACAACAAAGGATTTAAAACTCTGAGACAGAGATAAAATTGGTTTGCTTTCTGACTTCACCCAGTTATACCATTTTGATAGAAAAGCTGCACCACTACAGGTTTACTTCCTAGGTTAACTTGCAATTTCAAGATCATGAGTAAGGGCAACTGTCTCTTTTATTGAGCTCGGGGGAAATCTAGAAATGCTTCTTATCATGGCATGGAAGGCTCTCTCAGCCCTGTGAACCAATAAAACATTTATCTCCTTTTCTTAATACACTAATTTAAGGGCTGAAGTAACATATATTTTTAAAAAGTTATTGAGGGACACCTGGGTGGCTCAGTCGGTCAAGCACCTGCCTTCGGCTCAGGTCATAATCCCAGGGTCCTGGGATCGAGTCCTGCATTGAGCTCCCTGGCTCAGCAGGAAGCCTGCTTCTCCCCCTGCTGTGCACGAGCGCTCTCTCTCTGACAAATACATAAATAAAATCTTAAAAAGAAGATTCATTTAAAAAGTTATTGAGATTATATCTTGTTCAAAACATCAAATGAGGAAAAAAAAATCTGAATTAGAAATTCCTGACTTAAATCTGAACATTCTAATCATATTAAGTCATAATTTACATCTCTCCATGATCTAAAAATTAGAAGTTTGCCTTATGGAAAAAGTCTACAATGTACTCTATGATGTTCAGAAAAAAACAAAACTTAGAGCAGCATTTCCCAAAGTGTGTTTTATGGGCTATAAATAGGGTCTATGATCAAATAAGTTTGGGAAATACTGAATTAAAAAGAGTTAACCAGGCTTTTTTACTCCAGGCCTTCTTGAGGCCCTTAATATATTTACATATTGATTACATTTCTATGAGAAAGATAGTATGCAGCATTTCACAACATGATTTGTCCATGGAACCCTTTTTTCATAGAACTTTTTATGGAACTGGTATTTCCAGGACATATTTTGCAATGTATCTAATTGGAAAAATACTACTGGGGAAAAGTATTAAAATAATAAATGGTTAAGCACTGTGGCTTAATCTTAAATTCTCAAAGAAGACTAAGTCATTCATCCACTCATTGGAAAAAAAAATCTATTATCGAGCATTTAAAACAAGCAAGGGAGCATTACAGGAATGGTGAGATAAACTCTAGAAACACCTTACCATACCTTTCCCACCTTCCCACTGCAACACATACACACATACACATAGGATACAAATTTAAGTGCTCCAGGAATATTACTCAGTGATCCGCTAGATGGGCAAAAGATTTAATTTTCATTACAAAAAATGGAAACAATCAGAAGCCAAATAGTAAAGCCACACAGAACAATTTTGAGAGATTTCTTTAAACTTCCCAGGAAAAAAAAGGATTTTCAAAGACCAGATGAAAGAAGGTGGCTCCCTTGCTGCACAAGGGCTCAATTGCTCTAATTACTTGGTCCATCTCATCTAAAGCCCATGCTTTCTCTCTTTATTCTGGGTCTGAAATTCTTGGCAATGTAACATCAGTGGGGATGGAAATGCATAAGGAGTGGTTTACATCTGGAGATGTAAAATTGGCACAATTACAAAGACTGAGTTTGGAAGAACTGCAGGGAGCAGGAAACTTTCTTGTGCTAGATCATCTAGAAATCAGACAACCAGGCAGCCAAATGAGGTGACCTCTCCTTAGACTAGCAGATCCACTTTAGACAAAACCTCCAGAAATATACTATAGGGCCATGTCCCAGATCTTCTGTTAGAGTCTAAGAGGAGGACACGAGCACCCTCTAGTCAGATGAACCAGAGAGAGGCCATGAATCCAATCTAGAGATAAGCACCCCAATTACAGAGACAAGGATATACAACCTCCAAACATAAGTAAAAGAGGAAAAGCAAACAAAGGAACACATGTGCCATAAAAATACTATGTGATACAAAAACATAGCATTCAAGAAGTAAAAAGAAAGAGCAAAGTAGGAGAAACAGATATAAATAATTGTTCTGTATCCTTTATAATGTAAAAAAAATCTAAAAGAGGTGAAAGATAAAACAATGTAATATAAAAAGAGAAATGGCTGAGACAGAAATTGGAATGGAGCTATTTTACTAGCTGTAAATACTGTATAAGGAAATGAAATGCAGCAGCAAAACAAATGACTTATTAAAGTGATAAAAAGCTGAAAATTTTGAATATTGTTGAAAAATCAGATCAGATACCCTTAAAACTTTCTACCCCGGTAGGTAGAAAAAAAAAGAATAAAGGGGAAGAGAGAAGAGGAATGTGAGGGATATGGAAGACTGACAAAAACATAAGAAAAAATGGGTGTTCCAGAAGAGTAACAAATAACACAGAGCCAATAATCAAAGATATAACAGAAGAAAACCTCATTCAGCCAAAGACAGACCTAGGTCTACAAAACAAAAGGTGGTATTTTCTAACCAAGTAAAACTAATAATAAAAAGAAACGAATACCTAGACCTATTCAGCTGATAGTTGAATATTTGGGAATAAATAATCATATATGCATCCAAGTGAGGGTAGAAGTATGGGAACAGAAAGGTTGAAGAGAATGAAGGAAATTCATAACTCTTTCTCAATAGCTTTTGCAAATGCATAACCATTAAGTAGCCTTTTTTCTTATTAGCCAATGTGGGACAGAAAGTCCCAGACAAGAAACTGGCGTAGACACAGCTTTGATAAGACTCTGCTCTTCTCTCTTTACATTAGCATCTCTTCCAGATAGAGAAAAGGAAGAAAACCATAGCATTATATGACAATCCATATAGCAGATATTTAATTTAATATATGTTATATTTTGAGATTTACATATAAGTTAATTTATATGTTATATATATAAATTATATATTTATATATAATTCCACAGTGCCTTCTAGGATAGTTTCAAGGACACTTGCTGGCTTGAGACAGACTGTTAAAAAAAATAGTAACATGCCAATCAAACGGGAAATAAAGTCATATAAGTTGATTTATCCAAAACTGCAGAAGACTAATAAATATTGCATCTAAGTGAACTTCCCAAATAGCAGAAGCTTATTCCTTTAAGTGCCAAACACTTGTAAATGTTAGTCATTATAACAGAAATCTTTCTGAAAGATATACTTCCCTGACTTCTCAAACAATTCCCTTAAACATAATATAACATCTTCTTGATGATTTAGTATTGAGTATTTAGCTTTTATATTATAACACATTGATGCCCTCAGGATTTTTGAGGTGTTTGTCTCTCTATTAAATTTCCCTCATCTTCTATTTCACACTTTAACCTTGTCTATATCATGCTGTTCGGATTTAATGTCTACAGAACTGAAGTCTGCCAGGAGAAACTAGATAATAAAACCTATTAAATCAGTAACTTAATTTTACACAATTCTAACTCAGTAGGTTCAAGGTAAAAAGGAGCTGGCTCTAATCTCTTACAAAACAAAATGCATGAGATTAATGATAGCCATTTCCTTCTACTTTTTCACTGCCTTTTAGGTTTACAGCTGTGTTTTAGGTCTCTTAAGTGCACAAAGACAACTCACATTTCCTGAGCTCCTTCTGTAGGCCCAGAAATTTAAACATATCTCATATATACCATGAAATAATTCTAAGAGAAAGAAGGTATTTATTATATCCCAGCACTGGTGGAAAAACAAACCTTAAAACAACCAATTTGCTCACGGCCACATAACGAGTAGACTGTAAAAGCCAGGACCCTAACATAAGTGATTCCAAAGACTTGCCTTTTTTCAACTATTTCACCTTGTCTCCTAGAAGGATGTTTCTCAAAGTATATTTCAAGAATCACCAACTATGTTAGATCTTGCATGCTAATTAAAAATACAGAAATGGCTACTACTTTGCACTTGCTGTATGGAAATCTCTGGGAGTGGCTCCAGGAAACAAAGTTTTGGCAAGCATCCCAGGTGATTCTGATCCACACTAATGTTTGAAAAACCACTATTCTAGAACATGCAATTTATGAAATCTTCATAGAGATGAACGTTATCTTGCATTTCCTCCTGCAACTTGGGTCCAACTTTCTCAGCTTGCTTTATGGGCTCCTCTACCTTTGCCTATCTCTTAAACAGCCATGATGCATTGTATTCTTTTTTTTTTCCCTCATTTTTTAAAATTATTATGTTATGTTAATCACCATACATTACATCATTAGTTTTTGATGTAGTGTTCCATGATTCATTGCTTGCATATAACACCCAGTGCTCCATGCAGAACGTGCCCTCTTTAATACCCATCACCAGGCTAACCCATCCCCCCACCCCCTCCCCTCAGTTTGTTTCTCAGAGTCCATAGTCTCTCATGGTTCCTCTCCCCCTCTGATTTCCCCGCCTTCATTCTTCCACTCCTGCTATCTTCTTCTTCTTTTTTTTTTTTAACCACATAATGTATTATTTGTTTCAGAGGTACAGGTCTGTGATTCAACAGTCTTACACAATTCACAGCACTCACCATAGCACATACCCTCCCCAATGTCTATCACCCAGGCACCCCATCCCTCCCCTGCCCACCACTCCAGCAACCCTCAGTTGAGATTAAGAATTCCTCATATCAGTGAGGTCATATGATACATGTCTTTCTCTGATTGACTTATTTCGCTCAGCATAATACCCTCCAGTTCCATCCACGTCATTGCAAATGGCAAGATTTCATTCCTTTTGATGGGTGCATAATATTCCATTGTGTATATATACCACATCTTCTTTATCCATTCATCTGTCGATGGACATCTTGGCTCTTTCCACAGTTTGGCTATTGTGGACATTGCTGCTATAAACATCAGGGTGCACGTAGCCCTTCGGGTCCCTGTATTTGTATCAGGAACACGGCAGAGATGTCCACTATCACCACTGCTATTTAACATAGTATTAGAAGTCCTAGCCACAGCAGTCAGACAACAAAAAGAAATAAAAGGCATCCAAATCGGCAAAGAAGAAGTCAAACTCTCACTCTTTGCAGATGATATGATATTTTATGTGGAAAACCCAAAAGACTCCACCCCAGAACTGCTAGAACTCATACAGGAATTCAGTAAAGTGGCAGGATATAAAATCAATGCACAGAAATCAGTGGCATTCCTATACACCAACAACAAGACAGAAGAAAGAGAAATTAAGGAGTCGATCCCATTTACAATTGCACCCAAAACCATAAGATACCTAGGAATAAATCTAACCAAAGAGGCAAAGAATCTGTACTCAGAAAACTATAAAATACACATGAAAGAAATTGAGGAAGACACAAAGAAATGGAAAAACGTTCTGTGCTCATGGATTGGAAGAACAAATATTGTGAAGATGTCAATGCTACCTAGAGCAATCTACACATTCAATGCAATCCCCATCAAAATACCATCCACTTTTTTCAAAGAAATGGAGCAAATAGTCCTAAAATTTGTATGGAACCAGAAAAGACCCTGAATAGCCAGAGGAATGTTGAAAAAGAAAAGCAAAGCTGGCGGCATCACAATTCCAGACTTTAAGCTCTATTACAAAGCTGTAATCACCAAGACAGTATGGTACTGGCACAAAAACGGACACATTGATCAGTGGAACATAATAGAGAGCCCAGAAATGGACCCTCAACTCTATGGTCAACTAATCTTCGACAAAGCAGGAAAGAATGTCCAATGGAAAAAAGACAGTCTCTTCAACAAATGGTGCTGGGGAAATTGGACAGCCACATGCAGAAAAATGAAACTGGACCATTTCCTTACACCACACACAAAAATGGACTCAAAATGGTTGAAAGACCTAAATGTGAGACAGGAGTCCATCAAAATCCTAAAGGAGAACACAGGCAGCAACCTCTTCGACCTCAGCCGCAGCAACTTCTTCCTAGAAACATTGCCAAAGGCAAGGGAAGCAAGGGCAAAAATGAACATTGGGACTTCATCAAGATAAAAAGCTTTTGCACAGCAAAAGAAACAGTCAACAAAACCAAAAGACAACCGACAGAATGGGAGAAGATATTTGCAAATGACATATCAGATAAAGGGCTAGTATCCAAAATCTATAAAGAACTTATCAAACTCAACACCCAAAGAACAAAGAATCCAATAAAGAAATGGGCAGAAGACACAAACAGACATTGTTCCAAAGAAGACATCCAAATGGCCAACAGACACATGAAAAAGTGCTCAACATCGCTCAGCATCAGGGAAATCCAAATCAAAACCTCAATGAGATACCACCTCACACCAGTCAGAATGGCTAAAATTAACAAGTCAGGAAATGACAGATGTTGGCGGGGATGCAGAGAAAGGGGAACCCTCCTACACTGTTGGTGGGAATGCAAGCTGGTGCAGCCACTCTGGAAAACAGTAGGGAGGTTCCTCAAAAAGCTGAAAATACAACCCAGCAATTGCACTACTGGGTATTTACCCCAAAGATGCATTGTATTCTAAATCTTCCTCTCTTCCTGCTTTATAGTTTTCTCTGGGCAACCTCGCCCAATCCTAAGGATTAAACTTGCTATCAGTATCTTGTGATTCATAATTCCATATTTTTAGTCCAGCTCCAGGATTTTATATCTAAATCTCCATTTGCTCACTATACATGTTTCACTTCTTTAATGTCTTATGGGCACAATAAATATAACATTCCCACAATGGAGGGCATCTTATCCCGACCCCCAAAACGCTTGTGATCTTTTTCGTGTCCTCCTTCTCAATCAATGGCACCTCCATTAACTGAAGGCTCCAACCCAGAAAACTGAGCATCATTCTTGATTTCTTCCTTTCTCTTCTTCAACCGCCCCTACATTCTCTCCCTCCACCCCAATGCCACCTATTTTTCCAATCAGTCCTATTTTTCTTACAAATATGCTTGCTTTTTTCTCTTTTTCACTGGCTCTCAGAAAATATGCTTGAGGGGCGCCTGGGTGGCTCAGTCAGTTAAGCGCCTGCCTTGGGTTCAGGTCATGATCCCACGGTCCTTGGATTGAGCCCCACATAGGGCTCCCTGCTCAGTGGGAGGCCTGCTTCTCCCTCTCCCTCTCTCACTTGCTCACTCTTTCTCTCAAATGAATAAATAAAATCTTTAAAAAAATTTTTTTAGTAACATCTGCTTCTTATATTTAAGAAGGCCTTTCTCCTTAGTGAAAAACTCTTGTTATTGCCATAAGTATTAATGCTTATTAGTAGGAAAAAGGAAAATATGCCCCTTAATACTAAACCTTTCCATTAAACTTCATCAAACTGATTAACAACTTGCTTTAGGCCCTCAAGTCAAGATATATGAACACTTTTCCTTGTTTGTACAGCTCACAGAAATACAGAGTCCAATGCTAATTCAGCCACTTGAAATATGCTTCTGGTGTTTTGAGTTATACTGTGAGGAAATATCAAATTATTACTATTTTAAGTGAAAAATACTATATGCTATATATATGTTACTTGAGGGCCCCAAGTGGCTTTGAGTAATAAACACAGGCACTATTTATGAGTCCAAAGGGAGACACTTTAGCTGGAATTAACAGTGTGGCTCATGTGGTAGCAGGAAATTTTAGGCATTTCCAAAACCTTTTTTCCCTCCTTTAAAATAAAAGCACACCGCAAGGATAAAAATCAAGTGGTGTCTGTACATATTTTCAACCACAGGTAAAAACTTGGTTAAAAAAATAAGGTAGCATGAGGTAGCCTGGGGAATAAATAAATTACAGGCATTTTCATAGAATGGGAATTTAAAGCCCTGTTTCCCTTTTTTTGGCTATACCGACATTTTCCTCTAGAACCAAAAATCAGATCATTATGACATGGTCTGTTAGACTAACGTAACAGATAGCTATTGTAAAGATAAACATTACACAAAGAGAATCTTACTGCCCTATACATACGATCCTCTTGGAGCCTCCTATGATAATTAGGAAAAAAATGGCGCTCGTGCTATTTATGCAAGTGACAGGCGCTAAAAGCATGTGCGAGAACCTGCAGCTCCGTCATGCACGTAAGGTGTTAAACAACCTCCGTGGACTCTCAGCTTCAGCACACATCTTGCCTCCAGCTCACCTTCTCCTGACAACTGTCAACATGATCTTTTTTTTTTTTTTTAAGATTTTATTTATTTGACAGACAGAGAGAGAGAGTGCGCGCACAGCAGGGGGAGCAGCACAGAGGGAGAAGCAGGCTCCCCACGGAACAGGGATCCTCATGCGGGGCTTGCCGGGACCATGACCTGAGCCAAAGGCAGATGCCCAACTGACTGAACCACCCAGGAGCCCCTCCACATGATCTTTCCAACATCCAAGCGGAGTTTGTCATGCCATCTGCTCACCTCCCATGCTCACAAACATTCACTGTCCCTCACACACAGGAAAGGCCAAACTTCTGCCTGGGGCATGTAACAACCTGACCCCTCCCTTCCCAGCTCACAAGCCCTCATTCACCTACTGCCCCAGTGAGCTGGCTCCCGCATATCATCCCATTTTATGGGTCCCCTGTGCCCATTCCTCTGAGCCAATGTACTGATGGGTATTAAAGAGGGCACATACTGAATGGAGTACTGGGTGTTATACGCAAACAATGAATCATGGAACACTACATCAAAAACTAATGATGTAATGTATGGTGATTAACATAACATAATAAAAAAAAAAGAATACCTGACACATATGTGTTCAAAGAAAATCTACCATCTATAGATTTATGTAGATACATAGCAGTACATAGTTTGACTTGAAATGTCTACCTTCAATCTATACGTATCTTCAATCTATAGATATATTTTTAAATCAAACTGTGTCTTCATTGCAAGCCAGCCTGACTTGTCATATATATATATACATACATATGTATATATGTCATATACACACACACACACACACACACATCACAGTTCTTTTTGTTTTTGGACAGACATCCATGCTAGTTTATTTTATTTTTTTATTTAAATTCAATTAGCCAACATATATAACATTAGCTTCAGATGTAGAGTTCAGTAATTCATCAGTTGCATGTTAACACCCAGTGCTCATCACATCACGTGCCCTCCTTAATGCCCATCACCCAGTTACTTCACTCCCTACCCCCCTCCCCTCCAGCAACCCTCAGTTTCCTTCCCATAGTTAAGAGTCTCTCATGGTTTGTCTCCCTGATTTCTTCCCATTCAGTTTTTCCCTCCCTTCCCCTATGATCCTCTGTGCTGTTTCTTATATTCCTCATATGAGTGAAATCATATATATCACGGTTTCTTTATCCATTCATCTATCAATAGACACTTAGGTTGTTTCCATGTCTTGGCTATTGTAAATAATGCTGCAGTGAACATGGGGTGCGTGTATCTTTTCAAGTTAGTGCTTTCGTTTTCTTCAGATAAATACCCAAAAGTTGGATTGCTGGATCATATGGTAGTTCTACTTTTAGTTTTTTGAGGAACCTCCATACTGTTTTCCATAGTGGCTGCACCAATTTACATGGTATAATAAATAACTTTTGATGTACATTTTAAAAGACTTGGTAAGACCAAAGCTACATGCAGCTGCCACATACTATATGGCAACTAGAATTTTCTTTAATTGGGGAGTGGAGGTAGGGGCAAAAAAACCTGCTGAGTGGGAATAAAAGAGAGATACTACAAACTAACCACTTCTCTCTTAAAAGTGGGAAGAGATAAGATTCATAATCCTGACTCAAGATTATATAGAGGTTAAATAGAAAAAATACAAAACAAAAAATAAATATGACTCTCAGCAGCCCTGTGAGGACCTTTCCTGCCTAGCCTAGTTTAGTGTCCTCCTAAATGATCCTGTTGATCCAGTCTCTATTCATTCCAATTCATCCTCCTCAATCCTATCACGATTACTTCCTAAAACCCAAATCTGGTTGTAGAGCCCTATGGTGAAAGGTCATGTTTAAGATAAAATACTCAGCAAAGCCCTTATTCTCATAAGGCTCTTGTCAGTCTGATTCAAACCCACTTCTTTAAACCTGTGGGCTCCCTTCCCTCACTCACTCTGTATTCTAACTTGATTCCAACTCTGGCATCATCCGAGGCCTTTTATAGCACAGAATCTCTACTGTTCCCCTACCCAGAATGCCCACTGTATCCTTATCACAAACTCCTACTTGTGCTCACATATACTGTCACAAACTCCTGCTCATTCTCTAAGGCCCAATGAAGGGTCCTCTCCATGAGGAAGTATTCCCTCACTCCCCTAGGCAGTTAGCCATCCCTCCCTTGTTATCCAAAGATATATTTAAATCACTTACCGTACTGCACTGAAATGAGCAATTTACCTACTCAGGCCCCTCCTCTAGTCCCATGACTTCCTTTTCCTCTCACCGACTGTGAGTATCTCTAAGGCAGGATTATCTCTGAATCCCCAGTGCCTAGTATCTACCAAGCATCCAATAAATATTTATTCAATAAAAAAATGAATAAATGAGTGAGTGAATGAATGTCTACCTTGATGGTACCCTGAATAGCTAAAATCTAAGAAGTTTGATGAATAGGATTTGCGACAATCAAAGGAAGAAGAAAGAGATAAAAGGATGGATGTGATTTCATAAAGTGATAAAATATATACATATGTATTACTTAAGGACTACAAATGGCCATGAATAATAAATACAAATATTATTTATGGGCACAAAGGTAAGTGCATTATTTACCCTAGAGGCTGGAACTACTCTTTCTAAGCCATTACTATCCTGATGGGTCAAAACGTTTTTTTGGCACACACAGTAAGTTATAAAATACGAACTATGCATCTGTCGAACAGTAACAAAGAACAGTTTAACCTAGAGTAAGTGGTATCAACTCCTACTGTGCCTCTATAATCCATTTATCTAAATCCTACTTAGTTGGAGGATTACAGTTCTCATATATCTAAACAGCTCTAAAGTTTAGCCAAGTGGTTCAAATATACATCGTACACCAAGCTGTACAAATCAGCTATCTGGTTTCACAAAAGAAAGTAAAAGTTTCATGTGACACATACATTTTCCTAGAAAGAAAAGGATACAAAGGAAGGGAATTAGGATCATGCCAAACAAGCAATTAAACAGTGTCCAAAGACAGATTTTTTTTCTGAGTGCCCAAAAGAAGAACTGGCCAAAAATGCTAAAGGAAGCGGCCAAAAGAACCACTAAAAACAAACCTACACTCTCAATGGAGACTTCAGAGTACCAGGGAAAAGTTTTATGGAAATATACGCCAGATCCTCCAATACCTACATAAAAAAAGAACACTAGAATAGTAATTTTTAAAAAGTGGTCGTGGTACAGGTGGTTAAATGGACCACAAAATAATTAAAATACAAATTACAAAGAACATTCTTACCCTAAGTTCTCATCAAGTAAGAACAGAAATAGGAATTTAACTAATACCCCCCACAAAATAACTAGAATTTATTTACTGAAATAAATATACTTATTTGAAATAACTACAAACATTCCTTAGGTTTTGGGAAAACTCTTGCTCATCTTTGACCTAACAGTTTGGTATCTACCAGTGAGGACTAGGAGTAGATGAAACAAAGATTAGTATTCATTGAGGCTTAAAGAAGTTAGAAATGAGAAACCTAACTGAACCAGAGTCACAAATATGTGAAACCTGCCTCCCCTAGTCTTATGAAATAGAGGATATTTCTTTGTGGAAAAGTAAGATCGTGCTCTCAATTCACAATGGTGTACCAAATTATATTTGTCATAATAATGTATGTTTATGACCTATGGTTATCATAACCGAACTCAGGCTTAAATATTCTGACAAAACCACCTACTTACCCTTAGCAGAAGAAAGAAGGCTGCCTGATGATAGTTGTTCCCAGTTTACGCTTCACTGATGCCATTATTACATTTGAACGTATTTTAAGTTAGAGACAAACTGCAAACTAGCCACTTAATTTTTAATTTGTTAACTCCATTAGCCAAAAGGTGAGCCCTACTTCCAGCATCACCTACGTAATTCAAATTTATCTGAAATGTGTACAATAATCATACCTACATAGTTTCATAATAAGGAAAAAGCCTAAAAACTGCAAGTGATAGCAAATGAAACATAAATTTCCAAACAACGCTGATAAGTAAACAATTCCATGGGAAAGCTTATATTCAGTGATATTGGACTTCTATGCCTTTTTTCTCCTTAAGTGTCCTTTCTGGAAATGAATGCTATTTCTGTATTACCTTTACTTTACAATATTCAACTTCTGACCTGCTTTTCCTAGAAAAAAGCAAAACTAAGGAAGCTTACATTCTTTCAATTTCAGTATTTTATGGCTTTATCTGTTCAAATACTGAGCTTAAAATTATGTGGGCTGTGAGTAAGAGATGTATTAATTAGCAAGTAAAATTGCAAAATGTATCTTATTGTTTCCAAATTAATGGTTAGAGCATGGACTCCACCATTATGCCTAGGCTCAAATCCCACATCTGCCACTTACCAGATCTGTGACCTTGACCAAGTTACTTAACCTCTCTGTCCTCAGTTTTCCAAACAGTAAAATAAATAGAGCTAATAACAGTACCTCCCTCACAGAGTTGTAATTAGACCAGTTAATGTCGCCAAAGTGCTTAGAACAGGAATCTTTATAGAGGTGTTTGCTGTTGTTACTTAAATCTGTGAAAGAAGCTAAGAAAGGTGTCACATAGATTTCATTTTATCTAAAGTTTTCTTTTAAAAATATTTGAAAGAATAAAATACCTTTTCCTCCCTTCAGAACTCTCACAGCCCTAATGGTCTTAACTTTTCTAGAAATTCTACAATAACTTGGATGATAAATATTTCCTAAAATGAAAAGCCACGAGATTTTCATCTCTTCCGTAATTCAATAAAACACAATTGTGTTAACTTTGAAGGCATTCTGGAATTTGGAGCGTTTGGCAAAGAGTGAAATAGAATTATAAATTAGTCTCAGACTATAATTATTAAAATTCTCAGTTATTCTTTCTCCCATTGTCTTCAGTTTACTCTGTTACTAAAATGGGGGTATAAAATGGCCCCTAAAACCCTCCTACAACAGAAGTTGATATGACTTAATATCAATACTACCTTTATCACTTCCATAATAATAGAATACTGTTTTACTAAGAGCACACCAGCGTTTCTGCCATTCAAAGCCCAGGAAGCTGTGATCTACAATAAAGGGGGAAAAGGAACAGTTTAGATAATACACATTACACATGCAGCATAAATGTAACGCCATTTCCTTATTATAAAAGGAAACGTTCGTCGGCATGATTTCTAAGATTTCTGTTAGCTCTAAAATTCTATGACTAATTAACTTGTATCTTCTTCTCCAAGAGACAAACAAAAACAAAGCTAAAAGGCATAAAGTGATACGGAGACAGGACTGCTACACTTGCAGCTAACACACTTTCCCGACAGGACTGTCCAAAGGGCATGGGACGACATAGCTTTGAGACAACGGATTCATCTGGGTCTCATTTTCTTATCTGTTATAAAAAGGTGGGGGGGTTGGGGGGACACGAGGAGTTGACCTAGATTACTTCTATTATCTCTTTCAGCTTTAAAATTCAGCTAAGAAAACCAAGGAAAGCAAATAGAATATAAATAGAAAGGCCCAAAGGGACTACCTGTGAGAAAAGCAAAATGGTAATGAAGATACTTTCTGCTTTCTGTTTCCCATATAATAACACCACCACCATATTTAATTTCCATTATATATTGGTGCTGAAAGAGTGAGACCATATGGTCAACTCCTGATTATCATAGCCAATGGAGAGGAACACTGAATGGATAACAGAAAATGGCAGACAACATGGCAGGCTTGATCTGAACCACAGCAGACATGGTGTGCGCCAGGTCAGGTGCAGGATAACCTGGTGCTCAGCTGGGTGGCAGAAGGGTGACAAATCCCATCCTTGAGAATACTGTCATGGCCCGCAGCCTTCCTCTAAGAGGCAGGAAACAGCTCCTGAATCATTTACAAATAACCAAGATTGGCAACTAAAAACCTGACCAAATGTTTCATTATCAAAAATTATTTAGAGCCAAAAACTGTATTTTGTGGTAGGGATAATGTTACCAGATTTTCCTACAGTTTTAAAATTCTTCAACCCCCTAAAGTGAGTATTGGCTCCATATGTATACTGCACACGTTTTATGTAAGGATAAAGCCATTTTTAGATTTTTCATTAGAATCTTACAGTTTACCTTTTCTGCGTTTTTCAAGGTAGCCAGCCTTTAAAACAAAAGGAAGGTCCTGTGCTGCAATTGGAGGAAACTGGTTTCCTGTGGGAAGTAGAGGAGGAAAAAAAAAAATAGTGAGCAATCCATCTTAGAAAAACCAAGTACCAGATCTCATTAGGTTCAGTGTACTTGCAGTTACCCAAATTAATTAAATTCAAGTCTATTAGCTTTGTTTCAGATCCATTCCATAAACTTGTCTCTCTCCTGGAAATCTCTAGAGGAAAAAAGTGTTCTGAATTCCTATATCTTAATATATTATAATCCCCAAACACAGTAGTATTATGTAACTAGATGATCTCTACAGGGCAATACTTTATGATCTACATTCTCCAGGGAAAGGATCAGGGAACTATTATCAATAAATGCCATAAATCCCTGAAAGAGAAGTTAGGAATTTCAAATAAATCACATAAGTTTCTTTCCACTTACATTAACTCTTAAAGTATTTTAATGCTTGTTGACTCTTAACCTGCATATCTCTATTCCTTCCAAGTAAAACATAAAATGATTTTTTCCCAAAAAAATCAAATGCTAAAATTTGTTTCTCTGGGTACACAGCAAATACAGAGAAATCTTGTAGACATTCAACTGAATGCTTTAGGTTTTTCTAGGACATTTCAGAGTCCAAAATTAAGTAAAACGATCTAATAGAGGGATGCCTGGGTGGCTCAGTCAGTTAAGTGCCCAACTCTTGATTTCGGCTCAGGTCATGATATTGGGGTCCTGAGATTGAGCCCAGTGTTGGGCTCTGTGCTCAGTGCAGAGTCTGCTTGTCCCTCTCCCCTGGCCTTTCCCCTACTTATTTATTTATAATAAATAAATATATATATAATAAATAAATTTATAAATAAATAAAATATTTTTTAAAAAAGCTAATAGAACTATCATAAACAAATATTAGATACCTACAAAAAATTGAAAGATTAAGGCAAAAGTCAAATCAATTAGAAATCATATATTTATGGTCATGAATAATAGGTTATTCATTAATTTCCCAAGTGTTCAATATTTTTACAAGCATCATTAGAACTATAATAAGTTATCTCAGCATTTTACTAGAACTCTAACAAGTGAAAACAACCAATCTAATGAAAATTTTTATGGAATATACCCAATGGAAATAGCGTCAATATAGTTTATAATTTTTTTAAAAGTGTTTTGATAAGTTTACTATATACAAATTCATTATAGAATTACCAGGTAAGTTTCTTTTTAATATATTATAGGAATCACAGTAATTATAAAATCACAGATATTTTTCCTTAATAAAGTTTAGAATTAAAGCACCAATTTCAGTTCCATGGTAGACCAATTTTACTCAATAAACAAAACAGTATCATTAAAATATATCTTAAATAGTGCACTGATTTTAAAATGTATATAAAAATTTTAGGGAGAGCCAATATAAACATCTGACTAGTTGTTCAGCAAATGTATCCATGTGTCTTTTTTCAGAATAAACTTGATCCATACAAAGGTAAAAAAATTTTACATAAAATATTTTACTATAATATTTTGTATTTAATATTTTGTACATATGTCAGCATTCCATGCATTGTAATTCTGTATAAAGGTAGGAAATGCTTTCTGTTTTGTTTTCTGTATCTTTCCAGATGATGTCCAGTATCTTGTAGACATTTCTGGCTCCCTAAAGGGTACATTGAGTACTTAGCTTTAGGAAACAGTCTATAAATGAGCTTCAGTTCCCAGAGCTATTACTGGCTCAGAACTCATTATTCTACAAGTACAATTTAATTACATTTTACTTAGCATTTGCACAAACAAAGTTAGATGTCATTTTCTCTGTTTCTAGAGAATATATAATAGATACAAAGACACAGAGTTGCGGACACATTTTTTTTTCCTTATTCTAAAAAATTTTAAGTACAAAAATTCACTAGTATACCTGGAAACTAAAACAAAACAAAACAAAAAGACTGTGTCCTAGCAAGACAGAGAAACCTAAACTTAACTAGGATATAAATATTAAACAAAATGGTTTTGTGCTATAACAGATACCTAGACACTGAGTTTTACACTGATACTGACTTTAAGATGCACGATATAGGTTACAGAGGTCTGTGATGACATCCCAGCACTGCAAATCTGTGCCTTTCCTTAGGTCACTAAGCCTCTTTGGGTATCAGTTTCCTCTTCTAAAACATGAAAAACTTCATTTCTAAGGCCCTCTCAATCCTAGGATTCCATGAAACACAGCCACATTCCTGTTTCTCCTGTACTTTCAGTAACAAATGGCCAAGATCCAAGATGGATTCAGTTTTCAAAGATATCAAATGTGGAATCTGTACACAACATATTTTTGGTAGAGCAACTGATAACTTCCTTTAGATCTAGCAAAGAATTGTTTTCTGTCCTTTCAAAGGTTGATTCCTAGCTAGAATCTTGGCCTGGAAGATCTGTGAAAGAAATATATACATTAAATATTTTTGGCTGACAGACACATGAAAAAATGTTCATCATCATTAGCCATCAAGGAAATCCAAATCAAAACCACATTGAGATACCACCTTACACCAGTTAGAATGGCAAAAATGGACAGGGAAAGAAACAACAAATGTTGGAGAGGTTGTGGAGAAAGGGGAACCCTCTTACACTGGTGGTAGGAATGCAAGGTGGTACAGCCACTTTGGAAAACAGTGTGGAGGTTCCTCAAAAATTTAAAAATAGAGCTACCCTATGACCCAGCAATTGCACTACTGGGTATTTACCCCAAAGACACAGATGTAGTGAACACATATGGCACCCCAATGTTCATAGCAGCAATGTCCGCAATAGCCAAACTGTGGAAAGAGCCGAGATGCCTTTCAACGAATGAATGGATAAAGAAGATGTGGTCCATATATACAATGGAATATTACTCAGACATCAGAAAGGATGAATACCCAACTCTTACATCAACATGGACGGGACTGGAGGAGATTATGCTAAGTGAAGTAAGTCAAGCAGAGAAAGTCAATTATCATATGGTTTCACTTATCTGTGGAACATAAGGAATAGCATGGAGGACATTAGGAGAAGGAAGGGAAAAATAGGGGGGACGGAATTGGAGGGAGAGATGAACCATGAGAGACTATGGACCTGAGAAACAAACAGGGTTCTAGAGGGGAGGGGGGAGGGGGGATTGGTTAGCCCGGTGATGGGTATTAAGGAGGGCACGTAATGCATGGAGCACTGGGTGTTATACGAAAACAATGGATCGTGGATCACCACATCAAAAACCAATGATGTATTGTATGGTGACTAACATAACATAATAAAATTTTAAAAAAAAGAAAAAAAATTAAATATTTTCATATCCTAATAATTCTCCCCTCCACATGGAAAATTTGGAATTTCAAAACTTTTTTATTGTTTTTTTTTTAGTGGCAAAAATTATTATGTATTCAATGGATATATCAAACAACAATAACCTTTAAGAAAATAATCACTACGGTAACTAAAAGATTGCTAATGATGTTAGCTTAGCATACTCCTTTCACAGAGCTTATTTTCTCACTTCCCATTATTACTCTTTTCAGAAAGGACTGACCAATGATTTGCTAGTACTGGTGATCTCTAAGACTAATATGACATTTCCTTTTTAAAAAAAAAAATAGGCTCATATCATGCTTAGACACAAAAATGGTCAGCTTCCTATTAGTAGGACCACAGATTTCCCAGGGCAATGAAGCCTTGGGGACAAGGCTTTAAAGATTGATACAGCGACTCATGTGATGACACTGGGGGCTAAAGCAGAGGTTGCAATTCACAGGTTTACCATTTCTTGGTCTCTCTGCCCCTTTGTAAAATGGCAAGTCACTATGAAAGCCACCAAGCAAGACCTGAATAACCATTAGGGTAATTCGAGTTTGCCTTTATTAACTCTACTTCTTGAAATGGAAATTCCAATAGCCTCATGAGAGTTCCACCATGTCTTCAATAGGTGTCTGTCTGAAACCAAAGAAGGCAACAGCTATATGCATGCAGGAAATGCTTCATGAATATGACCCAAAAGATACCTAAGGTTCTGTTGAGTCCAATCAAAAGCTTCTATTTTATATCAAAAAACATATACATATTAAAAAAACATATACATATGTAATTGTGGCTTCTACTAATTTTCTTGGAAATCTACCAAAATATGGAAAATTCAAATGGCAATCATAGAATAATTAAGGGAATAATTAAGAATCAGAATTAAGAAAAATCTGAAATCAAGTATGTTCATCAATATCCACTAAAATAAGTCAAAATGCCATACATCAAAAGTATGTGGATTATATTATCCATAGAGTTATATTATCCTTCCCATTCACTTAAAAGTGCTTCTTTTAATTATCTGGATTGGGTAAAATTGAATATGTATTGAATTTTAAATTTAGCTGATTAAGTTCTAACATAATTTTTACAGAAAGTCTTAATAAAAATGTTACTTACATTTAAAAAAAAAAGGTGCTTCTTTTACTTTGGAGTACAAATCAAAATTTGAACTACCTAAGTACATGTCTGAAGACTGCTTTTTTAGATAAATTTTTAATATAGGAGTACTGTTCCTAGCTCATAAAATTAGGTGGAAAGAAAATCTCTTTAAGATTTTTGATTCTTTGGACTAATTTTTTAGACCATGAGGTACCACATTTTTATAATATATTAAAATTATTTTAAAAAATTATTTCTAATGGAATTAAAAAATGTTTTATCTAAAAATTCCAGAGTTACTGATTTGTGGAAACCCTCGTAAGACTCCCTCAACTATTTATAAGGACGAAAGCATGTCAATATGTTGAATCAGTCATTTAAAAATAAGATTCAATATGAGAAATTTCACTCGGCAACCAGACTGCTATTTCCTATAGTATTTATATGGGCACCCTTAATGCTTTTATATTTTGGGAAAGGCTGTTTTTTAATAATATATCATTAAATGAAAGATTTTATTTCTTTTAAATAGAGATGGTAACTATTTCATAGGATTGTTTTTTATTTTTTACTTTTTAAGTAATCTCTACACCCAACATGGGGCTCAAACTAGATCAAGCGTCTCATGCTCTAGGGACTGAGCCAGCCAGGCATTCCATATTTCACAAAAAGATTTTAAATCAAATTTTATCTCCTATACAGAGTAACTTCTCAGCTACTCTGTGTCTGCCTATATTGTTTTTGCTTTTTGGTTTGGTTTGGTTTGTTTTAGTGGCTTAAAACAAAGCAAATTTATTATCTCATAGTTCTGGAAGTTAGAAGTCCAAAAAGCATCTCCCTGAGCCAAAATCAAGATGTCAGCAGGGCTGTGTTCCTCCTGGAGGCTCTAAGGAAGAATCTATTTCCTTGCCTTTCCAGCTCCCAAAGTCTGACCTATTTCACTGGCTATTGTCCCCCTGCCATCTTCAAAGTCAGCAATGGCCAGTTGAGTCCTTCTCACAGTGCCCTCTTTGGTTCTGATTTTTTGCCTCCTTCTTGAGGATTCTTGTATTTACTTTGGGCTCACCTGGATAATCTCCTTATTTAAGGTCAGCTGGCAACCTTATTCCACCTGCAACCTTAATTCCCCCTTGCCAGGTAACAACATATTCACAGGCTCCAAAAATAAGAATGTGGACTTCTTTGGGGAGCTATTATTGTGTCGACTGCATCCCTCATTATACATACCAATTGGCTACTGGTTTTGTGTGTGTGTGTGTGTGTGTGTATCTGCCTCTATCTTAATCATCTTTTCTGTCACAGGAAAAAAATTAAATTTAGGGGAAAAAAACGCCTTTTTATAAAGTCCGTGATATACAAATATTTTGAGAAAATGAGATACAAGCTTAAAATGGAAATACTTTTTATTTCAGTTAAAAATAAAATTCTAAATATATCACAATTTTCACAGATACTCTAAATAATATAAAACATATACAATTATGAACTGAATTTTAATGTTCATCTTTTAACACAAAAAGGTGCCCCCAATCTGATTCTGCATCTTAGAATTGTGGTTAAAACCCTGGGTCTTGGATTCAAATTGCAGCTTGACTACTAGCTCTGTGATGTAAATAAGTTACTTAATTTCATTAACTTTACTTTTCAAATCCTTGAATGTAAATAATAATGGAGAATTACTGTGTGGATTTAGTAGGGTAGTACTTAAGATTAAGAAATGTTAGTTCCTATTATTACTATGGCAATTCAGATTTGCCAAGTCCAGTGTTCCATACATAAGAAAACAAGAAAGCTGAAAAAATAAAGAACTACAATAAACCTTGAAAGCCAAGTACCTTTTAACAATGCAAATTCCTTTCCAGCTATAGATATTTGGCAAAAAAAAAAAAAAAAAAATCTGATGCATTAAAAAAATATTTGGTGGTATTGTACATAGTAAAGATTAGTATAAATGAAAAGGAACACTTAAATCATTTATTAAATATTTACTAGTGTATATTATGTGCCAGGCCCTTTTCTAAATATTATCTAAGGCAGCCAAAAAATAAACTCAACCTATTGAAATTTGTTGAAAGCATTTTAAAAGTAAAGTCAAATAATTCATGTATAAAATTTAATGAATAACTAATAATTGGTCTTTCTCCTTCCATACCTGTACTACCTCTGTATGAAACATAACCTTTTCATATCCCTAGACTATAAGTTCTAAGCATTCTTTTTTAAAAGTATCATAATTTAAATAACAAATATATATAAACAAATATTAGCATGGTTCAGTAAGGTAATAATATCTGCAACAGCTAACATTTATTAAGCCTTTACCACAGGTTAAACATGATACAAGTCATTATCTCATTTCCCTCTCACATAGCCCCAAGAGGTAGGCATTATTAGTTGCATGTTACCAATGGCAAATCAAGGTCACACACAGTAAGTGGTGGAACCAGGACCCCCACATCTGTCCAACAAAGCCCACTGTTGAAATGCTATGTACTATCGTTGAGGAAATAAGTGAATGCCATCTACAGAAACTAAAAGACAACAATATTGAATTACTACTCTGTGGCATTAATCACAATTATTTAAAATTAATTCCTTAACAGCAGAATGATGTATTTAAAATATTTAATTTAAAATTTAAAATTCTAGGATGTTTGTTTCACTTTCTACAAGACTTTAGTGAAGTCAATTTTGCTTCCTAAACATGTCTTTCAAAAGACTTCCATTTTGGTTTAAACACACACACACACAAACATGCAACAGATCAGTAAAGGGAAAACAGATCTTTATGGAAGGAAAAGGAGGCTCTTTTTGCATGAAGTTTCCTTTAGCAAATTAGATAAAAATAAGAAATGAATATAATTTAGACTGAAATCTTTAGCTCCTTTCAATTTAATTGTTTTATTTTCCCATAGGTTGTAGGGCAACTTTTTTTGCAACCTGATTTATGTTGTGAGCTTTAAACTATAAATTTTTACAATTATTTTCAGAATATGAACATTTTTCTAATTTGCAATATCCTAAGTTCATTTTTATTCACTTGTTTTTCCTATTTTGTGTATAAAGAAATAGAACCATTAATAATATAAGATCATATCTTAAGTGTCTGAAATAGGAGTATGCAGAGTTAGAATGTCTTCCAAATCACATAATATAATAAGGCATATGTTTTTGTTTTATCTTGAAGAAAGAGAACGCATATATAAACAATTGTTATTCTATTCCCATCTTCCAAAAGAATATCACTGAGGCGTGGTTAAAATAAATGAAAATTATCCAGTATGAAAACTATCAAATATGAAATTATTCTGAATTAAGATTCTACTCACGACCCTATTCTGATTACTTGATTACCAAAATGGGCTTGGTTATTAGAGTAAATACATTCCCAAACATTCGTCATGCAGGTATTTATTACCTATTTCTATTTAAGAAAACAACTCTCTAATTTTTATTTAAATCAAAAAGCCTTTGGCATTTCACCTCTTCTGCCAAAGTGCTAAAATATCCTCTTAAAACACATGGGTGTTCTCTGTCTTTCCTTCCTTTCTCTCTCTCCCTCTCTCTCTCCCTCTCACCCCTTCTCTCTCTCACAAACACAGACAATTTATCTTCCTTCTGTCTAAAACAGGTCTTTCCACGGGTCTCTTTTTTCAATATAGGTATGAAATTAACACATTCTTATCTATTATTGTTTATTTAGTAATACACTGCTTCATTACCCCCCCGCAAAAAAAGCATCTTACACGCATTTGTACAGATACATTTGGTATGGAAATTAAAACAAATAGGTGAAAATTGTGTGTATACAGAGAGAAAGCAAACACCTGAATTTAAAAAATGTTAATGCTAAGTTTCTGTTGAAAAATCTCCTGCTAGCCTTATGGGTTTTTCCCTTGTAAGTTAATGACTTAAGAAATCTAAATGAAGGATATAATAGGAATTATTTGTATTATTCTTGAAACTTTTCTATAAATGACATTATTTTAAATTTTAAAAAATAAAAGTAATCAATCAAGGCAAAACTAGGAGTCAGGGTAGAACACAAAACAAGTTGGAACTACAAAGTTATTTACACTTAGTGGGAGTGGGCCAAAAATTCAGTTATAAGCTTTATAACAACCAACATGAAAGAAGAAATAATAAATTATGTAATTCATTACCCATAAGATAAATATAGATCATTGCTCAGGGAGGAATATATAACAACTATTCCTGGTTCTTGCTACTGAAATGAGAAAGAAATCTTTCCCATGTGTTTTCAATGTCCTCAATAACATTGTTACAGTAAGTAAAATAAAAGTTTCACAGGGCTGCTTTGTATACCATTACTCATGTCAAGCCAACAGCACAATACCAAAGCAAAATTTACTAAAAGCAATTCTACAGAGCACAAAACCTGGTAGCCCACATATACAGCTCCCAAACAGCTTTGTTAAACTCAAGGATAAGAACTAGAATACCTACAGGAGTAGACACCTTGCACATTTTTCAGACAATCCTTCCAAAATACTATTTGCCTTGGCCAAACTTTTGGTAACTATTAAATCCCAAGCAGAAGATATGTTCCCTGCAAGAAACCAGCACAGCTCTTTTATGTTACTACTTCTGAGCCATATCCCTTAACAATCACACAAGCTGGGGATGATGTAGAGATGCTCTTATTTATAAATTTACATGTAAATATAATATAATAGCTTTACAGGGACATATGTCTGGATGAAGATCACCTTAACACAAAACAAATCAGCAATTGCTCATAAAAGTTCTAACTCAGGGCCAGAACAATTCCAGCTTGCAAAAAGTTTAAGTATATGCTTACTTCACATAAACAAAACATCCACAGAGCAACATGTTACTGAGAATGATAAAATGCCCATCTATTTTTTAGTATAAACTGGTAATAATATGTACACCTGGGTAATTGAAAGAATTAGAAAGCATTGTTATCTGTGTAACAGAGTAAATTACTAAAGAACAGACATTAAAACTTCAGTATTAGAAGAGTTGATATATCACATTTTTTTCTAGTGTCTGAAAATAAAAGCACATCGCATGCTTAATCCTCTTTCTGATCCTTAGCTTCAGAGGGGAATAACTGTTAACAGCCACATGTGAGACTGGCCAGGGAGAGAAACATTCATGTGGCACCACCTACAATATTAGGCTAAAATCATGGATTCATAAGTTTGTCTTTTTCATTAGACTCTGAGCAAGGGATCATAAGATGGTGCTTCTCAAACTTAAGTGAGCATCAACATCACCAAGGGTACTTATTTAAAATGCTGAAGTACAGGGACGCCTGGGTGGCAGAGTTGGTTAAGTGGATGCCTTCGGCTCAGTTCATGATCAGGTCCTGGGATCGGGCCTCGCGTCGGGCCCCCTGCTCCGCGGGAAGCCTGCTTCTCCCCCTCCTCCTGCTTGTGCTCTCTCTCACTATCTCTTTCACTATCTGTCTCTCTCTCTCAAATAAATAAATAAATAAATAAATAAATAAATAAATAAATAAATAAATAAAAATCTATAAAAAAATAAAATAAAATGCTGAAGTACAATTTTGAAGTAAAACACCTACATTGCTCTTAGTGGTATGTTTTTAAAACTTCATTTCATACTTCTCTTATAGGATTTTAAAAATATGCTCTAAGATAATGTTCAATGCAAAATCAAAAAAAAAAGTCAGTAAGTCGATAAAATACAGTTCCGCAACCAGCATAACACTGAAAACAGAAGGGAAATGTCAGATACATAAATGACTATGAGGAGGGGATTTTTATTTACAGAATATCTAACTTCTGAGTCATTAAAATAATTTTATAAAAATATAATACCTCTTTCACCATAGCTGGCGCGGTCCCCCAATGATGAGGAGTAGGGGCAGAAAGAACGGACGAGGAAACCGAGAGAGAGAGGCAAGAGAGCAGGAAAGGGCCATCACAACTGAGAGCAAAGAGGTCATCCTCCTTTCTCCTCCCCACCTTAATGCCTCCTTAATAACACTCCAATTTAGTCCTGAACTTTGTAACAGCCAACATAAAGTAAGAATTACAATAAAAAAGAAAAAAAGAAATTGGAACTTAATAGTATGAGAAGTGCCCATTTTCAGGCACATGATTTCAGCATATTTTTCAAAAATGAGTACCCATGATATAAAAAAATCAACTGCCAAATATAGAAACTGATATTTACCCTGAGTTAGACGTCATAAGGCAATCCAGGAATCTGCTCGCTGTGTGCATTATCCGAGCCCAGCCCAGCTGTCCCTGGTCTCCTTTCCTCCCAGTTAAGAGTCATCATTACCAGAACAATTTCACCACTGAAGTTTAAGTTCTTGACTCAAATTAAAAAATGTCAAATTAAAACTCTGGGAAGGGGGGCGCCCGGGTGGCTCAGTCGTTAAGCGTCTGCCTTCAGCTCAGGTCATGATCCCAGGGTCCTGGGATCGAGCCCCGCATCAGGCTCTCTGCTCGGCGGGAAGCCTGCTTCTCCCTCTCCCACTCCCCCTGCTTGTGTTCCCTCTCTCGCTGTGTCTCTCTCTGTCAAATAAATAAATAAAATCTTAAAAATAAAATAAAATAAAACTCTGGGAAGGAACCTCATGGAATAAAATGTGTGCTAGCAACACGCAACAGCTGATGCGACTTTGTGAAAACAGATGGCCTCTCCACCCGCCGTGAGCACCAGCCTAGGGCGGGTGGGCTGTGGTCTCTCACTGCAATGAGGCTGCCACTAGTTACCTCAAGGGCGTGTAAGGCTGTAAAACAGTCTGACTCGGGATCTGTAGTTTGTTCATGAATATCTGAAACACAATGACCTCTTAAAAACATGGGAAAAGACTTAAAATCCAAAAAATATACATCCCACTCCAACTCCGTATGAATAAATGCTATGATACAACTTATTCAAAATCAATGCAGATATGGTAGGCTCTTATGATAAGATATTCCATTACACGTTTTCTACAAATTCAGCCTGTAATTAAATCATGGATGAATAGACCATGATATGTATTCTCCCCACAAAAAAAATTTCTACATATATAATGTTACATTGATCTTCCCAATAATGAGATAATAGCTATTAAACAAATCAATGAATTCAATTAAGTTTCCTTCATCTGGATATCCTCAAGTCTCATGCAAGAAAGTTGTAATGTAT
The DNA here is from genome assembly GCF_011800145.1 of Mirounga leonina. NCBI lineage: Eukaryota > Metazoa > Chordata > Mammalia > Carnivora > Phocidae > Mirounga > Mirounga leonina. The sequence goes on from NW_023270451.1 coordinate 42,273,883, forward strand.
TTTTTTGAATATCAAAATACATTAAATTAGAGAAAAGAAAGAACTCTTGAGGCGCCTGGCTGCCTCAGTCAGTAGAACATGCAACTCTTGATCTCGGGGTTGTGAGTTCTAGCCCCATGTTGGGCATAGAACCTACTTAAAAAAAAAAAAAAAACCTCTAAATTCCTCACAGGATGGAAAATTATGGAAATTTGACACTTGGTCCAATGATCTTTCACCAACCATTAGAAATCAGGTGTGGTATTAAAACTCCATACACGGATAAGAATTAGTACAATCATTAATTTGTCAAATGATGACTTTTTCAAGGGGTAAATAGCAAAAAAAATTCCATGGATGTCACAATAGACAATGAATTCTCACAAATCAATAAGAAAAAGATAAACAGTTTAACAGAAAAATAGGTGAAGAATATGAACCAGGCAATTCATAGAATAAGTACAAAAGCCAATAAACATGAGAAAAGATAGTGTTTACTGATTTCCTGTCTCTTCACCAGCTCTCCTCACCTTTACTAGAATGTAAGTCCCATGAACTCAGAGACTACGCTGTCTCGTCCACTGTATCCCCAGGGCCAAATAAGTGCCTGGACACACAGTAAGGGCTCATTAAATTTTGCTGAATGAATAAACAAACTTCACTAAAAACTAAAGAAAACAAAGTAAAACGGGATACCGCTTTTTAACTCTGTGAGACGTAAAAACTAAAAAGATTAATAACACCAAACAGTGGGGAGGGCGGGAAGAGATGATACTCTCATGCATTACTTTTGGGAATGTAACTTCCTACAGTTCTGTGCATGAGAATTTGACAATATCCTAAGAATTCAACTCCCAAGAATCTATCCTACAAAAATCAAGCACAGGTTCATTAACAGTGTATATGCCAGAATAGATACCAAAACACAATTTGTGATAGAAAAATGGAACATGTCCAGCAAGAAAGACGTTATGAAACCATTTTAAATAATGCTTATTGTTTAAATATGCATGTGTAGATCTACGTGTATTAATGTGAAAAGGTATGGACTAACATAGAAAGATGATCATGATACTTAAGTGAAAAACATAAGGTATAAAACAATATGTAGAGTGATATTCCATTTTTAATTTCAAAAAATCTGATTTGATATTCTGCACACACACATTTGTACAATTCAGGAAAAAATGTCTAGAAGGACATATCCAGAACAATTAATAGTTCTTACTTCTAGGGATTTTTGTAATACAAGCATGTATTACATTTATAAGTTTACATAATAGAATTTTTTAAGTGAAAAAGAAAAAAAGAATGTGTACAGGTTTTTAAGTAATTTAAATTAAATCAATTTATATTATTTAAATCACAGCTAAAAAAGCTTTAACCACTAAACTAAAAGATTCAGTTTAATCAATATGTGTAGTTTTATGATAAAATAATACAGCTTGAAAACAATCCTCTCAACTCATATGAAGGTATTACACTTTGAGAATGTTCACAGACCTGGCTATTCTTCAAATAGGCCAAGTCTCATGTATCCATACAAGCTTTCATTCTGCCTAGAATGTGCTACCCCTCACCTTTCTTCTCTATACCACGCCTGGCCACCCTCACTGCCTAGACAGCTTCCAGCTCAGACTTCAAGATCTAACTCAACTCTGAAAAGTCTTCCCATTGTGACATAATGAAACATTTGCAAGAAAACAGATTTATTAAAAAAGATTAAATGAGGGGTGCCTGCGTGGCTCAGTCGGTTAAGCATCTGCCTTCGGCTCAGGTCACTCTCCCCCTGCTTGTGCTCTCTCTCGCTACCTCTCTCTCAAATAATTTAAAAAATCTTAAAAAAAAAAAAAAAGGAAAAAAGATTAAAGGAAGCTATATTCTCTGATATTAGATCATTCTAATTCTTACTACTGATTTTTAGTGTAAAAAAGTCACTTACATGAAACAAAATAGTCATTGATTGTTAATTACCCAGATATTTCTGCGTTTTCTAAAAATCTCAAATTGATTATAGAAATGAAACAAACCAAAGGCTTCAAGACAAACCCTGTTCTGGGAAAAATATTGATGGATTTTCAGAAGTCCACATGTACTAAGCATGTTCTTGGTTGGAAAACAAATATTTATGATGAATTTAAATATTTTTCCAAAATGAAATAATCTAAGTTTTTTGATATTACAAAAATAACACAATAATGTATTTTGTGTTCTGTTCAACTTTGGTGCCTTCAAACTGATTCATGTAAAAATATGCACAAAAATAATTGTGCCAGGCTATAACTGGTATTCCAAATTCCACCTGGAAAATCAATTTTATGGCTAGCCTGTAAACTTCTAAAATCCTGAAGTTTTAATAGATATGCTGACACAACCTTAACCATAACAGTTCTAGCAACTGCTGCTATAATAAATCTGTCCGTTTCTGTAATGCCTATGACAAATCCATTAATATGAATGATGTACATTTCACATAGCACACCACACAGCAACTGCACATGTTATGTCATTTCCATTCTGAGTAGCAAATCAGTAATCAATATTTGTAAAAGCAGCAGCTAATCCTTTGTAAAATCACTGGTTCAGTGATTGAAGAGTTTGCTCAATCTACACAGTTAATCCCTCTTCATCTGCTGAGCCCTCTATTTATCCCAGTCCCTCACAGTGCTAGCTACGGCAGATTAATACATCTCCACACGTTAAACATGACCTGACAATTGACACAGGATATTGCTGACAGGATAAGCTCTACAAACCCTGGCCTTTTCAAAAGGAAGCTTAAAATTAACATTCAGAAACCCAAAGTTTACAAATAGGCTCACCAAGACCCCTTCCCAGCTCCAGTCACCTGATTTATTGAGCTCACACTCAGCAGGAAACATATCCCTATTTTTGGTTTGAAAAGTCTTCTGGCTGATTCCAGAATGCCTATTCATAAAGCATGCCACATGTTATTAATTTTTTAAGTCAAGGCAAATAGAAGTTTTCTGACCAGGAAAAGAGGATCTTACATACAGAAGCATTTGGAGAATTCATATATGAAGTAGAGGTTCTCAGCTAATGGTATTTCAAAGTTCTACACTTGAAGAAAATCTCAAAAAAAAAAAAAAGTATTTTCATACAGCTTTGGATGGAAAGAAAGATGCATTTTCATAGTGAAAACTGATGGACAATATTAAAAAATAAAGTGTTCTGTGCTAGATGAATTAGATGAATATAACAAATTCCTCTTTAGGAATATATTAAATTTTATTTACAGACCAAACATAAATTTCCCTAATGAAGTAACTGCAATTCTGATAGTCTATGCATCCTTAATTGAGATGACTTGAAGGGAAAGAATATGCAAATTCACATCAAATTAAGAGGTAAAAGTACAGAGAAAAATGATTTCCTAATCCAATATATTGAATGAAATTATTTTTTAAAGATAACATGAACAAGCCCTTCACACGTACAACATCTGCTTACTTGTGTCTAATAAGGAATACCAAACATGCTATTAAGTCTTACACTTTTCATGCCACTGGAGGGCAAGCCACAGAAAGGCTGAGAAGAAACAGCAGGAGAAGATCAGCAAAGAGTACAGATTTTTGGGAGAGGAATGAATGAGTGGTGAGTAATATCAGTAATATTAGTTGCTTCAGAAAGGCCAAGAAAGAGAAGTACTAGAAATTGTTCACTGAGGCTACAGTCATTTTGCTCATCTTGCTGAGATATCAGGGAAGAGGCAATGTGGATAGAAGCCAGTCATCATTAAGGAATGAAATAGAGAAAGCAGAACCAAAAAAAGATCACTGGCATTTAAAAGAAAAAAAAGAAAAAAAAAACACCTCAGTAGTGAGGGGAAGAAGAGAGGGAATGACAGCCAGGGAGTAAAGCATTTCCAATTTATTTTCTAATTCAGTATCTGTAGCAATAGTCCTTTTCCATACCAAATTCCACTTTAATGCAACAACTGGTCTTCAAATTACTAAAAGCCGATATTGAAATTTTAAAAATTGGATCATTTTAAACCATACTTAATAGTAATACATTCATATGTAATGTTACAAAGTGAATTTAATAGGTTAAAAATGATGACTAGCATTTGAAAATTTAGGGTGACATCTGTAATGTAATGCAAAAATGTCTTATGTGGTATATTGCATATTTTTAAAATGCAATCTTAAAATCTAATTGCTTTTCAGATATTAAGCAAAATAATTTGCTAGTCAGTTGAATTTGCTATAAGAAGAATTATACATATCACCAAATCTTACAAGACAACTGGTTCTAATTAGCCTTACTGAAAGAAACTCACTCTATGTAGAGTGAATAAAAAGACAGCAATCCTAGTTCAATAATATAGGTGATCTGTCCATGTCAAAAATATGGCACATTAGAGAAGTAAAGATGTTTGCCAACAGTTAAGAAAAATAAATTTCAAAATTCTTTTAGCCATAAAAATTACTTAGAGGCTGCAGTCACCAAGGCTACTCCACACCATCTTGAAATAGTGATACTTCTCTAGTACATTTAAATTATGATACTGCAAAGTTCAGTTTATGTATAACTTTAAAAAAACACATCTATTGTACAAACTATATATTTACTCATTGGACTCTTTTAGGCTAACTGTTAGTTGTCTTTGAACCTCTTTTTTTTTTTTTTAAGATTTTATTTATTTATTTGAGAGAGAGAGAATGAGAGAGAGCACATGAGAGTGGGGAGGGTCAGAGGGAGAAGCAGACTCCCCGCTGAGCAGGGAGCCCAATGCGGGACTCGATCCCGGGACTCCAGGATCATGACCTGAGACAAAGGCAGTCGCTTAACCAACTGAGCCACCCAGGCGCCCTGTCTTTGAACCTCTTAATGAAAGGCCTTTAAGCCTCTGGACATAGGATTATTTCAGTGTTCTCTCTCATGCAAACAAATACATAAAACGTGCGTGACATGCACACATACACACACTGTGTGACATGCACACACACACACAATGCTGCCCAATAAATCCTAGAAAAGATAATGTTTGATTTACTTTTAAAATCACAGTGATGTTCATAAACAGCCTATATTTTTAAATACAACAAAAATAATTTCCCAAGAAACAGTAAAAAACACCTACTGTTTAAAATGAAGGCAAATGAATGTTTCAAAGGAGGGCAATTTATCAAGGTTTTCAAAAGTTTTTCATACTCTTACCTAAGACACCCAAGTAACCAAAATCATAAATTTTCAAGTCAATTTACCCATGTTAACATGCATAGCCAGAGAACAAAATAATACCCATATAAGATCAAGCATGTAACACTGGCCTCCTTAACAACAAATATTAACTGAATTAACTTGCTAGTCAAGATGTAGTAAGGAGGCCTACATCCTATAGGATATAAGGAGGAAGGAGCATTGTATGTCATTGACCAATTGAAGTTACCTGTTCTGAAGAAAATGTTATCTTCAATATGAATAGACATTTTTCCAAAGAAGACATACAAGTAGCTAACAGACACATGAAACGATGCTCAACATCACTCATCATTGGGGAGATACAATTCAAAACTACAATGAGGTATCACCTCACAGCAGTCAGAATGGCTAAAATTAACAACACAGGAAACAACAGGTATTGGTGAGGATGTGGAGAAAGGGGAACCCTCGTGCACTGTTCGTGGGAATGCAAACTGGTGCAGCCATTCCAGAAAACAATATGGAGGTTCCTGAAAAAGTTAAAAATAAACTACCCTATGACCCAGCAATTGCACTACCAGGTATTTCCCCAGAGGATACAAAAATACTGATTTGAAGGGATACACGCACCTTGATGCTTATAGCAGCATTATCAATAATGGCCAAATTACAGAAACAGCCAAATGTTGATGAATGGATAAAGAAGATGTGGTACATATATACAATGGAATATTACTCAGCCATCAAAAAGAATGAAATCTTGCCATTTGCAACAACAGGGATAGAGCTAGAGAGTATTATGTTAAGCAAAATCAGTCAGTCAGAGAGAGACAAATACCATATGATTTCTCTCATATGTGGAATTTAAGAAACATAACAAATGAACATGAGGGGGAAAAGATGCAAACCAAGAAACAGACTCTTAACTATATAGAACAAACTGATGGTTACTGGAGGGAAGGTCGGTGGGGGATGGGTGAAATAGGTGATGGGGATTAAGGAGGGCCCTTGTTGTGATGAGCCCTGGGTATTGTATGTAAGTGATGAATCACTAAATTCTACACCTGTAACTAATATTCTATATTTTAACTAACCAGAATTTAATAAAAACTTGAAAAAGAAATGTTATCTTCAAGTCTGAGACTTCAGATTTCTACAAATATTTTCATTTATATTTTAATAAATACCAAATATTTACTTTGTATCAATAAAGCCAGTTTTCTTGTGTTTTTTAGTCACATTAATAAGATCAAAAGTATTAAGATTTTCCATATTAGAAAATCTCAAAAAAAAAGGAAAATTAGTGGTTACACTGAAAGTGATCTAGCAATGCTACACATTTCTTTGTAGATTCAGACATAAAGATACAAAGCTTGAATTTTTTATTCTAAAGAATTCTAAAAATACAAAGGCAAAAAAATTTTCTTTCAAAATTCATCGCATTATTATGGTCCAACACACCATATCAGAAGGCATATGATGTCAATTTTTTCCAGCACAATGATGCTAACTTTCATCACCTGCTTAAGGTGGTATCTGCCAATTTCTCCCTTTCACATTATTTTTCACTTTATAGTTAGTATTTTATGAGGAGACTCTTTAAGATAATATAAATATCCTGGTTCTTCCTCTTTCACCTCTTTCACTTCCTCTTTCACTAAGTTTTAGCATCCATTGATGATTCTTGTCTGAATTATTTCTATCATGATTGCAAATGGCAGTTTCCAAATTTTTTTTCAAATAAATGAAGATGTCAAATACTCTTTATATCGAAAAAGCAGAAAGTTAGAAAAACAACTATGATTTGGGAACTGAATATTTAGGAAACAGAAATAGCTGATTCTTACCCTGGTAAATTCTGCAAACATGATTTGGTGTGTGTGTGTGTACGTACACATGCATGCAACTCAGTATAATATCTCATAATGCATCGATCAGGAACAATTATGCAATAAAAAATAGTAATAGCATAGTCATCTCTAAGGGAAGAAAAATAAAACATAGATTAGAAGTCAGAAGACTGCTAGTGTCAGCCCCTAAACTTAATCGTAGGTACCTAAATGAGTCAACCTTTCAAGACTTCACTTGTAAAATAAGAGACATAGGCTAGATAATCTGTAAGCTTCCATACAAGTAGTATTGTACATTCTGATAATACTAAAATATGTTGATTTACACAAGGATGTTTTCAAAAATCTTATCTTTATCAAATACCTTTTATGCCCATCAGAAAAAAAAATAACACTACAACTGGAAGAAAGTGTGATAACTGTTTAGGTGAGGCTTACCTAATAATACCACAAAGGAATTAAAATCATAATTCCTCTCAGGAACCTTCTCGTTATGATTTATAACACAGCAGTCATTACTCTATTGTTCATGTTAGATAGTGTAAATGTCCTCCAACACAGAGAAAGAAGGCATTGTTTCTGCAAAATAGGTGTTATAACTTGTTAATATGCCAACTTACCCCTAGGTATAGCTGGTGATAATAAGGTTTTTAAATGATAATGGGTCTGGGACCTGAGGACTCAAACCAAAGGGTACACCAGCCTATTCTAATGAAACATCCTGGTTTCTAAAACTCTTCTCCCAGACTCAACAAAGAAAACAAATCTGAACTCTTGTGCAAATTTGCCTTGATGGTTTAAAGGAGAGGAAGCCAACAAGTAGAGCTGAAGAATGTAACACCACTAGCGTACATTTAATGATAAGGAGGGGAAGCAATTGATATTGACAACATTTTAGTGACCTTGCAATTACAGAGCAGAGGTACACTATCTAGGCTGGAGCCAAGTATACATACGTACATTTTACATAGAATATATAAGAATATGCATGCTTGTGTATAAATATTTATAGCATAAATATTTACGAAAATATAATAAATAATGTAGCTGGATTTCTCTGTATTTGTGGCTTAATATTTACTTTCTTCACCTATAAAGTAGAAATCAACAAGCTGGTTGTCAAAAAATGTACAAACCTGACAAAGTACCACAGATTTAGTAAATTCTAATGAATAAGTAAGTACTGTGTATAAAACAAAAGTTGGTATCTTTATAAAAATATAAAAATAATTTAAATGATCAAAAGAAAAGCTGAAGCACTTTTATGCAGATCACTCTTTCAATATGCGGCAAAAAAGATGACACCAGAAAAGCAGCAAAAAGAAAGTTATATTCAATAATGTCCAAGTTTGGGCAGATGCATAAGGTACTTAAAATCTAGGCCATTCGAGTTTTATTCATCTTCTATTCCCACTGGACAGTGCCTGGAACATAATCATTTAATAAATGCATGTTGAATAAATAAGGGTTATTAAATAAAGATATCTATTATAGGGATCATCCATTACACCAAAAGATTAGCTTTACCTTTTACGTTCAACTACAGTAACAATGGTGGACCATAAAGTCAAATTATGCCTTCCAAAGGAAATAAAACTTACAGTTAAGTCATTATGCACTATGCATATATCAGAAAAACCAAGGCCTACTGGTTTTTTTGTATGTAGCACTTTACAAAAGCACTTGGCAAACATTCAGCCAGCCAGAGGAAATTCCAAGTGAAACTCAATCCATGTGTGTGTTTGTTCTGTGGGAGTCAATTATTTTTACGGCATGTAGCTTTAATTGGTGGCAGATACAAAATACTTTATAGTTACACTACATGTTGATTTCATTATGCACAGAGCCTAGAATATTTAACCAATAAAACTTTTAACAGTAACGGGAAATTGTGCATACTTATGATAATGCTGGGTCCAGTGACAACACTTAGCCTGTTCTATAGGCTTTCAAGTAGTTTTATTAGATAAATCCACTGCTGATCTTGATGACTCAGTCTGTCATCTATAAAACACATACCCATGTGGGATGATGATAACATTCTTCAGAAATATACTTTGTATGATTTGGAGTTTACACTTATTTTAAACTCCCCCAAAACAAAGGGGCCAATTCAGGTATGAATTATGTAGGCCCACAACTGGCAGCCATAAACGTCCCCTCCTACCCACTTACTATGACTGTTACTCACAGATTGGCTGAGGGCATCGAAGAATAGAATGAGATGCCATTTTACATTTTCCTCTTCCTGTCTCCCCACTGAGGATATAAAGGTTAAAATCCTCCTTTTTCCATTTCAGGCTATATGAACTGAGATTTATTGCCCTCCTGAGGATGAAGACAAGATAATTTGTATTAAGTTAGCATTTTCCTTGGGCAGTTCTTGGCATGCTACAGGCTTTTCTCAGTTGGATTTACTCTGCATCTTCTAGCTAATACATTTCCAAAGGAGCATGAACAAACACCAATTTAATACAGTGATTCTGCAACTGGATAGCAGGATGAAGTGCTGGGCACCTTCCCACAATTTCTCCCTTTTTCTTCTCCAACTAAACCTCATAACCTCAATTATGAGCTTTATTTCAGAATAAAATATAATATTTTTCACACAGTCTCTATTCCATGTCAACAATGCATGATAGTCATTATTCAATGAGCAATAAATATTTATTATGAACCTGGCCTTTGTCACAAACAATGTTAGATCCTGGAGAGACAAAGACAAAGTCAACACAGGTTCTGCCTTTAACAGGCTCATACCTTGCAACTGAACAACAGGTGATGAAACAATAAGGGTTAAGTGTTCCATAAGCTTAATACAAAACCTAAATCAAATACAACCGCAATGGTAAGACTGGGATAAAGCTACTGTAAGGTAGGACATGGGAAGCCCAGTGCCGTCAGGAAAGAAGGGGTCTCCATGTTCTTTCACCTTTCATACATTTGTATCCTATGCTCTCACATTCCAAACTACTTGCAATTCTCTAATATTCTGTCTTACAAACCAGTGATTCAGGTCTCCAAATGTGGAATCTGGAATGCTCTCTGAGGGAACCAAAATGATAGCTGGGACTTCTAGGAAGTCAAGAGTTGAAATCATTAATTGATTTGATATTTAGAAAAAAAATTGTAAATGTTTAAGAATATTCTAAATTTAAAGAAAAGAACAAATATTTCAAATTTTCCAATTTGAATTTTTCAAATTCAAATTTTAACATAAAATACAGCTTGCCTGGAGATGGTAGCCATTTGGTTCCTTCAACTCCAGAGGATGAAATTCAAATACCCTCCTAAACAGGCCAGAAAAAGAAGTGAGGTGATCGATATACTCTTCCAGATACTTGAATATAACACAAAATAAAGTCTAAACTATGGATTTTTCAGAGGTATTAGAAGATATTTTGCTCTCCAAAGAAACTAAATGATAACAGGAAAAAGGGAAATAAAATTTGCTTCTGACAAAACTTGCTAAATATTAAACAAGCACACTTTAAGAGTCTTTGAATATTTGACACTTCCTCAGATGTGCAGGACTTCTGAAGATTTAATTTTAATCTTCTTTCATCATTCTTGCCATGCCTCTAGGCACTGATAACAGACTGACCAGTCCACACCCCCAGGCGGTGTATTCTTCTGCTTATCCACAGGGTAGCAGTGTTTCAAAATAAGATCACCACTGTGGGAAAATAATGAGTACCCAAAATGTCTGTAGAAAGAAGCTGTTCCTTTTTTGTATACAAACCTAAGAATACTAAATAATGAGGATAACAGACTGTTGCAGACAGAGTGCGGTGTCGAGACTAACAAACAACAAAATACTTGAAGGGAGGAGTAATAAGAAAACATGTCAAAGAGAAGCATGGATGGTATTTTGAGGTAAAAACAGGAAAACAGACTACATTCCTGGTAAAATACTACACACTCATTGTTTTACAGTTCAGAATCTAGAAATGAACTGATTTCTATGTATTTAAACTAAAATCCTAGAAATATATAACTTTATGAGCTGTAAATCTGACATGGCAATCCCAGCAATTACATTTTACATAGGTTCTACTACAACAGAGGTAGTACAGAATCCTTTTGATGACCTTGAATTGATTTCTGACCACTGAGACCAAAGTCAAAACACTGCCATGCTGTAAGAATTATAGTGACAAGTCTAAAAGTTGTTATAGGAAAATCATTACTGGTGAATAAGAAAGCAGTTACTTTTAAGAGCTGGGGAAAAAAATTTCAGGGAGGCAAAATTCATAGTACTTAACAGTACAGAGCTGGGTTTAGTGTAGGCTCCCTTGGGAACATAAGTTATTTAACCTCTATTGAGCCTCAGTTTCCCCAGCTGCAGAAGTAGATAGTAAGAGCACAAATCTCGTAAGACTATTTTGAAGATTAAATGAAGCAAATTATGTAAAGCAAAGAACAGTATTTGACAGTTTTCCAGGCCCTTTTGTTTCCATATTCTATAATTCTGCTAATAATCAGTGCTATACACATACTCAGACTTTTAAGTACTGAGATCATCTGTAAAGAGCATAGCATACTAGTCTGTAAAGAGCATAGCATACTGGTCAAAGTCATGGGCTCAGGAGTCAGACAGGGCTGGTTTCCCAGTTCAACTTCTTCCACTCAATAGCTGGGTGACCTCAGGCAAGTCACTTTTCTGGGAAGGCAGATAACACCTTATACCAGGACATATATTTTTTAATGGGTCTAAGTCTAAAAGGAATATATTTTGTGATTAAGTAATGTAAACATAATACAAACATTACATATATGCTACAGTATATATAAAATAAATTTAAAACAAAAATAAATTTATTTCCTCTCCAAATATTTCATACAATTAAAAAAACAAATAAATGAATTACAATGATCTTTATTGTCAACATTAAAAGCAACTAAAAAGATCATTTTTTTAGACAATGTAATGTCTGCCTGAATAGCCAAGAAATTCTAAACTTAAGTCTAGAATTTCAAAGGACTCAGGAAGTTAAGTCCACTAATTAAAATGAACTAGGAAGCAATAAATTTGAATGGGTGACAAAACCGAATTTAAAAACAGTTTCATAAAACACAGTCATGTTGTGTTCTTAATTTTACTGTGAATAGAAATTTGAATCTATCAATAACTCCAAATAAAGTTGTGGGGGGGATAATAAGTTTTTAAAAACTTATTAAGAATGACTTACAACTGGTCATTAACTATCTGTTTATAAAATACAAGAATGATGCTAATAAGATATTTTCTCTACAACCTTTTTTTGCACCGTGAGTAAACCCATTTTTTCTTACAGAGAGAATATAGCCTCTTGCCCTTATTATCACAAATTCTGAACTAAGATTCCATTAATTTTATAAGCAGTTCTCTATATGCCATTGATCAGAAAAATCTGAAGCCTAACTATATTCGATGAAATGTAATAAAGATAAACTGCAACTTTGTTCAGTGACATCGAATATCCCAATTAATATCCAAGACAGAAACAGTATCATTTTAATCTTTCTCTGATCCCCAAATTGATAGCCATACAACAAGCGCCTCCATCCATATCAGTTATAAAATATACTCTGAAGTTAGGATTAGCTTCTTATTGAATAGTGAGGCAAAACTTTCACAACGGACATTGGATATCACTGCACAAACGAGATTTATACTGGAGAATCTACTCAAGTATACCGTCAAGATCCAAGTTCCAAGTGTTGGTCAGGCAATTGTTACAATGGGAATTTCAGAGTGAAAGGTTGGATTTATAGGTGACATGGAAGCTGTAGGCCTCTTATGAATGTTGGAAGATAGTAAGCATAAAGGACAAATGCTGATGGCTTGTGAAGAGGCCAGCCTAATAAAAGCAAAGAGCCTTAAAACACAAGCCAAGGAATTTGGACTTGATTCAGTAGGCAATCTGCAACTGCTGTAGGATCTTGAGAAAGGGAACGATTCTATCAATGTAGTATTTTATAAAATCAATCTGGCAGGATGGAATTGGAAGCATAAAGTGAATTTAAGAGATCTTTTAGTTTAGGAGGCAGCCATAGTAAGTCTTCGTGATAAGGCTCCAGACAAAATAGTAGCATTTAAAGTAGCTCTCTTTCATTCACTCCTTGCATAGCAAGAGCCTATTATATGTTGGGTCCTGTGCTGAGCATGAAGATTACAATGGTAAACAAGACTCACGGCTCTTTCTTTCATGGAGCATACAATACAGTGTGGGAGGTGGACAGAAGAACAAATAATAAACACAAATACTACAAATTGTGTTAAGTGCAATTTACAAAACAAACAGGGATGCAGGGGGCAGAGAAGGAGACTCTTTTTAGAAAGGATGATCAAGAAGGAGGAGATGAATTTTAAATTGAGACCTAAACAATGTGAAGGAACCAAAAGTAAGACTCAGAATGTTTTTTGGCAGAAAGAACAGCATGTGTAAAAGCAGGAAACGGTTTGGTTTGTTCAAGAAACTTAAATATGGCCAACGTAGTTACAGCACAGTGAGGGAAGAGAAGGCCAGCACAGGATGGGACCAGAGAGGAGGCAGAGACTCGTCATGCAAGATAATATCCATTGGCCTTGTTCAGAAACTGGAAGTTCATTTTTCAGTGTAATGGGAAACCACTTGAGGATTCTGATCTGGAAAATGACATAAAATGTAAAAAACTAAAATAAAATAGAGGAAACAGAAAAAAATTTTAAAATTAGATATAAATAATTGATATAAAACACTTGAAGTCCAATTTTTGAAAGAGAGAGAGAGAGAGAGCTTGCAAGGAGCGGGGAGGGCAGAAGGAGAGGGAGAGAGAGAAGCTTAAGCAGGATCTACGCTCAGCACGAAGCCCAACATGGGCCTCAATCTTATGACCCTGAGATCATGACCCGAGCTGAAATCAAGAGTTGGCCGCTTAACCAACTGAGCCCCCCACCCAGGTGTACCCACTTGAAGTCCATTTTAAAAAAAACAAGTAATTTGTGTTTTAAGACTGGAGAATCTGTTGTACAATAATCCAATCTACTAAAGTCATCACTAAAAACAGGTTGAAATAATTTCATTTTGAAGGTAACTGAACTGTACTGATTAAGCCCTAACTAGTACAAACATTATAACCCAGGAGTGCCAGAAGTGAGAACACCAAAGGAACACACACTTACCTCTTATTTAAGAACTGTAACACCAATAGAAAGTACTTATAAGGTACAGACTTGTGAGAAAACCACAAGATAAATTTGAAAGCTCAACTAGCCTATTTTCAGCACTGACTGACTTTGGACAAGTTGCTTAACCTCTATGTGCTGTCTCCTGTAAAATAAGACAAACTTATAGCCCAGAGTTGTTGTGTGGATTAAATGAGTTAATGCAGTAAAATACTGAAAAGCGAGTGCTCAATAAATGTTAGCTGCTGCTTTTATTTGGTAGAGATGTTTTATTCTGCTTAGTTCAATCCATACTTCTATCATGCCTCTGAAAACCACACAATGGGTTCTGGATGACCTAAATACTTTCCATTCTTGCATGGAGGCAATCTAGACCTGGGCAGATAGTATTTTTGACTTTTGGGCCATAAAGAGTCTTATCACAACTACTCAATCTACTGCTATAGCCTAAAAGTAGCCACAGGTAATACGATAATTAATGACCATGGTTGTGTCCCACAAACTGGGCACTGAAATTTGAATTTCATATTACTTTCATGTGTCACAAAATATTATTCTTTTGATTTTTTCAATCATTTAAAATACAAAAACCACTCTGAACTTACTATATAAAACAGACTATATAAAACAGGTGGAAGGCCATGGTTTGCCAACCTAGACACTTATAATATAAATATATGACTCTTTCAGTCATAATTTCTCCATATATAAAACCAAAGTGAATGTAATCAGCTTTCCTAACTTCTAAATGTTCAAATAGCAAAATTTATTTTCACATAAGGAATAATATCTAGCTCATGGGCTCAGTTTTTTTCTCCAATTTGCTGCAGTGCAACATACCAATAAAAAACCATGGCTAAAACAGTGCAAAAGGCTATGATACTAGGTTTCCTTTGGGTCTGAAGCTGTGCTACCATATGAATGATATGGCTACACAACTGAAACCTTACAGAGTTCATAACTGTAACATAAAAATTTCTATTGTGATACTAACATTGTTTACCAATGCTTACTGTACAAGATAACCAGAACTGTTGCCAGTTTTCATTAACACAACAAAAGAAGATATTTATCCAATCTCACTAAACCCCTGCCAACAGATATACTTTTAGTAAAAGGGGAAGATGGAAGCTTATCCCTCAGCAATATACAATCAATACAAATGTGATACAAGACAGTCTGTCAAACAGTGTGTCTTACATAACATTAGCTCTGAACAGAGCAGGGTGTATCTAAAACCCAGTGGGAAAAATAATGTTTTGTGGGACTTTTCTCCTAGTAAAAAAGATGAAGTCTTTCTGTAAAAATAAAGGCATATTTGCTCACTTTGCATATAATTACAATTCGTTAGAGTAAAAATTCCATATATCTGTCAAAAGAAGATGGAACCGCAAATGCCAACCTGGGTACTCCTGCTCCTGGCAGAGATATTTGCATATTTACCTGCTACTAAACAGTCAATGAATCAATTTTGCAACAAATCCTTAGTTCAAAAAGAGGCATATTAATGGGGACCTTTTATAAGGAAGTTAGGCATGATCTCTGGGCTTTGTGTAGCTGCCATTTTTATTTCACTTAAATACTGAATCAATGACAACTCCTATATAAAAACACAGGACTTTAAATCAAAAGCTAAGACTCAACTTTTGATAAGTCCCTTTCTGCTCATCCATCACCAAGTCCCGTGACTTGACCTCCTTAAGGATCTCCATCACTTTTGTCTTGGTCATCACCTCCATCACTCCTCTGGATCAAGCTACTGTCAGCTCTTCCCCAGACCTCAGAAACAGCCCCTTGGCAGCACCCACTCTGACCACTGTCCTACACACTGTTCTTTGGCCTCTCTTCAAACCTCAGCCCGACTATTTCTTTCTCCAAGAAGCCTTCCTGACTAGATCAGATTCCCCTGTTAGTATCATGTACCTCTCCTTTATGTCATGTGAACTTGTAAATAATCCTCTTTCTAAATGCTTCTATGCCTGTGTGATTAATGTCTAGTTTCTCCAGTAGACTTTAAGCTTCAATGGGGGCAGGGTTGATGTATTCCCAATACCTGGCACAATCCAGGCACCTAAAAAGAGTTTGATGATTTTACTGATTGCTATAAATGCTATAAGACATTATATCATTTGTATACATGTTGAGGAATTTTTTTGTTGGCACTGAAGAATCACCGTAATCTGGTAGTTAGGTAACTGATAATTAACATAAGGTAGTGATAAGTCTCAATCAGCCAAAACGTCGGACTTACCAGAACAAAATCAGATATAAATTACCCTATGGTAAATCAAATTATAATCAATAAATATTATCTTAGGCATCTTCTAAAGAGATTGGTTAGTTTGTTTTTATTTTAAAAAGGTAACTAAAAAAGATTATATTAAAAAATGCATTTTAGAAACATGCACAAAAAGAACACCATAATGTATCAAATTCTGCCTTTCCTGAAATACATATATTATTATTCTAGATTGCTCTCCTGAGCTCCAGACCCAAATCAAACTGCTGACATTGCCACTTGCATGTCCACAAAGCAGTCTCAAAGTAATATTTTTTAGCTCTCCCAAATCATTCCTCCTCCTCTAATTGCCATGGTGAAATGTACATTCTCCATTCATTTACCAATGGCCAACATCTAGGAGTTATCATTGACTTTATCCTCTCCAATCTTACCTACTCAGGTTCCTAAATAGCTCTTGTTTTCCCTCTCTTCTCCATCCTTACTGCCTTTATTCTGGTCTTCCTCCGACGCATACTGTTAGTAGGTTGATGCTTTGGGGGGAAAAAATGCCACTGCCCTAACTTGGTATCCTCCAATATTTATTTCCCTCATGACTTCTAAACTCTTTGGCAATACATATAAGAACCTATTAGGATCTGAACAAACATGCTATTAACCCAGCATCAACTTGCCCATTCTCCCACTCTTCATCATTTAACTTTTACTCATCCTTCAAAAGTCAGCTTAAGTACCATCTCTTCCAGACGTCTCCCTCTGGATTGAAGATCCCTTCTATAGACACCCCTCTGTTAGAAAACTTCTGGTGGGGTGCTGGCGCAGCAGGGGCTGAATCACAAGCCAGCTGTTACCATCTCTTCATAACTCTGCAGTGACATCATGTTGGCTGCTTGAAACTGGCTAAAGGGACCAAAAACCCAACAGCAGATGCAGAAAGAAATCTTAAAGACACTGCCCTTATCTGATTACAACAAGCTTTACAAGAGTCCACTACCACAACACAACTCCCTTACTCCATCTACTCCAGAAGTCTCCAGCCACGGAGGAGACTAACCTTGGGCACCAGGACATTTCAAAAATATTGTGTAACCAAGCCTCACTGGAACCTTCCATGCTTTGAAGCCCTAAACCCCCTCCTTTAAGTTGGTATATAAACATTTACCTCTGGCTATTCAGGGAGTTCCTTAGTACTGAGTGCTCCCATACAAGTGGGAATGAACTTTGTCTTTTCTCCTCTTAATCTGTCTGTCAGTTAATACACAACCCTCCAGCACCACCACCATTCAGACTTAAGTTGATAAAGGAAAGGTTTTTTTCCTCCCAACACGGCCATGGTGGGAGTATTTATACAATGAAAATCAGCAAATGTTACAAATCAGAGTGCCCCCTCCCCGCAAGAGCCAGTGATTAAACATTTACCAGAAAATTCCTATTTATCACTCTGCACTATAATGCTCCATGTTGCTGTCTGTGGTCCTCCACTAGAATTTGTTTCTGAAGGGCATGGGCCATTCATAATCACCTTTGCACTCTCAAAGTCAGATTTACCTGAACAAAATCAGGTGTAAATCACCATGTGCTGTGTCAAGCTACAATAAAGTTACCAACACAGGCAGCTTCTAACAAAGACTAATGCTTGCTGGGAGCTCAAACTCACTGCTGATAATTGAACATAACAAAGTTTATCAAATTATAGGGAAAATTTATTTTAAAAATGTTAAGTGTCTACATATTGAATGGAGTACTGGGTGTTATACGCAAAAAATGAATCATGGAACACTACATCAAAAACTAATGATGTAATGTATGGTGATTAATATAACATAGTAAAATAAAATTTAAAAAAATGTTAAGTGTCTAGAGTGAGATTTTTTTTTTACTTAGTTTCCTATTAAAAAATGAATTCCCGTGCTTAAGTATTCAGGCAGAAATATATTTGTGTCTGCAATTTACTTTGAAATCCAGCAAAAAATAAGATGAGTTGAATGAATGAACGGAGGGGTGGAAGCTGATATATGATAAAGCAAAATTAGAAAAATGTTAATGATAAAATCTTAGTGGTAAATAGATATTCACTGTAAAATTCTTTCAATTCCCTGCAGTATGTTTGAAACTTTTCATAATAAGATGTTGGAGCAATGGGGCCCCTGTGTGGCTCAGTCGTTAAGTGTCTGCCTTCAGCTCAGGTCGTGAACCCGAGGTCCTGGGATTGAGCCCCGCATGGGGCTCCCTGCTCAGCTGCTTCTCCCTCTCCCACTCCCCCTGCTTGTTTTCCCTCTCTTGCTGTGTCTCTCCCTGTCAAATAAATAAAAACTTTAAAAAAAAAAATGTTGGAACAAAACCAAATTGTCATTTTTTTGCTCATAGGGTGTACACAAATATTTTTCACCTACATTTACAATCTGCTAAACACTTTCAGTATACTCAAGTTCTGCATAAAGGACCATGCCCTTAGGATCTTGAGGAAGCTAAGTTTTAGATACAACATTCAAACCTTCCCCTGGTATCTGTGGCCTGGAACGAATGGAGGCCTACATAGCATACACCTAATACTAAATATTAAGAAATGATATATCAAGCTAACAAAACTATTAATTAAAACATAGTTTATCCTTCAAACTTGACAAATACCCACCATCATGATAATGTGGAAGACCAGGTTCATATTTAGAATCTTGTTTCCTGAGGGTTCCACATCTCTTTTCTTCCTCCCCCTGGCTCCATCCCATACCTCCAAGGAGCCTTGGACACATGCCCACCTTTCCATGATCTCTCCACACTCCCCTACACAAAACCCATGGTGACTCCCTATGCCCATGGGTACACATACCAGTAATATGGTCTACCTACCAGAGAACAGCCCAGGGAAGAGGCCCACACAGACCCTGAGAGCAAGCTTGGGGTCATCTGAGCAGGGGTTTCAGTGACCCTGGGTACCCAGAGCACAGTTCAGAAGGTAAGGTGAGGTGACGCTTATACATGAGTTGGGCACCTCTCCTTTATTCCAATGACTGGACCTGTGGGAATGGGTACAACTAGAGAAGGACCGGATCAGGGTCCCTTTTACCTGGCCTAATGGCTGTACAGGCAACACCATACAAACAAGTGATAATCACAAGAGAAAATGCCCCCCCTCAAATGTTTCTTTTTAACTAAGATTAGAATCAGCCCCTCCGGGCGCCTGGGTGGCTCAGTTGTTAAGCATCTGCCTTCGGCTCAGGTCATGATCCCAGGGTCCTGGGATCGAGTCCCCCATCGGGCTCCCTGCTCAGCAGGGAGCCTGCTTCTCCCTCTCCCACTCCCCCTGCTTGTGTTCCTGCTCTCACTGTCTCTCTGTCAAATAAATAAATAAAATCTTTAAAAAAAATAAAAATAAAAAAAAATAAACAAGTGCCTTAGCCATCCTTGGGCTATGGCCTCTGTACTACACAAATTATTTGTCTCTATCTAAGCAAATACTTTCTCCCCAGAGTGACAGTTCTAGAATACTTATTTCTCTCAGCATATAATTCTTTGACTCTATTCTAACTATGGAGTTCCCCAGGTTTCTTTTAAGGATAAGAAAATCTTATCTCTCCTCCTTCCACAGATCATTCTTTTTTAGGGAGCCACTATCTAATCTGTAATTAACTCAATACATTGCATCTCTTTTACCCATACATAATTTTTAATCATGTGAATATATCCACACGAGACAGGAAATAAACATAGAAATCCAAGGCCTTCAAGTAATCAGTTAAGCTCATTTTTGTTTTTATGCATTCAATGCCCAGCTATCTGATTAGCACATAAGTAAGAATAAAGCCAAGTTCCTTGGTTCAGGCTCAAAATTTTGCTCTAATTCACAGCCATAAATGACTTTTAACCATCTCTTTTCAAACTCCCACCAACACAGGAATTTATATTAATCAAGATAGAATAAATATCATGTGTGGATAGATAAGAACAGAATCACCACAGCTTCAAGAAACAAAAAATGGGTCTGATATTTACAAAATACTATGAAAAACGTTTTATTAGATTTCATGAAATGTGACTTCATATTGTTACCAAGTCATAGTAATGAAAGAGTAGGTAGATAATTAGAAGCAAGTCCTACTTTCTTTTTGTTTTTTGTTTTGTTTTTTTTTTAAAGATTTTATTTATTTATTTGAGAGAGAGAGAATGAGAGAGACAGAGCATGAGAGGGGGGAGGGTCAGAGGGAGAAGCAGACTCCCTGCTGAGCAGGGAGCCCGATGCGGGACTCGATCCTGGGACTCCAGGATCATGACCTGAGCTGAAGGCAGTCGCTTAACCAACTGAGCCACCCAGGTGCCCTCAAGTCCTACTTTCTTACAACAGCTGTGTCATGGGCTGTGATCTTGAACAAGCCACAGAACTTTTGTATCCCTCAGTCTTCCCAGTGGTTAAGAGAAAATTGGAGAAGAAAAGATGTTACAGGAGAAGTCAGAAAGCACTTAGAAGTCTTAAAAAAAAAAAAAGCTAATATATAAATCCAGGTAAAATTAGCATATCTTTCTGGCACTTCAGATTAAGAAATGTCAACATGTCATAAATTAAATGATTAACCCCAAACTGCCAAAATTTAAATTGGCCCTATGTGTTTCTAACTATAAATAAAGGGACATACAAATATCAAATACCATATTAGTCTTAGATCTCTTTTTAATGATTTAGAAGAAAAATCAGGTAAGAAAATAGATTTTTTGTTTCCATAAGTACAAAATTCAACTCTAGCTCTAATCAAATGTGGAAGTTGGAAAAGTGAAATTCTATTCATACAAATTTCTTGGAGTTTGCTCCAAATTGTAAATTCTCACACCCCTCAAAGCATATGCTTAATACCATATATAAATATACATACAAATATATATGCAAATATCTTGGAAATAATCATAAAATGATATGGTATACTCCACAGACCTTCTCAACCTTCTGAATGTAGCCTCTTTGGAATCATTATGAACAGAATGTAAAATGACTCAGCACATCTAGCACTGGTGTTAGGAATGGCTAAATACACTGCAAACTATAAATGCCAGCACTTCAAATGCAACGTGAACCACTATGAGCTAAGCACTATTATTGAAATCAAAGACCAAAATATGTAGGTTCTACTCTCTTAGAGTATATAGACTTTAATTTACAAAAGATCTGGAAGGCTGAGAAATGATCTTTTTCCCATTATACTGACATAATTAACACAAGGGAGCTGAATTTACCTATCATTTCGATGTAAAGGTTTTAGATTAAAGAATTTTTTAACTCAAACATTTTTACTACATAGTAAAGTTTTTAATGGTATTTCATGTCCAACAAAACTTCTGTTTTTTTCCAACAGCCACTAAAAGTAAGCTAAGCCCCAACATAGGTCATAAAATAAGACCATGTCTATTAAAGTAACCCTCATGTAACCAACTTTGTTTTAAACAGGATGTGCTTTAAATGGATGTATACTATGTTAATAACAAGGATCATTCACACACAGATACTCAATTGCTTCTGCTACAGACATTTTCCAGAGTTGTCACACTGAATGTGCTAACATTCCAGCGTATTTTCAATGTGCACTTTGCATCATATTCCCTACTCTTTCTTTAAGTGGCCACTGTTCACTTTCAAGCTTTTTCATTTTCTCAGCAAAATAATAACTCTTGGTCATCACAGGCAGCCAAATATCAGGCCTTAACCATCTGTCAACTGGCTTGAATTCAGCAAGCATGCTCCTGTAGTTTTAGTTCTAATTGTGTTTAATGCTGCACTAATTATTTCAATGGGGAATAATTTTGTACAGTCAAAGTTGACTCATTTTATAAACTGGAAGCTCCTCAGCTATAAATTGGCAGGTCTCATCCTTCATTCCTCCTAAGCGTTGTGCCAAAGGGGAATAAGTATATGGTTGCTCTGTGACCAAATGTCATGTGCTGGGCAGAAACATTGATCCTGGCTATTAATCACTCTGCAAGCCCTCCCAGTAATCAAAGGGCACAGCTGCAATGATATATGACCAGTGTCAGAGCAGAAAGCCCTTTACAAGACTGCGTGCTTACCAGCTGATGGCCAGTATGTACTACGGCATGCACACTGGCCAGCCGAAAGTGCCCAGGCTAATTAATCATCACCTCTAACTGTTCATTCTATCATTAAACACCTTTATTGGCTGAATTATTGGAGCACTCTTACCCCCCTAATTACTTAGGTCTGGAAGCAAAGAACCTTCTCACCTGGATACAAAAAGCTGCCTATTACCTGTTTCAGACCAGTGTGCCCTTTCATTCTCTTCTCCATAAAAGTTTGCTGACCTAGCAGTGAACTAGAGACTGGGAGAAAATTGAATGTTGTTGCGACTGATTTTGGTGAGGTTCACAGCAAATGACTGGAAGAGCTGCGTAACATGAAATCATCTGAATTTAATAACGTGAACTTTTCGAAATCTCACATGTGAGTTTTACATCAGGAGTTATGAAATGTTTTGATACAGGAAAATATGAGGTACAGTTATTTAAGAGCAAACCAGTTTTCAGAGGAAATACTGAGAAAAGGTGTTACCAGTCATAATTCAATCACTGACACGATTTAATCTACTGCTCTGTTTGGTGCTATCTTCTACCTCAGTAAGAGCCTTCATGTATTAGTTATTTTAATAAGACATTTTATGTTTGGATACTAATATCCTGGCATTTCTAATTTTTTTAAGGTATCCAAGACAAAGCAATTAATGCTTTGGAGACTGTAAAGAAAACTTAGGACAGCATTCACTCACCCTTAACCTATATGTAAACAATTATCCCCCTTTCAAAACAATGCTAATCCAAGTAGAAAAGCAGCAGCATATATACAGTTGCCAAGGAAACTCAATAAAATCCTTCATAACAGGACAAACTCCAAGAGATGAAGAGTCATGGGTTGTTTCAACCAGCATTATTATGATGCATATTTAGGAATATGACCGGTATACTTGAGGATAATGGCTTTAGTCCTGTAATAAAAAAAGTGATTAGGATGCACTGAATTCAACAGAACTCTTTTTTTAACTGGGATGATTCTAATCAGTTTTAGAATCATGAACGAAACCAATCCAGTATCTTTAAAACAGATTCGACTAATAATCAGGCAGATACCATGTTTTGGTTGTTTCTGATTTTAAATTCTTAGAATTCAAGGGTTAAAATTATGATAAGACAGTAGTAGACTTAAAAGGCAGCACAATCATTAACACACCTACTTGAAGGATTAAAATGAAAAGACAGACAATACCAAGCACTGGTGAAGGTACAAAGCAACTGCTATTCTGATTGCTGGTGGGAATGCAAAATGGCGTGGGGATAAAAATGGTACTGAAACTTGGTATAACAATTTGGGAGTTTCTTACAAAGTTAAACACACATTTATCATATGACCCAACAATCCCACTCCTAAGAGAAATAAAACATAAGCCCTCACAAAAACTTGTCTGAAACATTTATAGTGGTTTTATTCATATTAGTCAAAGTATCCATCATTCGTGAATGGATAAACAAGTTGTGGTATATCCATATAATGGAAGAGTACTCAACAATAAAAAGAAATGAAGTGAATATACACAACAACATGGATAAATTGTAAGAAGTCAAACTTCCCTGGCTACAAACTATATCATGCCACTCATAGGGCCTTCTGGAAAAGACAAAACTATAGAGCAGAAATTAGATCAGTGGTTGCCAGGAATTGGAAATGGAAACAAGGGTTTGACTGCAAAGGGGCATGAGGGAACTCTCTTCATAGTGATGGCAATGCTCTGCATCTGGACTCTGATTGTGGTTGTGGTTACCCAGCCACCTACATCTGTCAAAACTCATCAAACTATACATATAAAAGGATGAGTTTTATTGTATGTAAATGATACCTCAATAAACCTTACTTAAAAACAAAACAAAAAAGATAGCAAAAGTAAGGAAAGATCTCAGAGCAAAATTACTTGACTCAATTCTATAGAAGTCACAAACATTTATTTTGAGACCACTGACCTGTATAATGCAAGTGCATAAATAACTTAGTCTAATGAACTAAAACACTTTTTATCTGAAAATAAGAGTGTAGTCTACATTTTAAGAACCATCAATTATAACTCTGATATAAATGAAAAACTATGAAACACCAAAATACCTTAAAAGGGAAATTACTTTTCTTAACATTTTATCATTCATAGAGTTGAAAAAATTATCTGCTATAAATTATCTAATCTGAAGATAAGAGTGAGCGAGCTGCTCCCAGATCTACAGAAATAAGGCACTTTAGTTCAATTAAATGATTTCCCTGCAGGCAATGTCTTTTCAATCTGAGCTAATGACATCATTTAAGGAGGATGGTCCATTTAACTAAAAGGATCTTTTACAAGGCAGACAGACAGAAGGCAATCTAAGAATATTTGCAAGGACTTTCCATATTTCAAAATCATAATGGTGAAATGCCTACATAAAATTCTTAAAGTTACATATTAATCAATACGTTGCAGAAATAATTTCATGAAAAAGAATGTAATAAAGCTCTTAAGAAGTTTTCCCCATTATTTTTCCTTTTTAAGAAACCAATTCTTTCTTAATGGCAATTAGGCTACTCCAGACTAGCAGTGACATGGAGTTTGCTAGAAATGAGGACCTTATTTCTGAAATGCTAAACTGCTTTACCTACCTGCTGTTTCTAGGATAACCCTCCCTGGGTCTGATAAGCTTCCTTTCCCCTGACTCTACCTTCTGCATGTGAAGTAGGCACAATTGCCAACTATCCTTAACTAGACTAGCTTGACCAGAAATTAAACTTTAATTCTCCAAGATGAGACAAAGTTTCAGGAATCCTCCAGAGTGCTCTTTCCTTAAGCCCGTGCCCTAGAATCAGAAATTGAAAGTCTTAGGGGTGCCTGGGTGGCTCAGTTGGTTAAGCGACTGCCTTCGGCTCAGGTCATGATCCTGGAGTCCTGGGATCAAGTCCCACATCGGGCTCCCTGGTCAGCGGGGAGTCTGCTTCTCCCTCCCGACCCTCCTCCCATCTTTAAAAAAAAAAAGAAATTGAAAGTCTTAATCAAACTATCCTTACATAAAAAGTCCTCACAGCTCAGTATCCAGAAAAGAGATGCCACTTTACCACCATAGCCTGGGGAGAAGACCGGCAACTCTTAAATCATACATTACATGAAATCACACCACATCCTCTACAAAAGGCTTCTTTTTCCTAATTGAGTTTTAAAATTATTTTTTACTTAACAGTATAAACAGTGACTACTATTGTATATGACTTGGCAAGGAAGTTAGGCCAATAAGGGCAAGAGACAGAAGGTCTTAACCCTAAATGGGAGACACGTCATTAAGTTATAGAAGCATTTCTGCCACTAACAGGCTGTGCACCTTGGGTGAGTTATTAGCACATCAGTCCTTCAGTTTCCTCATCTGTTAAATAATCTGCGAGCACTTTTCTTCTCACAGTCAATGATTCTCACACATAACAAAATAAGCATTCTTCATTTCCAAAAGCAGATGAATGAATTATAGAGTTACTATTAAATGAGTCAAATTTTGCACTTGCTTCTGTTGACAGACTTTTTAAAGCAGCAAGATCCAGGTTTGAAAAACAATGAATTTGCCTGGCTGTCAAGAAATACACCTATCCTAAGAAATTAAAGCTCAAAAGAAACCAAGACCAGAGTAAGAGATTAGGTAAGTATCTATGAAGAATCTGATATATTAGCTGAAGCTGCTTAATCCAATCCTATTTGAAAATGGTCATAATAAATTAAAAGCAAAGAAGAAAATTCCCTAAAGTCATGTGCCTCTGTAATCAACTGAGCTGCTATCCCCAGCAGGAGCCCAATTTTTTTTTTTTATGTGCAAAGATGTTCATCACTGTTATTTGTTTTTTGTTTGTTTGTTTTTATTTTTTAATTTTATTTTATTATGTTATTAGTCACCATACAGTATGTCATTAGTTTTTGATGTAGTGTTCCATGATTCATTGTTTGCGTATAACACCCAGTGCTCCATGCAGAACTTGCCCTCCTTAATACCCATCAGCAGGCTAACCCATCCCCACACCCCCCTCCCCTCTAAAACCCTCAGTTTGCTTCTCAGAGTCCATGGCCTCTCATGGTTCATCTCCCCCTCAGATTTCCCCCCCTTCATTTTTCCCTCCCTACTATCTTTTTCTTCTTCTTCTTCTTCTTTTTTTTACCATATAATATATTATTTGTTTCAGAGGTACAGGTCTGTGATTCATCAGTCTTACACAATTCACAGTGAGGAGCCCAATTTTTTAAAGTTCACTCCCATTTTTTTGACAATGGTATAACTCATGGTCTTTTATATTTTTTAGTACAGGGATTAGTAAAACTTAAATTTTTATTTATAGAAAGTACAAAGCCTGGGTCACCTGGGTGGCTCAGTCAATTGAGCATCCAACTCGGTTTCAGCTCAGGTCATGATCTCAGGGTCCTGGGATCGAGCCCCGGGTCGGGCTTTGCCCTCAGCGGGGAGTCTGCTTGAGATTCTCTCCTTCTTCCTCTACCCCCACCCCACGTTTGCTCGCTCACACTCCCTCTCTCTCTAAAGTAAATAAATAAATCTTAAAAAAAAAAAGAAAGCAGGTAAAGCCAATATATATCATCTATAATATTTGCCTCATATAATGGGGTAGAGAGAAATGTTTAAAGGAGTAGACAAAACAAGGTTGATCATAAGTAGATAAATATTTGTGTCCAAATTAAAGACATTTGATCACATAAACAGAAAAAGTCCTAACAGTGTATAAGATAAGAGCCAAAGAAATTCAGTAATACTCTTGCTACACAGTATTTCCTTCAGTTTACACAATCAAATTCCCCCATCTTTTAAACTTGGGCCAAGTTCCTTATCACTTGTGATAGATACACTTAAGTAATTATATACAGCCAAAGAAGAATGTAAAAGATTCAGATGTTGGTCCGACCCAGTAAATAATTTATTCCTTTTGATGAATATCCTAATATTAAGTCATACTACTTTTTCCCACCAGAAATCTCTAAGCTTTTTAATAAGATTGAATTATCTAAGTATTAAATATTTTAACCTTATCTTAGATCAAAGGATGGATAAACTCCTAAGTAGATTTTTAAATTTTTCTTCTTACTAATAAGTACCTCATTTTGGTAACTTGAGAAGTGGGGTGAATTTAATCCAATCAACATTTATTAGCAAGATATAATTCTCAGCACTGTAAGTGAAATAATGAAAGTTTAGTTACCTCAACTCCATTTTGGGAAGAAATTAAGTATAAACAGTGGTGTGTCATTTAAGCCTCCATGTTCTATTTAGATTTGCTAAGCAACAAACACATAATTGAAATATGGTCTTATGAAAAAATACAGGAAGCATACAGAATACCATTGAAGAAGCCTAGCAAGTTGCTTAAATTTTTTTTTTAAGATTTTTTCTACAGCCAACATGGGGCTTGAACTCAAAACTCTGAGATCAAGAGTCACATGTTCTACCAACTGAGCCAGCCAGAGGCCCCACAAGTTGCCTAATTCTTAAAAAACCGAAATCTCTCCCACAACCTGGTGGCTCTTACTAATAGATCATCAGTGGTTAATTGTTTGGGGTTATTAAGGAATGCTTCTTTGTTAAATGCAAATAGCAACAAATCAATTCTATTCTCTAGTGAGCAAAGCATAGTATATCTGGGCAAGTGAGTATAATAGATTAAGATTTGGTGGAAGAAGGATAGAAAGAGATCTGGAGAAAGAGAGAAAATAAGGCATCTTCATCTATAAATCAGAAGTGTTGGACTAGATTTCCTTTGTTACCCTAACTCTAAAATTCTACACTTTTTCTTAAACCAATAATACAAATGATAAGCAAGGAAGAAATATTTACAAGAAATATTTACATGATAATGTTTTAGAATCCTTAACATGTAATGGATATTTGATAATGAAAAATAACAAGGCAAATTCCTAAAGGAGCAAATATATGAAAAGGCCATTCCCAAAAAGTACAAATAATAATAACATGAAAACATTTGCCATTACTAATAAAAGAAATTCAACAATGTTGTATGTCAGTTATATCTCAAAAGTGAGACAAAAAGAAATGTAGATTAAAACAACAATGAAAGACAATTTGGGGCAAATATTTGAAAAATTAACAACCAGAGTATAGAAAAACACAATACCACAGAAAGATGTTTCTAGCATATAATATGGAAAATCAGAATATAAAACAGTATATAGAATATGAGGTCAGATACACACCAAAAATGTCTCTAGACTGATATATACCACAGTTTTAGAAGGGATTACTTCTGTTACTAATGACTATTTTCTTCCTTATGCTTACCAGTTGTGGTGATTTTAAAATATGTTCACAAATTCCTTGACACTCTTCCCTTCAAAAGATAAAGACTAATCCCTTTCCCCTTGAATGCAAGTCAGCTTCAGTGATCTGCGCCTAATGAATAGCATGTAGCTCAAGTGATGCTATACGACTTCTGAGGATAGGTCATAAAAAGGATATGCCTCCACTCTGCTCTTTCTTGGATCACTGGCTCTGGGGAAAGTGGGCCACCATGTCAGAAGGACACTCAAGCAGCCAGAAGAAAGGCCCCTGTGAGGAGGAACAAGCTTCAGCACCAACTTGTAGCCATGGGAGTGAGTCACTCTGGCAGTGGATTCTCTACCTCCAGTCAGACTTTCAGATGAACATGGCCCCAGCTAACATATTGACTGCAGTCTCATGAGAGACCCCACGCCAGAACCATACTGCTAAACTGTTCACAAATTCCTAACCCACAGAAATGTGAGAATAATAAAATGCTTATTATTTACTAACAAATAGCCATAAAATAATATGTTGGTTTTAGGTAATTTGCTGGGCAGCAATAAATACTATACATCTGTAGAGGGTTGTGGTTAAAAGTGCAGGCTATTCATTATTCATAAATAGCCAAAAGGTGGAAATAATCCAAGTATCCATCAACAAATGAATGAATAAACAGACTGTGGTAGATACATACAGTGGAATATGATTCAGCCTTGGAAAGGAATGACATTCTGATGCCTGCTATAACATGGATAAACCTTGAAGACACTATGTCTACGTGAAATAAGCCAGACACAAAAAGACAAGTATTGTATGATTCCATTTATATGAGGTACCTAGAAAAGGCAAATTCATAGAGACAGAAAGTAGAATAGAAGTTACCAGGGCCTGGGGGGAGGGGAGATGGGGAATTACTGTTCCCCACTATATCCCAAATGGGTATAGAGTTTCTATCCGGAATGATGAAAAAGTTCTGGAAATAGTGGTGGTTACTCAACATTGCGAATGTACTCAAGACCAGTGAATTGTACACTTAAAAGTGGTAAAAAAAAAAAAAAAAAAAGTAAATTTTATGTTATGTGTACTGTATCACAATAGGGAAAAAAAAAAAAAGAAAAGAACAGAAAAGGCAGGCAGGTCCTGGAGTAAAACTGCTCAGGTCTGATGAATGTTAGTTCCAACACTTACTAGCCATGTGACCTAGCCTCTTTATATTAGAGAGAAAAGGAACTCATTTTCAAAGAAAGGGGTAGACAAAAAATATTTATGGCTTAAAAGTAAAATTGGGAAAATTATTGGTAAGCATATTAAGAGAAAAATAAACATGAATGAAGGCCCTGTGAAATCATAATGATAGTTAAGTATTAGTGGGACAATTTAGAAGTCTGAAACATCTCATATTTGAAACAGGAAGGTTATTGTAGATTTCTGAATACAGATTCAAAATGGCACACTTGAGGAACATAACTGCTGCTGTAAAATATGGGACAAAGTAGTAGAAGGAGAAAAAGAGGCAGGCAGGTTGGTTACAGACTGTAGAACTAGTTCAAGGACAAGATCACTAAAGCCTAGGCCAAGACCACAGGAAAAAAACAAAAGGGTATAACCAAGATTTTATTCTAGAAAAAGAAATGACATTGTTGACAATAGACCAGATATCCCTAACATTTAGATTTTTTTATGTTTGATTAAAACCAATCCAAAGCACATTCTCAATGTTTACTGAACTAGAGAGGAAATATAACAAAGGAGACCACCATACTGGAAGTCCCTAGAATTAGGTTCTCTTCAAGTTCTGAAACAAATAAGTGGCTCCCAAACTTGGCTGCATATTAGAGTTTCCCAGGGAGCTTTTAAAAGTTCCAATGCCGGGCGCCTGGGTGGCTCAGTTGGTTAAGCGACTACCTTTGGCTCAGGTCATGATCCTGGAGTCCCTGGATCGAGTTCCGCATCGGGCTCCCTGCTCGGCAGGGAGTCTGCTTTGCCCTCTGACCCTATCCCCTCTCATGTGTTCTCTCTCATTCTCTCTCTCTCAAATAAATAAATAAAATCTTAAAAAAAAAAGTTCCAATGCCCAGGTGACAGCCATCTCACCTAAATCAAAATGTCTGGGAGTACGTGATACTAACGTGGAGACAAGTTTAGAAACCAACCAATTAAATTGTAAGCAGAGAGGGCGCCTGGGTGGCTCAGTTGGTTAAGCGGCTGCCTTCAGCTCAGGTCATGATCCTGGAGTCCCGGGATCGAGTCCCACATCGGGCTCCCTGCTCAGCGGGGAGTCTGCTTCTCCCTCTGACCCTCCCCCCTCTCATGTGCTCTCTCTCATTCTCTCTCTCTCAAATAAATAAATAAAATCTTTAAAAAAAAAATTGTAAGGAGAGAGATTTTTAGAAGCCAAAAGGGTAAAAAATTATGGTGTCTTAGAATATAGGGTAGTACCGGTGGAGGAGGTAAAGAGTATTAAGAATATTCTAAAGCAGGTTAAAGCTAACCTATGGTAAAGAAAAATCAGAAAAGCAGGAGGCTCAGCTTAGGGCGGGATGGGGCAGGGGCTGGGCACTGACTGGAAAAAACATGAAGAAATTTTCTGGGGCAATAGAAATATTCTATATTTTGATAGTGGTATATAGGTTACATGAAGTATATGCATTTTCAAAAGTCACCGAACGGCACACTGAAAATTTATGCACTTTGTTGTATGTAATAGTTATCTAAAAAACTATCAACACTTAACTCTAATTATAAATGTGCTTTTCATAGTGGTATAAGTTAGCAATTCTGAAACTACTTGATTCTTTGAATTAAAGGTTTGAACAAATGAGTAAATAAGTTGAGAATGATGGCAGCTTAGTTTCTCACTGATGAAGAAGGGAGTTACAAATATGGAAAGGAAAAAGATCAGAATGTAGCCGGTGGTGTTAGATTGGAATTGGGGTTACCAGAGTGAAATAGTAGTTATTGGTAGGTAGGCAGGTAGGTAGGTACCTAGGTAGGTAGGTAGGTAGGTGGGTCGGTGGGTAAGTATAGATGGGAGGATAAATAGATGTTTTAGATACAGAAGCTGCATAACAAACTATCGCAAAACTTAGTAGTAGCTTAGAACAACAACCATTTCAGTCTCTCTCATAATTGTGTTAACCATGCCTTTTTATTTTCTCTCATAATTGTGTTAATCATGCCTTTTTTAATTTTCTGTATTTTCTAATGTTCTGACACCTGGGACTTTGCTGATCCTTAAGAGAGTACCCCAAAGTGTGCCTTTCATATGTAAATTAACTAATCCAAAGCCCCCCCCCCCCCCCCCCCCCCCCCCCCCCGCCAACCCCAACCACCTCTTTCTTCATCTAGCTCTTATACTCCAGGCCACTAGCTACCTGCCTTAATCTTTCCAGAGCCACTAGACAAATAGGAACTGCTCCTGTGCCCAAGAGCTTGCTGAAATCATTCAAACTAGCCAATCCTAAGCCAGCTTATCAGGCCTTTCTCACAGAAACTACAATAAAATCTCTTGCCTAAATCTTCCCCTCACTCCCTCTGCCTCCTGAGTAATCCTCATGCTTCCCCCATGTGGCCCTGCATAGTATGGTGTGCCTCCCCCTCTTAGGAACTGTAACGAACTATCTTTTCAATGGCAGTCACCTCCTGATCCTTTGACCTCACCATACCTGAATAATAATAAAACCTACACTTAAAAATAGTCTAGTGGGTTGACTGGTTAGGCTGATCACTATTCTGCCATGTGATCCTGGCTGAGGTGCGGTCATCCAGGGACTCAACCGGGCTCCAATATCCAAGATGGCTTAGTCATATGGCAAACAGTTGACGCTGGGAGCTCATTAGGAGCTACCAACCAGAGTACATGTACATACCCATTTCATAGGGCCTGGCCTTTTCACAGTGTAACAGCTGGGTTCCAAGAGAAGGCATTCCAAGAGTGAGCATTCTGAGAGGGCCAGAACAAAGCTGCAAGGCTTCTCATGTCCTAGCCTTAGAAGTCACACGGCTTCACTTCCATCGCACAATATTGGTAAGAAGCAAGTCACTGTCTCCTGATACAAAGTACCGAAAAGAACAGAACATCACACCTGTGAGAAGTCCGGCCAAAAATGCACAACCCAAATCTTATCATAAGGATACATCAGGCAAACCCAGATTGAGGGGCATTCAATAAAATAATTGGTCTGTCCTCTGTTATGGTCAAGAAAGACAAAGAAAAGCTGAGCACTTGTCTCGGAGTAAAAGATACCAAAGAGGCATGATAACTAAAGGCAATCTGTGATCCTGGATGGGATCATGAATTCGGAATTGAAACAGCTGTAAAGACATTATTAGAATAAATAATAAAATTTGACTAAGGACTATGGATAGATATATAGTAATAATCAATGTGAAATTTCCTGATGATAATTGCGCAGTGGTTATGTAAGAGAAATGTTCTTGTACTTAGGAAATACAAAACTATTTAGGAATAAAAGGGCACAATGTCACTAACTTGCTTTCAGATAGTTCAGAACAAAAGAAAAAAAATATATATATATATGGAGAGAGAGATAAACACTTGGTGAATCTAAGTAGAGGGTATAAAGGAATTCCTTGTACTATTATTGTAACTTTCCTATAAACAGAAATTATATCAAAATTTAACAGGTTAAAAATAATTAAAATAGGGGAGAAAAGAGTAACTTTACAGTGCAGAAACCTGACTCACACCACACCTCAGATAGGAGATGAAGATTAACACCAACAGTGATAAGTCATAATGATAGCATATATCTCCACGTGAATGATGAAAACAGCACTTTACTTCAGTGGTCTTCCTCCAAAAATCCAGAACCCTAGTCTAATCATGAGGAAAATATTAGACAAATCCAAATTGAGGGAAATTCTACAAAATAGATGACTCACATTCCTCAAAACTGTTAAGACCATTAAAAACAAAGGAAGTCTGAGAAATTGTTCCAGCTAAGTGCAACCTAAGGAGACATACTGACTAATTATAATGCAGTATCCTGGATAGGATCCTGGAACAGAAAAAGGACATTAGGTAAAAACTAAGGAAATCTGAATTAGGTATGGGCTTTAGTGAGTAACAATGTATCAGAAATAATTCAATTGCTTTAAGATCAACATAACCTTCTCCTGGTCAAATGTAATCATTTTTTTCAGTTCTCATATCCAGTGACTAACCTCTCTGTTTCTTCTGTTATTCTCTAAATGTAAGCTGTCTCTTTCTTGTCTCTGACTTCTGCCATACTATTCCCCCTCAAACCACTCTCAACTCTGTTGTGGCTTTTTCTTGCTTTCTCATTCAGACCCCTTGTTCTTACATTTCTATGTCTTTGATGAGTTCACAGTGTAACCTCACATGTTATAGAGATGGATTCATGTTTTGTATCTCTACTCCTGTCTTCTCATCTTCTAATTTCACACCAGAGTTCCAGGACTCCAACAAACATCTCTACCTGGATACACTACGAATGTCTGCACCACCTTTCCCATGCTCTAATAATTCTACCCAACATCCCCATCACTGCCAAGAACTGTTTATCCTTTCAAAATTGGGCCTCTAGCACTTATAATAGGAATTACTGAGCAGAGTAGAGGCTCCCTAAATATTTGTTGAATGAATAAATACCAAAATCAACTTCCTTGTCATTGGACCTAAATTGAGTTCTCTCTGATCCCTCTTTCTGTGTCCGTTACCTAGTCCATTCGGCTTCCTGTGACTTGTTCCTAAGATTTGACACTCTGCCCTCCAACTTCAAAATGCAAAAACCAGGACTTTTTCATCTTGGTTCTTATTTCAAGAGACTCTCAAGTGGTGACCAGATCACTTTTATGTTCTCTCCACTGACAAATTGACAAAAGCACTGTATCAGCTTAAAGTGTACAGCATAATGACTTGACACACATATCATGCAAAATGACCACCACAATAAATTTAGTTAACGTCCATCACCTCATACAGTTACAACCACAAAAAGAAAATGTTTTTTTTTTCCTTGCGATGAGAACTTTTAGGATCTACTCTCTTGGCAACTTTCAAATATACCATACAGCAGTGTTAACTATAGTCATCATGTTGTATATTATATCCCAGTACTTACTTACCTTTCAACTGGAAGTTTGTACCTTTTGACCATCTTCATCCAATTTCCCCACCATCTACCCCCTGCCTCTGATAAGCACAAATCTGATCTCTTTTTCATACCTATCCTTGAAAAAGAAGTCCATTTAAAAAACCAAACCAAAACAAAACATAGGGGGGCCTCCTGGGCGGCTTAGTTGGTTGAACGTCGGACTCTTGATTTTGGCGGTGGTCATGATCTCAGGGTCCTGGGACTGAGCCCCACACCTCATCGGGTCCCTCATCAGCATGGAGTCAGCTTGAGATTCTCTCTCTCTCCCTCTCCCTCTGCCCCTCCCCGCTCGCACGTGCGCAAGCACGCTCTCTCAACAACAACATAGGAACCCTATCATCTTGGAATTCTCTCACATAACTAGAAAAAAAGATTCACTTTTTTAAAAGCAGATGAATAAAAGGCTACTTTAAGTGATTCAAATTTTACACTTGCAAATACTAACAAATTCTTTAAAGAAAATACAGATGTGGTGTGAGGAGCTCATGTTTCACTAACTGGAGTCAGAGGCTGAAGTCTGAGTCCTTGTGTTTGGGAGGCAGGTTACATTGTACTAGGAACATGGACACTGCAGTCAGATAGATTCCGGTTCAAATCCTGGCTTTTCCACTTTAGGAAGTGTGATCATCCTAAATCTCCCTTTTTTTATTAGCAAAATGGTATAACATTTCCTATTTAAGGATATTATGAAGACTCAAAAGTAATACATGGGAAATACCCAGCACAGTGCCTGGTACATAAAAGTCTAATAAATGGTGCTAGTAGGTGCTGAGGCCATTAATTTGATATGTGACCTAAAGAAGCCAACCAACCATTGTAAGGCATAAATGTTCACCTATAAGATGAGGAAACAGCATGCGAAGTAGCTTTCTAAGTCCCTTCCAGAACTAAAAAGATTATAATTCCCACGGTTAGACATCAAGAAACATTAATTCAGCTTCTTTGAACTGTCTGGAACTTAGATGTGCTGTTAAATTAGGACAGTAATAATCTCTTACTATAAAGTTTTTCAGATTCACAAAATCTGCATTGATTATCTCATTTGATCCTCAACCCCATGCAAACAGATATTATTATCCTTCTGTTAATCTAACTAGAAAGTAAACTTTAAAGAAGCCAAATTGTTTGGTCAGGTCACAAAGCTAGTATCAGAGGTTTCATCTCCTGCTTGTCAGCATTCAAAGCACATGTTCCTAAATACTCCACGGACAGGTATTAGTGTTCTAAAAAAGAAAGACCATAGGTTTTGGTGGTGGGGCGGGGAGAACATAAATTTCTACCTCAGCTCCATCATTACTTGCTGTGTGGCTTTGGACAAATCACCTAATCTTTCTGGGCCATTATTCTCCAATAATATGTATGTATGTATGCCACTGAAATTTATTCTGATATATTTCTCTAGAGAGACCTAAGGAAGCCACCTGTGTACTGAAGTTTCTTTTTTTTATTTTAATTTTTTTATCTTAGTTGACATACAATGTTACATTAGTTTCAGGTGTACAACAATGATTAAAGTTCTCCATACATTATGCTATCCTCACCAAAAGGGTAGCTATTATCTATCACCATACAAGGCTATTACAATATTATTGACTATATTCCATATGCTGTGCCTTTTATTCCCATGACTTATTCATTCCGTAACTAGAAGCCTATATCTCCCACTCCCTTTCACTCATTTTGCTCACCCCCCCCACCTCTGGCAACCATTAGCTTGTTCTCTGTATTTACAGGTTGATTCTGCTTTTTGCTTATCTATTCATTTATTTTGTTTTAAGATTCCACATATGAGTAAAATCACATATCTGTCTTTCTTAGCCTGGCTTATTTCACCTGGCATAATAGCCTCTAGGTCCATCCACATTATGCAAATGGCAGGATCTCAACCTTTTTTATGGCTGTGTAATATCCCATTGTGTATATATGTGAGTGTGTGCATGTCTGTGTACAAACATACACACAAGCACACACACACACACTCACATACCACATCTTCCTTATCCATTCGTCTGTCAATGGGCACTTAGGTTGCTTACATATTTGGGGGAAAAGTTAGTCTCTTCAATAAATGGTATTAGGAAAACTGCTACATGCAAAAGAATGAAACTGGACCACTTTCTAACACCATACGCAACAATAAACTCAAAATGGATTAAAGACCTAAATGTGATGTGAAACCTGAAACCATAAAAATCCTAGAAGAGGGTGCCTGGGTGGCTCAGTCAGTTAAGCGTCTGCCTTCAGCTCAGGTCATGATCCCAGGGTCCTGGGATCAACTCCCGCATCGGACTCCTCGCTCAGCGAGGAACCTGCTTCTCCCTCTGCCTGCTGCTCCCCCTGCTTGTACACGCTCACTCCCTCTCTCTCTTTCCCTCACTAATAAATAAAATCTTTAAAAAAAAATCCTAGGAGAGAACATAAGCAGTAACGTCTCTGACATCACTTGTAGCAACATTTTTCTATATATGCCTCCTGGAGGCAAGGAAAACAAAAGGAAAATAAACTATTGGACTACATCAAAGTAAAAATCTTTTGCACAGTGAAGGAAACCAACAACAAAACAAAAAGGCAACCTACTGAATGGGAGAAGATATTTGCAAATGATATATTCAATAAGGGATTAATATCCAAAAAATATAAAGAAATTATACAACTGAACAACAACAAAAAAAACAAAAATGAGCAATCTGACTAAAAAGTGGGCAGAGGATCTGAATAGACATTCTTCCAAAGAAGACATACAGACGGCCAACAAACATATGAAAAGACACTCAACATCACTATGCACTGAAATCTCTGATGAACATTTAATAAAATCCCATCAACTCCCTCAACCCCACTACCTTGCTCCTTCCCTACTCTTGTATCCTTCTTCCCTAGAAGAGAGCCAGAAACCTCTATTTGTCCCTGTTTCTCTTCTTCCCCAACAAATGGACCTATGTGTAAAAACTGAAGTCCAAAAAGACATCATTTTGTACATTACTTTGTACTTACGGTCACAATGGAAGGTGGAGGGAAGAACATAGTTAATGATAAAATAGATCTCCCTATCTGCAGATGACAATTGTTATAAAGTCCCACTAAGAAAACTGCCTTTTACCATGTACCCCAAAATAAGAAATCATTAATAGGGAAAGGACATTTAGCAATAAATGCCACCTAATGATATAGACTAATAAATACTAGTAATTTTAATGTAGTAGATTAGAGTTTTTTAAATGCCATTTCTACAACTATTTGCAAGAGAGTTTAGCAATTTAAAGAACATTTTCCTTAATACATCAAATTCCCATAATTTACCTTATAAATAAAATGTTCATAAAAGCCATAATCTTAATTTCAATAACATCAAACTCACATCCTAACTTTGGCAATTTACTTGCAGGCATGTTAATTTTTAAACAATTCAAAACCATTCTTAAAAGTATTTTCCATTTCCTCCTGGAGGTCCAATTTGTTCTTAAAGGAATTGTTTCAA
This sequence comes from Mirounga leonina, assembly GCF_011800145.1. Classification (NCBI taxonomy): domain Eukaryota; kingdom Metazoa; phylum Chordata; class Mammalia; order Carnivora; family Phocidae; genus Mirounga; species Mirounga leonina. Next base: position 42,312,212 of record NW_023270451.1, read on the forward strand.
AGATGTTAACTGAAATTGCAAAGGGACAGCTGCTTGATACGATGGGGCATATTACTGCCTTGCAATATCAAATCACTCAGCCTCACTCCTTTTCCCTTTTTTGGGCTCTAGGTTGCCACAAAGTGGCTATTTATTAGAAAGTAAATACAGTGATGGTCATATTATGCATACTGATATGCCCCAAGGTCCTTTTATTGGGAATTGAGAGTATTTGCCCATATACACTTTATGTCTGTGTTAAAGTCTGCACTTGCTTTAACTTTCCCTAAATCCCAAAACACATTTCAAGATTTGTTAACTGGAAAATTCACACCAATGCACTTTTTGTTTTTCATTTTAAATTATGGAAACTCTCATATCTGTCATGAAGCTTTTGAGACAGAAGTAGAAAAAACATCCCTTAAGTTGGAAAAGACCAAGTCCTATATTCTAAATATAACATCATAGAAGAATATAAAAAATTCAACCTTGTATTAATCTTATATGTGCAATTTCATTTTATCAGGAATTATGTCAACAATTTATACAAAAGAATGGATTTAAATTATATACATCAAAATATATGGGGTCGAATAGTTTTTACTTTATTGTTCTAAGGTATAGTAGGTATTCTTTTTAATTATCAAAAAATAATGCAAGAGTAAAATTAACATCATCTATGCTCATATTCCTTTCTATACTCAAGTCCTAACTACAGAGTTTGAATGAGAAAAGCCATAAAACCATGAAAAAAAAAAAACAAAACAAAACACCAAAAACCTGTTTTTTCCAGTCCTGGCTTCCCAGGATCATAAAACTCAGATTGTCCTTCCCAAATTTATCTTTTCTCATTTGTTTCTTAACTGCTGGGTTATAAATACCTTTGTCTTCTATTAAAGACACATGTTTTCTTCGGCAGATTCATTTCTGTAGAAATATGTTCCAAATTCTATACCCACATTGTATTAGAATTTAAAATGTGACTTCTAATCTTGTATAAAGACTAGTTCCTAAATTTAACAAAGCCATAGAACAACTCCACTAACATTAATTTTCCTTTCAATATTACTAGTTAAATTTTCTCTAGCATTAATTCTAGTTAGAAGATACAAACACCCAGAGCAGGAATATATGTACAAACATACACTGAGGTCAGAAATGACTTCCTATCATTGAACCTGCTGGGCAAAAAGTAACAGTATGCAATTGTATTCATGCTGTGCGAAGCTTCTTGCTAATATGCATATTAAAATTCTAACCGTTGGGGTTTTCCATGCCTATTTACACTATACATATATTTATTCTATACTTTTTCAAAAAATGTTATGTGTAGGTGAAAATTTTTAGAGCCAACAACAACAAAAATGGCTGTAAGCCTGCTTATATTAGAACCTCTTTTGTCTATCAATCAACAATAAAGTATTATTCTACCATCACAAAAGGAAAACCTTTGGAGGCAATAGAGGACTATGGGTTGTGCAAATGTGCAGTTGCTAAGAAGCAAATATGCCTCTCTTCTAATCAAATAGCCCAGCTCAGCAATGCCGCTGGCTTGGGGCAAGAAGCAAATTCCACCAGCCACAAACTTAGAAACAGTCTTGAATTATTTGTTGCTGACCGCTGGCTGAACCCTTCCTGATGAGCACCATCACCATTAGCCACTACTCAGTGTATTCCATCAACCAATGGCAATAGCAGCATGCTACAGCTCAGGCTACAAGAAATTGATCAAACAGGGTAATGAGACTATTTCTTCACGGAGGCTATTTTAAATGAATATAAATATTTTCTTTCTACATAATTTGCCACAGAAAGGTCACTGAACTCTCTGTGATTCCAAAGAAAAATGCTCTACTGTCCCCTTTACATATTTGAGTTAAGATAAAGACAACAAACAATTCAGAGCATTTTTTGATATTAGGGCAAATTCTAATGAGCCGGCATTTGAGACAACAGATTAGCTGCAATATTTCAGCACCACATTAAGTTATTTCTAAGAACTGATCAAATGATGCTATTGTATAGAGATAAAACTAATCATGATTTACCAATTAAAAACATTTATAAGAGTACATTTTTGTTTAAAGAAAGCACAATTAATCTCTAATGTAGGTGATTGTGAGAACATGAATCATATGTGTGCCTTCTTAGCTGAAGTTATTAAAATTTGATATAATTGTTGTAAATTATTTAGTGAAAAATTCATTTTTCTATAGCCCACCTCCTCCTGCTAGACAGTAGAATAAAATGCATGTTAACTAGTCCAGTTAGCACATGAATCATTTCACTGACATCTGATTTAGCTCTTCTTACACAGTGACATTTATTGCTCCTTTTCTCTATGTACTTAAACCCAAACAATTAAACAACTGGATTTAACATCACAACATGACCAAACTACAGCAATTTAGCTGTATATGTTATCTGACATAAAATGAAAATGTTCTACAGTCCAGTTTTCAGTAGGTTTATAGTAGATTTTAGTTTTTCAGTTTTTAGTAGGTTTCTAGCATAGTGGTATTAAAATAATCCAAGCTAACTCACTGTTGAAGAACATCAAGCATCCACATTCCAGTAACAATAAGGATATGAAATAAATATTTCTAACATATCAGTATCTTGTCACTATTATAACCAATGTAGACTAATAACATCTAATATAAACTTAGCAGAAACACTTTTGTATGACTGAGCTCCTCTAAAACTTTCTAAAAGTGGTATCTTGTTTCAAAAATGAATGCAATCTAATATGATAAATACTTGTCAAAATGAACTGCTTTATACACAGCCGCTTTTAAGAGTTTAAGTAATAATTTTTGCTTATAATCTTTACTTTAGAAACAAATAGGGAAAATCAAATAATTCTTTGCTTTCATCAAAAATGTGTAGTTTACTATGTAATATGAAAAAAACTGCTTAAGTGTATGGAAATATGTACTTCAGGAATTTTTTTAATTACTGAAACTCAGAAGTGCTTTTTCACAACTATCCCTTTAAACTGTTTATGGGTGTATTAGGCATGACAGTAAAACCACCTCATCTACAAAATAAAACACAAGGTATACACAAATGGTCATTTTTTTTAATGGGATAAAGTATTGCTGGATGTTAGAAGGTTAATTTTGCCAGAGAGGAATTTCTAAATATTCATTATTGGAAAATGACAGCAATCGTAACAGGATTTTAAATAAACATTGAAATAATTTTTAAACAGAGATACAGAGCTTTGAACGAAACAAAAAACCCCCACAATTAACTTTAAATTAATCTCTCTTGAAAGGGAGGGCTGCTAAAGAACTAGCTAGAACACAATACAGAGAAGAATCTCAAGGATGACACATAGTATTTATTTAGGTATTCTATTCTTTTCACTATAAAATTCTACCATGCTCTCATAAATGGCTAAAGAAGATTCTCTAAATAAAAATCAATAATTAGTTAAAAGAAAATTAGGATCAAGTAGCAAGAAACATCCCATCAGCTGTCTAACAATATGACAAATTCAGCAGCAACCACAAAGAACCAATGTAACTTCTGGTGCCAAGGAGCCAGATGGTACTGCTGGAAAAAATTAAGTCTACAGATTGGCAGCTCGACCCTGTGATTATTGCCCAAGGGAGGACAAAGTGGAAGAGGAGCGGGAGGTTCAGTATGATGGGGATAAATCAATTACCACCAACTCGCTACATCCTTCCTATCATACCCTACTAGCAGATTTTAAATATCATACCAGTGAATTGTTCAAGGTTTAAATAGTCCCAATATTAGTTGGGAATGATAAACTAATAGGTAGTGAAAGTAAAAGATAATCTCAGTCTTCCACCACAGGCCCTAGCAGAGGCCTTAATAACCTGACACACTGCATAAGATCCACAGGCAATAAGTACTATGGTATTGTTGTGAAAAATAAAGCTCTTTTTTTTCTATTTTTTTCTTTTGCTTTTCATTCATTGATGGCATGGGTTAAACTTCTAGATCATTTTCCAAAAAGAGAATTATGGGTAGATAATGGTTGCATATGATGTCTCATGACTAAACAACTGACTTACATGTTTAGTAAACAAATATTTCATTTACTCTTTGTACACACAAAAAAGGCACCTCCCACTTTGTGATATCTAAAGAATGCCAAAAAACCAATAACATCTCAAGGTACGTTCAAAGTCAAATCAGGGTAGGAGAAAGATAATGTACATTGTTATTTATGCGATTATGAGAAATTTAATGAGTTTTCATCATACTTTTGCAATGTAAGAGGTTATACAGTCAGCAGTGACTGGCAAAGTTTATGCTGAGGGAGAATTTGGGGGGTTTTTTATTACTACCTTTTCTTGGCCTACCATCGCCTATGAATGTATACAGCTGTTTTGTATTACTCTCGCTTAAGTCGGTCAAAAAATAAGAAAATTAAGAATATTAAGATACTAAAGATAAAAAATTCAGAGTATTGATTTTTTAAATCCTAAGAATATATAATTTCACAATATAAATTTGTGCAGATTCATTAATACATCAGCAATTACATTGACAGATGGACTTTGGATGTAGTCTCAAAAACCAATCAGCAACAGATTAATTACGTTTCATCAATAAATAAATGTGATAAGACAAAAAAAGTTTTTTGGTTAATTGGTTTGTAAGTGTAAAAAGCAAGGACTGAATTTACAAGGCTTCTAGAAAAGGATTAGTCAAATCAGTGGTACACACACTAATTTGATCGATGTTCCCTGAAACCTTTTCCAATACATTTTCTAGCATATTGCAGAAGGACAGGAAATGAATTGCTAACATGAGTTGCTCAATGCACTACCTGAATCCCTGTTGTGGGCACTGACAGCCACAGTGATGGAAAAATTAATCTCTGAGGATATGCTTTATCTAAACCAAACCTAATTCACTTTTCCTTATCTAACTAAAATTGTGTATGTATACTTCAAATAGCTTGTTTCAAACGCTGTTATAAAACTTAAAATGGACATCAGCATTTCAACTTCTTAGGACACATTCCCTCACCATAATTTTGGGATAAATAGCCCTTCAACCTTCATATTTCTGGACTAAATAACAGACTAGCAATGTTTTTATAGTCTCAGGGGAATATAGCCAGTTTACAGAAGTGCCTGTATTCACACACTGTATTAAAATGTATTTTAATGTTGGATGAAAATCAGACAGAACAGAGAGTACTACAGAGGATTTAAAATAATGTCAACAGAGAAGAAATAGTTCATGATACCAGACACTTCATAAAAGCTCAATGGGTAGTAAAACAGAGCAAGAAAAAATATATTGAGGAACAATTTTAACTAAAGGAGCTACTATTAAATAAAATTCAAATATCATGCATATAAAGAACAACACTAATTTATATTTCATATATTTCTACCATCTAAAGGACAACTTTGCAGATACCAGTATCAGAATTCTAGCTGATTAAATTCAAGACAACAATAGTAAGACTTTTTATTTAATCATGAAACACATAATCATATGATACAGGGTAATTTCTTTAAAAAGAATCAAATATTTGAGAACCTGATTTTAAAAATAGGAAATGATTATCACAAAGAATAATTCTTCCTTTTACAAAATAGGATCCACTAGTAGGTTCTCTTAAAAGTTACCTCTTAGTACATTTTAAAAATGAACTTGATGTATAAAATGTTGTCTTAATATATAAGTCTATAGTCACTATATATCTTGGTTTTTTGGTCATCAAGTATGTAAATATCCAACAAAGAATGGAGCCATTTAGACTTTCAAAATTATACACATTTTGATTGCACTGCTATCTCTCTGTCAAGATAATCTTGGTAATGGTTCTCAGCGTTAAGGCTCATTTTGATCAAATTCGTATGCTGTTGTTTCATTACTTCCCTATTATCTGACAGAGACAGGAAGCTAAATACTATTCACCCAAATAAAAAAGAAACAGATCACTGAAATTTAACACAGATTGTGACATGTGTGAACCACCACATTAAAGCGCCTGCCATATTCATAGGAAAAGTTGAATATTAAATCATAAAAACAATCCTAGAGCTATCAACTCATCTTTTAGTTGTTCAACAATATGACAAGATTAAATGAAATATTGCCAAACACAATGTAAACTACCTAAGCTCAAACACAGGTTAAATTCCAAGTAATTTTGCAGCATATACAAATATTGAACCATTATATTGTACACCTGAAACTAATATAATGTTTTCTATCAATCATACCTCAATTTTTTAAAATTCCAAAGAAAATTATATTAAAACCAAGTTAATCATCCACTCCCTTGGTCATCTTGTGACATTGTAATAGCCAAGAGCTAACAATGGGCAAGTCCTATGTGTTAGGCAGTCATTTATCCTTGCAACAATCCTAAGAGATGCTACAAGTATCCCTATTTTTATCAACTAAGAAACTAAGGCTTAGAAAGAAGATAATTTTTCCAAGTCATAATGTCAAACTAGGACTGAACCCAGATATATGTGATGCCATAATCTGTCCGCTTAACCACAACAGTACAATTTGATCCTTGGTGTAATAAAGTACAAAATTTATCCTCTTTAAAGCCCTTCAAAATTCAGTTTTCAGTTACTAGAAGTACATCCGGTCTGCCCTGAATATTGCTTAATGTTGTTTAAGTGGCCAAGGCAAAACATAGTTTAAAAACATGATGCCTGAATCACAAGAAAGAAAATAATTAGACAATAAAAACAAACAGAAAAGCCTAAGAACATACCAGGATTCAAATGAATGCCAAAGAAAATTATCAAGATAAAATGTATCCCCATATCTACATAATCATACTAAGGAAAGAAAGTAATTAATGGCTTCTAAAATTCTATAAATTAGGATCACATGTTTAGAAGCAGAAGCAGGAAGTCTCCTGGAGCAAGTGTCTCTATTCTGAACCCTCTAATCTAGCTCCTTCTACGGTTTCTGGCAAGTCTTATCTTTCGCATGACACTCAACATGTTTAGGCAAATAAATCAATGATTCTCTATATCTCTATCCCATATCTCAGACTCCCTCTGAAATATCTTTGACTGAATTTTTCAATACTCCCTCAAGTTCAACAGGCTTGATCTTTCTAATCCACTTTCCCAGTTTCTTTATAGATGGTATCACTTCCTCAAGAAAAGAATCTGAATGTCACAGTTCGCCTTAGGTCTAATCATGAAGTCTACCTTTGGTTCCTCTCTGTGTTCCCTCTCTGTACTGTCTCTCCCTTGTCCCTTGTCTTCACCCTCAAGGGGACCACAATCCTCCAGCCAGGTCCTTCTCAGGCCTGTACTCCTCAGAAGTGCACCAATCCCTGTCTCTTTCCTCCACCTCCAGCTCCCCTCCCATGACAGATTAAATTTTTACTTGTCTTATGATACATTCCTTACAACCCCTATCTCTACTTGCTTAATCCACTATCTACTTGCTTTCTCCATTATTACTTTGGTTATATATGGCAACTGATGAGCCAAAGCAGTAAATATAAGAGATAAACCATTGGTCCTCAACTACCCAACTACCCAAGAGTCTTTGAATTAGGATAAAACTAGAATTATTTTTCTAAGGAAAATTTAGTCTGCCTCTGGTCCAAATCCCTTAGCCCACCTTCACGTATAGGTATGCTGGTCTTCTAGGTAGGCACATATCCTTGATAAGCTCCTCATCTTCTTAAGAGAACATAATCCTACCTTTCATTCTGCTGGCTAGAAAGATATGACTATAAGTAACACAGAATAACTACACTCCAAGTAGTAGTCAAAGAATATATCCTGGGGTGCCTGGCTGGCTCAGTCAGTAGAGCATAGGACTCTTGATCTCATTATTGTGAGTTCGAGCCCCACGTTGGGTGTAGAGATTACTTAAAAATAGAATCTCAAAAATATATATATATCCTAAATTTCTCTGCTGTCCAATGCCATTCTAAGAAATATATTTGAACACAGATGAAGAATGTACAGCTTGGCTATTCTTCTAATTCAGGGGCCCAAAACGAAATCTCTCCAGTCACCAAAAAAGTATATGGAAGAGACCAGAACTGGGAGGGAACAGAGTGGTATGGAATGCAAATTGGAAAGAGATGGTGCATCTAAAGGGAATAACAAACACAATTCAAGTCTAGTGTTGCCAGCTTATCCAATTTCTCCAGGGAAGGCAGAAATATGAAATTTTCTGGGTTAGTGGAAATTTTCCAAAAAACTAAGTACTGATTTGGCCAAACAAAATACATCGATAGGCCCAATTTGGAACTTGAGACCTCTGTTCTCAATACTTTTTATGCTATCTTAACTTTAAACTAATCTATCAGGGAGTTATGTACGTGAATCAGGGCTGACATTTTCAGTAAAGGATCAGATAGGAAACATTCTAGGCTTTGCAGGACATTTGGTCTCTGTCACAACTATTTACTGCTGCTGTTGTGACATAAAAGCGATAGACAATATATAAACTAATGGGTGTGGCTGTACTCCAATAAAATATTATTTATAAAAATAACAGCAGGCCAGATTTGCCCCTTGAACTGTAGACCGCCAACCCCTGTCCTAGACTGTGATTTTGGCTCCATATAAAATGACGGCCTAAACTGTGTTTTGGCATTATGTTATAGACCTACTTTGATAGATCTTTTAGGGAAGAACTCCAGAGTACTACTGAGATATTATGGAAGGTTTTATCACATCACATGGCAATTTTTTTTAGCCTCTCTGAAATTTCATAGGTTCCAGTATTAGTAAGACCTATACTATTTTTAGGTATCTTATTTATTTTTATATCAAAGATGGTATAAATCATGCATCTGATTAGTTTTCCTTCTTTGCGTTGGTTGATAGAAAGCTTAGGGCCAAAGTAAGTGGATGGTCTCCAGCAGAAGTCTAGAGTATGGACGGTATGCATTTGAGATATAAACACTAATCCTAGCTTCATTTACTTTTCCTACCTACCCTTCTTTTCCCCATCCCTGATTTCCTAACTTGTTTTATATTTTTTTAAAGATTATTTATTTATGTATTTGACAGAGAGAGACACAGCGAGAGAGGGAACACAAGCAGGGGGAGTGGGAGAGGGAGAAACAGGCTCTCCGCGGAGCAGGGAGCCTGATGCAGGGCTCGATCCCAGGACCCTGGGATCATGACCTCAGCTGAAGGCAGACGCTTAATGACTGAGCCACCCAAGCGCCCCCTAATTGTTTTATATTAACCTTTGTGTAATATGTTTATCTTTGTTAACTTCTTCCATATTTTTAGTAAAATAATACAAATGAGAAAAAAGTAATAAAAAGAAAAGGCAGATTTATTAAGGACAAATTAAATTCAAATAACCTAAAATTTTAATTTTTGTTTAGCTATGTATACAATCCTACCTTTTTGTATATCTGCTAAAAAGTAGGCGACTGTTGGGGCGCCTGGGTAACTCAGTCAGTTAAGCGTCTACCTTTGGCTCAGGTCATGATCCCAGTGTCCTGGGATCGAGCCCCATGTCGGAGGGCTCCCTGCTCAGCAAGGAGTCTGCTTCTCCCTTTCCTTCCGCCCCTCCCCACCGCTTATGCTCTTTCTCTCTGCCTCAAATAATCTTTTTTTTAAGATTTTATTTATTTATTTGACAGAGAGAGAGGGACCACGCACAAGCAGGGGAGCAGGAGAGGGAGAAGCAAGCTTCCCGCTGAGCCAGAAGCCTGATGTGGGGTTCGATCTCAGGACCCTGGGATCGTGATCTGAGCTGAAGGCAGACACTTAACCATCTGAGTCACCCAGGCACCGTCAAATAAATAATGTTAAAAAAAAAAAAGTAGGAAATTGTTTCACCTACTTAATCCTTTATTTTGTAATTTTTTATATTTTTCATATTTGTAAGCCTTCATATTTTTAATAGTTTTTTTCATTTATTTAATCCTTTCTACACATACACTGCTAAAAAGAGATAAAGAATAGGACAGCCAAAGAGCAAACAGGTTAAAAGCAAAAACCAAAAAAACTTCACTAACAGGAAAATCAGCCCTAAAGAAAGGTTGGAGATTTAAAAAAAAAAAAAAAAAAAAGTTAACCAGTCTAGACAGTTAATCTTCTTAACATTTTTTTTTTGCCTCCAGCTATAAGTCAATTCAAAATTTAGCAAGCTAAATAATGATTTTAACCCACCATTTTAATGACATTCCTCTCCTCTAAGCAGCTACCTACTGTTGACTATGTTTCTAAGAATACTGTCTGCCCCAACCCTTCATTTTCCTACCTCCTTACACATGCGTGTACAGCACTGAAGTTTAGTCATACCTTCAGAATATCCTACCTTATTAGGTATCTGGCTTTGCCTGCCCTGACTTGCTTCTCTCTTTCAGTCAAATTATCTCAATTTTCCTTTGGAGAATGACACCTCTCCCCATCTCCATGTAGTTTGGGTGGGACTGACCTCACCCCCACCTCCCCCACCTCCCACCCACCCAAACCATAGAGATTGATTCAGAATAAGCATGACCCAAGCCAAGGACTTCTGTTACAACTATTCAGCAATCTTTCTTTCCATTAGGGTTGCTGAGTTGACAGAAAATAACTAAGAAGCAGCGAGTGGCTGGTGGCCATCTTAAAGGAAGCTACACATAGGAAGGCAGGATGTGAGAATGTTCATTACAGTTTGAATGCGCACCTGGATCCAGGTGGGCACGAAGCAAGACCCCAACTCTCTCTCTCTCTCATAGGCGAACCAATAAATTCCCCTTTCCGCTTTTTGCTTAAACCAGTTTGGAGGGGCGCCGGGGTGCCTCAGTCAGTTAAGTGTCCGACTCTTGATTTCAGCTCAGGTCTTGATCTCAGGGTCATGAGTTCAAGCCCCACACTGAATAAAATAAAACGTACTTAAACCAGTTTGAGCTGGGTTCTGTCCCACGCACTGAAAGAGTTTGAACCAATACATCCCTTTACCAGGCTGTTTCACAAACCGGAAACGCTAACTCCCTCCATGTTCCACGTATCAGAAGCCTCCTTGTTCTCCCAGACCTGACTGAAATGCCACCTCCACTATCAAGACTGTCGTCATTCCAATCATAATGATCATCTTTTTTCTCCCTCTAGTCTTGGCAGCAGTGATTACACCAATCTGCCTTGAATTAGAGTTGATATTTACATCTTTCTTTCCTCTACTAATCCATCCTTAAAGGCAATGACATGTCTTATTAATCATTTTATTCCCCCTCAGTCTAACAAAACAAACAGTAAAATCTGTTGAATTAAACTTTCATTCTATCTAGCACTCTGCCTAAAACATACAACATTGTTACCCTTTCTTCCTACTTATATTTTAAAAAATCAATTCTTTACCTCCTCTAAGACCCATTTTCTTTCAGCAAAGAAATGCTATTCTAAGCATATTAGAGGCTTATAGCATACATAGATCCCAGGACATAGATCCCAGGATACCAATACCAAAACAAGTCCTATTCAATAAAAGAAATATATATATGTGTTTCTTTGTCTCCATGGTAAGAATTTTACTATTTTTTATATTAAAATATTATTTTTATTAACCTCCTTTAGTGTTAAAGAAAGTGATAGTCATGTTCAAAATAGTAAAGCTAATAGCTAGTATTAAAAAGTGAGGGGAAGCTTTTAAAGACATTTAAACAAAATGACACAAAAGCACATCTCTGAGAGGAAATTACTTTTCTGACAAAGTCTTTTTTTTTTAATATTTTATTTATTTATTTGACAGAGAGAGAGAGAGCACAAGCAGGGGGAGCAGGCAGAGGGAGAGAGAGAAGCAGGCTCCCTACCGAGTAAGGATACCGATGTGGGACTCGATCCCAGGACCCTGGGATCATGACCTGAGCCAAAGGCAGATGCTTAACCGACTGAGCCACCCAGGCGCCCCTGACAAAGCCTTTAAGATGACACTATCTGTTTCTGCTTTTTAGGCATGGAAAAGAACTAGATGGTATTCAAGCCACATTAACATTTTCCCTGGTTATTCCAACTGCAAAGCTTTGAGGCTGCACCATTGCTTCATAACACCTAAACTTGGAGACTTCCACATGAAAAAGTATAATTAAATATCTGATGAGGACATTGGAACTTGTGAGTATGTTTGACAAGAAATACGGAATTAGAATCCCTAAAATTTCTCCATAGTGAAAACAAATCTAATATTTAAATTAAACATGACTATGAGTGTATACAGATGAAGATACAGAGAAAGATACAGGGCTCCTGAGAAAATAACCAAAAATTAAAAATTAAGCATCCTGAGACTACTGTAATTCATTCTCTCTCCAACTCTAAATCAATGCTTCTAGCTAAGGTGAAGAGTTTTTAATAAATAAACAATAAATACATAAATAAATAAGAATTACTAGGAAAAAATAATAGCCACATATGTGGAAAATGCAGAATGTCAAAATGCTATAAACATTTCTAAGTTTCTACTCTCAGTTTCTGTACTGATGTTGTTGCAGACCAGTAACAAACAGATCACAGACCCAGACCAATCTGCAGACCACACATTGAGTAGCACTCCTTGGATAACTCACACAGCTTCTTTGTGTCTCAGTTCCCTTATCTGGCAAGACTGCTCAGTTTGGTGGCTGACACATGGTGGGGGGCGAAGGAGGGAGCAGGGAAGGAGAAGAGATGAATTCAAAGAAACAAACCAACTTTCCTTTTGAAAGCCAAAAATAGTAACCATTTTTCTAGCAATGATCCCAGCACCCCTTAAATCCTGCCCCTATAACTACACATTGAAAAGCCTAGAAAATTAACAAAAAGCCAGTAAATCAACAAAATATCTACTTTGACTCCATGTTCTCTGAAATAATTTGTTAAAGTGAAATGAAAGTGACATGAAAGAAGATCCATGTGATTATACATTTATATTTGTGATACAACAAAAACACTGCTAGAAATGAGAGGAGTGATATTATATGCAACAAGACAAAGCAAGAATTCTTTTTTTAAAGGATGCTAAAGGCTGCAGAATTCAAGAGTTCACTGAGCTGAAAAGGCACAGCAAGAAAATTACTTTTTGCTATTTGCACAATTTTTAAAATATGCACTAAGCAACAATAACATTAAAGGTGAGCTAGAATATGTCCCCGTTTTAACTAGTATATTAATCTCATAACTCTTTAGAGTAAAAGAAATCAGTATTTTAAAAAATAATTTAGCCTTGAGTTAAGAATACTTAAAGAATCTTTAGTTAGGTAAAGACTTCTTAAACATGATAGCAAAAACACAGGCAACAAAAGAAAAAATAGACAAATTAGACTTCATCAAAATTAAAAACTTCTGTGCTTCAAGGGACACCATCAAGAAAGTGAAACTGACAACCCACAGAACTGGAGAAAATATGCACAAATCATATATCTAATAAGAGATCAGTAGCTAGAATATATAAAGAACTCTTAGAACTTAAAAAGACAGTCCAACTGGAAAATGAGAAAAGGCTTTGAATAGGCATCCTCTGGAGAAGATATACAAATGACCACTATGTACCTGAAAAGATGATCAACATCATTAGTCATTAGAGAAATGCAAATCAAAACCATAATGAGACCCCCCCCTAATACCTGCTAGGATGACAAAAGCAAAGACAGACAATAACAAGTGTTGAAGAGGATGGGGAGAAATGGAAACCTTCCCACACTGCCGGTAGGAACACAAGATGGTATAGCACTTTGGGAAACAGTTTGACAATACCTCAAAAAGTGAAACTTAGAGTGACCATAGGACCCAGCAATTGCACTCCTAGGTATATACCCAGGAGCAATGAAAACATATTCATTCACATAAAAGCTTATACATACATGTTCATAGCAGCATTATTAATAATAGCCAAAAAAGAAAAAACAACTCAAAACTCTTATCAACTGATGAATGGACAAATAAAATATGGTATATCCACACACTGAAGCATTATTGGGCTATAAAAGGAAATGAAGTATGATATATGCTACCATACAGATGAACTTTGAAAACATTATACTAAGTAAAAAAAAGAAGCCAGACATAGAAGGCCACATATTTTGTGGTTCCATTTAAATAAAATGTCCAGATTAGGCAAATCTATATAGAAAGTAGATTCATGGTTGCTTAAGCCCATGGGGTGTGGGGGAAGAGAGGAAAAATGGAGAGTATCTGCTTAGAGAATAGGGTTTCTTTCTTGTGACAATGAAAATGTCCTAAAATTGATTGGAGTAATGCTTGAACAGCTCTGTGAACTTATTTAAAACTACTGAATTGTATACTTTAATGGGTAAATTCTATGGTTATGTTAATTATACCTCATTAAGATTACTTTTTTAAAAATAGAATACCTTAAGAATCCTAGGCTCTACCCCCAAACTGTTGATGGACTTTATAAAATCAGTCATCCCTTTTAACTTAATAACTGTATATCTTCCCAAAAGCCATAATTTTAGGAGGATTAATAAAGGAATTATTATAATCTCATCCCCAATTCTGCACTACATGGCACTACTCATATGTAGGAAAAAGCCCCTCAAAAAAATAATTTATTCAAGTTGATTCTTAAAATTTCCTTACAGAGACATTTTCTTTAATAGTATCTACATTATTTTTAAATCTACAGCAGATGTATCCCACTTTCCCTGAAGTACTGAAGCAAGGACCCTGTATCAACTCTCAATTTTGAAAAAATACTTTGATAAGCAGATACCAAAGACTGTATTCCATGTTTAATCTTTGTAAAAATTTAAAAAACAATTTTTGCCTTAATCCAGTCTGTGTCTATTTATTAACAGAGCATTTATTTGCTCTTAATGACTTTCCAGCCTTGTATCTGAGTTGTGTGTACTATTCTTTCTATATGGACTTGTTATGGTCTTTAACCTTATATCATTTGACTCTGAAATGAGAATAATGAGACACTGATTAGTACCCTTGTTTCCTAATAATTTCAGGCCACTTTTTTCCCCACTGTTTTTTTCCAGGTATAGCTTTATGAATCTTCCAATATAGTTCAAATTCATTCAAATATTCTCAAAAGTTTGCAAGTTTTTTAGTCACTGACTATTGAGTTCATGTATAAAATGAGTGACTCCTTCCATGGGCTCATGATGCTTAGCCACAAGATTTTCCCAAGTGTAATATTTCTTTATTCTCATATTCTCATTATTTGCTCAACAGAGAAAAGTTAAGGCACAGAGAGGTAGAATGGTTCCGAGAAAAGGCATGATTCATTTATTATAAAAAACTGAACTAGTAACTGTTTTCAACACAGAGTACTCAATTCAAAAAAATGATCTACTATGAATCTCTAAAACTTCCAACTGCAAATCCTACAAAATCCAGTGAAACATATGAGTTAAACAGTACAAAAGATAGACAACACCTCAGGCACATAGCTGTGTCAAACACAGAAAGAAACATTTATCTAAGGCAATCCTTAGATAAATAGGCTGGACAGCAATAATACCTTGATCTAACATGTCCTTTCTATGCGCCAGGAAGTGTATGGAAGCTCTGTGTATGTTTATCTTACTTAATCCTCATAACAACCATAGGACATGCGTGGTGTTACTATCCTCGGTTTCTTAGATGAGGAAACTCAGATAGGTCAAACAACTTTGCTGGAGGTCACAGAGATGAATAATGAGGCCAGTATTTTAACCCAGACAATAGGATCACAGAAGCTGTTCTCAACCACTGTGCTTCATTTTTAGGGTGACTGGAGTATATCTCATCCCATATCTGCCCCCAAAAGAATGAAACTGGAAAGAGAAAGGCAAAATAAGGCTCACTTAAGCTCTATCCCCATATATCTGGATAATTACCAGGCAGACTGGATGTTCACTGTTACCATGAACTCAACTGTTCAGACCCAAACTCGTCAACATTTGCAAATTCCTCCTAACCTGTTCTCTCGATGTTCATATCTCAGTTGATTCTTCCAGTCGTCCAATTTAGAATTTTGTAATTTCTTTGGCTTCTCTCTTTTTAAAATTCTACACATATCCACTTACCTTGTCCTGTCCATTCTCCCTCAGATGTATCTTTTCCTTTCCAGTTTCACTATCCTCGTCTAGTCTCTGTTCAATTCACACCTGGCTTAATGGAATGGTCTCTTACCTCACAGACCAAGGTTTTCATCCCCTTCAACCCATCTATATCCCACCACTAGCTAAATGCTTCTAGAATACTTTCCATTGTTAACATTCCCTTGCTCAAAAAGCCTAAAATGGATACTCATTTTGCTTACTGATTCAACTCCTTATGACACCATTTAAAGTCCTCAATAATTAAGTTCTCCCTTGCCTAAAATAATGGAATTCTCTGTGAAGAAACAGAAACAAATTCACAAAGGTAGTGCCTTAGCCAGAGTTAACTCGATTAGTGGCCAAATTCGGACCTGAGGCAAGAGCCAATGCTTGTTGAGTGCTACCCTTGTCCATCCACATCTCCCAATCCTCTTCAATCTCTCTAAGCCGTGTTGGTCTTTGCACAGTTCCTCAAACGACACTCATTTCCAGACCCATTTCCTATTGTCTCCACTTTCTCAGCTTATCTGAAAAGCATGCTCCCCTCCATTCTTTACTAATTAAAACTTTACCTATCCTTGTTAAGTTCTGGTTCAAACTCCAATTTTTTCCATAAAACACTCATTGAGACCAGTCTGCAATCGTTTCTTCCTTTTCTGACCTCCTCGGGTATTCAATGTCAATGCCACACATTTCTGTATTTGAACAAAGTTGATAAAGTTTCAAATATTAGATATGTATGTATTGTACCCACAATTAGACTACAATTTTTTTAGGAAAAGGGACAGTTCTTTTCCCCTGCTTATAGCATCTAGATTCTTCTAGAAAGCTAGCACTCACTCTAAGTGAATATCTAAGATTTGCTGACACTTTCTGGACTACCTTTGACCTGTAGCCAGGGAGCATACTTCTTCCCCAAGGAATGATTCCAGCAGATCAATTGTGAAAATGTTTTAGGACAAAGCACCCTCTTGATATTATTAGAAAAGGAACATAGATAGCACCAACCTTTCCTCCTAAAAGTTCGCCCTGAAATTCTTTGTTTGTTTTTAAAGAATAAAACCTTAATAACATTGGTAATGAAGAAAGAGTATCTTCCGTGGATCAAAAATTTTGAGTAATTCCTAGCAAGTGGAAGGCAGATGAGACTAAAGTGAGAAAGTCATAGTAGAGGACACCAGAGCCCAGGAGGATGCCAAGGAAAGTAAGTGCTAGTTTCCCCAAAGGAGCCTCAGAAATCTACAAACAGAATTACAGGATGGTGAAGAGGGACACTCATTAAAGAACTATAATCAAAGCAGCTAGAACCACTGGGTCTGTCTTCAAAAGCATGCAGCATTTAAGGCATTTGAGTTGGATGTTCTGGTCTAGAGACCAAAACCTTACTGAGTCTCCATTTCCATAAGAAATTAGGGAAAATGTCTTCCGCACAGGGTCATTCTGAGCCGATTAAAGGAAAATATGCATGAAAGAATCTAGTTCAGAGCCAGACTATTTCTCAATAAATATTAATGTATTCCTTCCTTAAAGATGCTACCCCAACCAGCAGCACAGTCACCTCTAAGGAAGGAAGGAAGAGGTAGGAGGCTTCCTTTAGAATCCTGAGCAGGCTGGCATGCCTTCCTCTGAAATCAAATTGACCAGCCCACGGTCTTTTTTTTTTTAAGATTTTATTTTTAAATTATCTCTATACCCAATGTGGGGCTCAAACTCACAACCCCAAGATCAAGAGTCATATGCTCTACCGGGCGCCTGGGTGGCTCAGTTGGTTAAGCGACTGCCTTCGGCTCAGGTCATGATCCTGGAGTCCCAGGATCGAGTCCCACATCAGGCTCCCTGCTCAGCAGGGAGTCTGCTTCTCCCTCTGACCCTCCTCCCTCTCATGCTCTCTGTCTCTCATTCTCTCTCTCGCAAATAAATAAAATCTTAAAAAAAAAAAAAAAGAGTCATATGCTCTACCAAGTAAGCCATCCAGGTACTCCTGTCAGGCCACTGTCTTGAAGAACCTTTGCTTTTAGATTTCTAAACTCTAAATTCACCGTTTAGCTCAGGTTACAGACAGGAGAAACAACTGAAAACAGGAAGTCATATACTGCAACTTCTCCAAACTCAGACAGCAAGGAAGAAAAGCCAGTTATGTGCCTAAGTCTTATGAGATACAGTGTTCTGCAAGAGCCAAAACTTCTTTACCACCAGCCTGGTGCTGACACCTGAAGGTCTGTGAGTGGGGCCCAAACTCCCTTGGGTTAAGGCATTGCCCCTATAAATATGCAGTTACTGATAAAAACCGGTTTTTGGACTTCGGCTCCAAATGTTCTTTTCAGCACCTTTTCCCACTTTCTCTCCAGAAAACTTCAGGAACCATACGAAACTCACTTAAATAACCCTCCTCTCCACAATTTACTCCACAACCTCTCAGAATATAGGCATAAAGTTTATGCTTTGGTTAATTCAATATCATGCCAAAACATATGACTCACTTCAGTCAACAAATCAGAGAGGAAAACCAATGAAACCAGTTTGGTTTTTGTGTGTGTAGGTACAGACCAAACCAACTGAACAGTGTAACACATACTAGTTACTATTTTTGGAATCTGCCTTACTAGAAACTTAGATTGCTAATTACCACCTTATTTTAGGTGATTGTTTTCTCCTTCCATCTAGATTACATGTCTCTTGAAAACAGGAACTTCGTCTTAGTCATCTTTGAAATCCCCGTTGTCCTGTCAGGGTATCTTGCACCCTTCCTCAAAAACTCTGTAAACAACTGCTGATTTACTGTATTAAAGATGCATGACTTTTCATAATGCTGACTATAATTACCTTTCTGATCATTCTAATCCACTTTGTTATAGTCTTATTGGCCCTCACTGTTTTATTTTGATGTATTTTCCCATTCAATGGCATAAAGCTTAGGTGATTCTCAATAATTATGTGTTTTTATTTACTCATATATACCTTTGTATCATGAAAATATTTCACATCTGTGTACTTTATATTTCCAATCACACAATATATTATCTTGAACGTTAAAAATGTTTTCTACTTTTTATTATTTCCTCAAACTATAACCCCTCACTTCTACCAAAATACCTGAAACTTGCTATACACATTACAGAAGGACTAAAGTAATCACCTTTCTTATATTGTTATAACACACACAAAGTAACAACTGGCATCTGAAGTAACAAAAAGGTAAAAACAAAACAAAACAAAACAAAAACCCTCAAGTGCAACACTAATGTATGTTATATACACAAAGATACGTGCAAATTGCAAACTAGTCTAAATTCTCAGAATAAAATTTAAAAATATGAGTTTAAGTATCAAAAATCACATGATACTATGGTAGAAAAACCCTTACCCTAAACGGTAAGTTATTAAAGAACCTTTTTTTCCCCTGGTTTTAAACACTGTTTAAATGTTCTACTGGAACCCAGAGAAAAGTAAAGCATCTCTTGCGTGGCTTTTACAAGATTAGTGCTAAACCTAATTTTACACAAAAAGATCTCTTCCTCAAAAGTTTGGTATGCAATGTGTAGAAATTTACACATTAAATGTATGTGTGTGCACTTCAATGGATCTATCTAAGCTTGTTTTAGATGCATTGTGAGAGCTCATTATTTATAGGCATCCCAGAGATAATCTTTTTTAAAGCAATCCTTTGGAATAAGTGATTTATATGTTTTATGAATCCAAATTTTCATACACTAGATTTTCTTAAAGAAAATTACACCAAAAAAGAAAAAAAATCATTATTTACTCTTATAAATTATGATCAAGACAGCTTAGCCCTTTTCCTTAATCCCCAAGCTTTAAAAAAATAGTTCCATTCCTAAACCAAGATTTTTCTTCATATAAACCTATGTCCTTACAATGCCTACAGTTTTCAGTAACCTATACTTGGGAATTTTTAGTTAGGAAGATACCAGGACAATAAATGACTGTTTTATATCTTTAGCTTCATTTTAGCCTTCCTATAATCATACCCTAGAGGTTCCAGATTCTTATCCACAAAGTGATTATGGTTTAGGACTGAATCAGATTTGTAACAAATGTCCACTGGGATTCCTCTCCCTATCATCGACGGGTAGAGCCGATATATGTCTTCTAGCTCATCGAATCCGTTCACCTTACCTCAGGGACTTCCCACAATGCTACGTGGTTAGAAGCCTTCTTTCACAAATGACGAAAATGAATGAAAAATGATTTCAGAATAGAAAAATGGAAACCCAAGTCATTATATAGTGTCTAAAGGCTACCCTGCCTCTCCCACCTTACTGCCCAAGCAAGCATTCTAACATATGTACAATAAGGGATATTCTTCTTTAAGGTTTTGAGTTTCATTTTCTCTAATTTTATCTGATTGCTGACATGCATCATTTATATTAACACTTCCATATATCCAGCCACACAATACAATAAAACTTCTAACAGCGATCTAGTTTGGAAACCATTATGATTTGTTTTAAATTTCCCAGAAAAATATAAGGCACAAAGTTAATAAAAGGAAATTTCTAGTAAGTATGGTTTTTTATAAATATTACCACATCAAAATGAAACTAACAGCAGTCATGCAATCATGCATAAGTAAAATACAGGCTCTTACTGTTTTTCTTAAAAGCTAATTTAGCATGTCACTCTCTCCTTTTTTGCTATTGTCTTAAAATGTATTTCCCCTCAAAAAATAAAAATAAAAAGTGCTTCCAAAGAGAGAGAAGAAAAAATTACAAACTACAGTATTTTTTATGCTACAAGCTATACAAAAATCTGTCACCATCTATGTTACAATTCTAGTCATCAATAAGGTACTTTTTGTCAATGCACCACTCAAAAATCAATTATATCAACTCTTTTGTATAGAGAGGCAGCACACCTTTCAGGCAACTAGTATTAATGAGTAGACATGACCATAGAATCTCCATCTGTTTCTCTGACAAAGCTGTGGCTACTCTAGTCTCTCATTGAAATTCCATTAATCTGGTGTACCAAGGTCCAATGCGAAAATCAAAACTCCATCTAACCCTTTATCAGCTCACAATAACCTACAAGTGAACTCTGCCTGTTAGCATGCAGCAAGTTATGATTTTGCTATCAATCAGGCAGTTGGCCAATAAAAAAAAAAAAAAAGGGCAGGCTGGAAACAGTGTGTCTGGCAGGGTTTGAAGACTTTGTTTTTGTTTTCTGTTTTCATCCCCTTTCAATTTCTATAGGGTGTCTGGACCTTGTGAGATTATGCATTAGTCTCCTTGGCTGTGATTTAATTGCTACCAGCAATCAAGTCGAAGCATCACTGAAGTGTGCTTGAATTTCATTAGAAGATATAACTTATGCTACTTTCCTACAGTACCTAATAAACCATAAAGAAACCAAAACACATATGGCTTGAGGGAATAACTGGAAAATTAGGTAGCCATTTGGGAACTGAGTGAACTTTTGAACCAGAGGAACAGAGAAAAAGAAATATTAAAGGAAAAGACAGACTTAGAATGCACACAAAGATGTGCAGGTCTGACCTTTTCAGTACCTTGAAAATTACATTAGCATTATGAAAAATACATACCATGTTTAGAGTTTATAATCCATCAAGGTTCAGATACTTTGTTAGTGCCTACCATAAGGTAAAAGTCAAAAGGACAAAACAACAATCTGATTTGACAAAAGGCCTTTTGGTGACCTGTGCTAATTTAGTTATACTTATTGTTAAATGCATTATCCTTTTATAATTAATATATCATTAGACTGAGGTCCCATAATGAAGGAAAATTTATTTGGCAAGGGAAAGAGAACACATACCAAATCTATGTTGAAGGGAGAGAGACTGATATGACTAGATGACTTTCAGAGTTTCAGAAATTAAAAATCCAAGTGGTAGTGTTAAAATTAATTTATAATATTCTTAGAAGAAAATTTAAAACTATCATATATGGTATTTCTTTTATACCGAAAATGAGTAATACTAAAAGTTAAATTTTCAATCTGCTTAAGAATTGCTTACACCAACACTAATGAAAATGCACCTATATTTAACAAAAAACTTAATGCTATATACATAAATATAAGTTTTTAAATAATATTCAAATACTGATAATGTAATCTTTTAACAATAAATCTTTTTCATGCTATTAATGTATTTCCTATATATTTGGTTATGAAAACAAACATGATAAATTATTTACTCATAATAAAGAAAATATGATAATTATGTAAATGCATTATAATTTAATAACAATTCACTTTTTCTAACAAAACACTAGCTCTTATAGATACTTAATTGTTGGATTTCTTAGGTTACAATTTTTAGAAGAATGTACATATTGCTCCCTTGTAATTCAAATTATTTATGCTATCTTTTTAAAACTCTGAGCATATACACTCTATGAACATTTTGTGTGTGTGCATGTATATTCTCCTGAGTATAAATATTCTGTGTATATGTATACCCACATACTCATTTCTATCTACCAACACTTAACAGAGAAGCAAAACAAATCATTGTAATGTGTCTGAAAAACAGCTCAACTCAAACAATAATTCACTGTTTTGCCTGAAAGTATTATTTATCAATTATAAAACATTTTCTAGTAGAAATGCTTTTGAAGACCAGATTAGGAAGGGTAATGCTCTGTTTCAGATAAGAAGTGTAACTGAAGAGAAATGTGCATCTTTTTAAAAAATAGGGAATACGAGAGAAAGAAATCTCTTCCTTTAAAAATAGAAATTAAATGTTTACCAAAATGTAAAATTCAATATAAAATGGATATGATTATTATTGCTACACATTGTACAAAGTTCTGAATATAAAAAAAAAGATTGTGTTGTTCTGAATCAGTGGTTAGAATGTTTATCACTTATGCATGTACTTGACTTATCCCTGTTCTGCAATAGACATAATTTTATACCTCATAAAAGCAATTTATGTTTCCAAAGGGAATAATCTGGATAACATAAAATGTGGAGTGCTCTGTTGCAGGAAGCATATTTTCATTCAGCAATTGTATTTAGAGATGGAACTGCACAGTTTGATCATCATACAGTGGCAGAAGGCATTATTCATTTCTGTGTCTCCATGAAACTTTGAGTGCCACGAATTAATATGCATGGCTAATTTATCGATACACATTCTTAATTTATAACTATCTCTCACCCTTATAAGGTCTCTAGAATGCAGATGCACTCAACTGGCTATAACAGAGAAAGCACACGCTACACTAAAAGCAAGTTTCGTAACTTTGGCGAGTTTTTAAAAATTACGAAGAGATAAACAATCGACTTTATTACCCATTCAATTAATACAAAACATTATAACACTACTGTATAATGTGGGGTATCTTTAGGTGACAATGAGGAAAATGAGAATGTGTATTAAAGAAGCATTTGATGAAAACTTGTCTTAATGTGAGAAGGCAATGTAAGAATAATTAATTTAATACTTTATGAACTCATTTTATATGAAGTTTTAAAAAAAGAGATCAAAAATCTTTTTCATTATTTATAAAATAAACAATACAAGAAGCCATTCAGTAGCACAACAAAATTAAGCAAGAATCTGATAATATTAAATTAACCAACAAACTAATAATATTCATACAATGATGTAAACACTCTCTTAAAAATTCTAGTCAAGAAATTTCCTAGGAAAAGAAGGAACTACATACTTAAGAAAACCACTAGAGAGAGCTCTTCTGTTCCTTAAAATGTTCTGGTAAAGGTAAGGTAACTGAAGCCTCCGCATTTACAGCTTTCCGACAAGACCACCACCTCTACACACTGCATTGTCTTGTGTTGGGATATCTAGAGGTATATTTGATGGCAAAATATCACATACCTTCAGAGTGGGCTTCGTCATCTTTATCATATCTTTCTGAAGCCAATGACACAGTATCTGGAGGCCCAGCAAAAGGGTCATCATATTCTTCCCCATCTTCTGCATCACCTATAGAAGAATCACAAAAAAGCCTTTTATAGATTAGCCATCTTAAAAAAAAATGTTACTTTGTCAAGAGAGGTACATTTTACTCTTAAACCTAGTCACTGTCATGGAAAAACAGAGTAAAAACAGGTCCTATTTTAACGTATATCTACTGTAACTTAAATAAAGTAAGAGTTTCTGGAAGTCAGGGGACAACTGCTTATTTCTGATATAAAAGGATACAAGTTCCAAAATTATGATGGTCTCTACAAAGATGAATACAAAGAAAGTAGAAGCAAGGTAAAGCCGAGTGTGTATCCAAAACAAACAAAAAAAGAAACAGAACCAAAATAATGATAACAAATAACACACAAAAAACTGGAAAGCACAACAGAGAAAATAATTCAAGTTAATTCCATTTACCTACTCAATTATTTGAAAAATTATGATGAGAAATTGATAATTCAAAGCCATATGCACATTTTATGTTTTCATGAAGAATCACAGGGTTACATTAGAGTAGATTAAAAATACTCAGTTGCATTTTCAAGAGCAGGAATCCTTTATGGGAAAAATTACTTTAAAACTCATATAACCCTTTTAAGTTCAAAGTGATTTACAACTTGACACCTTCAATATTCATTCAGTAATATGTTACCAGGTTTTTTTTAATCTTCTAGCCAGTTTTTACATGATTTCCAAATCCTAGGTTGGTTGGTTGGTTCGTTTGAAGTCATTTAATCCCCACAATAAAATCTTGTGGTTTGGGTTTTTTCCACATACCCATTTAGAATAATTTAAAAAAAAAAAAAGAGTGAATCAGATATTTGCTAGCTTGGGTACATATAAGTACTCATTTTTCAACCATATTCAACCACATCCAAAGAAAATTCAATAAAACTCAAAAAACTATATGCTTTATACTGTATCAATTATCTGTTAATTCAAGAGAAAACCAGCTACCTCAGGGATTACCCAAAAAGCACAATGAAAACCTCCATGGGAATCCTAAAGAACCTACAGTATTACTTTAAGACCATGGTTGCGGAGCAGATCCAGATTAAAGCTACCAGTCTCTCCAAAAAAATATCTGTAACGTCTAAAATCCATTTAATGGGTGGCACCCTATTTCTCAACATATTTTTGGTAGAGGAAATAGCCCCTTTGAAAACACCATGAAAGTAATAAAAATAAATCAATATTCATCTCGATTTCTTTATTATTTTGGCATTTCATCAGCACCCATCATCCTTATTCTGAAAAAGATAGGGCTATCTCCCATCAAGGCAGTAAGAGCAGAAGATAGAGGACTATCTTTACTGCCCCTGATGAATCCACCACCAGGTGCACCATATAGGGATGTTTCTTCCCCAAATAAAATTCCAAGGAACACATGTAAACACTATTCATTCCTTAGATCTTAATTTCTTTTCCTTTTAAAATGTTCAAAGTAGGGCGCCTGGGTGGCTCAGTCGCTTAAGCATCTGCCTTCCGCTCAGGTCATGATCCCAGGGTCCTGGGATTGAGCCTCACATCAGCCTCCTTGCTCAGCGGGCAGTCTGCTTTTCCCTCTGCCCTTCATCTAGCTCACGCTCCCTCTTTCAAATAAATAAGTAAAATCTTAAAAAAAAAAAAAAAAAGGAGAAGACTAAAATGTTCAAAGTACTTTTCGGAACATTCTGTGATCCCTTACAATATTTCTTTTATGGAAAGTATTCTGATTTTAAATATGACGTAAGAGAGAACCTCATAAAGTGCTAGTAAAAATATGTTCAGGCATGGAATGACAGCTCATGGAATATATAGTAGTAAAGATGACAAAGTTCTCAATTGCTCTTAGTTGCTGGAGTATCCTTATATTCTCAATAAAGTAAGAATTGCTATAGTATGAATTTGCAAAGGATATTTCATATCGTGAACTATAAAATAAATCTTGCTGTGAAAAAAAAAATATCAGGATACCTCAAATATACTGCCCCAACTTAGCACTTGGCATGGATAATATTATGAATAATTTCATAATTATTCAGGCTTAAATCTATTTAACTCTACATGGAAAAAAGTTAAAAGTTAAAAAGTTTAAAAAATCAGGATTTGTTGGGCGCCTGGGTGGCTCAGTTGGTTAAAAAATCAAGATTTGTTATCTTTTGATAATATCCATTATATGTTCTTATGTGTGTATCCATGTATATACACATACACACATGCACACACTGATCTATATTTACATATGTATGCACACAGCAAAAAGATCATTATTAAAGCTATAAAATAATATTTAATGAGTTAAGAATATTTTCTACAAATTGGTTACTAACAGGTTAAAGACTTCTGTGGTTTCTGTGTTAAAAAAAAACTTTTTGTATTATTTATTAAAATAAAATTGTCTTCAGCTTTCCATTCTAAGAACTGCAGCTCATTTCAAATGCTTTTTTATAAGTAATGTGATAATTTATATTTATCTAAAACAAAATAAATTAAATACTGCCACTGGCTTCTTTTCTCCCCCTACCCTCCTTTTTTTCCCTTTTTTAAGCTCCCTTGAATTAACCCAGAAATTTAAAAAAAAAAAAATTTTTTTTTTAATCTCTGTGGTAACTATATAGGGTTATTCCCTTTTCAACCCGCACTAAGTTGAAAGGACACATCATTTCTCAAAATAGTCTTCTTCATTTTACTGCTGTTCCAGGGGTGATCCATCCCTTTTCCTCCTTCCCAATTACTTTTTTTCAACCCAACGAAGAGCTGTAGTATAAGGACCTTAAACTGAACACAGGGGTCGCTGTTGAGTAATGCAAAGCTTTTTTTTTTTTTTTTCTCCCCAAGGGCTGAGTATTTGCAGCAATACCTGCAAAGACTTCTATAAATTAAAAGGTAAATGTTCAACTTGTGTTTATGTAATAGAAAACTGAACTCCAAAGCAACAATGGGCATCAGGTAAACGTATCCAATACAATTTACAGACATAATTGAAAGCATTACAGCCTAATCAGACATCTAAAAGAAAAGCATGCTCAAATGAAATGTCTACAGAATCATTAGTTGGCAGCCATTCTACTACAATCACACATAATGTCAGTGGTGCCTTGAGCCTGTGCCAATGACAACAGCATAAATTTTGCATCTCATTTCCGTGGTCATAAAATTAATGATCAGTTTAAAAACACTTCTTTGTAAAAGTTATTGCACAAAGAAAAGACATGAATTCGTCCCTGTTATGTACTCACAAGGATAATTATGGGGCTGTTGCTCATTAATACTGTTTCTTGTCTCCCTAGAAAACCATTTGATTTATCCCACAACTTTTAAAAGTTTAATTAATGATACAAAGTTAACAGCCTAAAAGACAATGATCCAAGACTTCCCTTCCTATAATTTCAGTAGCAACTTAAATATTATGGCAAAAATCAAAGCTGAGTCTTATCACAGCAGCATATTTCTCTGATAAACATTTTTAAGTTTATAATAGTTGAGTTCAAATCACTATTATCCCTTCCTCATTGTATCGTTCATCATCAATTAACATTTTCCTGAACGCCTAGAGATGGAGCCCTGAACAGTCATAATCTCTACCACGGCAGAAGGTGATTGAACCAATTTACTGCTTGTTTTGTCAAACAAGTCTTATCTGAAACACAACCAGGTAAACGTTAAACTAAATAATATACCTAAAACTTAGGTGACGGTCATTCCCCCTTTATAGCATGAAAGGCAAACTTGAGGAGAAAAAGGACTTGAGTGAAAACAAATTAATTTCTAATTCTCTATTCCGTTCACTTGTCCAAATTAATGTCTCAAGTAATAACATACAACCAAATTGACAGCATTACACACTTAACGTGTCATTTCTTAAGGGAATCTGTGGTTTCATTCTTAAGACTTTGAAAAATTTAGGTCACCACAAGGAGATTCTGTTCATAACTCGTCTGCAATCGGAGAGCTTAATAGCAAGCAGATATGAGGCGGAGCTTTAACATAAGGATATCATTTCTCAAGCACTACCTCTGAAATATACTTCTACTACAGTAGGCCCCATCATTTCAGACATACGTAACACATTTGTACAAGGCCAGAGATGGGCGGGGGGCAGGGAGGGAGCTCAAGTTATTTGTTCAGCTTTCATTGGTGGGATAACTTCCAACCAAACATGCACTATATTTAAAACGATAAAGGAAAGGACATTAAACATCATCCAAACTTTTGACTTCTCTGTGTTCTTAAGGATTCCATCAGAGCCAACTAAAATGAATCCCTTCTTACCTAACCTTACCTTACCTAATACCTCTGGCTATTTAAAAAAAAAGCATGTTAGTCTATTAATAAACTTAATAACACAAATGAGGTCAAAGGAAATTGCTAAGTAAATCTATGCATATTTAACGATATCAATGAAGTCTCAAGGAGAAAATCGATTACATAATTTTTTTAATTAGAGGAAAAATATTTTACAGAAGAAAATGAGAGCTTTTTATTTTTTTTCGAGATTTTATTTATTTGAGAGAGAGAGAGCACAGAGGGAGAGGGAGAAGCAGACTCCCCGCTGAGCAGGGAGCCCGATGCAGGACTCGATCCCAGGACCCTGAGATCATGACCTGAGCCAAAGGCAGATGCTTAACCCAGGTGCCCCGAAAATGAGAGCTTTTTAGCTATGGCATCTAAAGGGAACTGAAAACAGTATATTCACATTTTTAAGCTATAGATACTAATATTTTGCAAATTTGAAAATATTCTCTTAAAATATTTGTCTGTTAATATGTCCTCCTTTCAATAATTTATAATTTCCTCAAAAAGTATTTGAAAACTGAATTATAAATCAAGATTTACTTAAATCAAGATTTACTTAAATCCTCTTGATAAATGAAGTTGAATCTGAGAATACACACTAATATAATATTTATTGAATGTCAGTAGACATATGTGTCATGCATAGGTATCTTCACATTATCTGAATCATTCTATAAAGATATTAATCATACCTAAATTACACTGAAGTAAAAAAAAAGACTAATATGAGGGCAAGATACAAGTAAAACTTTTTTATCATATACCTAATGTATATTAGAAAATTCTGTCTTATACTCAGTCAATAACAGTCTTTACTCAATTAGTAATATATTTTCATTAGAAAAATAATTACTTTGGGGCACCTGGATGGCTTAGTTGGTTAAGTGTCTGCCTTTGGCTCAGGTCATGATCCCAGGGTCCTGGGATTGAGCCCCACATCGGGCTCCCTGCTCAGCACGGAGCCTGCTTCTCCCTCTCTCCCCTGCTCGTGCTCTATCTCTCGCTATCTCTCTCAAATAAAATATTAAAGAAAAATAATTACTTAAGGTCACATTTAAGGGACTTATGACCATGTCATATGACAGGAACAAATTCTAAAATAATCATAATTCTATTCTAAAATAATTCTAAAAGTAGCATAATTTTAGTGCATGAAGCCTAATTCGGCAGTACACTCTATACTATACTGCAACCAAGAAGAGGAAACTAGGGATAATTACTCCATCATGTACAATATTTGAAGGATATAAGAAGGAGCTCTCTCTGGGGCACCTTGGTAGCTCAATCTGTCAAGCGTCTGACTCTTAATTTTAGCTCAGGTCATGATCTCAAGGTCATGAGATCGAGCCCTAAGTTGCACTTCATGCTCAGCGTGGAGTCTGCCTGAGATTCTCTCTCTCCCTCTGTCCCACACCCACCCCCCCCAAATAAATAAAATCTTCCAAAAAAAAAAAAAAGATTCTCTCCCCCTCTCCCTCTACCCCTCCCCCTCTCTCATGCAAGTGCGCGCTCTCTCTCACTCTCTCAAATAAATTAATTAAATTTTTTTTTAAAAAAAGGAGCGGGAGGGGAAGAATGAAGCGGGGGAAATCGGAGGGGTGGACGAACCATGAGAGACGATGGATTCTGAAAAACAAACTGAGGGTTCTAGAGGGGAGGGGGGTGGGAGGATGGGTTAGCCTGGTGGTGGGTATTGAGGAGGGCACATTCTGCATGGAGCACTGGGTGTTATGCACAAACAATGAATCATGGAACACTTCATCTAGAACTAATGATGTAATGTATGGGGATAAAAAAATAAATTAATTAATTAATTTAATTAAATTAAATAAATAAAATAAAAAAGGAGCGCTCTATTCTAGATAGAATAAGCAAAATTTCAAATAAGTAACAGGGACTAGACTAAGCAAGATGGGTTCTAGTTGCTTAGATTCAAATCTTTCTTATATACAAGTAAAACTGAGGAATTTAGAAAATCAACTGATAATTTATTCTTTTTTTAATAAATTTTTGTAAGATTTTATTTATTTATTTGAGAGAGAGAGAGAGAGAGAAAGTGAGAGAGAGAGCACGAGAGGGGGGAGAGTCAGAGGGAGAAGCCGACTCCCTGCTGAGCAGGGAGCCCAATGTGGGACTCAATCCTGGGACTCCGGGATCATGACCTGAGCCGAAGGCAGTCACTTAACCGACTGAGCCACCCAGGTGCCCCTGAAAATTTATTTGAAAGTCACAATTTATCAGACCTCAATGGAGAATCTAGACTTGAGTATAGAAAGAGATATAATCAAGAATCCTTAATAAATTAAAGAAATGAAAAGGGAAGTTTTCAGACAACAGCTGAAAATGAATATAAACAGCAAATAGAAAATTAACTTAATGAACAAGCTTCAATATCTAGGAGCCACTGTGATAAAATATTTCTACAAGTTCAAATTATTCTCACCAAAAAAAAAAAAGGAAATACTTTTTTAAAGTCCTCTAAGATTTATGCAGCTCAGTGTTTCAACAACTGTATTGATTCAACTAGTTTTAAGAATTGAAAAACAACAAACTATAAATTCTATATTGTTAAATCTTAGGATGAGGGGGTAGTACCTACAGTGTAAGGGGAGGGAGGAGATACAGAGGGAGTAAGGAAGGATGATAAACATCCATGTATATTAGACAAACTAATAATTCACTAATTAGAAATGAATAACTGAATTAATTCATTTTATTTAAGAATTGTTCACCTGGTCCTTTTCTCTTCCATTAATGATATTAAAATGGTATTTAACTGCCATTTTAAAAAGATAAAATAGGTGAAATAGGAATATAAAAGTAAAAAGGACGAAAATATCCTCTGTTTACTTCATTGTGACCCCATATTGACCTGAGAGAGAGTGAGAGAGGAGGGAGAAAAAGAGAAAGAGCAGGAAAACAGCCAAAAGGAATTCTGCCCAGGTCTGCTTGGATGAAGACAACCCAAAACCCCAAAGAGAAAATATAAGAAGAAAAAGAAAAGCAGCACTATTCAAAACATATTTAGATGAATTTACTCAATATAGAGGTCTGATAATTACTAATTTCCTATTTTAAAAAAAATATGTATCTTGAATAATTACTTTGTAACTATTAAGTCTGTACTAACTTTGCTACTCCTAATTACAGGAATAATTCTTTTTAGAACAAAGCTGAATATACTTTGAGGGTATAATGGCATAAAATTACTCAGCTTCTCATATTTCTCCAAGGTATACATCTAATTTATCCATAGGCTTACTTTTAAGCAGGCACTCTTGGTGATTAGTTAACTCAATACAGGAGTACTGAACTACAAATGACTTGTTCAGAGAAAGATGGTTATGGGGAATCTCTGAATTCTGTGGTATTTGAACTCCTATTCCAGGCTCATTTTTCACTTTCTATCAAATACTACAAATTTCCATTCTCTTTAGAGACAAAGACTGTACCTCAGCAATATAATTTTAATATCTACATGTCTGAACAAGTCCTAAACCAAAATACCAAAGGCAAAGTTCCTACCCAATTATTGAATCATATACAATTACACAATGACTTCATTATCACGCTTTCTTAGCTTACAATTTTTTAATGTACAAGTAATTAAATCACAACAAGAGCTTGATAAATAATCACTGGAACAGAGTATGTCTTTTAAGACAGAACCTGTAATCTAGTATTCCTCTATAAACAGAGCATTGTATAAAAGTTACAGTAAGAATGCATAAATTCATTACTTCTATATTCAACTAAGCAAAATGCAGTACGATTAAACCTACAGTTCAGGATTGGTTGTCAAGTACAAAGAAGTGGGTATTTGTGGGGAAGAAGAGTTTCCTGCTCTTCTCTTTATTTAATAGTGCTAAAACTTTCCATATGAAAAAAAACATCTCATTCCCTCAAATCACAGTGATCTTGATGATTTCATGCGAAAAGAAACTATGGTCTGTCTGGTGAAGTACTTGGTTTATTGAAACTGTCATTACTCTCTCAGTTATCAGTTGGCAGAGATATGAATTACTCTGTGGTATCTGCTAACCCCAGTTAGAAGATGCCATACTGTTTTTCCCCAAACCCAGATCCTAACTCCACATAGGTTAGCTGACCTTATGTTGTGACCCTCCTACCAGCATCCACAGGCTTCAGGTCATGACCTATGAATTAGCATCCTGAAAGTAAGGGCCATACCCAGTTTCACTTATAGAACTGAAGACATGAAATAGTAGGAACTTCCTATGCCCTTCTTGGTTTGGTTTTCAATACGCTAAACATCCATCCCCCAAATCTAAAGGAAGTCAATCAGGTTACCAGCACTCTCGCATATTTTGAGAAAATTAAATTGAACTCCTTCTCTGAAAATTTCTATAGCATACATTTATTCATATCAAAAGAATCACAGTAATAAAAACCAGCAATTGAGAGAGATTTCACTCATATTTTCAAACAAAAATTGATACTGTTTTAAGACAATGACTCTTTAAAAACATTACCTATGAGCAGCCAGCCACAGGCCCTCCTGACCCCACCACAGCTATAAAATCATCTCGGCTGTGTTAAATGGTGTTAGTTTGGTATCTCACCTCTGCTTTACCGAATTATTCCATGTGTTGCTGCAAGCATATACTTTTCTTAACAAAGTTCTGTCACAGTGTGAAAACACATTAAAACACCTAACAAACGTTAAACACACAAGATTTCTGCATCAGGAGACGGTGCCAAGTAGATTCGGGATATGCTTCTTAATTTTTTTCTCAGCAGGGGGAGCTAGCACTCTCATCTTGAAAATCTAAGTATACAATCTGGAAATTTAAATTTTGATCCCAACTATCAAATTTCAGTATGTTTTACATTACCCTATTGAACATCTCTACAAGGATAAAAAATTTCAAGGTGGACAAACTTGAGAATTTACCTTTGTCTTGAAAGTCCTGAAGATAGCTGGAAAATAAAGCAAGAATATTATATTTTAAGATGAGGGTTGACAAATCAAAACAAGGTCTATTCATTGGCAATAATTCACACCTATTTTAAAATCTATATCATAAATACACATTTAGAGAAAAAAGTACTTCCTATCCTGAAATAACAATTCCAAAAGGCTTATGGATTTATAATAAAAGTATTTTTAAAGACCTAAGATACTATAGTAGAATCAGAATCTTTAATATCCATGATATACATTTATTCATTTCTATATCTAGAGGTATTTATATTAAAATTCTCAATCTACCTTTGTCCTATTATTTAAACCACACACATCCTCAAATAATCAAAATAAACAGATGGATTTTGCTAGAATGCTTAGAAAAATATATATAATCAAGAACCTTCACAAAAAAGGATAATATGATAAGCGTATCAGTTTTTAAAAACTATTATAGAGGACATATACTTTGTCCTTTAAAACATTTAACACCAATTAAATTAGGACATAAAAAAAGTAATTCCGTGATAATTCTTTATTAAAATGTTAACTACAAAGTTGCTTCTAAGTAAGAAATAATAAACAGCGAGTAAGTGACTTACATAGGCTTTACATCTTTTATCTTCTTAATAAGGGATTCTCTCTTTTCCTTTGCTTTCTTGGATAAATTTTCCCCTCTCAGTGTGTCTGTCACAAATGTTTCAACATCTAAACCATGAAACATAAGAAACAGGATACAAATTATAGGAAAGAATCATTTGTTGTGAAGACAAATAGGACAATGATTGTTTCTACCCATAAGTGTTAATATCTGTACAATTTGTTACAGTTATTTATCAATCCAAAGCATAACAGTTGAAATATGTTTCAAATACTAAGTTGAACAAATCTGCACACCACTTAGCTAATAAAATTTGTATGCTCTACTTATGCTTAGCACAGCAAATGCTATTTGGATGTTTGGCATCATTAAACCAGAGAGAAGCTCACAAGTTTTAATAAACTATGGTGCCCCATAAAACAAATTCTCTCATATAAAAGCAAGCACAGAGCTTTTATGCATGTGTTACTATCATTTTATAGTATTTTGTAAGCTCCTGTATGAACGGGTCATTCACAATATTATATCAATATAAGCTAATGTCTCTGGCAAGGTCCTGTTTTTCCCAGTGTAATCCATTTTCAGGTATGTGCAATATTTAATGTTTTAAAGGAAAAAATAAATCCCTTCTTCTAACCAAGATTCCAAATCAAACCCTCCTCCTTCCTACCTGCCCCACCCATTCTACCAGCCACCTTCAAAAAGAAAGGATAATCTGCTGTGTGGTTTTGTGTGTTCTTGCTTTCTGCCTTGGTATTACCACCTGGAAATATTTCTTTAAATACAGGAAGAAGTGGCAAAAATAGATTCATCTGCTATTTTAAAATATAGTAACCAAGAAATAAGATTTCCATGGCTTCATATAACAATTCCACAAGGCCTCTTTTTTTTTAATTTAGTAAACTTGTAAATTATTCTGCTTTCTAATTCTCTCTAGTACAAAATTCCAACTAGTCCTTACTGGTTTGATTTTATAATAGCCCCATTCATATTGTTCATGAACCATTGTGCAACTTTAAATTAATTTTATATTCAGAAGTTCAAATCTTACTTTGAGATATCTAATATAAAGGATACCATAAAAAATTTTAAAGTAGGTATGACTGTAAACCATCCATATTTCATACTGAAGAGATGTATGTATGTTTTACTTTCTTTTTATTTAACTACTTTGTCTCCTAACTCACACTGATAAAAAGAAAGTATCAAAGCATACGATAATACTATATGTAATTAATTCAAAGCACTATAATAGTCCTCCAACTGTACTTATAATTAACCATTTAAAACCTAGTATTTGATGTAAAACGTTGTAATAGATTTTAAATTCTTGACTACAATAGTATCTTGATCCAATAAGCAAAGGTGATTAAACTGTTATCCCATACATGCATAATAAATGTATAAAGATAATTTTCACTAAATCAATATGACAAATGAAAGAATTAAAATTTAATCTTGGAATAATTTTTTTAAATAGCTTTCTGGTTTGAAGTCCATTAATGACTGTTGCAAGCAAGTATCAAAACGAAATGAAAGCAAAATGCCACAGCTTCTTTTTACTCGATCTGTCCATATATTGAAGAGGAGGACATATAGACATAATCCATAACCAGTGCAAATTAGACCCAGACTTCTAAAGTGAGTTCAAAATAATGAAACTTATTTTAAAACACACACACACACACACACACACACACAAAAGCACTCTCCCCTAAACTCTTTAAATTTTGTACCCAGAGAAACAAGCAACCTTTGGACATTCAGACATTAGCTGAAATGGAAAAGATCACTGGCTTCTCTGAGATGGTTACAATAAATCTACTAAAAAAAAAGTGGAATAAGGGAAGGAGTAGCATCTCTACTGCTGATTCTTTCTTCCAACCGGACTCAATTCTTGGGAGAATCTCTGGTACAATGATTGGTGAATAGTCTGCTTAATGTTACTTTCACTCAGTGTTTCTCTTTAATTCCCTCATCCACAAGTATTTAATTGCCTATTTTACATTTTCATTACACAACCCAAATTTAAACAAACAGGATCTATTTTCTATCTCCAGAAGCAATAACAGAAGGAATTACAGCCCGAGTTATTTCTTTAAAAGGTCGTTTCAGTTCTATAAAAACTCAGGAAACATAAAAAGCTTCAATGCTCTCTATATAGGTTTCCTAACACTCCCAAAAAATATTTTTAAAATTCTGACCCATGCTATTTTATAAGAAATGCTTGTTGAAAGAGTGTGAGACTGCTGGAAGAATCCTGTTGTTTGTTTGTTGAGGGGGAGGAGATTCAGAGATCTGGCAAGGGAAAAAAATCTATAGTTTTAGAGTAGTCTTGATGTATTTATTCTTAAACTAACCCCAGAAAGGGGGTTTAAGGCAACTAAAAAGATGTAATAAACGCTGAATTTTTTTATAAATTATCTCCTAGGAGACAAGGAAAGTGTAAGAACTGTTTTTGCTCTTTTCTTGTGTTTTTTCTCTTTTTTAACAAATAAGTTAGGAACTCTCAAGTGGAATTGATTCCTGAAATCTTAGTTTGTTGGTGCCCACAGATTTAGTCGGCTTTGAAGTTTTTGAAATCTGGGTTATTTCTTAAAATCCACACGGTGCCCATTTATTTTCGAATTGAACAGAAACAGCCTCTCCCAGGCACGGGACACCCTCAGGATGCGCGGGGGACCCTTCGGCCGCGTCCCTGCGCAAAGCAGGGACCCTGCTCGCCCAGCGCAAAGACCGGGCGAGCACTGAGAAGTTACTCCGGGCTTTCCCGGGAGACACTTAGGCTCTGCGGTCCTCGAACACTCGACATTTGGAGTGTTAAATCCCGGGGTTCCTGTCACAGGAGCTGTGACCAGGGAGCACGGGTTTGGGGCAGCGCCCTCGCCAGACAAATGGGACTGGATCTGCGGCTTTGTAGCTCAGAGCCAGGGTAATATTTCAAAAGCGGGCAATAAAAGTCCTAGACGAATCAAGCGCTCCTCTGGCTGGTTGGAAAAGAGATTTGAAGCTTTTTATTGTGCTCCGAGTAGCCCTGCAAACGATAAACTAGCGAGCGCGTTAGCCCCATTCTATCTTCCTTTAGGGGTTGTGTCCCTCGGTTAATATGTAGATTTCACTGACTCCAGACTGCCTGTAATTCGGGGAACAGCCGTAATTCGATTGCAAGAAAAGGTCAGCTGCTCCTCCCTAGCCTCTCGGCCCGGCGAGTGAGAATTCCCCTTCCTCAGAGGGAGGGGCTCCACTCACGCACGCACGCATCGAAGCTCGGGGACCCGCTCGGCCCGCGCGGAGAAAGCACAGCTCCCGGGAGCCCCAAGGCAGCAGGTCTAACCCCCAGCACGACCTCGCTCGCAGCCACGCAGACTGCGGGTCAGCGCCGCTGGCATTTAACCCCAGAATCAGCCCCATCTCCATCAGCCTCTGCCCCCAAGGCATCACCAAGGAAAAAGTTATCCCAGAGACTGCAAAGGTGGTGGTGAGTTTTGGTCCTTTTACACCTTAACACTGTCGAGAATAAACCTTATCTCCCGGTACAATTGTAAAGATCTGGGGCAGAGGGCCCTGAGAAGATCAGACTTACAAGCGCTCTGTAGATAACTGTTAAGGTCTGAAAACAAAATTAAAAGATGACATCATGTCTTGGCTCAGCAATCTCAAGCAGTTTAAGTTAGAAACCTCTCAAAAGCCATCACAACCCCTAAGAGGCAAACACAGCACACACCAAACCACCGAATCGTATTCCAATTTCCTCTTTTTTTCTTCTTCTTCTGTAGGAATGGACCCCCAGAAAAACTGTCCACCCCCTATGTCTTCCCCTGTAGTTCAAGTGGCTAGGACAGGTATTTAATACACACACACACACACACACACAGAGAGAGAGAGAGAGAGAGAGAGGTGCTAACTGCTTTCTACCACTTTCCACATGGATCACACAGTGAAAAACCTGAAACCACAACAGATTAGAACGGTTTTTAAATTCCTGCAAATGAAAAAATAAAATGCCACCCTTTCAAAGCTCAGTACACAGGTTCCCACTCTTGAAGAAAGCTGAGGTTTGGCCACTTGCCCTCACCATCCTTCACCAGCCAGCCCCCTAGAAAATGACTTGCTGGGAGGTTGTAAATAAGTCACAAAGGTAACACCTGATTGTCTTCTGCCTCCTCTCCCAACCACCCAATACCACCCTGAGAAGGCTTGCCTGCATATATATACACACACACACACACACACACACAGCCTCTGTGATGGCCTGAATTGTATAGGAGAGGGGAAGAATTGGACTGAAACCACTACCATTTGCTCAGCTCCAGATCAATAACATAAGTGTAAAACCAATTACACATCACCCCCAAATGGCTTTACTTACTTAATTCCACATCCTTCTCTACTTTATGAATTGGGCCAGGTTTTACTATGTATTCACTAAGGTACTACTACCAAACTTAATATGGTGAGAATCCCAGCCAAACTTTAAGGCGACATAAGAAAAAAAATAATAAACTTTTCTTCTCTATTAAAGGGGGTACAGTCTGATCAAACACCTACTGGTAAAAACATAAAAATCAATTAAACTGGGCACATGTAGATCAATGGAGCCAATGCCCAAAGTTGGAAAATGGCTAAGTGAAAAGTTATCGATCCCCTAATCAATGTCTTCCCTTGATTACTTAGCACTTTTACAGGTTATAGTTG
Source organism: Mirounga leonina (assembly GCF_011800145.1). NCBI lineage: Eukaryota > Metazoa > Chordata > Mammalia > Carnivora > Phocidae > Mirounga > Mirounga leonina. The sequence continues at coordinate 42,350,583 of NW_023270451.1, forward strand.
AACTGTGGATTTTCCAAACATGGAAGAGGAGGAGCCAAGGAGTTCTCACAGTACAGTAAGTAAAACATTCCTGAGTCTTACAATCCAATCATCTGACAAAATTTTCAAAATGGGCTTTGGAGGCTAAATGACTTATTTTGATAGAAAACTGGCCTGTTGAAGAATATAGACGAACATCTTTCACCTCTAAAAGATGACTCTTGATAAATAACACCGTATAATAATCAAAATCTTTTTACCACACATTTTCAAAGAAGCCCAGTGAATAACACAGTAGTCTGAGATTTACACTATATTCACTGTTAGGTAGCATCTATTGTAATGTGTTCAGTATGTGATTGAAAAAGAAATGCAAACTCAGTGGAATGAAAAAGATAGACTTGGCTTTAATTGAAAAAGACAAACTACGTGAATAATGAGTATATAAAAACTGGTCTATGCCCCTTTTATCACCCCTATATGACACTTAGTCTTAAATTTATGAGCGACAACTGAAGTGTTTCAAGTCACCAGAGGCTTCTCTATGCTGTTGTTTCTATCTTCCTTCTAGTAATACTTTAATGCTGATAATGTAGAGATAAACCCACCTGGCAATTTTTTTCTCATTTTTTAATATACTTAGATTCCTTTTTTTTTTTCCTTCAAAGATTTCATTTATTTTTCAACAGAGAGAGAGAGAGAGTGAGAGAGGGAACACAAGCAGGGGGAGCGGGAGAGGGAGAAGCAGGCCTCCTGCCGAGCAGGGAGCCCAATGCGGGGCTCGATCCCAGGACCCTGGGATCGTGACCTGAGCCGAAGGCAGACGCTTAATGACTGAGCCACCCAGGCGCCCTAGATTCCTTTTTTTTTTTTAAAGAAATCCAGTGATAACTTGGGTTGAGTAACTATAAAAACTGTACATACTATCAAGAGCCTTATTTAGTAATCTGAGATGAAAATACTTTCAGTGGAAAGCAATGGTGGAAAACAAGCCAGCCAAAGATCCCCTCCCAAGAAAAAGTAGGATATTATACGCTTAATACAGGCAAATAATTTTCTTAACATCACATCTTAATTCATCTATGTTATTCGACCCATAACAAGAAATTATAAATTTTTGATCCTTTGATTTACAAACACATATTCCTGTTTCTAGAAGAGAAAACCTTAGAGGCATCATAGACTGATTTCATTTTGAGTTCAAATATCCTCATAGCAACTTTATGCTCATTAGTTATTACTGCCAAAATGGGGCAGGCTTGTTCTTGCTCTGTAGGAAAATCCAGGTGCTAAAGAAGTAGGTGACTATTGGTGACTCAGTAGGTGGCACTCTTCCCTTTACATACTCAGCGAATGCCCCAGAAGCAAATTATGGGACCCTAGATGTACCATAAATAATCCTCATAGGAAAAATAAACCCAAAATGTTGACCAAATTATAAATGGAACTTAGGAAAGGTGGAAATCAAACCATACTATTCTTAGCATTGAAAAAATTCTCCGTCTATTTCAACTGAATTGCATTCTTTACCTTGTGCCCCTAAAGGGATTATCAATTTTAACGTGTGAAGTTTAAAAAAAAAAAAATGTTCTGGAAATCCCCAGTAGGGAAAAATGCAATATTTCTAATCAAGACTGCCCTGTGAAAAAAAACCTCAAAGTCACTCTGCAGAAACCATATAGCCACTTTGTTTATTGTTTGTTTGGTTTGGTTTGGTTTTGATTTTTCAGAGTACTGACAACCATTTTCTCCTGTTAGCGTTGGTTTCATTTTCTAACTTAATAAAAAGAAGCTTACATCCTCTTACAGCTTTTCTCTTCAAACATGTTGTCCTAAAACAAATCAATGAGAATGAATGAGAATATCTGATTGCAAACTACTAACACTCCAGTATTCAAAGGATGATTAAACAAATGAAGGGGGTTAAGAGCCCGTAGTTCTAGTTCTCTCACTTTCTTGCCTGCCCGGAGAAAAAACTCACATAAATCAAGATTATTCTTGCTGTTAGTCCTAGTCAAAATATTTGGATGTAGGAAAAGATTAAATGGACAAGATTCAGAATTATCCATTGATTCCAATTATCCAGGCTAAACTTGTTCTTCCATTGTTGTGAAAAAAAATGAAAGGCTGCTTGTAGTGCATAGGCAGTTCAAAATTTGCTTTTAACAAAAATCTATAACCTTTTTTCTATTCATGTAACAAAAGAAAAATACAACACTTTTATAAGAAGTTTAGGCTTTCAAGATTTAATATACTGATCCCAGAGAAATATGTATCACTAACAGTCAAAACTATAAGCCCCTTTTTCAAGAGTATCATTAAATGTAGTTAAGAATGATAGTATCTATGGGTTTTTGCATTTCTAGAGAATGTTTTAGAGGGGAAGGAATGAGAAGAGAGGGGAACAAATATTGAAGGGAAGCCTAAAACTGCTATAATCAGAACGAAAAATAAGGAGAAAGAAAATAATATAAACTGATAAGAACACATTGAGCACCTATCTCTATCAAGCAGTTGAAATGTCAAACATTTAACATACATGACATACAATGATTTGGATAATAGGCACATGGAACACAAAGGGAACTGTCTGAGCAATGTTATTTTGATAGGCATTATCTTTTGACTTTATATCATTTTTTTCTGTAGGCAAGGATTTGAAGTGCCTGCAAAGTTTAGGTCCTTATCTTCTACATGGGAATTCTAGCATGGTGTCAAACATTCTCAGAGGGCTCAACTGTTAACTACAATTCACCACTACTAATATCTCCTTCTTAGTTTCAGAAAGTACTAGGTAATCCAGCATTCAAACCAATGCTCTCCCTCTATAGTTTTAGTAATTTTAAATCTAACCATGTACTATTACCCAACACACTTGAATTATGCAAATAATCATGCACAATCCCAACAGAATTTTTTGGATGCAAAATGTGAAAAAACTGCTGAGAACCTTTATTCTTGAAAGCTTTCCGGAAAGATTTTAATTACAGTCAAACACAAAATGTTAACATCCTTCTTTGAATAAGTTAAAAAAGAAAACTGAAAAACACTAGTTCTCTTGTTTCATTTCTTTAAAAATTATAGACAGATAGATAGATAAATAGATATTCCCTCAAATCCATACCTCTTGAAAATGTCCTCTGATTATAGTGTAAGCCAAATTTTAATATTAATTTTAATTTTTTAATTTTCATATTTTCATATTTGTTTTTAATACTTCATGTGTTTTGATATGTGATTTGTTTAATAATATGAAATATTGAAAACATCAGTAAGATGACTTTTAAAACATTCATTTCGGACATTATGCAGGCATATTAACTGACTAAAGAGAGAGAAATGGCTAAAGTAAATAGGAAGTTAGCATTGGTAGATAATTTAAATATTATGTAATTCTAAGCTTTCAACAAATTATATACATAAGGGCCAAATGAAATATTTGTAATCTATGGGAATCAGAGAATAATGAGTCTCATAACCTATATGTCATACTATCTGCAAAAGTATGATTATGGACCCAAACAGCAAACTGCCTCCTGTTGGAGCTCTCAAGCTTTAAAGGTGTGCACCCAGAGGTCTGAACTTTATTTCTTAAAGTCAAAAATTCAGAACTAGAATATCCTGAAAGTGGTGCCATCTACTTCTGGAGTAATGATAAACACTTCTCTGGTCTGGTTATTAAAATAGTATTCTAAACACGCAATTCCAGCATTGTAACAATGAAAATGTTAACTGTAGTAAAACAAAATCAGTACTAATGAGAAATTCTCATATAATGGAATAAAATCTGCCTTAAATTAGTCTTTACAGTTCCTTATATTTCTCTTAGTGGTACCCATTAATGACAATAAGCATTCTTAGAGTAAAATACTATCCCACCACAAATGCATTTATCACACTGTAATTGTGTTCAGACAAACTTAAGTCTGCATCCATACGCTCTTGGTTTTATTCTCTTGATCATATTCATGATGCTAACCAGCAAAACAGCATATTAGGAGATTTGGTCTCATAAGCAACTTACTATTTAAAATGTCACATTTTAGATATTAATTTTTGAGAGTTAAAATAAGCAACTTGTAATAGACATCTAAAAGAAACTCTTTTAATCCAGCTATTCATGACCAATACTTAAAGGTAAATACTTGAGACAACTAAAGTAAAACAATCAAAATTCAGTTTCTAGAATTCTGATGTACCTACGACAAAGTGAATGATAGTAAGAATTCCAGAGCATCAGGATAGGTAAGATTTGTGCTACCCTAAAAAGACGTGTTTTCTACTTCGTGCAGAAATATACATCTCCATTTCTAGCAGAGTAATGAACTAGTAGTGGATCCGTAATATCCTTGAAGAACCGCATCTTTAACTCCTAACGTAAGTTCCTATAAATGGTCATTCAAAACTGAAAAGGGGAAGATGAGGGTGCAAAGATGAAGTACTTTCATTGTGTGACACAGGAAGTTGGACCTTAACACATACTTCCTTTTTTGTTTTCATATGTTACTCAGGCCAAGACAAGTGGCCATTTGAGAATCAGGCTCTCTTTGAAAGTCTTAAATAAGAGCGCAATGAATGTTTATGAAAAAAAGAGTTTTAGAAATGACAAAACCTTGCGTCCCACAACCTCTAATACCTGTAGCTCTGACATCTTTTGGCATCTTTACACCCTTCTCCTCCATTGGCCAGGCCACCGAAGAACTACTTCTTTGACTTCCGATCCCTTCCCAGTTCTCACACACGCATTCATTATCATTTCCTCTCTCCCTCTCTCTCTCTTCTCTCTCTTTCGCACACATACAAGCACATGACGTCCTCACGATGCACACAGAAATGTCCTGATCCCATCAGTGTAGTCCATCAAGGAGGGCTTCCCCACCATCCTCGAACCCAATTTCAACACACGCCCCCTCCCTTTCTCAGACCCCTCTTCCCCATTCCCAGTCCTGGTCCCACTGGCCAGGAGACAGGGAAGCGTGGGGAGGGAGGGCAGAGTCGCTGAATGCTTCTGTCCCCACCGGCTCGCCGTCCCCTCGCCCCCGCCCCCGCCCCAGCAGCGTCGCCCGCCCCCTTCCCCAGATCTTTACCTGCCAACAGGTTCCTAATTTCCTCAGGGAGGGGGTAGGGAGAGGAGGTGCTGCTGGGGTTGGGCATGTTAGGGAGCGCGGTGCGTGCGGGGAAAAGACCTGTGCTGAAAGGGGGACCGATGGGCTGAGGTTGCGGCTGCGACCTAGACTCAGGCTAGCGGTCCTGGTCAGGACAGCGGTGCTACGAGTCCGGACACTGCCGGGCCGGGGCTCACAACAAGGAAGTCACTGAAGCCCCAGCGAGCAGCTGCTGGACTCTCGGCCCAGCCCCGCCCGGCAGATGGAGGCGGGGCGATGGGCTGGGAGAAAACCCGAAGCGCCTGAGGGGCCCAACTGCGCATGTGTATCCTATGGTTTTCCTAGCCTCGGAAAAGAGCCTCTGCACAGACCACGCCCACCCCTACGTCAGGGAGCGGGAGGAGCGGCTGGTGGGAAGGGAGCGGACTGGAGCTGCATCACCTGATCTGGAGTCTGAAGCGCCTTGCAGCCATTTTGGTTACTGGTGCCTCCACAACTGCTGACCGTTTCTCCAGGATCCCGAAAAATAAGGTATCCATAGTGCCCCTAAGTTTTCCGCTTAAGGGACCTCTAGCCAAAGGTCAGCCCCGCCGAGGTGTAACACCTCACGTGGTAACCCACAAGGACTTTTCGGCCGCCCTGAACTAGTATGGCCTTCTTTGTCCGATTGAATGAGGTAACCAAGTCCCATCTTCCGCCAGTCTTCCCTGAGAAGCCAGTCTGGAGCCGCTCCAGAGAGCTATCTGATTGGCTCTTAAATTACTTTTCTACCTAATTCTTATTGTGGGGCGACTTCCCCCACTACGAACGAGGAGTGAGAAGTTCTAGTCACTATCCTTTTGCGTTAAAAAAAAAAAACAGGAAGTTAAATAGGCATAGATATTACCGTCCCATCTATAAGCATCAAAAAGAAAATTGCTGGTGATTAGTAGAATGGAATTACAAAATGTGTTCACTACAACCTGATCGACAAATATTTATTGCATGTCTTCTATCTGTAAATCTTACAGATTTTCTGTAAAACCCAAAAGACACATTCTGGTGCCTTTAAAGTGTGCTTGTGTGTGTGTGTGTGTGTATGCTATATACTGTATATGTGTGTGTGTAAATATATATATATTCTGAATGTGTGTGTGTATTCGCCCCACCTCATATGGGAACTGCTGCCCTGATAAAGCTCTTTCCTCATGCTACTATTGTATTGTGGTGTGTAAATTGTTTATTCCTCTACCCCCCGACCCTCACTGGATCAATAGTCCTTAAACTTCAGTTTGCATTAGAATGACCGAGAGAATTTATTAACAATGCAGATTCTCAAGTTCCACTCCCAGAGATTCCGTCTGTTTAGGGTGGGACCTGATTATTTCCATTTTAAATAAGCCCTCGGGTAGTTCTGATTCTAGACATCCTAAGATTTGATTTGATCACTTTACCACTTTACCTCTCCTATAGGGCACAAAATTTGTCATAACTTATCTTTCATCCCCACCTGGAGCCCTAAATTTGACATAAAGTAATGGCTCTATTAATATTTCATACAAAAAGTCTCAGACAGTAATAGTAAAAAATTAAGTGGTCAGATGCAATGACATTTTTGTATAATTCTGTAGGAGATAAACAACAAACGCTAATTGGAAAAGGAAAAATGAGAACATGTTGAAGTCCTCGCAAAACAAAACAAAGAATAGGGGCTCCTGGCTGGCTCAGTCAGAAGAACATGTGACTTTTGATCTGGGGGTTGTAAGCCCCATATTGGATGTAGAGATTACTAAAATAAACTTTAAAAAAAACACAAAAACAAGACAAAAACTTTGTAATAGAAGTAAGACACAAAATAACTACAAAAAAGACCCCCCGGAAAACAAACCCATTCCCTAAAATGGAATCTGAAATTCCTACTCAGATTTAGAAATATGATGACTTCTAGAAAGAGTGCTGGGAACTAGAATTATTTTTGGTGGAGGTAAGAGTAAATAAAGAGTCATTTTACAACATAGGTCCTCCAACTTCAAAGAGAATTATTATTCTTAAACTACAAAATTATCTTCCTCCTTAAAGAAAGAAGAAACGATTTCATGGACATTTTATATTAGTGAGGATTCTACCTTCCTTTAGAGTTATCACATATAATTCTTTCTCTTGTCACATTTTTTATTAAACCAGGCCTCCAAATGTTCCCATCCTTTGTTTCCTTCTGATAGAACTAACCACATTTTTTTCTTTATTCTTGTGTCTCATTTATTTATTTATACTCTACTCATTCCACAAAGGAATTGAAGTGATTTACTCTTGTATCATATAGACAGTTTTCTGGAGTGGATCAAATGGACAGCGTCTACACTGCTCATTATGACAAGTCATTCTTGTTAGTGAGAGACAGGAAACTATTAAGATTGCCTTAAAATATATAGCATCTAGTAGTCCAAATAAAAAAGGCAATAACAGAAAATGGACTTTTTGTATGAAACACATTTCCCCTACTTAGGAAGCCATTCTCAGACACAGGTTTGTGATGGATTCACTTGGGCAATGCTTTGTATACTCTATCATTTTTACTGTTTATTGTTAAAGTTACTGAAATTGATTATAAGACAGAAAGAGAAATAAAGAGAGACTAAAAGAAATATATTCTTATTTCTCTTGTTTCCAAATGTTCCCATAACAAAAACTAGGAAGGAAATCAAATCATACTTTTCATTCTTTAAACTACTCATATTAGGTAAAAAAGAATAATAAACGAAATTTTAAATCTCAACCTGTAAGAGGAGTAATAGCTTCCCTACCATTCCACAAAGAAGAGACTAGACTCCGGGAAAAATATCACGATTTGTCTTCTCAAAAGGAGATCCTTCAATTCAAAGAAGATGTATATAGAGATATATCGAGAGATACATAGGTATATATCCCTGTAACTAAAGCTAACCCGCTTCCTTACATTTTTCAAATTTAGTTTAGCTGAATAAGTATTTGCCCACAGGCCTAGGGTTAAAAGAATTTAAATGAGCATTGAAGAAGAACAATGAGCTAAAACACAATTTACTTTTTTTCTCTGCACCTCTTATCTTCCTTTAGTTTGGCATTCTTAGTCATGTGAAAGAAAGATTATATTTTATACTTAGGCATTGTATAGTTATTTGTTTCCATATAACAAAACTTAGCTTTAAACACTAGCATCTCATGTAGTTTCTGATGGTCAGGAATCCATGAGCAGTTTAGCTGAATGGCCCTCATTCAGTCTCTCACGAGGTTACAGTCAGGCTGTAGGCTGGGTTGCAATCATCTGAGACTTGACCATAGCTAAAGGATTAGCTTTGAAGAAAATTCACCCACAGGACTGTTGACTGCAGTCCTCCATTCCTCTTTGGCTGTTGGCAAAAGACTCACTTCCTCACTACATAGACTTCTCCATAGGGCTGCTCAAATGTCCCTTTGACATGGCACCTAGCTTCCCCTGGAGCAAGTGATCCAAGAGATAGTCCAACCAAGACAAAAAGCTGCAGTGTCTTAATCTCAGAAGTGGCATCACTTTGCTGCTGCCATATTGTATTGGTCCCACAAACCAAGCCTGGTATGTAGAGGGAAGGGACTGTACAAGGCTGGAGCTTGAAGTTCACAAGGCAGGGAGTCAGGAAGGGAAGATAGAGGAGATTCATGACAAGATGGAATGCAGAAGCACAAGCCATGTTCATGAGGACCATCTGAAACCACAGCTAGCTTTTGCTGCCTCTGATCCTGGTGATACGGATGCCCTGCAGAAGTCCGGGTCCTTCCTTACAGAATTAACACACACTTGCCCCAGCAGTCAGAACTGAAAGGAGGATCCAGAAGAAGACAGAGCAGTTTGCCCTACCTGGCTTTTGGGCCTGGTAGTTGCTGCAGGCCAATGAGGTGAACCAGCAGACAAGTGACAACATACGGGAGCCACAAAGTGACTACTGTGTCACGTGTGTAAATCTCACACAAGAATCTCTTTTGTGACTAATGATGTTCTATATGCTGGTTAACTGACAATATAATAAAAAAATAAACAAAAAATTAAAACAAACTAATTAATTAATAAGAATCTCTTTTGTGGCCCACGCCAGCCAGAAACAGACATAAAAGGGAATTCCAGAAGTAGGTTGACAGATTGCAAAGCCACCAACCACACACTTGTACTATTATATGTAAAGAGTGGGTTAGACAAAAGAAGCAGTTGAAATCTTGCATTTATTTTGCAGCCTAATACATTTTTAAAACTTTTGTTTTAAAGATTTTATTTATTTATTTGACAGAGAGGGAGCACAAGTAGAGGGAGTGGAATAGGGAGAAGCAGGCTGAACAGGGAGCACTGAGCAGGGAGCCCGATCTGGGACTCGATCCCAGAACCCCGGGATCATGACCTGAGCCTAAGGCAGTCGCCTAACCAACTGAGCCACCCAGGTGCCTCTACCTTTTTTAAAACTTAAGCTATTGTGTCTTTCAAGTCATCTAGTAAGAGCTCTTTTAAGAATTTTCAGAAATGAAAGTTTGCTTTTATTTTCTAAATTCTTATTCCTCTCTTCATTTGAATCATCTAGGGCTGGTAGGTATGAGTTTATCATTGTGTGGTGCCAGCAAGAAAAAATTATATTCTCAGTGGAATTAGCCTTAAAAGATACGACACAGAAGCCCACCAAAACCAACAGGTTCTAATAGATGCAGCTCACTAACTTGTCTTTTCAGTTTTTAGGTCGTAATTATTATTAATCCTGTTAGTAACATTTATTAACAAGATAAGGAAACACATTCATTCTCCTTTGCTCTCCATCTCATTTGCATATACACAAACATGTGCTCAGGCACTTTGCTGCCCTGGCCAATCATTTTAATATGAGAATAATAAGCAACTTAATATAGACCAGATTTGAGTTCTTAACAAGATGTTGTATGTCTTTAGGATTCCACAAATTAGGAATAAGGTAAGAGAATGTCCATTCCATTCCAGACTTGTCAAGGGCTGCCTGGTTCTCTCCCCAGGTAACAGCCCTCTTCTCCCTTTAAGTGAAGTTAATTTCCCCTATCTAGAATCTCAGTGCCAGAGATCTCACCATTGTAATGTCAGCTCTGATGGTAATCTGGCTCTGGCCTTATATCCTAGTTCTAGTAACTAAGTTTCTCCTGCCTGGGTTCTGAAACCAAATCTTTTACTTTGCCTACTTTCAGTAAAGTGACATTTTTTTTTTTTTTTTTTTTTTTTTTACTTCTAGCCCTCTTGGACTATGGCTCTGTCTTACTCTCACAATCTTAATTTATAGTCTGGTGTTATATTCTAGATGGATCTCCAGAGAAGGGATGCACCCATATCCCTGGGTTGCCTTCTACTAATCAGGCTTGGTCCCCAGAGTATGTACCCTAAGAACATGCCAAGAAAATGCTCATTCTTTATACTATATAAAATTGAATGCAGACCCCCTTCTCTCCATGTAAACTGTTTTACTCCTCTGTGGTTTGGTGAGGTTACCTTGAGCTGTGAACAGGTGCATAAAAAGATAAGAACTTTTGATTTTCCCCCTTAATTCTTTCCTCAAAATCTTTACTTTCTACCTCAGAGTCCCAATTGAGTGACCTTGAAGATTCCATTTTATTTTTGGCTCAGAAGAGACTTAACAGAGAATTATCCTTGAGCTTAACCTAAGAGATAATTTGCAAGGCCACTGGTATAATTTAAGCGTTTCCAGGGTTGTCTGGCTGGCTCAGTGGGTTGAGCATGCAATGCTTGATCTTGGGGTCATGAGTTTGAGCCCCATGTCAGGTGTTTAGATTACTTTAAAAAAACATTCAGTATAGGGGCGCCTGGGTGGCTCAGTCATTAAGCGTCTGCCTTTGGCTCAGGTCATGTCCCAGGGTCCTGGGATCGAGCCCCGCATGGGGCTCCCTGCTCCATGGGAAGCCTGATTCTCCCTCTCCCACTCCCCCTGCTTGTGCTCTGTCTCTCACTGTGTCTCTCTCTGTCAAATAAATAAATAAAATCTTTTTAAAAAAATATTCAGTATAATTTAAGCCTTTCCAGTCCACCCCACTCTCAAGGATGACTCTGACCTGCACTCCCTGAAGTTCTATCAACCAGAGACTTAAGAGGGTGGCTGGGTAACTATCTCCCTGTGCACCTCAATCTAGACTGATTTGAGCAATCAGGTCTTCTAATACCTGGATTAAGCACCCTGTGGCTCTGGATGAAAGATAACTAAAACAGTGGTTTGGAATTTAAAACATCCTGAGAGAAGGCAGGTTATATAGACCTTCCAAGGAATGGTTTCAGGACTAGCTGTGTAAAGCAAGCAAAGTCTTTATGGGTATATTTTATGCTGTGTGCCCCACTCTTTCTTTAGGATAGCCCTGGTCCCCACAACATCCTTACCAACATTTAATGAGAAGATAGTCTTCTAGAAGAATGAAACTGAAGAACATAACTGCCTTACTAGTTAAACTTTGGAAGACTCACATTTGGGCTCTGAGTCTTAATTGGCTCAATATGAACTATTTATTCAATTATTTTTGTTACAGTTTTATTTTGTTTTTGTTTTGTTATTGTAGCTATTTTCAAAAACCACAAATTTAGAGGAAAGATAATTTTCAGATACACTTCTAGAATCATTTTATAGCTAAGTTGGCAGAGGTTTTAGAACATTAAATAATTAGAAACAGGCCAAAGTTTCTTTCTATATACAAAGACAAAACAGTAAATTGTGATCAGAGTCCTTCTTCTTACTATAGTACATCTATTCTCACTAGGCAATTTGAAAATACCAAGCTGTCTTCAGCAACAATAATTCAGTGGGTTTGTGCCTAATATATTCATGAAGGACTTTGATGGATTTGATAACCATAAGCAGCTGTTAACATTAAATTGCCATTTAATTTTTTTCAGTGACTTTCAAAGTTGTCAATATTAAACAGTAGTGTTTTACAAATGACTACTCTAAGACCAATAAGAGTAAAATTAAATAAAATTTAAAAGTCTCAACCAAATTCCCCCTTTTTTCCATAGTGTCCCACTACTAAGCAAACAGAAAGGGAAAAAGAATTTTACAGGGCTTGAAGCACTGCTTTGTTATATTTGCCTATAATTTCCATTGTATATTAGTATACTCAGTAATTCTCCCATCCCTTCCCCACCCCACCCCAATTCATTTTTGTCCTTTTTTCTTATCTCTCATCTTTGGTTGGAAAAAAAAATGAACTGAGAAGACTACTGGGCAGGTCCATTTAAGTATAAACAACCATAACTGCAGTGACAAAAAAATTAAGCACGTTTGTCCTCATCCTCCCACAAGTAGGTGAGGTATGTGCTTTCTTATTGTTATTATCATTACTTTTTATTTTTCCAGGTTTTTTGAGATACAGTTGACATATAACGTGGTGTAGGTTTAAAGTGTACAATGTTATGATTTGGTATATGCATATAATACACAATGTTTACTACAATAAGGTTATTAACACATTGAGGCGTGTGCTTCTTAATGATCTAGGTGCACCAAAAAAAACAATGGACCACAAGAATATCTTATATTTTATGCTGATGCCTTACTCTTCAAGAATTAAATAAGAACTCTAGCTCTCATATTAAAAGTATTTACTTTTATTTCCTTACCTGAAATAAACTTAATCTATTATGTATTATGTTTTAGAAAGCATAAATACAACACTGACGCTATGGCATTTGCTTTGAGAAGATGGAAGTAAGCAGTTTCAAAAACTACATTAACAATAAGATTCTTTACAGTACTGTAAACATGGTCTGTTAATAATTGCTTATAGAGGGGCACCTGGGTGGCTCAGACAGTTAAGCATCTGCCTTCGACTTGGATCATGATCCCAGGGTCCTGGGATCGAATCCCTCATCATTCTCCCTGCTCCGCGGGGAACCTGCTTCTCCCACTTCCTCTGCTTCTCTCCCTCTGTCATGAATAAGTAAATAGAATCTTTAAAAAAAATAAAATAAAATAAAAAAATAATAATTGCTTGTAGACTAGATACAATTCAGCCAGGACCAAAGCAGGAGCCGAACAGGCAATAATTCAATGCATGATTAAGAAGAGGCAAATATTAACTCAAAAGATTAAATGGGTGAAGGGGGTCAAAAAGTAAAAAACAAAAAAACTCCTACTAACCAATAATAAAAACACAAACAACTCAATAAAACATGGAGAAAAAAAGATTAAATAGGAAAGAGATGGAGAATATATGAGTATAATATAGAAAAAAGAAACATATTTACATATGTAAAAATGCAGGGTATTATATATATGTATAAATATATACATCCATCAAATCTACATTCAATCCCATTTCATAATATAAAATTTTGAGAGTAAGTTTTTACCCTCATCCCCAAAAGCATAATTTTATGAAATTTTACTTAATAATCTGGATCTCGATTCTTGCCCTTTTATTTTTTCCTGTTTAGATGACTACTTTAATGTGATTTTATGGACTAAATTTTGGTAAGCAAAGAAAGTCAGTACTGTTGACATCTATCCAGCCTTCACAGTTTGTGTCCTGCCACAGATATGTCAATGACACAATGAAGGACAGCAAGAATTATGCAGTTTAGGGGCGCCTGGGTGGCTCAGTCGTTGGGCGTCTGCCTTCGGCTCAGGTCATGATCCCAGGGTCCTGGGATCGAGTCCCGCAATGGGCTCCCTGCTCGGCGGGAAGCCTGCTTCTCCCTCTCCCACTCCCCCTGCTTGTGTTCCTTCTCTCGCTGTGTCTCTCTCTGTCAAATAAATAAATAAAAATCTTTAAGAAGAAGAAGAAAAAAAGAATTATGCAGTTTACCATATTGCTGGACTTTGCTGTCCCTCAGTCCCTTCGTTCAGCATTCTGAAGATACATTGCTGTCTGTTGGCAACTTGCCTCTTCCTTGTCCTCATTCTTTCGTTTGACCCTGAGACCATAGTATTACTTTAAACATTGTGTCTCCCCTAAGAACCATCTATAAGAGGAAAAAGGACTGCCAGAATGGATTCCTCTCCAGCCAGTTCGCTTTATATTGCCATGAGCATTTGATTTTTGTAATAGCCATTTTAATTTTTCTCAGAGAGGTAAAAAAATATTCTTATATTAAATAAAGTGCTATTAAAATGTATACTTTTTAAAGTCTAGAAAAATTAACTTGCCAGAGCACAGAAAAGGACTTCCTAAAGCATCCCCAAATTACATGCTTTCTTTTATTATGTTTCCTCATTTTTATATTTTCAAATAAAATGTAGCCATGTACTTGCTGGGGAACAATGTTCATATGGAACATTTTCAGGGAAATACTTGTTTTTTCTGTATGGAAAAATAAATTCTACATCTGTGATAACTGTACTGTCATGCCATTAAGAACTATTTAGACCACACATCAACATGGCAAGGTTAAACATTTTCAAAGTCATGCAAATAACAAGAAAATGTTACTTGTCTAAAACAAAATATTATACTTTTAAAGGTAAAACTATATCTTAGTTTATTTAATATATTTGTAAAAAAAATTGTATAGCACACTGATCGCAAAAGAATACACACTTACATAAAATCACTGTTAATTAGGCAAACTTGACAAAATAGATTCAGCATATAATCTGCAAATAGGCCAATTTTGGATAATATCTGAAATGATTTTCTCTGGCAGATAACAAAACAAAGGTCTTTGGCTCCTCTAGATATTTTTGTGGTTCACTTTTTTTTTTTTTTTAAGATTTATTTACTTATTTGAGAGAGTGTGAGTGCAAGTGGGAGAGGGACAGAGGGCTTGAGAGAAACTTAAGCAGACTGCCCGCTGAGCGCAGAGCTGCAGCGCTGGATCCCACAGCCCTGAGATCGTGACCTGAGCAGAAACCAAGAGTTGGACCTAACCGACTGAGCCACCCAGGCGCCGCTTGTGGTTCACTTAATTGTTGTGGTTGTGTTTTTATTTTGTTTGGGTTTTTTTTTTTTCTCAATTGAAAATATTTGAAAACCATTTTTCATAACTTAAAGTTTCAGTTACTTAGAAATTTTTGGTCATTTCAGTCATTTTAGCCTCAGTCAAAAGACATGACATGTAAATACAAGAAGCTTCTGAATGAATTAATAGAAAGCATATTTTCCTTTTCATATATCATCTCTTAATTTTAAAAAAGCTAATATAGAAAAACAAATTTGACACATGAATTATTAGTAAAAATTCTTAAATTTGTACATTCAAATATATTTGTGTTCTTGATCTGTCATAATGAAAGACAGTATCAGTGTTACTCAAAGTATAGTCTACTGACAGGTGCCAGTCCACAAACTGTTACCAGTGCATGGAAAGATAAACATAAGATGTGAGAGTATTTAGAAATTTTCTAGCAATTTGATACTGCCTTAATACCTCTTATTGTATCTTATTAAAGTATCAGTCAACGTGGATTAGAAATTTAATAACAAAAAAAATGTTCTGAATGTGTGATGAGTTAGGAAGGGTCACTATGATTAAACTGGATGGTTTTCATTTAACCCACACATGGTAAGTCTTTTTTTTTTTAAGATTTTATTTATTTATTTGAGAGAGAGAGAATGAGAGACAGAGAGCATGAGAGGGAGGAGGGTCAGAGGGAGAAGCAGACTCCCCGCCGAGCAGGGAGCCCAATGCGGGACTCGATCCAGGGACTCCAGGATCATGACCTGAGCCGAAGGCAGTCGCTTAACCAACTGAGCCACCCAGGCGCCCCCACACATGGTAAGTCTTAAGTGGCATTTTTTCAGAGAATCAGCACCACATAGGTACTGCATTCAAAGGCCCACATCATCAAAAATAAATAATTGAAAATAATCTTCAATGATAATTCACTCTAAAAAAAGCTAAGCCTTTCCAAAGACTGAAACTTGGGGTGCTTTTATGCATTTTATAGAACCACAACATAATTTTATTTATTTATTTTTTAAAGATTTTATTTATTCATTTGAGACACAGAGATATAGAGAGAGAGCATGAGCAGTGGGAGAAGGAGAAGCCGACTCCCCGCTGAGCCAGGAGCCCAATGTGGGGCTCGATCCCAGGACCCTGGGATCATGGCCTGAGCTGAAGGCAGACACTTAACCATCTGAGCCACCCAGGCGCCCCTAACCACAACATAATTTTAAAAGTCCCAAACAAGGGCGCCTGGGTGGCTCAGTCGTTAAGCGTCTGTAGGACTGCTACATTTTGGATGTCTTTGGATGAAGACCAATCAGTTACAGAGTTCATCTCCTCCAAGGAATAAAGACAAACATTAATGATTCATTTCCATTTACAGCATTCCTACATTTTAAAAAGGCACAGTAGTCTTTATTTAATTAAAAGTGATAATGTAACACATTCCCATGCAAAAAAAAAATCAAACTGGTATAAAGTGGAAAAAAAAAGTAAAAGTACCTTTCCCCTTCCCCAATATTATGACTATGAATTTTAATAGGTATTTCCAAAATGCCTTCTAAAAACTTTGTACTTATTTATATCCCACTATTCTTGAAACCTGTTTATAAATAAATGTACTTAATAACTTCTTATTCATTTGCTCAGAGCTTTTCCGTATTTATTGGTTATTAATTTAATTTAGTCTCACAGCTTTCCTATGAGATGAAGATATTAATCTCCCAGTTTTATAAATCAAAAAACAAAAATAAGGAGACTTTATGTTGCTCAACAGTAACTCCATGTTGTGCTAGGAATTGAACTTTAACTTCTTACTTTGTGGTAACATTATCTAGCCACTGACCTATACTCTCAGGCTAATTAGGAAAGACAAACGGGGAAAGCCTACAGAAAATTCTTAAAAAGATGTAAATATTGAGAACCTGGTAAGCATCAAATATCAGCCTATTATTCTGGCCATCTAATTTTTTCTCCGACTTAGAGTAAAAGTCACATTTATGACCAATTTGATATTGTTTCTATATATATGTCAATTGGGACTCATTAGCCAACAGTTACGGAGACTAATACAGGTGTCCACTAATAAAAGGCCCAGCACACTGCAACCAGTGCAGTTCCTGTATTTTAGAGATTCTTGGAAATGCTTTATCTTTAGTTTCACATCTCATCACAAAATCTCTGTGGTACCTGGGTAGCCACTGTGTCTAGTTGTGTATTATTACTTGAGAGACAAAAAAGCATCTCTGATAGAGAGTGGTTCTAACTCTGCAAGGCTTAGTCTTGACCTCAGCTGTGACAGTCACTCTATAGAGCATCCAGAAAGTAGATGAAGCTTATGTGAGGATTAAAGTTACAGCTCTCCTCTACAAAAAATCTGTTGGCAAAAACTGTCTCTCTCAATCTCCCATAGGCTGTCAAATCAGATCGGTGCCCACAGTTCTTGCTCAGATGTTTAAAAAAGAGGCTCTTTCCCTGCTGCTCTTACCTCTTGGGTTCACACTTGGCCTTCACATGAGTGACTCAGGATAGGAATTTGTAGTTGCAGGACACTTTTGAGTAAGAAAAATGATGTCCTCCTCTCTGTTGAACTAAATAATAACCCTATTCTAGTAACAGCTTTAGAACTAGGTTGTCAAATTCCTATTAAATTTCATTCTCTAGGCCTTACTCTATAGGACTAGAATTGTGTTTATTCAACTGATGTTCATAGTTTCCTGGAAGGTTGTCTCTGGATGAGAAGTGAAAATATTAAGTAAACATCTTGAAGACTAAAAACAAATCTGATTATTTTTGGAATAGTCAGGTAACAAATTCAAATTCAAATTCACTTTGAAACTGAAAGTTTGAGGTCATGTGGGAACAACCTTTATGTCCTATGAATATGTAAGAAGTGAGAGAGAGGCTGAATACATAGGCTGAGCTCTCATACCAATTTTGTTTACCCCCATGAAATTCCATCTCTCATCAACAGCTCTGTATTCGCTCATTTCGATGTCTCTCAGTCCCTATTATTAAATCCTAATGGTTTCTGCAGGATTGGATTGGGCTAGATTCAAGGTATCTAATGCAGATTTGGCTTTTCTTTGCTTAATTGTGCATTTGGATGAGAAGTAGCTTTCCTAGTAGACCTGGGAATAGAGTCAGAATAGACTTGATGTGTGAATGAGCAGATGGGAACCTGACCTTGTCTGGATGTATTGGGGGTGGGGGGGAATCAGTAGCCTGATAACCTAGCTACCATCTCTGTTTTCAGCTTTAACCCTGAACTGTATAGTTTTGGAGAGAAACAGAGCAAGTCCGGAATTTCAGCTCTGTCAATTTATGCCAGAACTTGGGCAAGTTACTTACTCTGAGTACCAGTGTACTCCTTTGAAAGATGAGAATCAGATCATTGTCATGGGAATTATAGATTACATCTGTCTGCCTGGCACACACACAACAGGCATTCAATAGTCACTATAGAGGGGCGACTGGCTGGCTCGGTCGGAAGGGCATGCGGCTCTTGATGTCGAGGTTGTGAGCTCAAGGCCCACACTGGGTATAGCGATTACTTAAATAAATAAATAAACAAAAACTTAAAAAAAAAAAACTATCTATAGAACTAGTCAGAAAATAGTAAACATTACCAAGCTGCCAGCCAAGACATGAGACATTGTTATCACCAGTCTCTCCTATTAAACTCATTCAAATGGTCTGGAACAATAGAAACATGCAGAACTAGTCTAAAGTTCATAAGGAGAAGAAACTGGAAAGCTCGCTCATCCATTCAACAAATATAAGCAAAGAAGACACAAAGATGTCAGTCTGTAAGGTAAGTCATGTACACACATCACTATATTGCACAGTAGAACAAGATACATGCCACAAGATAAAGTGAGTTAAACTGCTATGGGCCTTTGAGAAAGAAAATATTTCTTTCAATTGAATTACCAGACAATATTATATGGAAAAGGTAAGTTTAAACAGGGTGCTATAGGCAGAGTGGGTAAATAGGATGTGTTTATGATACAGTGTCTAATTCAGTTTGACTAAAGCATGGAGTAAATGAAAGGGGAAAGTGTGAGATAAGACAAAAAAGGCAGGTTTGGATCACACCATAGAGGCCAGGATAAAGAATTGGAGATTTTTTTCAGCAGAGGGGTAATATGATTGATAATGATAATAGCTTTATTAATCATTGATCTAGAAGCTTTGTGAAAGAAAGAGTGGAAGGAAGAAATACCAAATCCAATGAGGAGATTGCACAGTGAGACAGGGGAAAGACTGTGATGGGCTGATTTCAGGTAAGAGCAATGGGATTAGAGGGCAAGGAGTGGACTCAAGAGTTGGGGGAACTTGCAAATATGCTGTTAATTAGTAAAGAAAGGAGGATAATGTATTTCTAACTTATTTTTGTTATCAAAATAAAAACATATATTGTTTGATTCTGTCTTTATTTTCATTAGAATACTGGACTGTTTTTAGCTTTATTGCTAATTAAGTACCTAATAAATGTGGGGTGTTTGACAACCAGTTTTATCATCTGCCAATATTTTTGCATTAAGAATTAAAACATAACACCTATGAAAAATAAATATATAAAAATAAAATAAAACTTAACACTATGTTTGACTTCTCTGTTTTATTCTTCCTAAGAATACTAGTCTCTCAATTCTTAGAAGATGGTTCTCAATCCTGGCTGCTCAGTAGAATCCCCTGGAGAACATTTAAAAAATTCTAATATCTGGGCTCCAGCCCTGGACAAATGAATCAGAATCTCTGGGAAGTAGACTTGGGCATCACTGTTTTCAATTTTAGTCTCCCCAGTGATTCCAGTGTACAGCCTCAGTTGAGAACTGCTGACCTTGAACAAGATATACACTGTAGTCTCTATATAAGCACACTTGCTCACATGCTCTTTATCCATTCATTGCAAAACTCACTGAGCACATTCATGGTGGTTCATTCTTGAGTCTCAACTGAGGGATGGTTCCCCCGAATTTCTGGATGTTCAGCATCCTGGTGGTCTCTCCCCACTCTACACCACTCCATTTTGGGAGAATAAATAATCCCAATTCCTACTTGTAAGTAGAGATATGAGAAAAATTAGCCTGAAAATAAAGTAGACACTATTGATAGCAGAGAGCAAAGACAGAAAGAACAC
This sequence comes from Mirounga leonina, assembly GCF_011800145.1. NCBI lineage: Eukaryota > Metazoa > Chordata > Mammalia > Carnivora > Phocidae > Mirounga > Mirounga leonina. The sequence continues at coordinate 42,370,693 of NW_023270451.1, forward strand.
AGGTCCTTGGTGAATTGAACTACTATATCAATCAGTCCAGAAGCCCAATCTTCCACTGGACTTCAGGTTTATAAGAAGCAAGAAATTTATTTATCATTCAAGCCACTTTGATTTGGAGTTTCTGTTACCTCCAAAAGAATATCATATTTTCAGCCCTCTATGCTCTTAAACTAAATGGTTTTAGATCTTGTTGATCCCAAATCAAAAATGGCAAGGTATAAACATGAAATGTGACATCTTTTATAGGATACCCAGCAATGATATTGTTTTAGTGACATAAACACTTGGGCTATAAGTGCTGCACAGCTGTGAAAACCTGGACTTTGAAATCTGATGCGTTTTCCAGCTGTATTCTGACCATTTAACTGTGTTCTTTTATTTTTAGCAGCATAAATTACATGAAATTTACTTATAGGGTTATTTCAGTGAATTCTCTTTTTTTCTTTTTTAAAGATTTTATTTAATTATTAGAGAGACAGCATGAGCAGGGGAAGGACAGAGGGAGTGGGAGAAGCAGACTCCCTGCTGAATGCCGGGCTCAACCAGGATCGTGGGATCATGACCTGATCTGAAGGCAGACACTTAACTGACTGAGCCACCCAGGTGCCCCTCAGTGAATTTTCAAAAAAGAAAATAAGTCTAAGTTCTAGGCTCTGAATATGCCCTTGAAATTTAATCACACCTATAATATTACCAGGAACTACTATCAAATTTTATGTGTTGAAAATATACTGAAAATCCATTTCTTCAAAACATACTTCTTAAGATATAGAAGAATGTGAAAAAAGAGGGAAAATAGAACCTATATTTATATTTGCTTATATGTACATCAGGAAACTCTGAAAGGAAGAAGTTATGAATAAGTGGTTAATTTCGAGGGGAGTGGGGGACTGGGCAGATGAGGATGTTGGGGGAGACATATCGCTGTATACTTTTTATACTTTATGGTCTTTGAAGTAATATGATTATATTACCTATATGCAATTTTAATTAAAACGCAACTTTAATAAAAACGAATTTTAAAATTCTAAAATATACTTTTTAGTAGAAGTTCACTCAAATGAGAACCCTACCATCTCCACTCAATGCCATATTAGACCTTTAGCTATAACAATACTAAATTAGAGATTTCAAAGTCAATTTGTGGAATGCTCTTCTTTATGATTCACTTCTATTAGGACATCCAAAACATTAAAGTCACAAGTGACCCTGAAACCATACAAAATGGGGTAAAGCAGTCAGAGTAAAGGGAAAGAAGACATGGTTAAAGATGAAGAAGAGGCTGAGTCGGCATTCCAGCCCAGAATATCTGAAGAATAAGCACAACTCACAAATCTTGTATCTAACAACTAGATGTCTTACAAATGGTACATGAGGATTGATTTGTTACAGCTCATTTAAGGTTTTCTGCATCATTGTCCTCCAGCATGCCCCAGCTGCCATTTCAAACCAGGTCTTGTTCTCTACTTTCCCATCTCTAGGGATAGACAATGGAGTCCAATCCTAATAACAAAAATAATGATGCCAGCTAACATTAATCGATGACCTGTTATACTCAACTCCTACCAAGTATTTATTTCAGACTCATGCTGAGCATTTAGGAGACACTCATAGACCCAACCAGATTAGAAAATCAACAACAAAAAATCAACAACCAGATTACCAATAAACCTTTTTTTTTTTTAATTTTTAAGTAGGCTCCACACCCAACATGGGGCTTGAACTCACAACCCTGAGATCAAGAGTCCCATGCTCTGCCAACTGAACCAGCCAGGCACCCCAGTAAACCTAATTTTTAAAAATTTGCTCCTTGAATATATTCATAAGTTATAGTACAGCAACACTTTATAATGATATAAAGCTGCTAAAAATAACTGACAACTATATTAAAACATAGAATATGTAACAGGGGCTCCTGGGTGGCTCAGTAGGTTAAGCGTCCAACTCCTGGTTTTGGCTCAAGTCATGATCTGGTCATGAGATCGAGCCCTGTGTGGGGCTCTGCTTTTGGCACAGAGTCCACCTGAGATTCTTTCACCCTCTGCTCCTCACCAGCCCCCTCTAAAATAAATAAATAAAATCTTAAAAAGAAAAAAAGAATATGTAACATGATTAAAAATCTTTAAGAAGCACGATGCCAAATGGTATGTAAACACATTAACAATTACATAAAAAACATGCATGAGGATGAGGCACAGAAGATAACATAGAAATCTGAAGATAGGGACGCCTGGGTGGCTCCGTCGGTTAAGCGTCTGCCTTTGGCTCAGGTCATGATCCTGGGGTCCTGGGATCGAGCCCCGCGTCGGGCTCCCTGCTCCGTGGAGAGCCTGCTTCTCCCTCTGCCTGCCACTCCCCCTGCTTGTGCTCTCTCCCTCTCTGGCAAATAAATAAATAAAATCTTAAAAAAAAAAAAAAAAAGAAATTTGAAGATAGTTGTATTAGAAAAGTGGGATTACAGGTGGTCTTTCTTTCCTTTCAATCTTGTTGCTAGCCCATGTATTGTTTTAACCCATGCTATAGGCAGCATATAGAGTCAGCTGCATCACAAGATCCAACTTGGTGGCAAATTAAGTAAGATTGCAGTTTATTTTCCTCTCATATGACAGTCCAGGTATAAGCCATGCCGTGCTGATACGGTGCTTCTAAACGGTGCGTCTACTTAGAAATACTGTTACTAAGAGGGAGAGAAGGCATTTGGAAGTCAACTAGCAGTTTTTTGCCTCGCTACTCCCTTCTTGTCCTAAGGGTATGAAAACCAGTGTCCAGTTGTTTATGCTTTTAAAACCATATTAACTGCAAATTCTCCACTCACCCTTATCTAGTAACTAGTTCCTTAAATCAATGATGCTGTACCTCCTAACCGAGCACATACTACCGCTCTTGTCCCCACACTAAGTTTCATGTTTCCCTGGACCCTCATCTGGCCGGCTCCTACTTCTCATTCAGGTCTCTGCTCACATGGGGCTTCCTCAGAATTGCCATTCCTGAGCTCCCCTACTCAGAGCAGCCTCTCATGTAGCCATTAGGTCTTACTTTGGTTGTTTTCCAGTCTATCACTACTCAAAATTATCTGTCCTTGGGATTTGCCTTCCCGCAATATAATTGAAGTTCCATGAGAGCAGAGACCTTGTTTACTTCAGCATCCGGTATCCAGCACCAAGCACAGTGCCTGACACACAGGAAGAAGACCAAAAAAACGTTGAATGAATGAATGAATGAATGCCCAACCCTGCAGGAACTGTAGTACTGACAGCGCCCAGCAGGGAAATAATAAGAAACAAGTTGACAATGGGGCACCTGGCTGGCTCAGTCGGAAGAGCATGGGACTCTTGATCTCGGGGGTCATGAGTTTGAGCCCCATGTTGGGTGTAGAGATTGCTTAAATAAGTGAAAATTTTAAAAAAACACACAAAAAAAACCAAGATATTTGACAATGACTAGATAAAGTCCTCTGATGTGTTCTCATTGACCTGAAAAATATCGGGGAGAAAAAGATGTTCTGCAAGCTAGTGGGAAAATACCTGATTGTTATCTAAACCTATTTACTCTTGTAGGACTGATTCAAGGTGCAGGCACATGCTTCTCAATTAAGAATGGGGTACCACTCAGCTCCATTAAACCTGCTCATCCAAACTCCTGCCCAACTCATCTTCCTGTAACCTTCAGAGTTCAAGGCAACAGCTGATGGTGTTAACAGAAATCACCCTAACTGGGACTATAATAATGAATATCAAAAAGAATTCTAAGTGAAAACAAATAATCAAGTCAAAAAGTGGGCAGAAAAGAAGAACAGACACTTCTCTGAAGAAGACATACGAATGGCTAACAGACACATGAAAAAATGTTCATCATTAGCCATCAGGGAAATCCAAATCAAAACCACACTGAGATACCACCTTACACCAGTTAGAATGGCAAAAATGGACAGGGAAAGAAACAACAAATGTTGGAGAGGTTGTGGAGAAAGGGGAACCCTCTTACACTGTTGGTGGGAATGCAAGTTGGGTACAGCCACTTTGGAAAACAGTGTGGAGGTGCCTCAAAAATTTAAAAATAGAGCTACCCTATGACCCAGCAATTGCACCACTGGGTATTTACCCCAAAGACACAGATGTAGTGAAAAGAAGGGCCATATGCACCCCAACGTTCATAGCAGCAATGTCCACAGTAGCCAAACTGTGGAAAGAGCCGAGATGCCCTTCAACAGATGAATGGATAAAGAAGATGTGGTCCATATATACAATGGAATATTACTCAGCCATCAGAAAAGATGAATACCCAACTTTTACATCAACATGGATGGGACTGGAGGAGATTATGCTAAGTGAAATAAGTCAGGCAGAGAAAGTCAATTATCATATGGTTTCACTTATCTGTGGAACATAAGGAATAACATGGAGGACATTAGGAGAAGGAATTTAAAAATGGGCAGGGGGAATTGGAGGGAGAGATGAACCATGAGAGACTATGGACCTGAGAAACAAACAGGGTTTTAGAGGGGAGGGGGGAGGGGAATTGCTTAGCCCGGTGATGGGTATTAAGGAGGGCACGTACTGCATGGAGCACTGGGTGTTATACGAAAACAATGGATCATGGATCACTACATCAAAAACTAACAATGTATTGTATGGTGACTAACATAACATAATAAAATTAAAAACTACAAAAAAAAATTAAAAAAAAAAAATTCTAAGTGAATTGTTACTTCCCTTCCTTCCAGTCTGAGGCAAGTACAATACCCACTGAATTCAACGGTACATCTCAGTGAGAATCTGTGGGTGAGAAGAATAAAAGCACTGCCATCCATCTTTTTTTTTTTTAAGATTCTATTTATTTATTTGATACAGAGAGAGCACAATCAGGGGGAGCAGGAGAGGGAGAAGCAGGCTCCCCACTGAGCAAGGAGCCCAATGCAGGCCCCAATCCCAGAACCCTGGGATCATGACCTGAGCCGAAGGCAGACTCTTAACAGACTGAGCCACCCAGGCGCCCAAAAGCACTGCCATCCAAAAGGGTGATCTTGTTCTAAATTCATTTCAATGAATTTAGCATTCAACTAAATTTAGCATTATATGAATTTCAATAACAGCTCTTGAAGCATGCCTTATAGATAAGCCAGTAACAAATCCTTTAAATATGCATAGGACGTAATTCTAGCAAATGCAAAGTTAAATAAACACAAATGTGAAGAGATATTCCTTCTCCTAAATTATCAGTAATCATTCCTTAGATACTACGATCCTAAGATCTTACCTTAATTACGAAGATCCCACCAAGGTGTGAGGAGACAGAGATTATAGAAAATATCCGACATCATGTTGCTAATGGATTCTTGTGCTGAAAGTATAAAATATAATTCATTACATATTTATGACTTCCAAACATGGCACATAGGAAGCCACTTAAAAATCAAATTATTCATATGTTATTGCCTCTGAAGCTACACAAAGCTTTGGCTTTCGTAGAATCATTGATTTAAGAAATCTTTTCTTGAGAAAATAATTTTTTTTTAAAGATTTTATTTATTTGACAGAGAGAGAGAGCACAAGTAGGCAGAGTGGCAGGCAGAGGGAGAGGGAGAAGGAGGCTCTCCACGGAGCAGGGAGCCCGACGTGGGGCTCGATCCCAGGACCCCGGGATCATGAGCTGAGCTGAAGGCAGACGCTTAACCGACTGAGCCACCCAGGCGCACCATTGACAACTCTACTGTAGTTTTCTTATACCACTCCTTTCCTACCATCCACCTCTCCACCTTATTAGACAGTTTTCACCCAAAACCGCACATAATCCATAAAGCAGAAGCTGTGGCTCTCACAGAGTTCCGAAACCCATATTAGCTGAACTGTCCTGAGAAGTGAAGCCATGCAGGTAGCACATGATAAGCAGCCCAGGAGAGGTTCAACATTTGAGAGGCAGCTAGAAATATGAGAGCAGTTCGAGTTAATTTCCACACAGTTGGCAACAGTTTTGTCTAAACTGCAAGCGTCCCAGCCCTCCAAGCATTACTAGCATAATGTTTATTGAGCAATAACAATTGCCAGATGCAGCTCAGAAAGTTGAATCAGAAGTCATCTTTACCTAGGAGACTGCTAGTTTAGATTCTAGACCTACAGAAACCTAAGAATGGGTTCATCACCTGCTCTCCCCCGTACATGTATGCAATAAGCAATGCAGCAATATTCCTCCAGGGAGTCAGAGGACCCATGGATACTGCATGAGGCATTCAGCAAAGATGCATTAACTTAATCAAGCTGAGATGATAGCATTTACTGAGCTGCAATACTGACTTGCCATATAGACTTTGGTGTCCTGCACAAGTTAGTAGAGTTTTCAAATGTGATTAATGTCCTAACATAGTTTATGATGTAAGATCAAAGATGTTGCCCAGGTTGGCCCTAGAAAAAAAATGTAAAAGAGGCAGAAATATAATTCTCAGCTCTCCTAATAGCATCACCTTCTGCTTGTGGTATGTGCCCCCTTTATTCCACGAGGCTCCATCCCATTTCTAATTGCAACTAATCTCTGCTAAACATTTCACTGGCAATGGGCCAGTGAATACATTACATTGTTAATTTTAATTTTGATCAAAGCAATACATGCACTTCATTTAAGAACTAAAACTTGACAAAAAGCAGTCCTCTTGCGCACGCTTTCCCAGCCCCTATTCCTGTTTCCCTGTGGTAACCGCTTTCAGTTCTTTTAGCTGTGTCTTTCAGTGTTTACACCCATTTGACAAATAATGTGCTTATACTGTTATTTCTTAATTTTTGTATTTTAAACATTATTTGCTTCCTTCTATGGGAGATGAGGAATTACCTCTTTTAACACATCCCCACACACACCCAAAAACATACACATATTTCCCATTCTCCATCTTCCCAGTGTTAATTACAGCATACTTTTAAGCTAAACCCATAATTGAAGATTACATTATTATTAATCTATTAATATTGTTTACAGCTCAGTCATGCAATATATTATATTTTTTGTACAACTTTTCATTTCCTAAAAGTTTATATTTTCCTCTATTTTTTTTGTTGTTGTTGTTGCCTGATTTTCTATATACCTATCATCAACTCATTCTCAAACTCTCCATTAGAACTGAAAACTCCTCGGGGCGCCTGTGTGGCTCAGTCGTTCGTTAAGCATCTGCCTTCGGCTCGGGTCATGATCCCAGGGTCCTGGGATTGAGCCCTACATCGGGCTCCCTGCTCCGTGGGAAGCCTGCTTCTCCCTCTCCCACTCCTCCTTGTGTTCCCTCTCTCACTGTGTCTCTCTCTGTCAAATAAATAAAAAAATCTTAAAAAAAAAAAAAAAAAGAACTGAAAACTCCTCTCAATGTGGTTCAACACCTCATATAATCCTTCAGTTTAATTTGTTTCCTGGAGACTTCTCTAACAACTCCTCTGTTCTTCCATTACAATCTGGATGAATTGTTTTCTAGGTTTCTTGATACCTACCACTGTGGGGCTTCCTTCTGCATTATTTTGGAAATTCCCTTTGCCTCCATCCTGTGTTAGATCCCTTATCTTTTTTTATTTCATGCCTTCTTCTTCCTTATTTTACTTGTTCAGTTTCATGGAGCATATCCTTCCATATTTTTCTGAAAAAGGAGGCAGGGGCAGTAACTCTGTTGAGACCTCACATATCTGAAAACACATTTACCCTCATGTTTAGATAGGTATAGAATTTTTGTTTGTTAAGCATTTTCTCTCAGAATTTTTAAAGCATTTCTCCATGGTTTTCTAGTTTTTAATATTTAACAGAGAAACTGAGGGCCAATGCACTCAGTGCCAAACCAAGCCTCAAGATCACATCTCTCTCTTTTTTTAAGATTTTATTTTTAGTTAATCTCTACACTCACTGTGGGGCTTGAACTCACAAATCTGAGACCAAGAGGTGCATGCTCCACTGACTGAGCCAGCCAAGTGCCCCAAGATCACATTTCTTTAATTCAAGTGTCAGGAATATTCTTCCCTTATAAAACCCAGCCTCTATTTACTAAAGTGTGGAGGGAACTACTTACAGCAGTATTTGTAATTAGATAAAGGGCTCATTTGTAGACCTAAAGCTTGAGTCAAAGGATTGAAATTATAATGGTAAAATTACCAATGATATATAGTTGATTTGAGGGACAGGACTACTCAAGTTATAGGGCACAACTTTTATTACTACCCAATGTATCAAGCTGGTAGCATGTCCTAAAGTTTCTTCGGACTCCAGAAATTGAGTGTTTTGTTTTGTTTTTAAAGATTTTTTTTTAAGATTTTATTTATTTGTCAGAGAGAGAGAGAGCACAAGCAGGGGGAGCGGCAGGCAGAGGGAGACTTGATGTGGGACTCGACCCCAGGAGCCTGGGATCATGACCTGAGCCAAAGGTAGATGCTTAATGACTGAGCCACACAGGTGTCCCTTTAAAGATTTTTTTAAAGTAATCTCTACTCCCAACATGGGGCTCGAACTTACAACCAAGACCAAGAGTCGCAAGCTCCACCAACTGAGCCAGCCAGGAGCCCCCAGAAATTGAGTGTTGAGAGAAAATTCTCCATGAGTTTCTCACATTTGTGCACATCTTATAAGCAGAAGCACTGACTTGCCTTTGTTCCGAACTATCCTTTCTAGGATGTATGTGTAGCAAACAGCCATGGGAGAATCTGATAATGTCTTGCATTGAAGCAAAGGGCAGGCTTGCTTTCAGCCCTGGAAGATAGAGATAGTGTTTCCCTCTGGAGGAAAAGGCGGACATGCTTACTGCCCATTATGAACAACTTGGGTTCGCTCTCTCAAGGTTCCTCACCGGTAATAATCCTCACTGCATGTGTAGATGTCACCTGATCCTCTTCACACTGCCCAGCAGGAGTTGAGGCTCAGGGTCCTGGCACAAATGCTGATACTCTGGCTACTGCTAGTGTTGTGAGTAATAAACTGTCCTTGGTTTCTAACCTAGGAGTATCATGTCTTCTGCCCGCACCCATGAAACTGTGGCAGGCTAACTTGTTGGCTTGCAAGTAGAATAAAATGTCAGACCCTTTGCAGTTCTTGAAAGAGGTATATACAAAAATATATAGGAGAAACATTTGGGGGGATATATGGATTAAAAAAGAGTTTCCTATCAAAATAATTTTTTTGGCTTGGAAATACAGATTTCAAATCCAACCATAGTCTAGAATTCTAAAAATAAATATATGTGAAATTTGGCTTCAACAAGTTAAATATTTTTGCAATGAATCTAAGGTGCCTATGTTTCTTGTAAGCAATATTTCTATGATTAGCATTCTCTATTTTTGCAGAGCTCTTCACAAAACATTTATCCTCTAAGATGCGACAAAGAGATAGCAAGAAGAAGGATCTCTTCCAATTAACTCAAGCCTTCAAGGACTATTTCAACTATTCCTGTGGAGCCAAAACATGATAAAATCTTTCAAATGTGTTAGAAACCCTTAACTTAAACTAAGCCAAAACACCAGGAAATATCTTTGAATACATGGCCTGTGATTCGTTCCTGCTTTTGGCATCTTTGGCAACACCATTGAATGCACTAAAGGCTGTGAACTCTGACCTTGTCAAGTGCTTCATGTTCAGTACTACTGCAAGTGATCTTCATCATCACATCATACTTTAAACACCAAGAAGAAAACACTGTTTCAAGAAGAAAACACCTGTTTGCCATCACACACCATGTACTTCTGACCCAATGAGAAAGACCAGTTCAGAGCCCAGCATATATGAGAGTAAGTCTCTAGAACCCTGTAATTCTACAAAGTTCATTTATTGTGCCGTCACCTCCCAAAGTCATCCTGGTGGAGAGGTCACTTAACTAAACTAGAGGAAGGCTCCAGGATGGACCAAAACAGCACTCTGATGATCTTTTCTGCTAGAGCTGCAGTAAAGGGGAAAGAACACAGGCTATGGATTCAGGAGACTGCTATTCAAATTCCAGTTCCACTCCGATCAGTCAGGAAGCTTTGGGTATCGTTTTTCACCTTTTCTGAGCTCAACTTCCTTGTCTGGACATGGGGCTCTGGTAATACCCAACAAGATTGTCTTGATGATCACAAGTTAATGTTATGTGCAAATTTCTGGCACATACAGGACTCCTAATAAATATTTGTTGAATCTAAATTGCAGAGTAGGCCTGGAGCAGTGCTTGGCTTTCCAGATTAAAATGATACAGAATCCTCAGACCCATTAAAAACCTGATGTCTCGGGGCGCCTGAGTGGCTCAGTTGGTTAAGCGACTGCCTTTGGCTCAGGTCATGATCCTGGAGTCCCAGGATCGAGTCCCTCATCGGGCTCCCTGCTCGGCAGGGAGTCTGCTTCTCCCTCTGACTCTCCTCCCTCTCATGCTCTCTGTCTCTCATTCTCTCTCTCTCAAAGAAATAAATAAAATCTTTAAAAACAAAACAAAACAAAACAAAAAAAACCTGATGTCTCTGGAGCACCTGGATGACTCAGTTGTTAAGCATCTGCCTTTGGCTCTGGTCATAATCCCAGGGTCCTAGGATGGCTCCGCAGGAAGCCTGCTTCTCCCTCTCCCACTCCCCCTGCTTGTGTTCCCTCTCTGGCTGTGTCTCTCTGTCAAATAAGTAAATAAAATCTTTAAAAAAATAAAAATAAAAACCTGATGTCTCTATGTAAAATAAGAGACATTTTCTTCCTTATATAAAGTGCTTCTTCTTAAAGTTAAGGAAAGTTAACCCCTTTCCTAAGATTATTGTATTAAGATGAAGGTGGAAAATAGATGTGCTACCAGCTAATAGACAGCCTTGAATGCCAAGTAAGGAATTTGGGCTTTATTCCATGAGGAAATCATTAACGTTTCTAAACTAGGGAGTGACAGCTTAAGGCAAATTACTCTGATAGCAATGAATGAAATGATTTGGTGGTGGTTAAAGAGTGCAGAACAAAGATTGGTTAGGAGGCAATTTAAATATTCCAGAGCAGAGGTATCAGACATTCAGATAATGATGGTAGTATTGATGGACCTGACATGAGGTCTAAAAAATCTCTTACTGGCTATAAACTGTTCATGGAAAATGAGTAGCATTTACCCTTCTGATGATAATGTTTTTATCATACAGTTGCCCCAGTAACCACTTCACAAAATAATTCCTTCAGGTAGTTGATATTTTTATGTATTAATCTTAATGACATGAATATAAAAATGTGTCTTGGCCTAAAACAAATACTTTTTTAAAAGAGTTTATTTATTTATTTGAGAGAGAGAGAGAGCATGAGTGACGGGGAGGGGCAGAGGGAGAAGAAGCAGACTCTCCACTGAGCAGGGAGCCCCACGTGGGGCTCCATCCCAAGACCCTGAGATCATGACCTGAGCTAAAGGGAGACACTGAACTGACTGAGCCACCCAGGTGCCCCCAAAACAGACTCTGTTAAGTAAAGTTTATTTATTTATTCTAACACAAACTCTTCAGTCTTGAGGGAGGAGGATAGAAAAATTATCTTGAAAAGACAAGACATGAATTTAAGAGTTCAGTGAAACAAAGTCAAAATTTAGGCTTAAGCTTTTAGTTTAACATGTTAATAAGCTTTTTATACAATGAGACTAGGAAATAGACTAATAATAGGAATGCACTAAGCATCCTATTGCAGAAGGCTCACCAGTTGCGAGGAAATGCAGCTAACATTTCAGGTTATGCAGGGCAGAAGAAATCATCTCATTATTTGTGTTCCTTTTACGACTGGAAACTCATCCTCTCAAATATTGCCACAGTTTTCAGCAAGCAAGATCATTTAGGTTTGCCATCTCAGGGGCTATTAAGAAATATTGGGTGGACATTACTAGGTTCATGTGCTTGTTTACTTCTTTCATTTTTCTCTTTGCTGACCAAAGGAAATTACAAACCATTATGTGCAACTGTGCCATCATTACAGATTTATGAGAGAAATAAATGACTCCTTTGATGGATTTAAGAATGCAGAAGGCTTAAGTAGATGCTTTCCTCAAAACATAATTCCATTTCCCATTGCCAAATCTGACCTCTCTCAAATTCCCTCCTTCTTTATAACTACTAATCCTGATGTAGAGAAAACAGAATATTGAAGAAAAATAAGTTTCTTACAAACCACCACTATAATAGTCAATTCTTCAAACAAATTCATAATTGTCAGTATCTATCTACTTAAGGGCAAGGTAAGTTTCATGGAAAAGGTTAGTTCCCTAATGATAAAGAATGGCATATAAAAGCTCATCAGTGCTAAACCATGCCCCTCAAAGTCTGACAGTTTTAATCAACTACATCTCAAATAGGAATAACTGAACATTTTTGAGTATGGAATTCTTAAATAGAAATTGGGAAGAGTTAAACTTGCCAAGAAGATGCAAAGCAACGTAGTTCCGTGAAGTATTGAACAACTGTGATGCCAAATGCATAGTTTTAATAAATCTTCACTCAGTCTTGATCAGGGAGCAGTAAGAAAGCCAATGACTGGTAAGGCAAACAATCAAGCTGCTAACAAAGCCAAGTCCTCTCAGTACTAGAGTAAAGATGAGAGAAATTGAAGTGAAAGGAGAAGGAATGTGATAGATTGCAAAAGGGGCCCACAAATGCCTCCCATTCCTGTATGTGCGCCCCATATGCACTATGACTTTGTATCATGTGGATGAGCCTGGGCAATCCTCCTGATGCTGACAGGCATGTGGCTCTCACTCGAGCAGACACAGAGCCACCACCAGACATAGGTAGAGCTTTCCAGCCCCAGCTGAGCCAGTTTCGATGAGAGAAAACACTCAGCCAACCCACAAAACTGTAAGAAACACAGCTACTGTTGTTTTAATCCAAAGCTTTTGGACAGTGCGTTGTGCAGCCAGAGCTGATACAGAAAGTGGTCTGAGAACTGGAGAACTGGAGTGCTGCTGGGACAGCAACTTAGAATAGGCAGCACTCTCTTTGGGACCAGGTGGGAGACAGAGGCTAGAAAGGTGGCAAAAATAAATGGTAGCCAAAATTGGGAAAATGGTGCATACACTGTTGGCAGAGGCCAGACAACGGATGCATATAGTAGTGAAATAGTGAAACAATCCCAAAGCTCATGTCTGTGATAATTTGGAAGACAGAAAATTTACCTAATGCATCTGTAGATTTGGCTAAGGAGCGTCCCTGGCAAAATGTTAAAGGAGTGGTTTTATTTTGATTTTTTAATTGCATAAGATAAGGTACAAAACAGAGAGATGAGCTAAAGAGGGAACTGTAGCTTTCCTGCAGAATTCTATAGGCATTATAAAGGAGCCAGGGGTTGAGAGCTCAGAAAATAAAACTATTTCATATCTCTGGTCTCTCTAGCCATTAAAGATTCTCAGAGTAATTGGGGTGCCTGGGTGGCTAGTCGTTAAGCGTCTACCTTCGGCTCAGGTCATGATCCCAGGGTCCTGGGATCGAGCCCCGCATCGGGCTCCCTGCTCGGCCAGGAGCCTGCTTCTCCCTCTCCCACTCCCCCTGCTTGTATTCCCTCTCTAGCTGTCTCTCTCTCTGTCAAATAAATAAAATAAAATCCTTAAAAAAAAAAAAAAGATTCTCAGAGTAAGAACTGATGTCAGGGTAAAGATCCAAATCAAGGGTGTGGCTGAAAGACCCCTCTTAAACCACTGAATGGTGTAGGGTAGTACCTAGAATCTTCAGGATGCTGTATCCCAGCAGCCTGCCATGCAGCCTGAAGCTGAAAGTAGCCCTCTCAGAAAGAGTTGGGTGATGTGCCTGTAGACTCCTAGGAACCCCACAAGTTTTTAAGAGAATTGCACTAACTGAATTCTGGCCAGCTTGGACTAAAACAGAAAGGATTGGAAATAAAAAGACTTCTCTGGACCCCCAATTTTCTACATGCAAGAAGCAAGCTGAGAAAGCAACCCAACTAGAAACATGAGCTATTCTTTATTGAAGTGGAAGTGTGTCTCAGAAGGAGAGGAAAGAGCCCAGCAGGCAATAAACCCCCTTCCTTGGCGAAGAGCCTGGAAAGACAAGAAGCCAGAGAGTCGATTTTAGGAAAAACAACTGGCCCTAATCAAGAAACGCTACCTGCTTCTTGAGTAGAGGGAACCTAGCAACATGTGCCTGGCCAAACGTCAGATTGCTTTGGACAATTTTTTTTCAAGTGTTAGCAAAAGTTTATTATTCTGAGTATTACTTCTTTTTTTTTTTTTTCTTTTAAAGTCATCTCTACCCCCAACATGGGGCTCGAACTCACGAATCCAAGGTCAAGAGTTGCCTGCTCCACCAACTGAGCCAGCCAGGCACCCCTCTGATGATTACTCCTTAAGACCTTTTGTATATACATACAGGGTCCAGGGGTGAGAGCTTCGTTCCCTGGTGATTGAAGCTAGAACCACAACAAAGTAGCCCACCCAAAATAGCAGTTATATTCTTTCTTGGATCTTAGGAAGTTAGTAACTTTGCACATTAGAAACTATGTGAGGTTACCCATTTTAATTAGTAACCCTTGAATTCTTGATTATCAGAACAATAAGCCTGGATGAAAATTGTGCCAGTTTCACTAATTCGAACTGCAGTTTTTTTCTTCCCTGGTCTAATCTATACATGCTATATGTTTTGATCCCAAATCCTCCTCAGAGTGTCCTACTTCATTTTTTATGTTGAATAGAAAGGGATTTGTGTTATAGTAGTTCCTGGGGGAGAATAACAGGCTCTCTGAAATTAGTATTTATTAACTATAAACAGAAATATCACAGTTCTTCCTGGAATGATAGTTCCCTAATTGTTCTAAGTCACATCTGTTGTACACTTCAAAGGGCCATGTGAAAGAAGCAGCAAATCATGTTAATCTGGCCCAAGTACAAGAGCACAAGTTCAGGCCCAGTGTCCTTGGCCATATGATGAAGGATACAAGAAGTGAAGAAGGTAGAACTTCACCTGGGAGTGTTGATTGGGTTACCTGGTCCCTATTTTACACTGGGTGTGAGGTCAGATAACTTTAAGAGAAGCCGTACCTGAGGAAGCCACATCCAGAGAGCCTCATCCATATCTGGACCAGTTGCATATCATAAGATCCTGAACTTCAATCCTGATACCTTAGGATAAACTTACCGGGGGGAAGAGTCCTGTGACATGAATAAGATTTTACAAGTAGGAGAAATGTGAATGATTTGTGGCCAGAAGGCAGACTGGTAAACTGTAAAAAAGAGCCACATATTCCTCCCATTCCTGAACGCAAGCCCTCTTCCCATATGACTTTACAACTCAGCCCATCAAGAGCCAGACTCTATTTTTCTACCCCTCAGATCTGAACTTGATCATATGATTTTGCTTGAGCTGATAGCACACTGCCAGCATGACATGAATAGAGGCTTAGAAAGTGCTAGCACATTGGAGCTTGCCCTCTGTTGCTGCTTGGAGTCTTTCTGCCGCCATGTGGGTGAGCCTGGGCCAGCCTGCTGGGTGATGAGAGGTACCCGGCTGTCATGCCAGCTGACGCAGGCCACCTCCCATTCTGTGAGGGAAGCTCTCCCAGACCACATCTAGTTTGGCCAAGCCAGTCCAGACCAGAAGAGCTCCCAACCCCCACACAACCATGAGAAATAATAGATGCTGTGTAATCCACTAAGTTCAGGTATGGTTTTTAGCCAGAAAAATTCCATGGATAAAAGGGGTTCTTCTTGAAAAAGTCTGTTCTTTGGGATTATAGCAAGAGCAGAAAAGATAAAGGAGCCTGTAACACAGAGGAAGATTTTACAGAAAAGTTTCTAAAAGAAAATGGAAAGAGTAAAACAAAAGGCATATAATGGAGAGGAAAACAAAAGACAATATCACTGACACATCCAGAATTTGATTTTTAAAATAAAAGCCAGAGTCCACCAAGGAATCTACACATATTCAGTTCATACATCAATAGTCTTACATGCCACTGTAGTGTGCAACTGGAATTTTCCTCCCCAGTTTAGGTGTGTAGATCGTGAAACTGTGAGCATTGTTCTATAATACTAAGGCAGGAAAATTATCTCATATTTTTAGAAAATTTTTCACCAAGGAGAGAGATAAAAAGGATTGTAGCATTTTATTTTTTTTTAAGATTTTATTTATTTATTTGACAGAGAGAGAGAGAGAGAGAGAGGGAACACAAGCAGGGGTAGTGGGAGAGGGAGAAGCAGGCTTCCTGCCGAGCAGGGAGCCCGATGCAGGGCTCAATCCCAGGACCCTGGGATCATGACCTGAGCCGAAGGTAGATGCTTAACGACTAAGCCACCCAGGCACCCCAGGATGTAGCATTTTAAACAACAACAAAAATTAATCAGATTATCTTATCCCCCTAAGTCTTCTCATTAATCAAGAATATATGTAATTAATAGATTACTTTCAACAGGTCTCAGGACCTTGCTAATCGCTCTTCTGTCTGTCTGGAACACTCTTCCCTTGTGTATTTCCATGTTTCAAATGTCACCCTCCGGTGATGCCTTCCCTGACCACCCTTTTGGAATTGTAAACTGTTTCCTATTTCCCTTCCCTGCTTTATTCTTCTTCGTACTTAAAAACCTCTCATGTACTGTATAACTTACTTGTTTGGCTTATAACCTCTCTCCCACTAGAATGTAAATTTCATAAACACAGGGACTTTTTTCTATGTTTCTCATTGTTGTATCCCAAACACCCCAAAAACTGACAGGCTCATGGTGGGCCCTCAATAAGTATTCACTGAAGGGAAGAATTGATTCTTTTGTCATTACATTGTTCTTTGGTATTGTATTAGCAGACACTTGTGATTTTCATTGCCAAAACAAAACAAAACACTGTGTGACCTAAATGTGGTATCCTGTTCACAGCAGTAGTCGATACTTTCAAAAGAAGGTAAAACTTCAGTATGAATTGAGCCACTTGCCCAGAGCATCATAAGGAAATAAAGAACTGCAAAGCTTCCACAATGATCTGTTTGTGCCCTGAGGCATGAGATTCTATTACCTTTATCTTAATATTCATAACTGCAGTATTATGACTGGTCATAAAATTATCTAGCCCTTTCTAATTCATCCATTGACTAAATCTATGAGCTCCCAGGGTAGGAAATTCCACAGGTTGGCCATACACTGGGTGAAGAAATATTTTCCTTATGCTTTTTTTTATTCTGAATTTATATCAGCCATTAATTTTGCAAAATGAGTGACCCTTGTCTTAATATTTGGAAGACACAGATAGAACACATTAATAAGAGGAGAGAGAAGAACCATATGGTCCTCTCAATTGATGCATAAAAAGCATTTGACAAAATACAACATCCTTTCCTGATTAAAACTCTTCAGAGTATAGGGATAGAGGGAACATTCATTCCTCAAGTTAATAAAATCCATCTATGAAAAACTAACAGTGAATATCATCCTCAATGGGGAAAAGCTGAGAGCCTTTCCCTCAAGATCAGGAACACATCAAGGATGCCCACTCTCACCACTATTGTTCAACATAGTACTAGAAGTCCTAGCAACAGCAATCAGACAACAAAAAGATATAAAAGGTATTCAAATTGGCAAAGAAGAAGTCAAACTCTCTCTTCTCGCAGATGACAGGATACTTTATGTGGAAAACCCAAAAGACTCCACCCCCAAATTACTAGAACTCATACAGCAATTCAGTAATGTAGCAGGATACAAAATCAATGCACAGAAATCAGTTGCTTTCTTATACACTAACAATGCAAGTGTACAAAGAAAAATTAGAGAAACGATTCCATTTACAATAGCACCAAAAACCACAAGATACCTCAGAATAAACCTAACCAAAGAGGTAAAAGATCTATACTCTAGGAACTACAGAACACTCATGAAAGAAATTGAAGACACAAAAAGATGGAAAAACATTCCATGCTCATGGATCAGAAGAATAAACATTGTTAAAATGTCTATGCTACCCAGAGTAATCTATACCTTCAATGCCATCCCGATCAAAAGTCCAATGACATTTTTCAAAGTGCTGGAACAAACAATCCTAAAATTTGTATGGAATCAGAAAAGACTCTGAATCGCCAAGGAAATGTTGAAAAAGAAAAACAAAGGGGGCATCACATTGCCCAATTTCAAGCTATATTACAAAGCAGTGATCACCAAGACAGCAAGGTACTGGCACAAAACAGACATATAGACCAATGGAACAGAATAGAAAGCCCAGATATGGACCCTCAAATTTATGGTCAAATAATCTTTGACAAAGCAAGAAAAAATATGCAATGGAAAAAAGACAGTCTCTTCAATAAATGGTGCTGGGAAAATTGGACAGCCACATGCAGAAGAATGAAACTCGACCATTCTCTAACACCATACACAAAGATAAACTCAAAATGGATGAAAGACCTCAATGTGAGACAGGAATCCATCAAAATCCTAAAGGAGAACATAGGCAGTAACCTCTTTGACATCGGCCACAGCAACTTCTTTCAAGATACATCTCCAAAGGCTAGTGAAACAAAAGCAAACATGAACTTTTGGGACTTCATCAAGATAAAAAGCTTCTGCACAGCAAAGGATACAGTCAACAAAACAAAGAGGGAATCCACAGAATGAGAGAAGATATTTGCAAATGACACTACAGATAAAGGGCTGGTATCCAAGATCTGTAAAGAATTTCTCAAACTCAACAACCAAAAACAAATAATCAAGTCAAAAAATAGGCAGAAGACATGAGCAAACACTTCTCCAAAGAAGACATTCATCATCATTAGCCATCAGGGAAATTCACATCAAAACCACACTGAAATACCACCTTACACCACTTAGAATGGCAAAAATTGACAAGGCAAGAAACAACAAATGTTGGAGAAGTTGTGGAGAAAGGGGAACCCTCTTACACTGTTGATGGGAATGCAAGTTGGTACAGCCACTTTGGAAAACAGTGTGGAGGTGCCTCAGAAAATTAAAAATAGAGCCTATGACCCAATAATTGCACTATGGGTATTTACCCCAAAGACACAGATGTAGTGAAAAGAAGGGCCATATGCACCCCAATGTTCATAGCAGCAGTGTCCACAATAGCCAAACTGTGGAAAGAGCCGAGATGCCCTTCAACAGATGAATGGATAAAGAAGATGTGGTCCATATATACAATGGAATATTACTCAGCCATCAGAAAGGATGAATACCCAACTCTTACATCAACATGGACGGGACTGGAGGAGATTATGCTAAGCGAAATAAGTCAAGCGGAGAAAGTCAATTATCATATGGTTTCCCATATTTGTGGAACGTAAGGAATAGCATGGAGGACATTAGGAGTAGGAAGGGAAAAAATGAAGGGGGGGAATCGGAGGGAGAGATGAACCATGAGAGACTATGGACTCTGAGAAACAAACTGAGGGTTTTAGAGGGGAGGGGGGTAGGGGAATGGGTTAGCCTGGTGATGGGTATTAAGGAGGGCACGTACTGCATGGAGCACTGAGTGTTATACAAAAACAATGAATCATGGATCACTACATCAAAAACTAATGATGTATTGTATGGTGACTAACATAACATAATAAAAAAAATTTTTTTTTAAAAAGGAAGACACAAAATTACATAAATTGAGCTTGCAATAAGGATGTCATTTTGGTTGTTCTGTATGGTCATGTTCCATTTATCATGTGAATGTGTGGCTGTGTTCGAAGGGTAGGAATAGCTAATTGTTTTCCTTTTAGGTTTTTACCCTCATAGGAGTACAGAAAGGACATGTCAGGATAGAGATAAAGGGAAAAGGAGAAAAGGAAAACAAACAAGGGCCATGTGAGACCATCCAGACTGTAGGTCACTATCGTTCTACTCAGGTTTTTTAAAATTGCTATGGTCTAAGATGATAAGGAAAATTTATTCAATCAGTTTTAAAGCTGAATTTTTCCTGGTAACAAGCATTTGACTACTTCTATCCCTTAGGTTAGAAGCAAAGAAGAAGGATTTGCTCTTGACAGGATCTTATTCTTAAGGCTAAGATTATCTTTAAAACCTATTAACAAAGTATTTTCTAATAGAATGCCTGCATGGGATTTGGGGGTGTGTGTCGTTTTTCACGGGCTGTAGTCCATTTCATTGAAATGTGTAAGGTCAGCTAGTAAGTGGCAGTCTGCTGCCTGCTGCATGATTAATCAGGTTGGGAGCCTCAGTGGGATTAAGCCTTGGAATACACAGGGATTGTTTGTTTGTTTATGTATTTACTTATTTATCTTTTAGCTTTGGCAATTCAGAACTTTACTCACTGTACTAATTACAAATTTTTGTAAGAACGCAAGATCCTCCATTATTTAAGGTTAGACTTTCAATTAAGTCTTTTAAGGATTACATACAGTTTTAATACAGAGCAAGAAATGGTTGGACATACCGGTGTGAAATGGTGAAGCATTTTAGCACTTGGGGTTTTTAGGTGATGAAAGTGTGCACATGAAAAACAGTTAAGATTGCAGATTATAATATACTGTGTATCAACATCTCCGTGGGTTGGCACACATGCATTAGAAAAAAAACCATCATAGGCTGGAAAGGATTTTGCAATCATCTGGTACAATGCGAACATTCTACAACGGAAGAAATGAGCGCTTGAGAAGTGATGTATTCAAGATAACAGAGCTACTTAGTGGAAGGCAGAAAGGTCAGGTAGTCGTGCTGACTTTCATCAAAGGCCAACAATTCTGCCTGTCATAACATCTTCAATAGGACGACCTTTCGACATGTGACCAAAGGCTGGTCACCTGGATGTCATTCCAGGCCTTGTTTGCTCAGAGAAATTTGCTCCTCTTTCTCAAGATCTGGAACACCAGAAAGACTACTGCACCTTGGGCATAATCAGTGGGAAAAGCAACTTATAAATAAATGTACAAGGAAAGAGTTGCCATGATGCTCCTTCCTCTCGGAACGCCTCCCTCCCACCGCCCCCCAAAAGACGAGTAAAGTAACTTAAAGCCTTTTCAGTCATGCACCGGCAATGCATCTGACAACACTGATGAGTATGTTGATCCAATACATACTAAAATATTACTTCTGAACCTGTGATTCCAGTTTTCTTTACACTATGGCACATAATTATGACTTTAGGTCACATGTTATGGGTCTGGCCAGAGGCTTGGAGTCATGCCACTGTTGCTTCTACGATTACTAATTCTCTATTCTTCGGAGATATTTTTATGCTTTGTGTGTCATTCTGTCACATGGAATATGTTGTAATGAGTATATTTATGAGTCCAGCCATTGGGAGTGGGAACTGATGTATTAGGTAGCCTTGCACCTCGTGTGCAGCTGAATTATAACGCAGACCTTAACAGCCAACAAGTCTGTGTTCAGAGAAAAAAAGACTTTCCAAACATAAACCATGTTCTTGGCACTAGCCTCGAATACTGGACATTCATAACCCACAAATGCCCAGACTATAAATTTGCAAGTTGCATTAATATGGCAGTAAAAGTCACTCTTCTGAAAGCTGCACTTGTAAAATATTTATAAATTCACATGGTTGTTCCTGGCAAATAACTACATCTGTCAGCTCTGTCTTTTTGCTCCCAAAGCAGCAGGGTTGGTGTCCTGTGTAATTCACAATATGTTCATAAAGAATTATTTTGGAAAAATCAAGATGGAAGATATTTTGTTCTAAGGGGAAATGTATCTGCTCCTTCAATGGTTTGGTGTTACTGTTGGATCTCCTGAGATTTTTTTTCTCATCAAGGTTTTTTTCTCTGAACAAGTTTTCATTTTATTGGACTTATCTAGTTTCCAAATTAGCAAGCTAACTCCTGTGGGGTTGTCTTAAAAATTCCATATTAATACATACAACACAGTGGACTTTCTTAGTCCCGAGGTCAATATGTATCAATGCCATATGGTGAAGAAATTTTCTATGTATATTATCATTTCCTTACAGTATTTAGGAGACATTTACATAGGGAGCTGTCTATACAGACCTGTCTAAATAGTTCTCTGCAGGAAGGGAAGAACGAAGTGGGGGAAATTGGAGGGGGAGAAGAACCATGAGAGACTATGGACTCTGAAAAACAAACTGAGGGTTTTAGAGGGGAGGTGGGTGGGGGGATGGGTTAGCCTGGTGATGGGTATTAAGGAGGGCACATTCTGCATGGAGCACTGGGTGTTATACACAAACAATGAATCATGGAACACTACATCAAAAACTAATGATGTAATGTATGGTGATTAACATAACATAATAAAAAAATTTTTAAAAATAAAAAATAGTTGTCTGCTTGTTTATCTTTAAGATAGGAGAAACAATAAAAAGAGAAGACACCAGATTACATTTGCACACAGATATATGCCATCTCGGTTTATTCTTTTCAGCCCACTGTTTCTGAAAAACACAAACAAACAAACAAAAAAATGTCCTCTGAAATCATGCCTACTAAGAGGCTGAGTACTTGACAACAAAATGTACTCTTTTATTTATGTTTATATAATTTTTACAGATATCTAGCTTTTCCTTCCCTCTCCTCCAAGAAAAAAAAAACGATTTAGATTGTTTATAATTGAAATTTATTTGTTAGAACAGTTAAAGGTGAGATCAAAATTTTAAAACACCATATAGTATTATGGTCCTTAATTTTTTCTGGATAATGCATCCCCTTAAGAATCTGGTAAAAACTTTGGGCTCTTTCTACAGAAAAATGCAAGTGAGTAAACACACACACTCTACACACACGTCTACATACAAATTCAGGTGTTCACAGACCACAATACCATTTCACAGACCACCATAGAAGAAGGAGAAAGAAACTGTGTATCAGGAAGTTAGAATCAAATTATCAGTACAACTAAGCACAGAATTTATCTCTCATCTTTGCAGCCAAAGCAAAAAGGATAACTCAATGGGTACTATAGGTATAGATGGCCATGTTTAGTAGAGGAATACGCACCAGGTTTTCAGGAGACATATTTTAAGAGGAATTTGTCAGGTAGATGGATCTTTGATTAATAATTAAACATTCAATGAACAATGTCTTTAACAGCAGTTTTACAAAGGTGTAAACCTATTTTTCACACGGCCGTTTTCACATTGTTCCCTTAATAAATCCTGAGGATATCCTTATTAAATAGTAATTTTTATGAGCAGTTATACCAACGGAGCCTAGGTAATCCGGCTTCTGTATCTGACCTGACACAGCAGCACGTGATTTTCCTCTCAAGAAAGTTCCAGTATCATAAGGCACAATGTGCCTGCAGTGGTCTTCCCTCAACTACACCTAGATCAGTGGGCCCTTCTGGGGAAACTGTGCAGATTCGCCGCCTCACACACCTGGTCGGCCTCCGTGGAAAGAAGGTAACTCTAAGCAAGACATCAACAGATACATGAGTTAAAGAGGTAGAGCTAAAAACTACAAATAGATTAGAGTGGAACTGAAGTCTTGTCTGACTTGATTTCTGCACATTGTGGAGAACTGTATGGTTTATGTGTTGATCTTTTTTTAGCCATAAAGCTGTTCCAGGCAGGCATATCACCTGGGAATGAGAGAGAACTGACTTTAGACCAACTCATCCATCACTGAGGAAAAGAGATACTGGTCAGGGAAACACAAAGCTAAGGAAAGAAGAGTATTATTAGATCACCAGATAGAAATGGATTGCCTGATTATATTGATCCATCGAATGCTATTCTGGTGATTAGCAGCTCAAATCATATACATATACATAAAATTTTTTTTCAGAGAAATTGTCACATAAGCTTCTTTAAGGCATGATAGCATGATGTCTTATCAAGTCAGAAGAGCAAAATTTCTTGATAAGATGCTTAAGACAGAAAGCCATGGTATCATCTGTGTAAATAAGGTCAGAATAGCCATTGTTTCCCTCCACAAATGGAGGGTGGGGTTGGGGATTTACTTTGTGGGATTCAGTCAATTTTGTATGGGGCACAGTTTATGAAAAGAGGTTCCAACATTTGGGCTTGGAGGGCCTGGGCTGCATATCCATAGCAGTGCCTGGGGCAAATTCAGGGGCTAGAAAATCCTAAAATCAGCCGGAACTTTCTTTTGAGTGACATCTGGGGTAAATTAAGTTTCTGTTTAGTCTTGGCTTTAGCTACAGATGTGAAGGTGTAAATGTGCTTTTCCAGGAACTGTAGATTATATGGTCATGATGTAGACCACTTTTATTAGGAGCTCAAGTACCACATTTCCAGAAATATGAAGAATGACAGCAAGGAAAAAAGCCTTTAGAGCTTAAATTACAACCACATCTAATGAACTCAGAGGTGTTTTTCACTTACCAGGGTATTGCTTTTCAACTCCTATAGCTTAAATGAATCTAGTGATCATAACAGAAAATATGGGTTCCAAAGTTATCCCAAGAGGTATCATTAGTCACATATTACATCCTTCTTTAATTTGTACACTTTCCATGTTTCAGGGTTTCACAGGACTGCTGAAACCTCCAGAATTTCATGTTTCCCTCAGCAGTCTACAATAACCCTTAGTCTGAATGACATGTATTATTTCCCCTGCAAACTTATGATGTGGGAAGCTTAGTAAAAGATTTATTATAAGAAACGGCTCAATGTTTTATTTCCTCCCTTAATTGAATACATTATTGCTCTGTGTTTAGAAATGCTGTGTTGATGTATTACACCTTGGAACAACTATGCACATGCCATCTGCGGCAGGAAGGTTTATTAGACTACAAATCAGGATACAGATGTTGGAGGGAAAGCTATGTATGCTAAGTCATAATACATTACGGCACTTTTAAATCTGTAAATCATGGTGGTCCAGCAGGTTTTTACTTTAAAAAAATTAGATATTGGTTCTTATGAAAATGAAGGAACTAGAAACCCTCTCCTTCATCATACATACAATAGGTAAAGTGATAAGCCACTGAGGTGGTTGCTATGTCCCTGTAGATGGGAAAAAGGAATAAGTAACTTCAAAAGAAAAATCTCACCTTCTCATTCCTTAATACTAGCTTAAAGATCCATATTTAAAGTCAGCACTCAGAACAAAGGAGCAGATACATCTTATGGGAGTGTAAATGATCACATATTTATTGATCCATTTCACAAATTTAAATTTTCATCCATTTATTCCAAAGAGCATTTATTGAGTACCTGTAACTTGCTAGGTGATACTGTGCTCTAGGATTTTATTAAAATGAGACTCACTTGTATCATTCTGATGCAGGAGGAGCTGTTGGATTTCTTTTTCTCTCTAACTATTTCAAGTTCAGGCCTAATAATGGACAAACTGCCTCCAGAAAGTTTCCAAGAATATACCAACTACTTCATTGGTCAAAAGGATTAACGGGACGAAGCTTGGCCAGTGCAGCTGAGAGGATTGCTTTCCTGAGAGATGATGTGATTCTCTTCCATTAGATTCTCAAAAATATAACTCAACTGTACCAATCTTAAATAAATAAAATCCAGGATGCTCACACTTTCAAGAGGGATTAGTGTTCTGTAGATCTATTGATCTTCTGCACTCCTCTTCAAGTATCTGGGGGAATCATTAACAATACTTTGTTCTGATGTGCTTGCCTGTCATCCGAGGCTCTTCCAGCTCTCTACAAATACATTTGGCTTTATTCATCATGCTTATTCTATAATAAAGACCGAACATTACTGGCATTTACAATTGGGAGGCTTAAGACTTTTAAAAATTAGATTATATATGCCTTTTAAGTAGGGTGTAGATTTTCAAGACAAAGTGGTCTTCTTCTTGCCTGGAACTATTCAGAAGAGAGTCTGCCTTTGGTGGGGCAGCACAGGCAAGTGCAACAATTCAAGAAACCACTGTGAAAATGCACATGTCACCACAAAAAGGAGAACATCTTACTTTCTCGTAAGCAGAGTCAAACAGGTGATTATTATTAACCATCTATCACATTTGTGTAACAAGTAAGTTGCACGGCACTGTCACGTGCATGGTCTCATTTGCCACGTGGAGGATGGTATGTATTCATTCATTCCTCAAATTTTCATGAATACCTACTGGTGCCAAGTATCTTACTCTGTACTAGGGACACTATGGTGAATAAGACACATTCTCAGCAAGCTTACTTTCTAGTTGAAGAGTAAGATGTAAGCCATTAGTTCATTCTAACATGTTATAATGCAGATATGATGAAGTATTGAAGCAACACAGAGTTACTGGTATCATAGCCTCATTTTACAGAAAAGCAAACTGTTCAGTAGTATTAATAGTATAGGATAGTTTTAAATATTAAATGAGAAACTGTATTAAAGTACCTAATACAACGCCAGTCCATAGTAAGGACTCCATGAGTGTTATTACTAAAGAGGTACCATGAGGGGCTCCTGGGTGGCTCAGCCGGTTAAGCGTCTGCTTTCTGCTCAGGTCATGATCTCAGGGTCCTGGGATGGAGCCCAGCGTTAGGCTCCCTGCTCAGTGGGGAGCCTGCTTCTCCCTCTTCCACTGCCCCTCCCCCTACTTGTGCTTGCGCTCTCTCTCAAATAAATTAATAAAATCTTTTTTTTTTTAAGAGGTAGCATGAGTCATAGTTAGGAGTGTGGGCTCTATCAAACTTTTTGTCTTGAATCCTAACTCTAATACTTAGTTGTGTGGCCTTGGGAGATAATAGAATCAATCTAGATCTCAGTTTCCCCAGGCCTAAGATGGGAATACCAAATGTAACCATTTCCTAGGGTTGTTATCGTGAGGATTAATTTGACATAAATGCTCAAAAAGTGTTATCTATAGTAAAGATCAAAGCTGGGAGGAGGTCTGAAAACTTTCGATCACACCAAACTCCTAGTTGGCTTCTCACAAAATACAGATAGTATAGACCTGAAGAGCGGCATGCCCTTAAGTTTTACTATGGTGGAGCAGAGTCTCCTGCAAAGAGTTCAAGGTGGGAGGAGGCAGCAAAGGATATTTGGCATCTTGGAGCTTTAGGGAAAAACTGGCCCAAAAGAGGGGGAGAGCATGGAACTAGTGGAGATGGGGTAACTGGGCTTCAGTGGGAGTTGGAGTAGACACAACAGAGGGAAATGGCTTTAAGAAGAGAGAAGGGAGGGGTGCCTGGAGGGCTTAGTTGGTTAAGCATCTGCCTTCAGCTCAGGTCATGATCCCAGGGTCCTGGGATCAAGCTCTGCATCTGGCTCTCTGCTCAGCAGGGAATCTTCTTTTCCCTCTCCCTCTGCCTGCCACTCCTCCTGCTTGTGCGTTCTCTCTCATTCTCTCTCTCAAATAAATAAATCTTTTTTAAAAAAGAAAAAAAGGAAGAGAGGAGGGATATGTCATGCACACACTTTGCATTTTTTCTACCACTAGGTAAGAGATAATCTTTCCAGTATATCTGATCCATATTTTGTAAGTGAGGGCATTATTTTTTATTAAACAACTTCTAAAATGTTATGAATAGAACTTAACTAAGTAAGAGTATCCAAAACACACCTTTGAAGATGTCTGATAGAAATATATGCTCCTTTCTCTCATTTGGATTCCCAGAAGAAAATTGTTGGACATGAAGTAGAGGCAAATATTACTCCATAATATGTGTCATGCTACTTTTCATTTTCTTTTTTTGAATGAGTGATTTAAATTTCTTTCTGTACATAATGGATAGAGAATGGCTGAAAATAAAGTCCATAAATGGTCCTATAGTGAACATGACCTAAAAACATTAATTGTAAGAGCAATAGTAATACAACTAAGAGAACTGCATTGTCTCCTCAGCAGGAGCCCCTATGACAAACCCCTCCAGAGAACCTTATTATGTTATTTTTGAAATACATCTTCTCTTGGTCACTGAGCTGCAAAGAATCATAGAGTTTGGGGGCTGAAAGGGAAGTTGAAATAATTTAATCCAATCCTCTAAGGTTGACAAAACTAAGGCCTTTAGACAACTACTGACTTGACAATATTTAACAGCCAGATATAGTAAGGGCATTTCTGTCTTAATTCAGAAACAAGAGAACAATGATAGCTGCAAACTTTTACTGAACATTTATAAGGGGTCCAGCACTAGTTGTTCTATATGTACTATTTCTTTCTTCCCTCAAAATAACCCTGTAAGAAAAGTCCTATTGTAAGAAAAGTCCCCATTTTGCCAAGAAGAAGATAAGAGCCTTCGAGAGGTTATTTAACTCACCCTAGGTTACACAGCTAAAAGAGCCAGAAATTAATAAAAACCCTTGGGTCTGCATGAAATCAAGGTCGAGGTCCTTAGTTATTAATATTGCCTGTGGTGACTCTGTGGAAATGATGCTTGGGCTCCAGTGTCAACTTTATTAATAACCTAAAACACGGCCTTGGAGAGTCACCACCTCTCCGGTTCTCAATTTCCTGATACTAGAAAGAAGAATCATTTTCATCCTGTTTGTCCCACAGGATAATTGTGTGGGCAAGATGAGATGATAAATATTACACTTATTTTTGTTTGTTTGTTTTTGGTTTTGGTTTTGAGTGAACTCTACCTCCAATGTGGGGTTTGAACTCAGGACCCCAAGATCAAGAGTTGCATACTCTACCGACTGAGCCAGCCAGGCGCCCCCATATTACAGTTATTTTAAAAGCATTTTACAAATGTAAGGAGATATCTAAAGCGGGAGAATAAAACAGTAGGGTACAAAGAGTCACTACTTTCTCTACAAGCAAGAAGGTATATGGCTGGGTTAATAGAAGACAATCAATCCATTAGCTTGTTAACATTTTTACTCACCAGTGCGCATGGAAATATCAGCTGTGACCCCAATATAAAAGCTGTTGTCAAATGTGGACAGGGAGCTTGGTTTTCTGGATGACTAAGCTATTTCACGACAGAGTTCAGAATTAGGCCGCAGTTTCTCCACCAGGCAAACAACACACATTCACAGCATGTCGCCCAGTTTTGCTACAGTAGTGTTTCTCCAGCTCAGCGTATTTTGGGCCAGATAACTCTGTTGTGGGAGGCTGTCCTGTGCATTGCAGGATGTGTAGCAGCATCCTTGACATATCCCCACTCGATGCAATAGCACCCCCACAAACCAATTGGCACAATCAAAAATATCTTCAGATATTGCCAAATGCCCTGCCCCACCCCGGTGGAGAACCACTGCACTAGGACATGATTTTTAAAGTAATTCATGAATGTGAACTTGAGGAAATGAAAGAACTAAGCACATTGTTTTAAATATTAAGAAAAAATAAAGAGAAAAAATATGCCCCAAGCAGCCGTTATCACTTCCAAATAGCATATCACCAACTTCCAAGGTGTTGCCAGTCAGTACAGAATTACACAACAGCAAGATTAATTTGTAGAGATCTGAGGAGAAAAAGGAAATAGGGGACCCCAACAAAAAAGTAGTGACTTCCACTTTGTGAAAATGAAGGAAGGTTTTTAAGCAAATTTATTGAGATGCAATTAACATACCATACAATTCACCCATTTAAAATATACAGTTCAGGGCGCCTGGGTGGCTCAGTTGGTTAAGCGACTGCCTTCAGCTCAGGTCATGATCCTGGAGTCCCAGGATCGAGTCCCGCATCGGGCTCCTTGCTCAGCGGGGAGTCTGCTTCTCCCGCTCCCCCCTCTTGTGCTCTCTCACTCTCTCTCTCTCTCAAATAAATAAATAAAATCTTAAAAAAAAATAAAATAAAATAAAGTATACAGTTCAATGGGAGACACCTGACTGGCTCAGTCGGAAGAGAAGAGGGTGTGACTCTTGATCTCAGGGTTGTGAGTTTGAACCCCACGTTGGGCACAGAGATTACTTAAATGGATAAATAGATAAAAACTACAAAATATACAATTTGATGGTTTTCAGTTTATTTGTAGGGTTGTACAACCATCACCACAACCCAATTCTAGGATGGTTTCAGAGAATGAAGGAGTTTTAACCTGTGATTTAAACGCTGCCAGTTTAATGGGTCTCTGTTCTTGTACTAGAGATTACTGGAAGCTTCCTCTCCAGAAGTAAACATCCAAACTAGCAATCACCGAGTGGCTGATTAAAACATGACTATATTTTATTCTTGGAGTAGTTAGCTTCCTGTCAAAGAATACATACATTGTCTCTCCTCTTTCATCACCTCTCTAATAATACTGGTTATGTTACAGGCCAACATATTACACTTGAGAACATTTGAAGCAAAAAGTGCCTCAAATGAAAACTCTTTACATATAATTATAAATTTCTGCTATACATAACCATCACTAAGATGACTCATAACCTGTGTAGCACGTCTAGGCCAGTTCAGATCCTTGGCAGTAATAGCACAATTCTTTTAACAGCCAAGACCCAATAAGTAACCCTTGACAAAGCATTTATTGTTTGTTCTGTTAGCTATTGAACCATTCTTTGCATACCTGGATGCATAAGCATGCAAAATGGAAATTTTTATTCTAAGTTATGTGCCACACTTTGCGTATAGAACAAAAGTTTAAAGATATGTGGGAAACTCCAATGTGTTTTCTCCATAAGGAAAATTTATCTGTGGACAAGGGTCTAATTTAAAATTGTATAGAAAAGGCAAATATACACCCTCTGATATGCAGCTCAGTCCTGTTCCCCAACCCACCCCACCCCACCCCAATCTCCCTCATTAACAAAAGTTGTCACAGTTCTTTAATATGACAGAATAAGAATGGTATTTCAACAAAAGATGAAATGCTAAGAAATTTCCTCCCCAAAAACAGGTTATTCATTTATTACTGAATCAATAAGCCAGCAAAAACAGGATCCTATTTGGTCTGGCAAAACCTCCTGTGCTTTTAGATTCTGTGAAAATGGAAAAGGAAAAAAGAATTTCTTCCATAGTCTTTATGCATAACAAGAGTACTCATTAAATGATGTTTATATATGATGATGACAGAATGTTTAGATTGCTTCATTGCATGGTATTGCAAGGGCAGTGCTCTGGAGTCTTCCCCCAGTTCAATCTTAAATAAACAACAGTCCTTTTAGTTTTCAATGTACTGACTTGGCTCAAACCATGCCATGAATTAGTTTTGTATGAAGACTGCCATAAAAAAATTAGGACAGAATGCTCCACTGGCAGTTAGAGCCCGTACAAGCTAATGCAAGCAAGTTATGCAAGTTAAAATAAACAACAGAGAATTGGGTGTGAAAAAAATATTAATCAGTTATGTCCATCTGACTGCTTTCACTGTAAAACATCTGCGGCACAAAGCCAGTTTTTGTCAAGGTCACTTACTGTTCAGAAAAAGCTTTTCAGCTTCAACAAAAATATCCAAGAAACAAAATGAGGGCAAACAATAACATTCAAATACTGTAGGTGTGTTTCATTTTATGCCACTTGTACGAGGCGGAGTTTTCAACCTAACGTGAGATTCCCAGATCTTTATTCCTGTCTAGAGGCTCTGTTCTGATAAGTTCAAGGGCTTCAGACAAAGAAGAGATTTAAAAAATGAATGATCACCCATATCACCAACATTTCTTTGAGGCTGTTGTTGGAGGCAGTCACAAGAACCTGTTTGTCCCCCAGACAGTTGCCCCACAAGCATTCCTCAGAATATAAAGATTCTCCTATTAGCATTAAATTGGAGCATTATGTCTTCAGAAAGCTCTTGTTAATTACACATATGTGTCTGTCAGGATTAACACCACCTTCGAGATATTTAGATCAGCCTTTTCAATCTCCATTTTATTCACCTTCTATTTGGACAGATTAGAAAAACTAAATACATTCACTCAGAGCACAGATGCTGAAGTCAAAACTTGGTCCCAGCACTTACTAGTTTTGTGACTCTGGTCGGTTTACACTTATATAGTAGCCTCTTCCAGGACAGTCTGCAAAATACTATAAAAGCGACATTCACAGAAAGTGAGCCTATTGGAAGTGGGAGAGCGAAATGGTGGGCTGGTAGATCCTAAACAGGGAACTGGAGCAGTCCATGGTTTCTGGGTAGTTGTAGCCCCAGGCTAGGAAGGTCAACCTATAGTTTCTCAACTGCAAAATAAGATTGATACTAATAGTACCACCTTCAAAGGGCTTTTAGGGGGATTAAATGAGATAAAGAATATAAAGTGCTCGGCACATGCCTGGCACATAAAAAGAGGCTGACAGATGTTAGCAATTTTTTTCCTTCGGTCCTTAAGAGGCTCTGCAGGCAGAGAGAAGAATGAAAAAAGAGGTAGGAGACCACCCAAGGCACAAATGGGGTGTGTACTGGTTGAAGAATCCTTTATCTTTAATTTACAGTGAGAATGAGAAGAACCACATAGGAGTCTGCAGCCTAAGCACTAGAGCCATGAGATGAGCCAGGGACAACCTTCTAGCTTCACGTGGCAATGTTCTGTGGATCTGGTTGCACTAAGTGTCCAGGAGTCCCCCACCCCCAATGTGGGTGGGCAGCCACTTTTGGATCCACATGAGCACATGGGCCAGACACTGAGCCGTGCCTAAAGTACAACTGTTTCTCTCTTCTCTAGTAACAAAACCCTTTCTTGTATTCAGGCTGTTGGCAGAGATTCCTTGATTTCAAGAAGGTTAGGCCCCTATTTCAGTCACAGGGAATGAGCTGAAATTGTCTAAACCGATCATAGTAATCTCCCTCCCTTCTTTAGGGATTGGCCAGAGAATGGGCACATGACAGCCTGGCCAATGAGACATAGGATAAATCCATGAGGACAGGCTCTTTTCCCAAAGAAAAAGATAAAACTTCACAGGAGGGTCTCCACCTGTCCATTTGTTTCCTGTCCTGAACATGCACGGGCTGACTAGAGACACAGCAGCTCTATTCCGGCCAGGAAAATGATGCCCTGAAATCATTAGATCAACACAGGCAAGTGCCTACCTCCAGACTCCCTGTTATATAAGAAATATGAAAGCCCATCTACAGATGAGTTTTCTATTTCTTATAGTCAAATGCATTCCCGTACAGTGCTTATTTCTTACTTCTGTCTGAACCATCTAAAAGATGGGTTTTCTTACCTGGCTTCATTTGAACCAAGATTTTAATAATCAACCAGAAGAAACCAGTCTGTTGATCCACTGCTCTAAAATAAAAGGAAACAATCATGTCCTGTAATAAGAATTTTGCATCCAACTCATTTCTAATTTGAAAACACAGGTTGAACAGAAAGGCAAAAACCAAACAGTCTCTCACCTACTTGCTTCTCATCTCTCCCTCTACAGCATTTAGCTTCAAAGAGACACAAAGGGACGCTATTTCATTATTTTTGACAGAACCACTTTTGTAATGCAGAAAGTATGCTAAAATTTTACAACTATCTGGGTTCCTTCAGTGGGAGTGCAATGAGCCACTTGTGTAATGGTCTCTTCTCTGTGTCATCTGCCACCACCAATTGGCATAAGCAATGACTGCCATTATTACTCTAATGACTTACAAATGGATGCTCTTTGACAGGACCTCAGAGTACTTTTACATATATTCTATCCCTGAAGGCTCATGACTCTGCCATTTACCGGCTATACCATCCCCCTAAAAGGTACTATAGAGAATCTGAGGAAGGGGATCCTCATTTTATTTTTTTAAAGATTTTATTTATTTATTTGAGAGAGAGAGAGCACAAGTGCGGAGAGGGTTGGGACAGAGGGAGAGGGAGCAGACTACCCACTGAGCAGGGAGCCAGACACAGGGCTCGATCCCAGGACCCTGAGATCATGACCTGAGCTGAGGTAGACATTTAACTGACTGAGCCACCCAGGTGCCCAGGGGATCCTCATTTTATTTATTATTTTTTTTTAGGCGATCCTCATTTCAGAGGATATATGTCATTTTCTTGCTCCCCTAAGTCTTTCTCTGCTACAGGCACTAATGATCTACTATCTACTCAGCACCACTTCACTCTGAACCAATCATGCAAAAAACCACGTCAAAATTACATGCCCACATATGGCTCTCTGGTCTTTCATCCTTGTGTGGGGTTTTTTTCCCCCTGTGATCAGATGTGATGTCTGAATCCCATGCTGGAACAAGAGTTCTATTCAAGTCTTGGGTCTCTTCCACTACCTAGCCTTCACCAATCTCTTATGCTCATAGACTGAATTTCTGGTCTAAACTGGATTTAAGTTGGATTTTGATCTTCTACTATCTATTATTGTGATAAGAGCTGAAATTGACTGAAATTAACTGCAATTTACCAGCCAGCCAATTCCAGTCTATTTTATTGAGCTATTCTTAGCACATAAAACAGATTCTGGTTGATTCACAGCAACTACTTCATAAATATTTGTTGAATGAATGACTCTGAGAACTGTCCCTAACTAGAGATATCTGCTACTGTACCTTAATCACCAGATCAGACCTTTGTGGGGGTACTAACATCCACCTAGACCCATTTAGTTTCCTTATCTCTTTAAATGACACAATATGGACTGTTGGACAGCCCCTCACGACTGCTCTCCTATTCAGGTTACAGAGCTCTCAGCTGAGCCCTGCCTAAAATACACCTTGATAAATGACAGACCTTAGAGAGATTATCACACCATAAAAGGGCAGAAGACCTCAAAAAATTAGAAGAACACTAAAAATAAACCTTGTCTCTTTCATTTCTCCCAGCAGTCAAAAAGTAGTCCCATGAAAAGATGATCAAGAACATTAGCTACTGAGGAAATGCAAATCAGAACCACAGTGAGATACCACTTCACAGCCACTGGGATGGCAACAATCAAAAAGACCAAAAATATCAAGTTATGATGAGGAAGTAGAGAAATTGGAACCCTAATGCTGATAGGAATGGTAGCCCTTTGGACAATGGTTTGGCAGTTCTTTAAAATGTTAAATATAGACTTACCATATGAGCCAGCAATTCCATTCCTAGGTATATACTCAAGAGAAATGAACACATATGTCCATGTAAGCTACACAAATGTTTGTAGCAGCATTATTCATGATTGCCAAAAAGTGAAAACAACACAAATGTCCATCACCTGATGAATGGATGCACAAAATGTGGTTGGTTAATCCACACAGAATGTGATTCAGCAATAAAAAGGAATGAGCGAGGATTCTAGGAAGATGACAGAGTAGGAAGTACCAGAAATGTCTTCCCACCTACACAACAATTACACTGGCAGAATCTGTCTGATGTAACTATTTTTGAATGCTGGAGTCTATTGAAGGCTTGCAACTTCCCCAGTTGGGGAAGACCGGAATTGGCTGGCTGGTAAATTGCAGTTAATTTCAGTCAATTTCAGCTCTTATCACAATAATAGCTACTCATCACCCAGTGGCAGGTAGCTAGCTGTGAATGTTACTGGAGCAGCCTGCCCACTACTTGTAGGATTCAGGGCGTGCCCAAACCACCCTGTCCTCCAAATAGCAGGGATCTGTGCTCTAATCACAGAGGTGCAGACAAAGAGGTGATGGCCATTGTTGTTGTCCACCTCCCCCGACCCTTGCAAGCCCCTTCTCCTTTGACTGAAGTGACTTCCCAGGGGACTTAACGGGCCAGTACATTTACCCCCTTCATTTTTCTCTTTTCCCCTTTTGGAAACCAAACATCAAAGAGGAGGACATTCAAAAGCAACTTTATATATGAGGGAAATTAGAAAGTCACCATGGTTGCCCAAAGGCAAGCATGGGTTCAGAAAAGACTTGAGCAGACCTTAAGTTTACACTTCAGGCTGATCCTTAGCACAGAGACAGTCTACAACAATTAAAACACAACAAAACAACAACAATTAAAAAAAAAAACAAAAACAGCAAACCCTGAAAACAGGGGAGA
Organism: Mirounga leonina; assembly: GCF_011800145.1. NCBI lineage: Eukaryota > Metazoa > Chordata > Mammalia > Carnivora > Phocidae > Mirounga > Mirounga leonina. Next base: position 42,406,251 of record NW_023270451.1, read on the forward strand.
TTCTGATTTCCAGAATTACCACATTATTAGATTTAAATGACCAGTTTTCAACAAAAAAATCACAAGACATACAAAGAAACAAGAAAGTATGGGCCATTCAAAGGAAAAAAATAAAACAACAGAAACTATCCTTGAATAAAAGACTTGATGGTGGATCTACTAGACATAGACTTCAAAACAATTATTTTAAAGATGCCAAAGAACTAAAAGAAGACATGAGAAAAATCAAGAAAATGATGTATGAACAAAATGGAAATAACAAAAAGAATGTAGAAAACCTTAAAGAAACCAAAAAGAAATTTTGGAACTGAAATGAAAATTTCTGTAGAGGGATTCAATGTCAGATTTGAGTAGGCAGAAGAATCAGTAAACTTGATTAGAATAATGGGAATTATAAAATCTGAAAAACAGAAAGAAAAAAGTCTGAAGAAAAGTGAACAAAGCCTGAGGGATCTGTGGGACACCATCAAACAGAACAACATATGTATTGTGGGAGTTCTAGAAGGAGAGGAGAAAGAGAGAAAGGGACAGAGAGAATATTTGAAGAAACAGTGGCTAAAAACTTCCCAAATTTGATGAAAGACATAAACATCTGAGACTCTCAAAAAACTCCGCAAGTAGGATGAACTCAATAAGACCCACACGGAGACACACTATAATCAGATTATGTAAAGACAAAGAGAAAATTTTAAAGGCAGTGAGAGAGAAGCAATTCATCACAGACAAGGGATTCTCAGTAAGATCATAAGCAGATTTTTTCATCAGAAACTTTGGAGGCCAGAAGGCAGAGAGCTAATATATTCAAAGTGCTGAAAGGAAAAAATACTGTCAACCAAGAATCCTTTATCTGGCAAAACTGTCCTTCAAAAGTGAGTGAGAAATTAAGATATTTCCAGATAAGCAAAGGCTGAGGAAGTTTGTTACCACCACACCTACCCTGCAAGAAATGCTAAAGAGAGTTCTGCAGGTTGAAATGAAAAGACACTAGACAGTAACTCAAAGCTGTATGAAGAACTAAAGATTTCAGTAAAAATAAACACATGGACAATTATAAAAGCTAGTATTATTGTTACAATGGTGTGTAACTCCACTTTTTGCTTTCTTCACTATTTAAGAAACTCATACATTTAAAAAAAAACTATTAGTCTAAAAGCTAGTATTATTGTAAATTTAATTGTTAATTCCACATTTCTTTCTCTATATAATTTAGGAGAGTAATACATTAAAAAATTATTAGTTTATGGTTTGGGTCACAAAATGTATACAAATATAATTTTCTGATATCAACAACTGAAAGGAGTGGGCACAGACCTGTTAAAGGAGCAGAGTTTTTGTAAATTATTGAAGTTAAACTGGTGTTAATTCAAATTCGAGTGTTATAAATTTAGGATGTTAAATGTAATCCCTATGGTCACTACAAAGAAAATAGCTGAAGAATATACACAAAAGGAAATGAAAAAGAGATTTAAACATTTTGCTACAAAAAAATCAACTAAACACAAAAGAAGACAGTAATACAAGAAACGACGGGGAAAAAGCCCATAAGCCATATAGAAAACAAATAGCAAAATGACAGAAGTCCTTCCATTTCAGTAATTACTTTACATATAAATAAACTCTCCAATCTGAAGACAGAAATTGGCAGAATAGATTTAAAAAATTAAAATATTAAAAAAATGGTCCAACTATAAGCTATCTGTAAGACACCAATAGAGTTATTGTTTAATGAGTATAGAGTTCAATTTTTGCAAAATGAAAAGAGTTCTGGAGATGGATGGTGGTGATGATTGCTCAACAAGATAAATGCACTTAATAACACTGAAATGTATAATTAAAAATGGTTAAGATACTAAATTTTAGGGGCGCCTGGGTGGCTCAGTCGTTAAGCATCTGCTTTCAGCTCAGGTCATGATCCCAGGGTCCTGATATCGAGCCCCGCGTCTGGCTCCCTGCTCGGCGGGAAGTCTGCTTCTCCCTCTCCCACTCCCCCTGCTTGTGTTCCGTCTCTCTCTGTGTCTCTCTCTGTCAAATAAATAAATAAAATCTTTAAAAAAATACTAAATTTTATATCATGTGTATCACAATAAAAAATTGGGGAAAAAGAGGAATGAAGTTCTGATACATAATAACGCAACATGAATAAACCCTAAAGACACTACACTAAATGAAAAAAGTCGGACACAAAAGACCACAGCTTATGTGATTCTATTCATATGAAATGTCCCGAATAGGCAAATCCATAGAGACAGGAAATAAATTAGTGGCTCCCAGCGGCTGGAGGGAAGGGTAATGGTGAATGACTGCTAATACATTCAAGGTTTCTTTTGGAGATAACAAAAATGTTCTAAAACTAGATAGTGGTGATAGTTGCACAATTCTGTGAATATACCAAACACCACTAATTATACACTTTAATGAACTTTTGAAAAATTTTTTAAATATTTATTTGACAGAGAGAGAAATCACAGGCAGGAGGGAGGGACAGAGAGAGAAGGGGAAGCAGACTCCCCGCTGAGTGCAGAACTCGATCCCAGGACCTGAGCCGAAGGTAGACACCCAACCGACTGAGCCATCCAGGTGCCCCCGCTTGAAAGAATTTTATGGTATGTGAATTATATCTCAATAAAGCTGTTAAATTAAAACAAAAAAAAAACTAACAACAATGAACATTCTCCCTTTACAATGTTTTTAGGACTAAAAGACTAATTTAAGATGGGGCCGAGATGAAAACTTGGTCTTCTACTTCCTCCCCCATAGTGTCCCACTACTCAATCACTCTGTCCCTGCTGCCACCAGGCACTCACCTGTTCTATCGGCACATAGAAACGGTAACAGTTGAAGCAACAGAAAACCACTTTCCCAGGTTCCCACTACTGGAGCCCAGAAAAGTTAGAGACAAACTCTGCCCCCCAGAACTGCTGCCTCTGCTTTAGCTTTGTCTAGGACAGCATTCTGCTATAAATCACAGTAATGCAAATAGGAAATGTACAATGTTTTATCTTTTCTACAAACTAAAACAAAAAACAAAACAAAACAAAAAATTTTCCTTTGACCTTTAATATATTCTTAAGGATAATGGCAACTGGGGGATGCCTGGGTGGCTCAGTCGGTTAAGCGGCTGCCTTTGGCTCAGGTCATGATCCCAGGGTCCTGGGATCGTGTCCCTCATCAGGCTCCCTGCTCAGTGAGGAGCCTGCTTCTCCCTCTTCCTTTGCCTGCCGCTCCCCCTGCTTGCGTGCTCTCTCTCTCTCTGACAAATAAATAAAATCTTTTAAAAAGAAAGATTATGGCAATCTGAATTATGAATTTTTAACTTTCTCCCCATTTAAACCATCCTGCTTCCATTTTTTTCCCCTCTTGTTGCTAAACAGTGAAAAGTCCTTTCTTACAAAATATATCATTGCAATGTTCCTTGGACATTCTAACTTTCAAAGCCACTATGTACTCCATCTTTGCTTTTCAACAACTAATCCTCAGTCTAAAAGGGGAAAACAAGATAATCCCTTATTTAAATGATCAATGGAAGGGAATTAGTACGGCAAAGCAGACAACTCTCACACTCTATCACTCAGAAATTGCAGGATTTTTAAAACAGCACTTCGGAAATAGAAACGTGTTCATATTTTTCCAGCAAATTTTCCTGCCGCTCCTAGGCTTCTGGCATCTATGTGTCTGTTGTGGGGGCCTTACCGTATGCTGGGCACTGTACAGACACTTCACAATTATCTTGGTTCATTCTCATCACAATTCTTGTATCTGTCAACTTAGGAGACTTCCAGTTTGGGAAGAGCAGAAAAAGAAGGTGGCCAGCTGGGAAAATGAGTTAGGGTGTCTGCTCCAAAATACCTTCCTTTTGGTTTGTTATACTCACTGAAATTCCATAATTAGGTTTTGAAGATTTTCTGTCTGGTTTTAGAAAGTGGAACCTCCTTAAACCATCATCAAACATGACCTCAGTGTCAGAGATTCCGGGAGCTCAGACTTAAAACAAGTGGACTAAGGACAAGCAGGAGATTCCAGAGAACACAATGCCAAATCTAGCGGTTTGACCCAAGAGGCTGTCCCCACAGTGAGGATCACTGGTCACAACTATTTCTTAGGAGACCCTAGTAGGCCTGCTTTCTACAATGATGGAGGGTGTTTTTCAGAGTCCCTGAGTTCTTGGCTAGTTCATCTACCTGCTATTTCACTGCTTCTGACAAAAAGATTGGTTGTTAAAATTCTGTCCACCCTCTACTAAGGCTCAGAATGTTTAAGTGATTGGCCCAATACCACAGAGTAAATGGTTAGAACCAGGATTTGACCCCTCACAAAGTTGCTGTTCCTAATAACTACCCAGTGTTTTTTCCCACTATACTAATAAATTTTCAAGCAGAGCTAGGAAGTAGCCCCAAAACATTTTGTTTTGGGGATCACCGACTACTGACTTTACTTTCCAAATATACTTCCTTAATGTCTTCTCAAGCCCGACTTTCAGATTTTTTATTTATACAAGGGTGAAAAGTGGCTCAATTGCTGGCTTTCCCAGAATAGCTGCAGTTTAATAGAAACCAATAATTTAGACTAAAACCATGAAGTTTTAATCTTAGAATTTCAGGCATTATTGAGGATGGAGGCTAGTCCCAAGATTGACTAAGTGGATTGAGAAGAAATATCTTAAGTTTGGAACATATGAAAGGCCCTTTAGCACACTGAAACATGTTGTCAGCATCATATTACTATAAATAGGACCGTGGCTCAAAAAGTATTTTTTTCCAAGATCCTAATTTAAATCAGCAAATGAATGGTTTCAAGCCCCCATAACACCAGACCATTTGGTGGGATTTGATGGGATATTTTATCAGCAAATATGAAAAAAAAACATTCCTATGGTGCTTCAAAGGGGGAGATAAAAAGAAAGGTTGCTGGCTGAAGTCCTTTATTCTTGATTTAAAGAAAGGAGAGGTGGGGGGGGGGTGGAGAAAGCTCTGCTTTTTAAATTCTTCTCTGTCTAGTGTCCCTGACAAACCTGTTTGATGGGCACTGGGGACCTGAAGCAGAGCTCCCAGGGAAAAAGTAGCCATCATTCATGCTTCATTGGATTTCTATGACAGAATGATCACATCCTGTAGAACCCGGCATAAGCACATCATTATTAAGCCTTGCTTTAGCATTTCTTAACTGATCACGGATGCTGGGGTCCTTGGTGGCTCCTCTCTGCTGGCACTGTTTGTAGTTATTTGACCTTTTCTCAGTGGATAATCCACACAAAAAAGCCCTAATTACTTCCCCAGCTTTGACCAGCCAGCAGTGTGAATAATCAATGACACTCATTTCGGTATATTGCACAATCAGATGCTTGTGGTGTTTAAAGAACATTTTTCCATTGACCTGCCACAGCTGTAGGACAATTACAAGCAGTAGAGCTGCTGTTGTAATCACAAGATGACCAAGCGACCTTGTGAGTTTAAAGTTGATGACTGGGGCCTGGACTGGGGCATCATCATGATACAAAACATATTTTGGGAGAGAAAGGAGGCTTCATTGTATGTTAATGGGACATGCTGAGCCCCAAGAGTGATGCTCTGAAATATTGACAAATCAGGAGACTCATATTGGCAAGTAAAAGTCAGTATCTGTATCCACGGCCGCAGCTACTTCTTACTATTGTATATAAATAGTAAACAAATAAGGTCGGGGGGAAAATTGAACTCCAGCCACACTTCCTCTTAAGGTAAACATGAAACTAAAATTGAAGAAAGGCTTCTTGTCTAAATAGATATTGAAAGATTCCTAAGATGTTAAAATATTGTAACATACTCAAATCCCAATAAATCCCTATCCAGTCTCAGGCCAAACTTTCCCCACAAAGATCACTATTAAAAAGATATGAAGTCAGGGGCGCCTGGGTGGCTCAGTTGGTTAAGGGACTGCCTTCGGCTCAGGTCATGATCCTGGAGTCTCTGGATCGAGTCCCGCATCGGGCTCCCTGCTCGGCAGGGAGTCTGCTTCTCCCTCTGACCCTCCCCCTTCTCATGTGCTCTCTCTCATTCTCTCTCTCTCAAATAAAAAAAAAAAAAAAGATATGAAGTCTGGTGCGCCTGGGTGGCTCAGTTGTTAAGCGGCTGCCTTCAGCTCAGGTCATGATCCCAGGGTCCTGGGATCGAGCCCCGCATCGGGCTCCCTGCTCCATGGGAAGCCTGCTTCTCCCTCTCCCACTCCCCCTGCTTGTGTTCCTTCTCTCGCTGTGTCTTTCTCTGTCAAATAAATAAATAAAATCTTTAAAAAAAAAAGATATGAAGTCTGTGGTTCTTTGAAATTATGATTAGTTACCAAATTACATATAAAGCTGAATTATAAAATAAATATAGGAAAATGGAATAGGCAACATTTCCAAGAGTCTGTTCCTAGGCACATTACTCCACTGAAAATCCTTTGGAGAATAGGAACCAACATCTAATAAGTTTGGAAAATGCAGCATAGATATCCTCCTCTTGGAGATTTACAATGCATATTAGCATATCCAAGGTTCTGGAATGTGTTCCTCAAAACTACCTTGGGTAGTACTATATATGGTCTTTTTTTCCTTATTACCATCTCATATGAAAACTGAATTTGTAAATATTGGTTCTCGACTCAGAATGTCAATAAATAGACTCTTGACTTTACTTTTGAAACCTCTTAACATTTTCATAAGGTTGTATACTTACTTATTAAAAGGAACACAAAGTAAAATCAGTAAAAACAAACAAGAAAACACACAGGCAGGACAGAAACAGTTATGTTCCTGATAGAAAAGATGAAGGAAAGGAAGTATCCTAAATTAAGAGCATAACAGAAGAGTTTGGGAGTGGAAAATTCCCAGATAAAAGAAAAGGAAGGAAAAGTCAGAAATAATGGCACAGACCATCCTCTCCTTTTCCAAATTCGAAGGCTGTCCTGATCTAATCTGGGAAAAGAAGGCAAACCAGCTCATTAGCATGCACTTGATGACTTACCCAGCCTGCTGTCAGAGAGAGCACTGTCTAAAGACACAGTAGAGAATGAGGAAAAACAGGCAAAACCCAGTGGGTAAGCCAATAAGGCAAATCACTGAAAAAAACATACACAGTAAAAAGACTGCACATTTGAAGGTATGATCTTGATTAATCCCAAAACAGCTGAAGCCGTCATGTTGGGGGCTCCTGGGATGTGAAACCCAAGTTTTTCCTGATACTGGCAAAGTCCAATTCATAATATGTGTAGAGACTGAGCTGTTCTTTAAATGTTACTTTTAGTTTCAGCGGGCATCACTGTATTTTCCTTTAGCGTAAGGCATGCTTGGGTGATATTTTTAACTCCTTCCTTATACATGTTTATTGCTTTGTTAGGAACCGAGACCCCAATTTTTCTGGGTCCTGAAGTACCTGGGAATTATAGTAGATCTTATCCCTTACAGACACTTGCAGCACTCTCTTTCAAAGACCCTACTAGTAGGCACCTGGATGGCTCAGTCAGATAAGAGTCTGACTCGATCTCAGCTCAGGTCTTGATTTCAGAGTTGTGAGTTCAAGCCCCGCATTGAACAAACAAAACAAACAAACAGGCAGCCAATTTTTAATGCTTTATGGATGAGGAAACTGAGGCACAGGAAAGTTAAATACTTGACAAAGATCACAGCTAGTCTGTAGCACAGTAGACCATAAAGGGCTGACTTTCTAAATTTAGTGCTTTTTAATTTCACTGAAACATATTTCTCCAAAAAAATGTCTATTCAGGGGTGTCTGGGTAGCTCAGTCGTTAAGCGTCTGCCTTCGGCTCAGGTCATGATCTCAGGATCCTGGGATCGAGCCCCACATCAGGCTCCCTGAGTGCTCAGCGGGAAGCCTGCTTTTCCTCTCCCACTCCCCCTGCTTGTGTTCCCTCTCTCACTGTCTCTCTGTCAAATAAATAAATAAAATGTTTAAAAAAAATAAAAAATAAAAAAAATGTCTATCCAATATAGGGTATATAAACATGTTACACGTGTAACAAGGTATTTGCAGATATATCAATTAAACTTTCCTGAATCATTCTCTTTGTATGAGAAAACACCAGGTTTACGGTAAGTATCAAAGAAACACACACCTCGCAGGAAAATACTAAAATAGTCAGAAGTGAGAAATATCATCTGAACCCTATTTGTGCATAATAAAAATTGCTCTTAGCCACACTGATTCAGTTAAGAAAAGATGCTTCTTTTTTCGGACCCCAAATCCCAGCCCCGAATCAAAAACAGCAAGCTGGTCATGTTGAAAGCATTTGCCCTTAGGTTTGCACCATACGGCTCTGCTGGGAATTGTTTGGATAATCTGGACAAGGACACCTAATTTTCTTGTTTCTTGTTTGATGAAACTGCTATACACAAGAGAGCAGCTTCTGCATTGAGGATGAGTTCCTGCATGATTGAGAAACCAATTCAAAGGAATGCTTCTCAAACTTGCAGCAATTTAGCAACTCATTTTTACTAAGATTGTCATTAAACCATTCAAAGCTTTCTTTACGTAAACAAAATTTCCTTTTTCTAATCAGTCAGCATATCTGAACATTAAAGCTTGTTTGATTTTCACAGAGTTTTGGTTGGCTGTTTGCTCTGGGGTAGTTGGCCACTTTTATAAAGTTAATAGGATTGAGAAAGATGCCATAAGAAAGCTTCTGATGATGCAATGGGCTTGCTTACTAAGTATTTCCAAGAAAAGATTTTGGTCAGTCACTTGGGTGTTTTATCTACAGAATGTCAAAATTCTGAATGTCACAAATATATTCCCACACATTTGATAAATGCTAAAAATTGGACTGGTTCAACAATATCAAAGTGCTCATGACATTGTTCTTTATGAAAATGTATTCCAAGTTCCAGTTTAGCCTACCAGGAACAAATCTCTGCTCGGTCCCTTCACTGACAATCTAGCTGATGACCCAGTAAGACAGCTCCCTCAGCAAGAAGTAGATTTTTCTTAAGAGCCAGGAACCTAACTCTAAATTTGAAAATAGGAAGGAAAATCTTTAAGGCACATACTCCCCTAAGGTAATACAAATTGTGATCCAAGAGTGGTCTGCAGACAGATTTCCCACACATTCCTGTATAAGAGTAGTGACACCCGGCTGTCCTTACTCTTCAGAGCACATGCCAGCCTTGGGGTGCCTGGGTGGCTCAGTCGGTTGAGTGTCTGACTCTTGGTCTCAGCTTAGGTCATGATCTCAGGGTTGTGAGATGGAGCCCTGCCTCGGGCTCCGTGCTCAGTGTGGACTCTGCTTGTCCCTTCCCACCCCCCCACCACCACTTATGTTCTCTCTCTCTCTCTAAAATAAATAAATAAATAGATAGATAAATAAATAAATAAATAAAATCTTTAAAAAAAAAAAAAAAGAATACATCGCAGCCCACCTACTCCTCTGAGCATCACAACCTCCAGCCTTCTCATCCCTACAACATTGAGGTCCCGGGACATCAACCTATTAACCACATGTTAGGGATGGTTCTAGGGCTGGAAGATGTCATAGAATCAGGAACACCTTCAAGATTATCTAGTGCCAGAGGTGCCCAAATTTTCCCAGTTCATGGCACTATGAGTGTGTTAGTAATTTTTTTCATAGTATCCGTAGGCCAAAAGCAATAAACAACAGCCCCATTTATTAAGTAGTTTGGCACAAACACAAGTGTTTATGCCTTAACAACTTAGTAGCTGATTTGTTAAATGCATAGATTAAAAGAAAATCATATTTTTCTTTTTTTAAGATTTATTTATTCATTTGAGAGAGAGAGAGAAAGCACGGGGTGGGGAGAAGCACCGGAAGAAGGAGAGAGAGTCTCAAACAGACTCTACGCTGAGTGCGAGCCCAACAGAGGGCTCAATCTCATGACCCCAAGATCAGCACCTGAGCCGAAACCAAGAATTGGATGCTTAACCGACTGCACCACCAAGACGCCCCTATCTAATTCTTAAACAACCACAGTTACTTCCTAATGAGATGTGTGAGCCTGTTTGACACTGCACATCTTAAACCTTGTAATCAAATTGGACACCACCACCTTCTTATCCTCTTCTACAGTGACCTCCAAAGCAATGGACAAAAACCCAGCTTTACAAAGATATGACATCAAAAGAAAAGTAGCATGAGCTAATGTGTGAACTCTCTCAAGCTAGTATTTTCCTGGTATCTGAAAGATGTTAAGTATCACTGCCTTTCCCTTGAAAATTTAAGATATCCTGCAACCCCCCCGTGAGTTTACTGAAGCATCCTAAGGCACCTTAGCACATAGTTTGCTAACTGCATCTAGACTAGTAGACCATTTCATGGATTCACAAAATGACACTAAGAATAAAGAAGTTTTCCAAGGTTATCCAGCTAATTATAAGCTAAGTCAAAACAAGAAATTGTGTTGGAAGTACTGAGAATTTACCTATGTTCTTAAATTTAAATAGATGCCACAGACCTTAAATCTGCAGAGGAAAGCTGTAGATATGGAACTACCTCTCAGGGCATTCCCATCTCTGCATTTATTACTAGATGGTCTTCAACATACTGATAAAGAAACCAGGTGCAAAGAGCTAAGGGACTTGCCTAAGAGAACAGAATTAATTATAGGACGAAGAGTAGCACCTTGTCTCTGGACTTCTATCCAGGTCTTTCTTCATCACATCACAGTGTCCTTTGCCCCCTTATCTAGACACCCTCCTCACCCCCTCCTCAAACACTACTTTCTTTCTCCTTGTTACTCCTCTTTTTGTTCTTTAGTGCATTCTACTTCCAGGGACCTTATGCCTTATTAGGCCCAGTTTCTACATATAAGATCTTAGATATTGTAGAAGCTGGTAGTTACCTCCCAGTGTTCATTTTTCCCTTCTTCTTTACATTCGAACACAAAAGTTTTTATTGGGCTATCTAGAATAAAGGTTATATTTTCCAGACTCCTTTGCAAATAGATAAAACTGTATGACTAATTTCTGGCCAATGGGATATAAGTAGAAGGAATGCATGAAATTTCTGGAAAGTGTCCCTAAAAAGAGGGGATGTGCTCCTTCTTCCCCTTCTTTCTACCTGCTGGCTAAACTAAGAACATGATGCTTGGAGTTCAAACTGCCATCTTAGACCATAAGGAGGAAGTCATATATGGAGGATGATGGAGCAACAATACAGAAGGATGTAGGTTCCTATTGATCTTGGGCTGCTTACAAACCCTAATCTGTTTACCTTTGGATGGCATTTATATAAGAAGTAAATACGTTCATATATTAGTCAAGCCACTGTTATTTGAGAATTTTTGTCAATACCAGCTAAACCTAGTACTAACACACTAATAGACTAATCTTCATAACAATACAATAACACGTAATGTACTTTAGAACAATTCCTATAGATTTCCACTATTTACATTTAAAATATGTAAAAACTTAGAATGCGTAACTCCAGGTACCTGTCAGAAGTATATGCAACCACTCACTGATTACCCTCTTGAGAATTAACCTCTTTCTTCATGCCCTGTGTTTCACATGGACATATATTTTATAAGCCAAATGGTATCTGACTAAAATATTTAAAGAAGTTAATAAATTTTCATAAGGGGAGAAATTCTCACATAAAATCTGTCCAGTTTAAAATCACAAATTGAACACCTCATTTATCTCCACTCCCTCCCCCAAACCCACTAATTATGGTAGAAAGTTTTTAAGACAAACCCACAAGAAGAACAACAATGAAAGAAGGGATGAAGTCACAACATTCTGGAAACTAGAGGGCAGTTGAACAAGCAATAAGACTCCAAACAGCTGAATCCTAAACTGGTGGTGGGAATAGCTTGGAAGCAACATAATTTGCTTATAAGAACTCCCAGAAAGCCCAGGGATTGACATCACAAATCTCTGTGGCAGTCGAGAGGTGAATGTAGAGCTATTCCTTCCTCAAGTCCATGCAGCTGGACAACTGCTCCTTCCCAATCTCACCAGGAGGTTATTCTCTGAAGAGGGTAAAATAGAGGGATTCTGGACAAGAAGAATCATGGCACAAGTGAGATAGAAGTATTGTACTAAAAATAGGGAAATTAAATGAAAATTTATCAACAGAACTTTAAAACCCCAGCCCTCTTGCTCTATTCCACAGCTAGGACTTGGCAGCCACATTTATATCTTCTAAGAAGAAAAGGTATGATTACTTTTTGGGGAATATGACCAGCCCAAGATGACAGACTTAAAGATTCTGACACTGGGGTGTTCCCCTACAAACAGCCCACAAAGATCAACCCACAGTAAAGCTCAAAGTCAACAAGCTCTCATGTGCTCACAACTTTCAACTGGCTTTTTAATCTCACTGTACTTACTCACCGATAGATAGGCAAGACATACCAAAAAAAAAAAAAAAGCTCTAATGTTAAAGTCACTACCAAAACAGAGAAAAAAGCAAGTTGGAGGAAATAGAGACTATGCATAGAGAAGAAAACTTCCAAAACACAAGCAAGCTATCTTCTCTTATCATGCCTCAGAATGATATAGGAAGCTATTACAGCCATGAAAGAAGAACAGGGTGCTCGTTTTTTGAAATAGGGAATAAGAATGAGATCTTGGGAATTAAAGATCAAAAATCCATGGAGGAGTTGAGATCTCTCCAAGAAAGGAGAGGAAAAAAAATAGATTTATTTTTAATTTAGAAAAGATGAAATATGGGAGAGGATCAATCCGGGAAGTCCAAAGTCCACCAACAGGAGCTCAAAAAAGAGACTGGAAAAAATCACTGAAGAAATAATTCAAGAAATTTCTCAACACTGAAATATATGTTTCCATAATGAAAAGATCCATGTAGTATCTAGCCCAATAGATAAAAATGGTCTCATACATATATATATAAATCATCATCAAAGTTCAGAATCCTAGCACAAAGAAAAGATTTTAAAAGATTTCAGATCAAAAAGGAAAACCACAAGCACACAAGATTAAGAATCAAAAGAGTATCAGACTTCTCAGTAACAATAATGGAAGCCAACAGACAATGGAGAAATGTCTCCAAAATTCTAAAATTTTAGACAATTAAATGTGAAGGTAGAATAATGGATTTCAGTAATTCGAGACCTCAAAAATTTCTCAGGAAGCTGTTGGAAGATATGATCTATCAAAATAAGAATGTGAAATAGGAAAAAAAAAGATGTAAAATCCAGGAAACCAGGGGATCCAACACGAAAGTGAAGCAAAGAGAATCCGCTGAGTCAGGGGTCAGCACACTATAGCCCAAAGGCTGTGTCCATCCTGACACCTATTTTGATATGGCCCATGACCTAAGAATGGTTTTTACTTTTTAAAGTGGTTTTTTAGGGGCGCCTGGGTGGCTCAGATGGTTAAGCATCTGCCTTCGGCTCAGGTCATGATCTCAGGGTCCTGGGATTGAGCCCCGCATCGGGCTCCCTGCTCGGCGGGGAGCCTGCTTCTCCCTCTCCTTCTACTGATCCCCCTGCTTGTGCTCTCTCGCTCTCTCTGTCAAATAAATAAATAAAATCTTTAAAAAAATAAAAATAAAAAAATAAAGTGGTTTTTTAAAAGTCAAAAAAGAGTATTTTGTGACACATGAAAATTACATGAAATTCAAATTTTAGTACCCATAAATAAAGTTTTATTGGAAAAAGACACACTCATTCATGTATTGTCTATGCCCACTTTTGTTTTATAACAGTAAAGGTGAATAAATGTGCCCAAGACTACATGGCCTAGGAAACCCAAAATATTTTTCATATATGTATCTGTCCCTCTATAGAAAAAGTTTGCTTTGCCCTGGAGGATGGTGAAGGAAGATCCCAGAACAGTAGCTATACAGTAAGCACGGAGAGCAAATGGCCCAAACTAGAACAAATCAGAAGAGAGGTGGTCTCCAAAAAATAAAATTAATATAATTGCTGAAAAGTCTGAATGCATTGAAAAGAGATTTGTATGACTTGATTAGGATTGAGGGATAAAGTGGTTGTAACTGCACAGAAAATTAAATGAAAAATAAGAGCATTATTAAATTATTTTTTAAGTTGTGGTACAGGAAGAATAATCATTACAGTATAGTACATGGTTCAGCTGTGAATAGCATTTAGGTACTCATAAGAATCATAGGGGAACAGAGGTAAAAATGAAACAAGACGAAACCAGACAGGGAGACAAACCATAAAAGACTCTTAATCTCAGGAAACAAACAGGGTTGCTGGAGTGGGGGGTGGGGGATAGGGATGGGGTGGCTGGGTGATGGACACTGGGGAGGGTATGTGCTATGATGAGTGCTGTGAATTGTGTAAGACTGATGAATCACAGACCTGTACCCCTGAAACAAATAATACACTGTATGTTAATAAAAAAAAATTTTTTTAAAGAATATAAGCAATGAACATTAAACAAAATTACAATATGTTATATGAAGAAAATGGGGAAACTAGAAATGTTCTAGGCTGGAATAAGAATACTGGTGACAGTCAGAGGGAAAGAAAGATAAGTTCTTATTTTCCATAGGGGGATGTCAATAGATAGTGCCTAAAAATAAAAAGTCAAGAAGTATCAGTATAAGAACATTTAGTGACATAGAGGTAAATACCAAGAAAAACAGCCCAAAGAGTTAAAAATTATTTCCTTCAGTAATTGGAATATGGCATTATGATGGTTGAGAGGGAGGGACAGGCCTGCCATTTATCAAAGTAAGGCTTGCAGAACTATTTCATTTTTAAAACTATACGCATGTATAACCTTGATTTAAATAAAAACTAAATTTGGGACTCCTGGGTGGCTCAGTAAATTAAGTGGTTGCCTTCAGCTCAGGTCATGATCCCAGGGTCCTGGGATTGAGCCCTGCATCGGGCTCCCTGCTCAGAGGGGAGCCTGTTTCTCCCTCTGCCTGCCACTCCCCCTGCTTGTGCGTGCCCTCTCTCTGACAAATAAACAAATAAAAAATCTTTAAAAAAAAGTTTAAAAAAATTTTTTAAAAATAAAAACTAAATTTGATATGTAAGCCAAAAAAGAAAATTACATAGATTTCTGATTGTATGGTATGCTTCACCAGCTAAGTTTTTCAAATAATGTTTATAAACACACTTGATTTGAGAATTTTAAACTGTTTAAGAAATAGAGATCTTACTTTACTTACCAATGTAGGGTTGGTAAATAAAAGTGAAGACATTTTAAAAACTGACTATTTTTAGGGGCACCTGGGTGGGTCAGTCAGTTAAAGGTCTGCCTTCGGCTCAGGTCATGATCTCAGGGTCCTGGGACAGAGCCCCAAGTAGGGCTCCCTGCTCAGCAGGGAGTCTACTTCTCCCTCTGCCCCTCCCCCCATTCATGCTCTCTCTCTCTCTCTCTCTCTCTCTTACTCTTAAATAAAATATTTTTAAAAAACTGACTATTTTTAAAGCACTCAAAATTCCTTTATGCTGTTCTTCTCTGTTTAGGTCATTACTATGGAGAAGAACTTATATAAATACTAACCATTTCACTTGATCACATAAAACTACTTAAAAGATCTAATGGAAGGGTGTTTATATTATGAAAGATAATATGGTAAGATAGTTAATGCAAGAATAAACTATCTTATTAAATAGGTCTTCCAAAGAAGGGTATGTGCTAAGTACTTCTGGTTTCTAGCTAAAAAAATATAAACAAATACAAAATGAACACACTACTGTTACAATTATAAATAAATAAAACAATGAAAACGTTGCTAGTAAGTAGACATTCAGGACAAACCAAATTTGTTTTTCAGTATTATCTTTCAAAGTCACTTAAACCTGGCACCTATTTTTTAAATGAACTAGATTTTAATGAATTGTATACAGGGCTTTTACCTGACGATATGTACTGATATTTGACAACCAATTTAAATCTGGCTTAATTTGCAATTTTATTCCCTAACACACCTACCTTGGTATTCTCTGTTTTTCAGTTTTAACATTCTTCGTCTAAATGATCAGTTTGTAGCAACTAGCTTTTTAGTCAGGGAAATGGCTTACAAACTATTCCCTTTTGCATCCATTTTCTAAAGAGGAAAAAAATGCTATTTAGTTTAATACTAACTGTATTTTAAAATTGTGCCTTGAAATTCATTTAGAAAATAACTTTGAAAAATGAGAATGGCTAGGAGTATTTACCTGCATCCCTAATTAGACTAGAATGGCTTTTTCTAAGAAGACTGTAGGCATTCTCCCTGTTCTATGAAATGTAGCAATTGCTCCTCAAAACACCATCATGAGAGCATAATGCAATTTTATCTGTCTATATTCTATTTCTGCTTTATGTTGTTATATGGGAACTGTACAGGAGTGTGTTTTCTATCACTGCAAAGGCCAGATAAAGTAGTTTAACTAGTACATCAAATTAGGAATTATACATATAAATTGTCTGCTGCTGTCTATAGATTGTGTCTATAAAAGATAAAAGCATTTTTCTCCTTTTAGAGAGAACACTCCCATGCCTTCTTTGCCTCACATATAAATTATCTTTTAAGGGACCAGGTGCAATGGGCAAAGAATTGGCTGTCTTCCCAACCCAGCTCTGAGTTTTGATTTCTAAATGTACTTGTCGAGTTAGGAATCACAGAAATGCAGAATTTACTATTTAAAGACACCAACAAGAACTGTTTTCCTGCACCTTTTGCCTTAAGGGAGAGAAAAAGGTTGGGGGGTGGCACATGGGGAGAAGTCATCTGAATTGAAATGAACTTAATTGCTTTTCCTGTGGATCTCTCTCTGCCTAGGCAGGTGGTTGTGAGAGTCCTCTGTGTCCTCACTGATCCATGTCAGTGAAAACATAAGAGGAACCTAGAATTTAGAAAGCAGGTTAGACATCCAGGCAGCTCTCCAGCTTTGGTCCAGAAGCAGGATGAACATGCTTCCTTTAGAAGCATTTGTGTGACGTGATTAAATTATTAATACCCAACAGAAACCAGGGCAATAGTGACCCATTACTCTCAAACCAATTCAAAGCCAACCCCTGGAAGTATTGATCTACACTGGGCATGGGACCTTGGGTATTGTTGACACTCTACAAGTATTGTTTCGTTGATATAATTTTGAAACGAGAGGCCTGCTCCAGAGTACTGGTGGGAGGACAAGAATTTTCTAACCAGCTCACTAGGAAATGGCTAGCAAGGAGGCAGGTTAGAGTAGTGCACAGAGAGAAAGTAAAACCACCCTATACTCTGGGTTTGTGCATTTGCCCCCATTATCCCTTCTAGAATCCTATGTCCATCATGTTATAACCAATCAGAAGATGCTTTTTAGATTCTGCTTTATTTAAGGAAGCAGTGCAATCCCATGTATTTCTGATGGATTAAACTCAGGTCTAACTCCTGAGGCGGTTTATACTATGATCTCTCAGAATGTTATTACTATCTGTTAGACACTGATCAAGCTGGAAGTTGAAGAAAGACACAGAGCCTCTGCATTTGTTGTCCCCTGACCTAGAATACTCTTCATATGGCCAGCTTCTTATTCTGCAAGTCTTTGTCACTTTCTTAAAGATATCTATTGTTAACATTCTATATAAAGTGAATTTTTTTCAACTTCTATCTCTAGTTATTATGCATCACAGCACTCTGTTTCTCTCCTTCACGAAATTATTACAGCCATGATTATTTTAATTGTGCACTTCTTTTTCATCGCCTGTCTCTCTCTCTCCCCCTGAAAGCTTCCCCACTGGAAGCTTCATCAAGTATTGTATTGACAGGACTTAACAAATACCCCGAACATAGAAGGTGCTCAGTGACATTTATGAGTGAGTACTGAAGATTACAAAGGGACTTTACTTAAACATTTAAAACCTTTTATTTTTGATAAGTATATCAGTGAGTTCTTAACTATATTACTCAACAATAACAAACAACTCCAAAAAAAAATCTCAGGATTTAAGAGAAAAAGACTGTTTCTTGCTCACTTTTTACACGAACTGCAGATTAGCTGTGGCTTTGCACCAGAGATCTTCTTTCCGAGGCCCAGGCTGAGGCCGTGGCTGTTCCCTGCTACATGCCCTGGGTCATCTCATTCTCATGGCAGGGGGCAAAGAGCAAGAGCCGTTGGAAACATATAGTGTGCCTTTTTTTTTTTTTTTTGTAAGATTTTATTTATTCATTTGAGAGAGAGAGCGCACGCACGCGCAAGCTGGGAGGATGGGCAAAGGGAGAGGGAGACGCAGACTCCAGGCTGAGCAGGGACCCTAATGTGGGGCTCGATCCCAGGACCCTGGGATCATGACCTGAGCTGAAGGCTGACGCTTAATCAACTGAGCCACTCAAGTGCCCCAACACATAGTGTGTCTTAAAGTAGGATCTGGCATAGCGGATTTTTGCTTTCAGGAAGATATTCTCTTATAGTGGAAGTTACTGGGGAAAATAATACAATCGACCACAATAGGATATTGCTCCAAAACTGTTACCCACTAATAATTTATAAACTAAATTCGTTTATACTGCTGTCCACTCACTCTTTATTCACTGGGTTTCTTGAACTACAAACAGTTTTATCAGCAATCCCTTATGTGGTAAAAATTAAGACTTGTAGATGAGTGGTACTTTTATGCTGTTCCCTTGCCTGATCATACTTTTGCAATTCCAGGGTCGTGGCCTGAGTATTTCCTGGGAACTTACAGGTCTTCATCCTGTTTGAGTCAAGGGCCTCAAATTCCTGTATGAGTACAGTTCTACCAGTATCAGAGGATGCTGGTGTGAGAAGTTCTTGTCCCAGAAAAAAGTTCTTCCCCAAAGTAAATGATTGAAATGAATGAGGAGAGGCCATATCTGGCTTAAATCCTTAGGGTGACATTTAAGTAATAACCCTCATCTTATATACAATGTATTAAATGGGGCTCATTATTTAGTCATAAACTATTATGTGTTCAATTTTAATTGCTAACTTAGGCATATATCTGCCTTTATTCTCTAATTTCAATATTTACAATAGATTCCTTTAAAAGTTTTCAGCATTACATCAGTGAATTGTTGGGAATGCCTATTTAAGATGAAAGTTTTGAACTGCAGTCTTAGCCAAGGTTACAAAGAAAATTAAACCAAAAACAACCTTCAACTGAGAGCTTACATGCTGAGTTTTTGTGGCCTGTGACCTTTCCCAATCTAGTATCATATGGAATTATACCCTGTAGTGTATACTGCAGATAGTACTTTTTGTGATTTATAAGAAATTTTCTTCTAGAAACAATTTACACTGTAAATCAACATTGCAAGGCTTTATGTGTACATTTTTGAAAACTGAAGGTATATGTATGGTTGGGCAAAAAAAAATTTTAATGTGAATTCCGTTTTTCTCTGTATTATCAATCATGTCATCCAGAAGAGTGGTACAGAACTTGAGATCAAAGTCTCTCCAGTTCTATAGACATCTCCCAGAGGCTCAAGCCAAAGAGTGTGATTACCATCTCATTAAGAATTTCCGTGTTTATGCTTCTGGCCTCTTCTTAGATATTATCCTCAGTTGCCTTGTTATTTCCTTATAAATCTCAATTTTCCATATTTTCAGTCATTTTTTTTTTTTACCCACCACTGAGGCTGGGCAAGTCTTCATTTCAGTTTAGATATCAAGGCCTATAGAAGACAATAAAAGTATGCATCCAGCATATGAACAAAATATGCTCCTTTTTACAAGGTTTTTATGCTGAAATTAAAGAAATTTCTCAAGTTTCATATATACAGATTTGTATAAATTCCATGGGAAACTCCAAGGAGAAACTATCACTTCACTCAATTTCATTTTCCTCTGTATTTAAAACATGCAAGGAAAGAAAGCAATGATATCCACTAGCATAAAAAAAAAAATAGGATCGGGTTCATTTTCTGTTCCTCTTCTTTAGAGACAACTGCAACCATTTCTGATCATTTTAGCACCTGCTATGGTTCAATCAACTTCTCTAATAGTTGTGGAATGTGAAATGTCTACATAAGATTGTGGGAGATCTTTTTTTCTTCCTAGAGTTGCTACCAGATGCAAACAAGGTGATATGTCCCTGCATGCTACTGTTGCTAAACTGTGAGCAAAGTAAAGGAAAAAGAAAGACTGATTTAGATAATACATCTAAGATGCTTGTTGAGTGAAATGTCAAGTAGATTCATGTCCTGCCTTGTCCATCATCAGCCAATCAATGACACTTGAACCTGGGATGACCAGGTCAACTTGCTACCACTGCTACCAAGTGGGAGAGGGAAAGCATAGATCACCTCTCAGAATGACAATGACTATGTGGAGCTATGGTAATTCCACAGGCCCCAGTTATTGTCCTGCTTAGCAAGAGGCTTCCTCTGCTCCCACAGCTAAATACCAGCTCACTCAGATCTTGACACAAGGGAAACAAAAAGGCCTTTGGGATATCAGCTCCCTGGTGACCCAGGTATGATCAGAATTGAATTTCACTCTGCTTAGAACAAGTTTGAAAAAAAAAAAGAAAGAAAGAAAAAGGATTAAAGTAAATGAAACCTTTGAGTGAGCTGTGTTCTTTCTTTTGCATATAAATGAATATGAATACGGTCAATAGACAGACTTTTGCCATCTTCCTCCCACTCCCACCCATCCCAGTGACATTTATTTTTTTAGTGACTCAGACTAGAATGTCGTCATAAGAAATAAATCCATCATATTCCTGTTTGGGATCAATACTACATATTTACTGTTAATTTGTCATGCTTTCATATGTGTACTTGTTGTAGCCTGTAATCCTTAAATTTGCTCTGGAGATTTGGAGATTTCATCAAATCCCCAAGATCAAAAGCCTTAAAATTTTTGTTTGCATTTACATGCAAAGCTTACAGAGTTCTCCAGGGGAAATGGTGGTAAGAGCATTCTTCAAACCCTTGTTAATTGTTAACTGTCAAAGCCTGAGGGTGAAATCTCAGAGGTTTGTTTTAACAGGGGGGAAAAACATGACATTAATTTTAAGTTTTCTTAAAACTCAATGGTGAACATGAACAATATTTTTTCTCATCAGCTCTCTTAAAATATAAATGTAATTGTTAGAGCTGAAAGGGCATATAAAAACATCAACTTGTTTTTTCTCTCTGAAGGACGGATGTGGAGCCTGCCTGGAGGATCATAACTGAGGTAAACTAAGTGGGAAAGCTGGTATTTTAGGTACATTATTTTAAATCACTCAAGTCCCCAGAGAAACTTTCTGTAACAGCTGTTACTTTGATCATCCCAATACTGTTGAAAAATAGTATGTAAAATTAGACTACTGTATATTTATCCTTAAAATTAGCAATGAGCTGAAAGACAGAGATAAAAATCGCATTTTTAAATCTGCCTGTCTTACTATAGAATGACTCAATTACCAGTGATATTGTCTGAAAAGACAACGCTAAATGAGCTCCATAAAGAGACCTACCATTTCAGCATTTGAGATCACAAGTTCAAGTATATCAGATACTGCATGTGTGTATTAAAATATCATTTACTGGGGCGCCTGGGTGGCTCAGTTGGTTAAGTGTCTGCCTTTGGCTCAGGTCATGATCCCAGGGTCCTGGGATCGAGCCCCGCATCAGGCTCCTGCTCAGCAGGGGCGTCTGCTTCTCCCTCTCCCTCTACTGCTCCCCCTGCTTGTGCGCTCTCTCTCTCACTCTCTCTCTCTCAAATAAATAAAAATCTTTTAAAAAAATCATTTACAAAAAGAATCAAAATTCACTTCACCTGGCTGGTTTTCTAAATAACTATTTTCTTAAACCTTATTCAAATGATAGAAGATAAGAATTATTATAGGGGACTGTTACAGGAACACCTCTCAAAAATACTCAGACTTTTTAATGAGTCTAATGTTAGAGGTCATACATGGTCACCACCTCCCAAAATGATCCTACATATGGCTAACTTTCTCTATACACACAGGTTTCAGAATTGACAGGATTTTCACAGCAACAACATTTTCTGCCTTGAAATCTTCAATGATAGTGATAGCTATACCATTTTTTACTGCCAGATCAAGCTACTTAAAAAAATAACACTACCAAAGAAGAAAAACATAAAGACAATTTTTTAAAATGCAAGTCTTGTTTTGTTTTGTCTAAATAGTATACCCAGAAACATTCCCTTCCATTCAGGAGATAATAAAAAGTGACAGAGAATTTTGCCTAGATAGTTTACTTTCTAATATTTCCTGTATCTGATACGTACTACTTATCCTCATGTTTCCCATTTTATATTTCCTGAAGAGATTGACTCAGTGCAATTTCATGCCTGCAAATTTTTAGTTTCCAACACTCGATGACTCAATGATTGGTGACTGAAGGATACTAAATTATGCTTTTAGGGGGAAAAACTATCCAAAAGAAACGCATTTAGTGGTTTACTTTCCTTATGTTTTCTTTAACTGTTTATTGCAATTAGTAGAAATACTTTTACCATTTTCGTTTGTTTTTCTCTGATTGGCCAGAGCTGTAACATTATTCCTGGAAATGCCAGTCAAGGGAATGAGAGCACTTCCAGGAATATAACCATAATGAAGTGATTTGGCCTAAATACAGGCATTTTAATTGAGTATGTGTAGGCACAGAACATTTCTTAAAAGCAGTGTGAATATTAGTCTTCTCAAGCTGCAATTTCAAATTAAGACGCTAGTGAAAATTTACAAGCGTGTTCCCTTAGCTCAACTGTACCATTTCAACCCTCTGTGGGGATTGGAATGGGAGGAGAAGACATACACAAACTCTGAAAAGGCTAATCATTTTATTCCAACTGTCCTTTTCTTCCAGAATTTTCTATAACCCACATACACCCTTCTCTGAAGGAAGGTAACTACATTGATTTAAATTTATAACAATGACAATAAGGAAATACTTTTCACCATTTAGGATTCTTCAGGGCCAACAGGCACTAAATTTGCTACCAGTGGTGGTGAGGGGCCAAAATGTAAAGACAGACCCTTTGTTCTGTATCTCTACACCTCAGTGATACTTCAGGTGCATAACATAATTCTGTATAAAATCCAAATCACTGGAGTTTGAATAAATTATGTACAATTTAGCTTCAGTATTAACTGAATTTTAATCTATTATATTCTTCGAAAATCAATTGTTTATGTAGAGCTACTCTCAATCATATGAATATTGTAATAGCCAGAACATTCTATTTCCTAACTGCCTATTACAGTTGATGCTAGCAACAAAATGCTCCTTAAATTTTGGTAGTTGAGGGGCACCTGGGTGACTTAGTCTGTTAAGCGGCCGACTCTTGATTTCAGCTCCAGTCATGATCTCAGGGTGGTGAGATCTAGCCCCATGTCCACAGAAATGCCTCTTTTTCCTCTATCATTTTAATGTACTTCTTGAGATCCTGCTTCTAATTGAGGGGCACCTGGCTGGCTCAATCAGTAGAGCATGTGATCTTGGGGTCATGAGTTCAAGCCTCATGTTGGGGGTAGAGATTACTTAAAAAATAAAAATAAAATAAAAAATTTCGAAATAAAATCTAATTGAGATTATGACTCTCCTTGTACCACAATGCCTGGGATCCTTCTCTGATTAACCATAGAATTTACCACAGCCTTTTATGCAGCTCCTGATTGCAAAACTTGCAGATAGTATTAAATATCAAACACTCCAAAGTTTCACTCATAAAAATGCACCAAGGGTAACCAAATTAATTACTTTTACTACACTAAGCTAACAAAAGACAAATAAAGAGGTCTTCCTTTCTGCTTACCCTTGGCACCCCAGCTCTCTATTTTGAATGAATCCCTCAGAACGCAACAAGTGAAGACAGAGTGGGCTATGAGAGCCACCGAGATTAAATCAAAGATATTTTTTTCGCTCCAAGACCCCCCTTGAAAACAATGTAAAATAATTCTTGTTCTGAGAATGAAAACTAACTAACCACCTGGAGGAAAGTTGTTTTGTTCCTGTGTGTGCACTTCAGGGAAGACTGCGAAGTGCCCGCAGTGGTAAGGGAGGATGAGGACAACAAGTCCCATAGTGGGTGCTGCCCAGTGACATCTAATCTTGAGCACTCAGGACTGTGATGTCCTCTGCTCTGCACTGTGTGCACATCAATTTCTACAGCTCCTCCATATAATTGCTGTCTCACAGCCTTACATTTTACGCTCACTGCACGTATTAGTTTCCTACTGCCGCTGTAACAAATTACCACGAATGAAGTCACGTAAAACAATACACATTTATTCTCTTACAAGTCTGGAGGTCATAAATCTTAAATCAGTTTCACTGGGCTAAAGTCAAGGTGTCAGCCAGGCTGGTTCCTTCTGGAGACTCTGAGGAAGAATCCGTTTCCTTGATCTTTCAGCTTTTGGAGATCACTTGTATTCCTTGGGTTGTGGTTCCTTTCTCCATCTTCAGAGCAAATCACTCTAGCCTGTGCTTCTGTCATCGCCACGTGGCCTTCTCCCTGCCCCCCCCCTTCTCTCTCTGTTTCCTGCATACATCTGAAGGACCACCATGATTATAATGGGCTCCTCATCTCAAAACCCTTAATTGTTTTAAAAAAGATTTTATTTATTTATTTGACAGAGAGAGAGACAGTGAGAGAGGGACCACAAGCAGGGGGAGTGGGAGAGGGAGAAGCAGGCTTCCCGCGGAACAGGAAGCCCGATACGGGGCTCCATCCCAGGACCCTGGGATCATGACCTGAGCCGAAGGCAGACGCTTAACTGACTGAGCCACCCAGGTGCCCCTCAAACCCTTAATTTAATCACATCTACAAAGTCTCTTTTTCTATATAAGGTAAGAGTCACAGGTTCCCTGAGTTAGGGCATGGACATACATGGGACACTATTCAGTCTTCAACACTTGGTTAGGTGTGTCTGGACTAATGATGAGGCTATGGAAGTGAGCTGCATTTGTGTAGCTCTGAAGTCCTACCAACCACACATACACAGTTCCAAAGGTGCAAGAGGCAGAGACCAGAATAGGCATTTTCTGTCTTCACAATTCATGATAATAAACAATGGGGTAAGAGGAGCTGTGCAGAAAAATAAAGCATATTTGAACTTAAATGAAACTCAGGTCAGAGACAGAATATTTTATAATGTGGTACAATTATTATAAAATATAGATCAGAGACCAAAATGTAACTTTAAATAAGTGGTATTTTAATCACAACGTCCACTAAAGGAAAAAGTTAATCTTGGGAGACAAGTGAGGTGTGGCTCTGACTATTTTAAGAATTAAATGAGACAATTTATGTAAGACACTAAGCATGGTTTTTAAGAGTAAATCCTCAAACATGTTAATTACCATGATTTCTTCCAATACTCTGAGATAAAAATTATTTTCCTTCTTAGCTTGCAGTGATGAATCTACACGTAATTTATTCCTTGTCAGATAAGCACTTGCGTTACTGCCCCCAAAGAGGGTGCTGACAGTGAGCTGAAGGAAATCTCAGAAGACGGCCATCCCAGCAGACCACGGTCTTCCCCAGCAGACCACCAGCACGATCCCTGACATGCTTTTCTTTCCTACGTTGACCTCCTTCCCCCAGGTTAAAGTTGAGTAGCAGGGCATCGGCTGCTACTTGGAAAAGTGCTGAGTGGCTGATGTGTCCTGTCAGCATTGTCCAAGGACAGCCGGAGAATGTCCGCGTGCCTCCTTCCTTTCCGCTTGCATCTGGCAAAGACTTACATTGTGATGCTTAGGAAGGTGGGAAGTGATGAAAATGCATAGCTCTTTCCAGCCACATCATACACCCACTTAAAATGCCATCTCCCCAATAGTTTGTTGAGCGAGTAGAAACAATCATGAAAATGACAACAGGAAACCATCAACTGAAGGGAAGTTTAGTCATTTTGCAGACAAATTTAAGAATCAGTCTGTCGGTTTCCTATTCTCCTACTAATTGACCTATATAAGGCTAAATGGTACTTATTCCCCATCTGTAAAAAAGGGGGTACTCATAATTATTAAATAAAAACTGCATTAAAATATACCTATATCAACAAGCAGCATAAATAATGAGTGATCTACCTTTAGGAATCCTCCGTTTGTCTTCCTGACCTGACACACTTTAAATTCATCACTGGGCTTGGTGGACTTGACTTTCTCCTTCTCTCCTCACCACTTTGAACCCCCAAAAGTCTTCCGGCCTAACTATTCACTTTTCATTTTTGTAAACTTCATGACATTTCCCAGCAAAGGAAGGAAGAGGCAACCAACCCTCAAGTCAGAATGATCCATCACTCTTGTTCTTCCAAAATCCTTTTTTCTTCTCTCAGAAGTCACCTCTGCTTCCCTGTAATTCTGGCAGCCAAGTCCTTTGGTGCTCTGGTTTGTCTTCAGGACATTACTTCTCTCCCTTGGTTTTAATCTGATTTGTTGGGGTTTTTTTTAAGATTTTATTTATTCATTTGAGAGAGAAAGAGAGCACAAGCAGGGGGAGAGGCAGAGGGAGAGGGAGAAGCAAACTCCCCACTGAGCAAGGAGCCTAATGTGGGGCTTGATCCCAGGATACTGGGATCATGACCTGAGCCGAAGGCAGACGCTTAACCGACTGAGCCACCCAGCCGTCCCAATCCAATTTATTTTTATGTGAGATACAATACAGGCGGAATGAGGTGTTTTTTTGTGGTTTTTTGACCCCACTGTGACATGCTCTTAAAATATTTGATAAATGAGACTAGCCTCGTTAAAATGTTTTTTTTTTTTAAGATTTTATTTATTTATTTGACAGAGAAAGACACAGCGAGAGAGGGAACACAAACGGGGAGTGGGAGAGGGAGAAGCAGACTCCCCGCTGAGCAGGGAGCCCGATGCGGGACTGGAGCCCGATGCGGGACTCGATCCCGGGACTCCAGGATCATGACCTGAGCCGAAGGCAGTCGCTTAACCAACTGAGCCACCCAGGCGCCCTCGTTAAAATGTTTTTGTCCTCTAAATGGTATTGAGGGAAACATCTAAGTATCCACATCTCAATAAGCAAGAATTATAGAATGGATCAAAAACCTAAGACTTGGTCCTCTTAGTGAAAATAATTATCCCCTGTTATCTGAACAACTATCACTTGCAGAAGGTCATTATAAACATTCAGATTAAGGGTTAGATGAAAGTAGTTAATTATGGAGCTAAGAAAAGAAAGGGAAGATGAGGTCATAAAATACTAAAAAAAAAACCAGGGGCGCCTGGGTGGCTCAGTTGGTTAAGCGACTGCCTTCGGCTCAGGTCATGATCCTGGAGTCCCAGGATCGAGTCCCGCATCGGGCTCCCTGCTCGGCAGGGAGTCTGCTTCTCCCTCTGACCCTCCCCCCTCTCGTGCTCTCTCTCTCTCATTCTCTCTCTCAAATAAATAAATAAAAAATCTTAAAAAAAAAAAGATTTAAAAAAATTAAAAAGTGAGGGTTAGAGTTCCCTCTTCAAGGTTATCAATTCAGTGGAGGTTTGGGGCAAGGTAAACTGCTTCTGTATAAATTATTTTCCTTTCAGAGAGTGATTACCCCATTAAATAGGTTAACCACCTAACCCAAACTCAGATACAGAAGGATGAATCATAAGGGAGATGAGGGGAAATATATATATATATATATATGAATATATATATATATATATGAATATTTATATACATATAAATATCAAAGTTCAGGGTACAAAGGGATGGGGGAATTAAGAAGTAACACAAAACTCAGACGGAAAAGGTAAGTGGGACAATATTTATTATGTCAGTTTAAAGACTAAGACCTATTAATATTTCCTGCCCAAGGCTTCAAAATGTTCTCATTCTCCCATAACCTTCTAGCCTCAGACAATGAGATTATATGTACACATACAATCATCCAGTGAGACAACTGGGTTACATATACCATTTTCCTACTTCCTCTAGGGCTTCCTAGCATTGCTTGAAATCTAATAGGAACAGAACGTTATGAAAGAAAATGAGTCTGTAGAGTCCATTTCAGGCTTACTTTTATACAATATATTTAAATGCTCCCCTAATTTACTTGAATATCTATGTCCACTAGGTAATAAAGAGAATGATTAATATGTAATGACTAAAGAACAGAAAAGGAATTGGCACACCCAGCCATTAGTCCTAGTAATTTGCATGGCAAATCATTAATATCTCCCTACCCCTGTGGGGCCAACCTCACACTGAATAACACTTACTTTATGTATATTACAAATCATTGTACATATAAACCTGGCTTCTTAAATAAAATGAGCACCACAGCTTATAGAATGTAGCCTGGTATTTCAGGGCCCCTGTACGCAGTCATCCCAATCTTCTTTTCCAACATCTCCCAGCACTTACTTATAAGAGCTCTCCACTCCAGACAGACTAGTACATTCCCTGTCTCCATGCACACTCCCATCTCGCTCATCTTGTGCCACCTGGAAAATCAATGGAATGTCCTCCTACCTCAAACCATTAAAATAAGATATCTTAGAACCTTGGCACTGGATGTGATTTTTCAGATCATTTGATCTAATCTCCTAATTTATGAAGTTTCCAAAAGTGACCCAACCTAGACCTGAACACCCACTTTTTCTGCTTTTTCATCCTGAACTCTATTGCTGTGCAAATTATCTTCAGGAGTGAAAGAAACCTGGAGCTTCGTGTTGAAGAATTACTAGTTAACCAGGCGAATGGGCAGAAGTAAGAGGAGTGGAGACATCCAGGTTGCAATAAGCATACCCAGAGCCCAGATCTTGGTTTCTAATACCATTCTCAAATAAAAGGAACCAGGGCCCCTTGGAGAAATGGCTGATTCTAGGACTGGGTCAGGAAATATACAAGATGAGCGGGGATAAGGAAGTGCTCAAAAAAGCCCACAATGATTAGATATGCCAAAGGGGCACAGGAACCAACTGAGAGTCCCCAATAACCAAAGCTAGAACAATTTGAGTAACAAAGTAAATAAAGTAGTATTGGATTATAACCCCCAAAATAAAATAAATATCCATGAGTCCATACTAATATAAATCAGTGATTAAATAAAGGAGAATAGACACATCTTTTGATTAGAAGAATTCCCTATAATTTATGTAAATACTCCACTCTCAAAGAAAGATAACTCCCTACTCCTTAAGTGTGGACTGCACACAATAACTTTACTTCTAGGAAATACACTACGGAAAGAGGAAAAAGAGAGTAACTTTACAGCAGAGAAACCTGACAAATACTACCTCAGCCAGGAAACGAAGGCTATCATCAACAGTGATAAGTCACGTTGACAGTATATACCCTTGATATAATGTGATGAAAATAGTACTTTACCTCTATGATCTTCCCTGAGAACCACATAACCCCAGTCTAACAGACTAATCCCAATTGAGGGACATTCTACAAAATGCCCCACCAGTACTCCTCCAAACTGTCAAGATCATCAAAAACAAAGAAAAACAAGGAAATCCAAGAAACTTTTCCAGCCAAGAAGAGTCTAAGGAGGAGAATGACAAACGTAATATGGTATCCTGGATGGAATCCTGGAACAGCAAAAGGATATTATGGGAAAACTAAGAAAATCTGAATAAAGTAGGGACTTTAGTTAATAATAATCTACCAATATCCATTCATTAACTGTGACAAATGTACCATATTAATGTAAAATGCTAATAAAGGGGGAAGCTGGATGTGGGATACATGGGAACTCTGTACCATCTTGGCAATTTTTCTATAAATCTGAACTATTCTCAAAGTAAAGCTTTATTTAAAAGAATGTAGTAGGGGCAGTGAGAAGTTTGGAGAGGTGAGTGGGCAGAGGGATGGAAAAGAAATAAGAGGATGAAAATATGGAGCCATCAGGGAGGAGCCTGAATCTAGCTGGAAGTCAGAGGGTCCCCAGTTCCAGAGTAACCTGGCTTCACCTAGGATCCTTCTATTTGTGATTCTTGAACTCCTCCCCCTCCCCCCCCCCCCAGCCTACTTAGATCTCTGTCTTGGTCTCCTCCTGAAAGGATATGACTCACAAACACGCCACCCCATGGTTTTAAGTAGAGACAGAGCAAGGGGGGCAAGGAACAGGGGAAGGGGAACAGCAAGGGGAAAAGGTTAAAAAGAAACTCACCCTGAAGACCTTTCCCCCTTCTTTTTCTCCCTCCCTCCTTCCTTCCTTTCCACATCTTGTCTCCTTCCTTATCTCCTTTTGAGAAAGGATAAGGTAAAATTATTATTCTTAATATGACAGGTATGTAAATTAGAGTTTACTCAGGTCAACGAGCTACTAAGTATTTGAAACAGAGGAAATTGGTAACACAGGGGATAAAAGAGCTAAAACACAAGCGAGAGAACAGTGAGGAGCCTGAGAGAGGCAGAAGCAGGAAGCCACTGCATCACCACCCCTAACCTAGAAGGCCAAGGGAGGAGGCGCGTACTGGAGCCTGGAAATGGGGTCACCTCCCAGCAACTAGAACCACAGCTAGAGAGAATCGCTGCCAGAGGCAGAGGGGAAGAGAGAAATATGGTGGCTTCTTCCTTCCTCTTGCCCTTTCGTCTCCCACTTCTGTTCAGAAGCCAGGGAAATGCAGCCTGCAGATGTCTGCCCTCCTGTAACGCCGGCCAACTAGGGAAAGTGTGGGGATGAATCTGGGGCGATCAGGTCTACACAGTAAGCCACCTCTGTAGAACTATTTCTAGTTCGATGCACAATTACGTCTGGGCAAAAGCAGCAGATTGTTGAGGATGTTTTTACTTGGAGTTTTTAGAACCCTTTTTTATAAGCACCTTCTGCAATAAATGAATAATCATTCCCAGTTTCTAACTGGCAGGTTGAAATAGAGCTGTTTGTATGAGAGCTCAAAGAAGGTCAGTCACGGGGCCGGGGGAAGACTGAGGGTCTGTTTTGCTCGCAGCACTATTTTCTGTTGCTCGACCTTCTCTCCATTTTAATTATGCACAGGGTTCCTGACAGAGTAGAAGCTAAAACTGGGAGCCTAGTGCCTTGTCCAAAAAACTATTCGGCCAAACTTAGCTTTGGAAAAGAGTGGTTTGATTGTTTCCTTTAAAGCCAGGATTTGCTCTGAACAAAGCTATAGGTCTACACATTTTAAGAAAACAAACAAAAATTACAAGCAGAGGAGGGCGTCTGGGTGGCTCAAGTTGGTTAAGCGACTGCCTTCAGCTCAGGTCATGATCCTGGAGTCCTGGGATCAAGTCCTGCATCGGGCTCCCTGCTCAGCGGGGAGTCTGCTTCTCCCTCTGACTCTCCCCCTCTCATGCTCTCTCTCTCTCAAATAAATAAATAAATCTTTAAAAAAAAAAATTACAAGCAGAGGAACCAACATTTTGTAGCTTCTCCTAGTGATCAGTCACTCTGGAGGCAAGCAGCCAAGACTCAAGTGGGAAAATGCCACAAACAGGCAGGTAGAGAAACAGAAACAGTTAGTAGCTTTTGAGACCATGTCTTGTCTTTCTAAGAGTCTTGTAGCATCTTGAAGGTATATTTATTGCAAAGGTCCTCTAGAAATTCAGTGGACCCCAGGGAATGCCACAGCCTCTCATTCTAGGTCTTTCTCGTGTTACTGGGTCATCTGGATTCTGGTTGTCTTAGCAACACTCTGAGAATTGGGAGAAGTTTGGAAGCTCCATTATTTTGGGTTGAAATAGCAGATCTTAGATTACAGCTCTTGTATGCAGCCTCCCTAGAGGTTTCATATAGGACCTTTCCTCTGCTCACGTTGGGATCTTGGGGAGCTGGAGAAAGGGGGATTTGACTGTTCCAAGACACTGAGACATGTAAACTCATCAAACAGGCTTGAATGGCTCTTAGATTTCTGGGGTGCGAAACCAGGGAATGAGAAGTAATGGTGGTGGTAAGAACATAACCCCTGGGAAGACAGGGAGCAGGTTTTACAGTTCCTAAGGTCTCTTCCTGAGGTGATAAATACCTATGTCTGAATCACTATGCCACATCACTGGGGCAAACCCAAGCCATGAGCTGATGTAGTATTACTAAAGTTTTACTACCCAAAATTCACTCTTCTCAATACCTTGTACTCAGAACATAAAGTTAGGGAGAAAATGATGATGAAATCTTAAGAAGGAGGTATGAAAGAGCTTTATGCCTCTCAAGATATTTTTCAGTTTCACTTCATTATCATTAAACATCAGCGCAAGTTCTATAGGACTTGAGCTCCATAGATGCAAATAGCGATCCTGTTGACTACAAGCATTCATTCAAATTACGCTGGAGTAGAGCATACAAATTTTCCCTCTTATTATGTACAGATGTGGATTAATTTTATTTCATCTAGGCAAGGGTAATTTATTACATTTATCAATGTTATTATTATTGTTTTTATAAAATTCATCCAACTGCACATCAACCACTTTAACATACCATTTCTTTGGTAATGTAAACTTAAACCAAAAGTAAAGCCACCTTTGAGCTTAAAATAAAAGCTTTATTAATAAAAGTCCTTTGAAGTGATATAAAAATCACCACTACTTCATTATCTTTTTTTCCTGGGAACTTCCTAAAATGGGTAACAGCCTCATTTGCATTTGCAAACAGGAAACTCTGCAAGCTATACCAAGAGCAAAGCTTAGTTATTAGGTCAGTTGTTTACAAATATTTTAGAACAAGCATTACTTCAGCATTTCAATATTGGCTGAAACAGCTTTAATATGCAAGACAGGATGTAAGATGCTTAGCTGATCCAAATGCCAGTCTATGGATTTGAAAGACTAAAGATCACATCACTAGAAGGTTGACAGAAGTGACACTTTGCAAAGTGCCAATGATTTATGCCAATGTCGTGCTTGATGATACTGTTATAGACAGCACTGTCATTAAAAAGTCCCCGCTGACTGCCTTCTACATTTATGGTGCACAAATTATAGGTGAGCCCAAAGATCGAAACCTCCCTGCCTTTTAGATTTCAATGACCATGTATTTCTCTGCTAGGTTAGTTATTGCATGTACCCTCCTTTCTACCTGCTTCTTTATTTCATCTATAAACACAATGAGAAGGCAAGAGATGAAATTTATCCTGCTAAGAAATGTAAAAGTTATAAATGCATTTCCTTCAAGCTCCCACAACCATAAACTGGAAAGGGATATTTTTCAAATACCAAAAGTCTTTCACAATGCGCTCTCATTATGGATAAAGACACCAAATGCAGAGCTCTGGAGTAAACTGTCAGGATTACTACAGCTTGACCTTTAGCAATGTTTATGATATTCCATCACTGTAGGGTGACTTGGGCATTTCCAAAACAACTCTTAAAACTGCAAGGAGCGGCGGAGATTATCATCTCTTAAATAAATTCCTTTAAAAAATCATCTGCTAAACTTCTGCCTCAAATATACAAATACTTATTGTGTAAATAGAATTGAGTTTTTAGAAATCCTCTGAAGGCAATTTTTACTTTTATTTTTCATTTTTTTAAGTTTTTATTTAAATTCCAGTTAGTTAACATACAGTGTGATATTAGTTTCAGGTGTGCAATATAGTGATTCAACACTTCCATACATCACTCAGTGCTCATCACAATCTACAAGTCAATGTTTAAATGGCATTGTTCTAAAATCCCATTTATAGACACCAAGCATTTTATCTTGTACTTGGAAAAATATTCCAAATTTTATTAGTTAATCTCAACTTACTAAAGTGAAGTGGAGATGAAAGGAACTGATTGTTGTTTCTTTTTAACAAAGATTACAACAGAATTACAATTTTTTTTCTGAAAAAATCTCAGACAAACCGGGAGACATTTATATGTGCTTAATTGGTTTGAGTGACTACTTTCAGTTTCTTTGTATCTTTACCTCACAAGAAAATAGACGATTTTGAAAATACAGTGTAAAAAAAAAAACCATCCCAAAAGATTTAATTGCAATTCTAATATTTGGAATTTATAGTGTTGGTAATGTTCGTTCCTTAGTATGCTATTAAACATAGACTTATACTAAATCAAGTTCATAGAATACTTTATTTTTTTTAAATATTTTATTTTTAAGAAATCTCTACACCCAATGTGGGGCTCAAACACAACCCTGAGATCAAGAGTCACATGCTCCACTGACTGAGCCAGCCAGGTGCCCACACAGAAGAAAGACCAAATTTTTCTAAATGAAAAGCATCAAAGATAAAATTTATGTTGAAAACAAAAAAATTTATTGGGGCGTCTGGGTGGCTCAGTTGTTAAGCGTCTGCCTTCGGCTCAGGTCATGATCCCAGGGTCCTGGAATCAAGCCCCGCACTGGACTCCCTGCTCCGCAGGAAGCCTGCTTCTCCCTCTCCTGCTCCCCCTGCTTGTGCTCCCTCTTTCGTGGTGTCTCTCTCTGTCAAATAAATAGGTAAAATCTTTAAAAATAAAATTAAAATTAAAAAAAAGGAAAACTTAAAAATTTATAAAACAAGAACTACCTTTTAGTTCAGTTTTTTTTTTTTTTTAAAGGAGATGAAATAGAAAGCTCCACCTAAAATAACAATATGCCAAGGGCACATGGGTGGCTCAGTGGGTTGAGCATGGGAATCTTGACTTCTGCTCTGGTCGTGATCTCAGGGTTGTGAGATGGAGCCCTGCATCAGGTGCTGGGCTCAGCAGGGAGTCTGCTGGAGATTCTCTCTCCCTCTCCCTCTGCCCTTCCCCCCAGCTTGCATATACTCTCTTTCTCTCTCTCTCTCTCAAATAAATAAATAAATCTTAAAATAAAATAACCTTATGACAGTATTAAACCAAGATTTACTTCTCAGAAAACCAACCACATTGAGAATTAAAGTACATGTCACCTTTTCTGTTTGCTGGAGGCAGCAGAGGCTGACAGCAAGGAGGCATGGGAATCAAATCTTCAGGCGAAGGGACTAGAATTTAGGGATAGCTTCAATTCCAATGCATACCAGTGCCCAGTGGAAAGCTGAGACACCCCTTCAAGCTGGCTG
Source organism: Mirounga leonina (assembly GCF_011800145.1). Taxonomy (NCBI): domain Eukaryota; kingdom Metazoa; phylum Chordata; class Mammalia; order Carnivora; family Phocidae; genus Mirounga; species Mirounga leonina. The sequence continues at coordinate 42,441,012 of NW_023270451.1, forward strand.
ATTGGCTATACATATCAGAGGTAGGGCCAGTAGACCAGCATGTCATAGGGCTGATGGGTGTGGGGGCAAATATTAAACGGTTGCCCCCCAAAAAATGTTATTAAAACTTTAAAATTTTAGGGGCGCCTGGGTGGCTTAGTTAGTTTAAGCTCCCAACTCTTGATTTCGGCTCAGGTCATGATCTCAGGGTCCTGGGATTGACCCCCACAACTAGCTCCACATTCAGCAGGGAGTCTGCTTGAGATTCTGTCTCTGCCTCTCTCTCTGCCCCTCCCTGCACTCATGTGCTCTCATTCTCTCTCTCTCTCAAAACAAATAAATAAAAACAAATAAATAAATCTTTAAAAAAAATTTTTTAAATTTTAATTTTACAAATAGTACGTTAATATATCCTCCTTATTTTAAAAATTAAACATAAGAGATAGGGACACCTGGATGGCTCAGTCGGTTAAGCGCCTGTTCAGCTCAGGTCATGATACCAGGGTCCTGGGATCAAGTCCTGCATTGGGCTCCTTGCTCAGGGGGGAGCCTGCTTCTCCCTCTGCCTGCCACTCCCCCTGCTCATGCTCTCTCTCTCTTTGACAAATAAATAAATAAAATCTTTAAAAAAATAATAAATATAATAAATATAACAGATAAAGGTAAAATTTATTTCCACCCACTGGATGCTCCAGACCTATTCAAGTCCATTTCCATATTAGAAATGATCTAAATGCTAACCAACATAGGAGGATAGCTAAACAGACTATGATATATACATATCCAGAAGTACTATGCAACTTTGGATTAACATAAATATTATTATGCATTAACATGGAAAGATCTCTAAGACATACTGCTGAGTCAAAAAACAAATTACAGAATGACATATACCTTTTGATATCATTTATGTAAAATATGTCACTTATGTAAATAATACTAACACTCATCTTTGGGAATCATCCTGTGGATCCTATCACGTATGTCTGCCCTCATCTTTGGCACATAATCATGTATCATCTTGTGACTTGTTTTCTAGTGTTTTACACTATTAATTTTTATTTGAGTATAGTTTAAGGAACCCTCCATAGCACCAAGTATGCCCAGAATAAGCAGTCAGGAATACTATTTAGACAAGTACGTTTATGCCTAATAAGACTGGTGATAAAAGGTGACAGCTAAAATTCTTACAAGTTTATTTTAATAGGCTTAAGGAAGACTCTTAACTATAGAGAACAAATTGAGGGTTGATGGAGGAGGTGGGTGGGCGATGGGCTAAATGTGTGATGGGTATTAAGGAGGGCACTTGTTGGGATGAGCACTGGGTGTTATATGTAAGTTATAAATCACTAAATTCTACTCCTGAAACCAATAGTAGCCTATATGTTAACTAACTAGAATTTAAATAAAAACTTGAAACAAACAAACAAAAAAAGAATTGGCTTAAGGAAACTGTGAGGTTCAGTGTAAATGTTTATTTTCTTTTAATAAGAGAAAAGCAATGACGTTTTTGTTTTACAACTTTCAGAGTTTTCATGAATACAGAAAGGCTACTGATCCATTTCCCACTTACTGATCATTAGTAACCCCTTACAGTACTTAGTAAAAACTATTTTAGTGTCTTTTACTCATTTTACTCTCCATGTTGCATATTCACTACGCAGCTTGGGAGAAAACAGGACCAGTTTAAGAATTCTCAGACTAGGGACACCTGGGCGGCTCAGTCAGTTAAACCTCTGCCTTCAGCTCACTTCATGATCTCAGGGTCCTGGGATTGAGTCCTGCCATTGGGCTCCTTGCTCAGCAGGGAGCATGCTTCTCCCTCTGCCTGGAGCTTCCCCTGCTTGTGCTCACTCTCTCTAACAAATAAATAAAAATCTTTAAAAAAAAAAAAAAGAATTCTCAGACTAGTCATTTGTACCTCCTTATAAGTATTTGTCTGGTTAAAAAAAAACAAAACCACCCTTTATCTAAGCTAAAGTACAATTTCACTGGATCCATCAATAAATGGCATCCAATCTAATAGAGAACTTGAATTAAGTCATTGGGTGAGATTTTTTTGCCTTAACAAAATATTACTGCCTTTTCAAAACCTCCCTGCTTGCTCCCTGTTACCGTAACAATCATAATTACTCTTCTCACCTAAAGGAAGATATGAGAATGTTGTGTTTTTTATCTTGGGTCTATAAAGGCTACAGCCAATATGTTTCACACTGTAAAAACTACAGATTATCTCAAAGCATGCAATGAAATTATTTGTTTTGTTTTGTTTTTTATTTGAGAGAGAGAAAGCATCAGCGGGAGGAGGAGCAGCGGGAGGGAGAGGGAGAAGCAGACTCCCCACTGAGCAGGGAGCCATGACCCCAAGACTACAACTGGAGCCAAAGGCAGATGCCCAAATGACTGAGCCACCCAGGCACCCCTGAAATTTTTTGTTTTAATCCAGAAGCATCATGCAAAGGTTACATTGTTTAAGTGACTAAATATTAGTTCTGAGGATCAGAACTGAATGGATCAACTGCAAACAAATCTTTAAAAATAATCTTCAAGTTTATATTTTCTCTGCCTTTCACACTGTATTATTTCACAGAATCAATTCGAACCTTCTTAGTTACAGTCAGCATCAATATAACTTCCCCGTTGTATCTCCAGCTATTCCCCCAAATACACCACATGTTCCTGTTATGCCACATTTCTCGCTTTCTGGGGCACTTTTCCAGGAAAGGGGTCTTAGCACATGTTCTTCCTCCTACCTAGAATCTCTTACCTATAATGCCTTATCTGTAGTTTTTGCAAACTCCCATGGAGCCTTTCAGACCCAGCTTTGATGATACCACCACAGTGAAGCCTTCCCTATCGCCACTAGGCAAGAAGTTATTACATGTTTTGCACTTTTCTCAATAGGATTTCTCTTACAATACTGTGTTTATCTATTTAATAGAGTCTAAGTTTCTTGATAGCAGAGACTGCCTTCTTCATATTTGCATTTCCAGAAACTACAGCACCTACCTCAAATAAGTGTTCACTCAATGTTTATGGAATTAATGAATTCCTTTTCATTTCTTTTCAATGTTAGCTGTCCCAGATGACTTTGCATAAGTCATTTGACGGCTACAGACAGAAAGGTAGAGAAGAGCCCTGCAAGAGGCCTAAATGAACTCTAGTAGGAAGCCTGTGTTGGTCAGCGAGCAGGAAGTTCACAAAAATAATTTGTTTCTTCCAAAATGCAACATTTCTTCATAACACAAAGGGTCTCAGTTAGTTGATAGCCTTAAAGACAGAAGTTCTTTATTCTGTATTACGTAATTGGCATTGAAAGAAAAATGACCTTAGAATCTTAACCTTAAAAAAAAATGTAACTTTTCCTTTGTTTAAAAAGAAAATAATGAAGAAAGCTAAACTGAGGAAGGGAGCCAAGAAAAAGAAGTTATCTGGGAATTAAACAAGCTATTTCAACGTTTCAGACTGTCTAAGAATAAACAAAATGCAACAGAAACAGCAGAAACAGCCCCCCCCCTTTCTCTCATATGTAGCACATTCTTAATAAGTATATAAATAAGTAGTCTTCTACACCGGTTCAGACAAAACCTTTTAGTAGCTTGAGTGCAAACAGACAGCTAAGAGTTCACTGCCTGCTTTATTCTTGCATATCACCTATAGGCTCAGATGGTTTTGTTTACAAGTGTGCTCTAAGATCTTCAGAAACATCAGAGCACTTCAGGAAAAAGCACTTCATGAATTTATAGAAAGGGAATTAACATCAGGGTCATGAGCAAGTTAATTTACCATAACATTAATGAAACAAGCTTCTAGCAATGTGTTTACACAGTCATGTTTTTGTAAAATTTGTAAAAATAAAATACATTTATCCTCAATAAGCTGAAACCACTGTCTCTTTGATTCTGACTTTCCTTCCACCACAATTTCTCTCTTAAGCAGGCATCTTAGGGGAGCCTGGGTGGCTCAGTCATTAAGCGTCTGCCTTCGGTTCAGGTCATGATCCCGAGGTCCTGGGATCGAGTCCCACATCGGGCTCCCTGCTCCGCGGGAAGCCTGCTTCTCCCTCTCCCACTCCCCCTGCTTGTGTTCCTGCTCTCGCTATTTCTCTCTCTGTCAAATAAATAAATAAAAATCTTTAGAAAAAAAAAAAGCCGGCATCTTAAAGTGCCCACAAACATTTTGAAGTCCAAGTGGAAGGTAAGTTGGTATACATTTAGATTGGGCTTAGTGAGATAGTTATGTGGTGTGCAGTTACTTCCATGAAGAAGTAAGTTATGACCAGCTGTTCCCAACACAAGAATGACTTTCAGGAATACATCTACCAGCCATTATGCAAACTAACCCAATGTCGGGATTTGAAGGTGCAGGGACAGATCTTGTTTGTCATATGTTTAGAGAATAGGATGGAGGTTCCTACTCACTGTTCCCCAGGTATACTTGCCCTATTTCCTCTGTGCCTTTGCTCTTATTTCTCCCACCTAGCCCTGCCTTCCTACTTCCGCTAGTGAAAATCTGACACAAGATCTGATCAAATGCCATTTCCTCAGTGAAGCCTTCCCAAGTATAGAATAAATTTCCCCATCTGTTTTCCATTCTTTTGCTTTTGTTTGTGTCTCTCTTTAAAAACAAACACTAGTTGTATTTTAGTTATTTGTGAACATGACTATTTCTTCCACTAAACTGTAAACTCTTAAATGTATTATGTAACTTTGAACGTCCCATCGTGTCAACCATGGTGTCAAACAATGGTACCTAGAAAATGCTGATGTGAACTTAATTTTCTAAATTGGTCTGTTCTTTTGTTAACATGATGCTGAACATATTTATTTGCCTCATGCACTGTTTCTTCTGTTAGAACAGGGTTCCTTCACAAAGATAGAAAGATTGAGACAGATATACATATATACCATTGATATGTAAACAATTAAAAATCTAGTAATCTAAGTCCTAGTGGCTTCATAAAATGAAGTTCTAGGTAGTAAATTAATCTTTGCAAGACTAAGGGCTTAAAAGAAGACAGAAAAGACCATTGAAGGTCACAATTTGCATATTGATCTAACTGTATGCTTATTCTCTTACAAACACATAATTAACTTTGCTTTTATTGAATTTTGGTTCTAAACCAATTTTATCAGTCATAGTTTCACTAGTAATTTCAGTGAAGTATGAGAGACAAATGTTAGTTAAGAAGGTAGCATGTATACTAATGTATCTGGATATTAGATTTAATACATACCAAATGTACTCTTTGGTAGATATTGGATTTGATCAGTAACTGTGTTCCATTCTTCCAGTATTTCTTAGGACAGGAAATATTTCATAGTTAGGACTAAATTGAGTCTTAAGGTTATAATACAGAGGATATATACAAGTAAGTCATAATTAGAAGCACCAATTATCTGGTGTGAGAGCAGGAGAATTAATTGCGGTAATATGATCTCTCCCTAAGTACTGGAGTTTTTTTTAATGTCTTTCCTGTGATCAGAGGTGGTAGTAGCAAGTGCACTGATTTGGGAATCAGAAGATTGAAGCTGAGTCCTGGCTGTGCCATTTATTAGTTGTAGGACTCTGAACGAGGTGGTTTAACTCAATAACTCTCAGTTTCCTCATGTGTGAAATGGGAATAATTATATTTAATATTAATACTTGTTCTATGTGCCTTATAGGTCTGTCTTGCGGAGTCGATGGCATTCATCTGTTGATTCATCAGCAAGAATTTATTACCTATGCCAGATAATGAATATAAAAAAGATCTGTAAATTTCAAAGCCCTATAGAAATAAAGGGGATTATTTAAAAGAGAAAATATTTCATTTGGGCACTGAATATTAGAGTAAGAAACATAAATGTGAAACTTTTAAGATATCTTACTGAACAGAAAAAATGGCATTTTAATTGGTACAAAGCCCTGCCTCCATGGCTTAGGCAAAAGACAAACATTTCAGCATTTTCTCCCTAACCTAATAGCAATGCTAAACTCATCCTATATATGTAGGAAATTCTAAGTGTGTGTGTGTGTGTGTGTGTATGCACATAGACATACAACACATACTATATGTATAGTATACATATACTATATGGAGAGGCTACATGAGGAAGTAGAAAATCAGAAAATCAGAAAACCTGGGTTATAGTCCTAACTCTGCAGTACATACATACAACACGTACTGTGTACACACTCTACATGGTATCTGTGTGTATGTGTATATATGTGTGTAAATACCTGCATATATACAAACACACACACACACACAAATATCTGAATGTCATCCTCCCAAGCCTCAGGATTTGCACATGGTTGAATTCTAAAGCAGCTGCTGCCATAGATTAAATCTGTACCAGTATGGCTCCAGTGGGAGAGCAAAGGTCAGAGTCACATCCAGGATGCCCTGGGAAGCCCAGGATATCAGCTAATCAAAAATATTTATATGGCTCGCTCCTTTGTACAGTCAGTCCTAACTGTTCTAGAAAGAAAACAAACAGAAGAAAAAACAGTCCTTAACCTTAAACTGCTCACAACTCAGCTGAAAATCAGAAAAGATATAAATGTCTTCAGAAGTATTCACAGAACAGTTCACATGCAAATGAATACCATAGTGTGCGGCTTTTCTCTTTCTTCCTAATCTCACTTGGGCCCTCTAAGAATAGTCCAGAAAAGCCACTTTTCTGGGGGGGGGGGGGGGATAACAATATGCTGGTCACTGAACTGAATGCTTTACTTGAAGAAACAAACTCATAGATTTTAAGTAAATATCCCAAACAGTGTCATAAATCTAGTAAATAACATAATCAGGTTACACACCAAAGTCTGATTCCAATGCTCTTTTTTTTTTTTTAAGATTTTATTTATTTATTTGACAGAGAGAGAGAGAGACAGCGAGAGAGGGAGCACAAGCAGGGGGGAGGGGGAGAGGGAGAAGCAGGCTTCCCACCGAGCAGGGAGCCCAACGCAGGGCTTGATCCCAGGACCTTGGGATCACGACCTGAGCCAAAGGCAGACGCTTAACCAACTGAGCCACCCAGGCGCCCCAGATTCCAATGCTCTTAACCACGACACTATATGATAACTTGTAAGAATGCTGAAAACTATAATAATGTTATTGGAGGTTTTTTGTTTTTTTTTTTTAGAATTCTTAGTAGTTGTGAAGAAAATTCTATTTAGACTACCTCTATGTTCTACCCATAATACATGAAAACCACTGTGGTAGATTGAGTGCAAAGGGACAAGACAATGAATATGGATTTGAACACCATCCAACGGACACTGAGTTGAAGGAATGTCAAGATGCTTGTTGGTTGAGAGCTACCCAAGACTCCCCATCTGTTCTTTTAGAAAACCAAGCAGGAAGTGTAGGAAAGAATGCTGGGCAGGCTGATATGATGAGGAAGAGAAGTCTTAGTGATAGGTATGCACTATTCCATCTAGAACAGATCCAAACTCTAAGAGTGCCCCAAACCAAATGATGTTCTTAGGGTCAAAGGATTCCCTTTCTGAACAAAATATGTCTTTGCACATGCTGTGTCCTCTTCCTGGAATACTCTTCCCCACATATCCATGGCAAAATACTTCTTTCAAGACTCAGCTCCAATGTCAGGTCCATGGCACTGCCTTCCCTGACTCTCCCAGATAGACAGAATCACTGGTAGTTAACACCTTTATTATAGAGCTTGCTCGCTCTTGCTCTTACACGCACTTGTGCTCTCTCTCCGTGTGTGTGTGTGTGTGTGTGTCCTAGCATTCTGACTAGCTAAATTCACTTACACACTACTTGGTCCGTGCAATAGTCAGTGTTGCATAAAAGTGCAGGTTGTGCAAACCCTTCTTACAGTAAAGTAAGTCAGCCTGCCTCCCTAAAAAGTCTGAAATTATATGCACATTTATAAAGTAAAGACATCAGTACCGCAAGTGAGCTGCACCATTACTTGAAATGATGGAATATTCTGTCCCTCACGTTAGGCCAGGTAGAATGTTCATTCTACTCATTTTGAAGTGCTGGTCTAGAAAAATCTTTACACATTTGAGGCCCCAGAGAGTTATTTCATTTACCTTAAGACTGAACTACCTCTGAATATGAAACTATACGGAGATACTACATGATGAAGTAGAAAGTAGAAAATCAGAAAATCAGAAAACCTGGATTATAGTCCTAACTTTGCAGGCTTGTAAGTCACTGAAACTTGGGCCTCAGTATTCTTTCTCTAAAACAAGTGAGTCAGTTAGACCACATGTTTTCTCGGGTCTCTTCTGCTTGATAATATATTATATGATTCTATTATAAAATAAGGGCTTAGAGGGGCACCTGGCTGGCTCAGTTGGTGGAGCGTGCAACTCTTGATTTCAGGGTTGTAAGTTCAGGCCCCACATTGGGTATAGAGATCACTTAAATATAAAAACTTAAAAAAAAATGAGGGAAAATTCAAGGAGCAACACAAACCCAGAAATAGGTTTTGCATGCAAGTATGACAGTGCAGTGAACCCATCCATGGGCTCGTCCCAGGACATGATGGAAGCACATCAGAGGATGAGCAAACAGGGCCCTCTTCTTCTACCTTTACCCTTAAAAGTCACCTAATTGAGTTGAATCTTGCTTGAGTCTCTGCTTCATTGTCTTTTCCTGATTGCCTCTAATCAAACCATTCTTGATTTTATTTCAGGCTCATATGTTCATCATAAAGTGATAAATTGTACAGGAATTCTGCATTATTATTATTCCTAGAGTTCACAAAGAATATTATGTGATTAAAAGACCTACGGACTGTTTCCCCATTGCATATATGTGTGTGTGTCTTAAATTTAATGCTGTTCCCTTCACACACACACACACACACACACATATCCTCATAAAAACCATAACCTACTACTATTTAAAATAATATATTGATGGATACTTTGTAATCCAAGTTCTATGAAAATGCTTATTATTAACATTTCATCATTTTATACCTCAGGGAAACATAATACTATATATAATATATACACACACACACATATATGCTCTATATATAGTATAGTATATATATAGTATTATATATATATAATACATATAATACTATTCCAAACTATTCAACCTTGTTATGGACCAACTATCTTGATTAAATAGTTCATTTATTTACTTATTTGAGAGAGAGAGAGAAAGACTGTGCATGCGTACACTAGTTGGGGGAGGGGCAGAGGGAGAGGGAAAGAGAGAATCTCAAGCAGATTCCCCACTGAATGCAGAGCCCAATGGCCAGCTCGACCCCATGACCCCGAAATCATGACCTGAGCTGAAATCAAGAATTGGATGCCTAACCAACTGAGCCACTCAGGCGCCCCTGGACCAACTATTTTTATTAAATGAATATGGGTCAATGATAAAGTACTATCTGTAGGGTTTGGGTCTTTTATTTGTTTTTTTTTTTTAAAGATTTTATTTATTTACTTAATTGACAGAGAGAGAGAGTGAGAGGGAACACAAGCAGGGGGAGTGGGAGAGGGAGAAGCAGGCTTCCTGCAGAGCAGGGAGCCCAAGGCAGGGCTAATCCCAGGACCCTGGGATCATGACCTGAGCCGAAGGCAGTCACCCAACGACTGAGCCACCCAGGTGCCCCGGGTCTTTTATTTATTTTTTTAAAGATTTTATTTTTCAGTAATCTCTATACCCAAAGTGGGGCTTGAACTTGCAACCCTGAGATCAAGTCGCATTCTCTACCAACTGAGTCAGCCAGGCACCCCAAGTTTGAATCTTTTAAAGTTACTAATCTATCTTTAGTCAAAATGTTCTAGAAATCCAAACTTCATAGTCTTCATAAAACAGTCTAATGCAAAATCTAATTCAGAGAAGTATTTATATATGAATGTCATTATATCTGGGACTTGCTCTAAAATACTTCGTCACCACCCCTCCCAAATACTGGAAAGGATAGGTGAATCCAGATTGGCAAAATATTATGATGGAGTGAAGCTGAACGAAGGGTACACAGGGATCCATTATACTATTCTCTCTACTTTTATGTATGTTTGAATTTTTCCATATAAAATTTTTTTTAATGTAATGCCTCTACACAGGGCCTGGCACATCAAAAATTCTTAACAAACATATGCTGAATAAAGTATATTAATAAATGCAAATGTTTTTGAATTCCAATGTGAATTACTGTAACCATTGAAAAATTACATTATCTTCCTGGGTCCCTTTAGTGTTTATTTTCCTTGTACATTATCTAATTCTTCAATCCTATTGTCTTCTTTTGTGATCGAGAAATTACATCAAAGGGTGAGGGGATGGGGTACCTGGGTGTCTCAGTTGTTAAGCATCTGCCTTCGGCTCAGGTCATGATCCCGGGGTCCTGGGATCGAGCCCCACATTGGGCTCCCTGCTCGGGGGGAAGCCCGCTTCTCCCTTACCCACTCCCCCTGCTTGTGTTCCCTCTCTCGCTATGTCTCTCTCTTTCAAATAAATAAATAAAATCTTTAAAAAAAAAAAAAAAGGGTGAAGGGATGCTTGTATATCATCAACAATTAACATTTATAGAATGCTCACTATGTAAACATCCAGCACTCTACTGGTCTCTTTTTAATATATAAGACAATAGCATTGAGTGTTATCTACTGAGAAACATCTTATGAAACCACAGGAAGACCACAGATGACAAACAAAGGTCATTCCCATACATAGAGAATGCATTTTATCACATTTGTGTTAATTACTACATGCTCTAATTCTAATATACTTGCCATCACTTGCTTACTATATTAATCCAAATGAGCCTGCTGCCACAACCACACTGACTAAACTCATTATGTACTGAAGTGCCTGACTGGCTTAGGTGGTGGACCATGAGACTCTTGATCTTGGGGTTGTGAGTTTGAGCCCCATGTTGGGTGTAGAGATTACTTAAAAAATAAAATAAAATCTGGGATGCCTGGGTGGCTCAGTTGGTTAAGCAGCTGCTTTTTGCTCAGGTCATGATCCCAGGGTCCTAGGATCGAGTCCCACTTCAGGCTCCTTGCTCGGTAGGGAGTCTGCTTCTCCCTCAGCCTGCCATTCCCCCTGCTTGTGCACGCTCTCTCTCTGACAAATAAATAAATAAAATCTTGGGGCACCTGGGTGGCTCAGTCGTTAAGCATCTGCCTTCAGCTCAGTTCATGATCTCAGAATCCTGGGATCTAGCACTGCATCAGGCTCCCTGCTCCGTGGGAAGCCTGCTTCTTCCTCTCCCACTCCCCCTGCTTGGGAAACCTGCTTCTCCCAATCCCACTCCCCCTCCCCCTGCTTGTGTTCCCTCTCTCGCTGTGTCTCTCTCTCTCAAATAAATATTTTTTTAATAAATAAATAAATAAAATCTTAATAAATAAATAAAATAAAATCTTTAAAAAAAATAAAATAAACTCATTATGTATTAACTTTAGTACTAAATACTACTTTTGAAATGATCTGTCACTACAACTATGACTTTTTACCATATTCATAATGTTTTCATTGCACCAATGTGGCCATTCAATTTTGCCTCACACTTAAGATCTATTCTCTCAGCACGGGCGCCTGGGTGGCTCAGTTGGTTAAGCGACTGCCTTCGGCTCAGGTCATGATCCTGGAGTCCCGGGATCAAGTCCCGCATCGGGCTCCCTGCTCAGCGGGGAGTCTGCTTCTCCCTCTGACCCTCCCCCCTCTCATGCTCTCTCTCTCTATCTCATTCTCTCTCTCAAATAAATAAATAAAATCTTAAAAAAAAATCTATTCTCTCAGCAAATCTCAAGCATACAATACATTATTATTAACTGTAGTCATCATGCCATATACATTAGGTCCCCAGCTATTATTCCTCTTATAACTGATATGGGTATTGTGTGCTTGAAATTTACTATGAGAGTAGATCTCAAGTGTTCTTACAGAAAAAAAAGGTAACTATGGAAGACTACAGATATATTAGTTAGTTTGATTACAATAATCATTTCACCATGTATACATACATAAAAACATCATGTTGTATACCCTAAATATCATTTTTATTTGTCAAAAATAGATTTTTAAAAACCTATCTAAAGGCAGAATTTCAAGACTAACTTCTTGTCACCATGCACAGATTGAAAAAGAGGCTTGTCCCCAAAAGAAAAATCATTCTCTCCTGAGAGAGTGGTCACAGAGCCTTATTCTAACACTTAAACTTGGTAAGAATTTCACCAGCTGGAATCTAGATTGCTTTAGACTTTAGGGGGTAGAATGTGTGTGAATAAAACACTTTAATTATCTATTTCTACCTATAATAGACCCTGACACCAGTACGTCTCTCTTCACTTTTGCCATGCTTTTTGAACATGAAAAAGGAATTCTTTTGACTTGAGAAACAGATGTAATCCATTAATCATGAATGGATCCTAGTTTTAAAAAACATTATAAGCATTTGGGGGAACAAATGAGGTAATTTGAATATGGATAGGTTATTAGATGATATTTGGGGATTATTATTAATTTTCTTAGGTATAATACTAATATTGTGGCTAGGTGGGAAAATTTCCTTACCTTTAGGAAGTGTTTGCTGAAATATTTAGGGTTGAACTGTCATGATATCTGAAACTTTATTTAGTCTTAAGTAATCTCTACACCCAACATGGGGCTCAAACTTACAACCCTGAGATCAAGAGTCTCATGCTCCACCTGACTGAGCCAGCCAGGCACCCCTCTGAAACTTTATTTGAAATGGTTCAGACAGATAAATAGATAAAGGCAATACGGCAAATTATTAAAAATTTGTGAATCTAGGGGGGTGTAAATTCCTGTATGCTTTTAAATCTTTCAAAATAAAAACTTAAAAAGAAGCTCTTTTTTGTACTTTACTGAGACATGCTAAAGGGTGACCTAGGAGAATAATGTATGAGGACTGATGTACCCTTTTGACCTAGAAGAGTACTTTTAAAACCAGGTTACTTACTGCCCAAGGGTTCCATAGCTGGGGAACACACAATGAGAAATCAAGCCCATCACAAAGGTATCAGTGATGGTTATCAACACCTCAGCAAACTGCCATATCCTCAGTACACAGTGCCCTCAGCCACCATCTCCAGATCAATATGGCTATCAATGACAGATGGTCAAAGCATCCCTATCCACTCAGGTCATTCTTAGTTCACATGGTCCGACAGGATTTAGGAGTCTTGTGTCATTAGACTGTCTTTAGAAAACAACTTAGCCATTAAAGGCGGAAGCAGAGCAATGTTGTATGTCAGACAGCACATTGTTGACAGTTTAAATATACTCAGAAAGCTTAAAATGTGTTGATTTTCTGTGTGTTACAATTACATTTTTACTGGAGAAGAATGTATCATTAAAACGTAAATGCATGTTGAAAGCAAAGCTATAAAAAGACTTTCTGTCACAAACCATTTCCAGACACACCATAGCTCGGAAGAAAAAGTAATATTTTTCAGCACTGATTTGATCAAAATTGTAATTTCTGTGGAAAGGAGAAGGGGCTTTGGTCCAAATATAATTTTTAATGTGGTTTATACTTCACAGAATCTGATTTGAGATCCATTTAGTTTGGAGACAGCACATAAACAGGTCACCTATCTCAAAAGAACCTTTGCAGTAACATTTCATGGGGACGCCAACAATTTTCTAGTCAACGCAGTATTACCATCCCTCTACTACGTAACCCAATAATTTCACTATTAATCACTCAGCCTGTCCCCTGAGTTACCTAAGGGAAGGTATCACCACTTCTGCCCCATAAGGCATAAATACTCAAACAACACAAGGAAATACTGACAAGGCTCTACATTTACTACAAATGAATATCTCTTCCCTATTTTAGTACTTAAATAAAGCATACTCACTAGTACTTAAGATTTAAGTAAAAATAATTCTATAAATAGTCACAAAATTAGTTATGGATGCATCAGAAAATCCATTTCACTAATTTCAAGCAAGACCTTGGAATACATTTGGGCATTTACGTTCATGACATACAAATAACAGATTTATTACTATCAGGGGGCAAATTACTTCTTGCACAAGTACTACCGACCTCGTTATTTGAGGCTTGGACTTGGCCCAAAGTGTATTGACTCACAATATTTTCCTTCATAGCAGGATTTCCATGAACAGTTGCTTTAAATTGAAAAACAGACCCAGATTGTTGAGAGAGGCAGAGGAAGAAGACGGTTCAGCATTGGTGAGCGATGCGGTCACTGAACACAATGACCTAGTTCTGATCAAGAAAAAGTCATAAATACTCCATTTAGAAAGAGAACTCAAAGATTTTTGAGGAAGAAAAAAAATAATTTCTTTAGGGAGAAACTTCCTTCAGGCAAATCTCAAAAATAAATGGTAACATTTATATAGCAAGTTGCTAGAATGCTTCCTTGCTGACAAGAGAGAATTCAAAACGAAAAGAATCTTGGCCTCTAGAAAAGCAGTGGGAAACCTCTGGCCCTTAGTTTAATTTCTTCTAGCTAGACCATGAAAAGTTTTCTAAAACCAAGTGTCTTTTGAGCCTCCCTTCTCTACCATTAAGAGCAACAAATACAGCTGTGCAAACAGCAGGAATGTAGTGTTCCTGTGGTAAGATGCATGCCTGGGCTCCTCCTGGGGGAATTCTCTTTCAGACATGTGCATGATCCTCTGAGTCAGCAACCTCAAAGAGGGACCAGGAGATGTTGGCAAAGGTGAATTCCAGCCTGAACCAGTAAAAGAAGATACAAGACAGATGGGTGAGGATTCTCGGACAACAAACAGGGAAGATTTGACAACTGACAAGAAGGAAGGAAAAGGTTGAAAGCCTTGCAATGGGAGCTGCAGAGAACACAAGTGGAGAAGGCGAGAAATGCTGCTTTTTCTTTCTTATCCATTTTTAATCTCTCTTTTTTTTTAGTCCTCTTGCTACCTTCTTTGTTTGCTGGGTGAGAACATGGGCTTTGGAACCGACATCAGGGTTTGAATCTCAGCGCATCATATATTAGCTGTGTGGTTCTGGTAGTTTCACTAATGTCCCTCAGCTCTGGCTTCCTCATCTGTAAAACAGATAGAAGGATGTTCACCTCATAGAGTTGCTGTAAGGAGGGAATAAGAGGACATAAAATACACAGCAGGTGTCTGGCTCATAGTGGGTGCTTAAAAAATGTGTTAGCACCTTTCTTCTCCTCCTTCTTTGATGCTTTTAGTCTACATTTCTTCTTCTTTTAACTTTCTTTCACATCTACTAGAACTTTGGGCCCTTTACTTCATTATTCATTTTCTGTGAGTCAGTGACCGCGGGTGGAAAGATTTCCCAATCCCTAGAGTAAATGGGATGTTCAGTCGCAAGGGCTGATAACCTTCATGGTTGTCTGAATCCCAAAAGACTGAGTTTCCTGCTGATCGGAGAAAAAGCAATTTTCAATACAGGAAGTTTTAAGGAATCTGGGAATTAGAATAGAAGAATGCCTGGCCCCTCTTAATCAGAGAATGTTATACTTGGATTCCCTCTCAAATATTGGTCCAGCAGTTAGGCAGAGACCCCAAGGCACTGAAAAGCCTGAGCCCTGGTCTAGGCCTGTGTCCCCTTCCTATGCAACAGTGAGACCTGGGCTTTATATAAAGCAGTATAGTAAATCTGAACTGCACCCTAGAGAAGAATAAATTCTGTTTTCAAAGTAAAATGAGTCATAGCTCAAATTCCAGCACTTGTTGGTTCTGAACTAGCAAAGCAAGTACTATGAATTGTTTTGGGGGGCATGGAAGGAACCCCCAATTCATTTCAGGAAGCAACCACGACTTTTTTAAAAAAAGGAGTGGGGGGGTGGCTTCAGCTCAGGTCATGATCCCTGGGTCCTGGGATGGAGCCCTGTGTAGGGCTCCCTGCTCAGTGGGGAGACTTCCTCTCCCTCTGCCCCTCCCCATGCCCATGCCCCTGCTCATGTTCTCTCTCTCCCTCCCCCAAATAAATAAATAAAATATTAAAAAAAAAAAAAAGGAGTGAAAGCGTAGGAGAGAGCAAGTAAGTAAGAGGAAGGAGGCGAGAGAAAGAAACATCTCAATAAGTAGTTTCTCTTTCTTCCTAGCCTCTAAGAGGGTGCCCCTTCGATGGGCAGCCTGGAGAAAAGCACTTCTAAGTGGGTTGCCTACAGTGGGCAGCACTGTGGACTGCTCCTTCCTTCTTGGAGCTCCTCAGCTCCCTAGCTTTCTGGACACATCTCTATTCTATTCCTCATGTGCCCCTGCCACCCACAACCTCCCTGATTAGTCCCCAAAGTTCACTCCTTGGAGCTCTCACTCCAGAAAGTGCTCCTTTTTCCCAGAGAGAGCTCTTCAGGCCCATGGAGCTTTACTCTATGTATCAGCCCATACTTGGAATAAGATCAGAATATTTTCCTTCAGCTTAAAAGAGGGACAGAGAGGGGGTAGGAGACATAGAGCGAGAAGGAGGAAAATAGGGATAGATGACCACCCCTTTAATGATTCAGTGCACTCTTCCTACATAGAGAGAACTTGTTTCTTGTTTACAAAGTTGAAGACTCAACAGAACCTTCCCACAGTACTCTGTATTTAGTAGATACTTAAAAAGCACTTGAATAAATTAATCCACAGGCAAATGCTATCTAGTTGGTAGGAAATTTGCACTAGAGATAAAAAAACTCAGCTTCTCACTCACTTTAGATTTTCTTTCACAAGTCTCTCTCTCTCTCTCAATCTTTATGTACCCCTGTATCTCTTTCTTTTTCTTTATTTAGCTGAGTTCATTCTTGACAAGCAGAGAAAAGTTAAAGTGGAAATTTTTCTAGCCTCTATCCTCGAATACCCTCTGGAAAAATACACTTGATTTATAACCACAACACACACAACTGGGTATCTTAATTGTAAATCTAATGTAATGATTGTTCCTTTAGATATTTCCTTAATTTTATGAGAGTAATAAATACACCCTTTAACGACTCTAGGTTCAAATCATTTCCAAATGACTGATTTTCACTGCATTGCTACCGTATGTTTCCGTGGGGTAAATAACTAAATATTTCTAAATTGCTCCATTAACGTATAGAAAAACCATTCACTATTTATTTTTAAATGGCTGAGGGGCAGGTTATAAGCATATTGCCAAAAAAATGAGTTTTATAACAATTCTCTAAGCATATTATGTTTGAAAATGCAATATTTATACAGTAGAAACTATAATACTAAAACCCAACAAGCTTCTATAAATTTGTCTTTTTAAAATATAAACTATTAAAACATTTTAAGAAATATGAAGAGAAATCTTTGAACACCAATTCCATATCAAAGTTCTCAGGATTTTGCATTTATACAGAGCAGAGTTCATGAACTCCTGCTAACCATGTTAACAATCTACCAGGTTTCTAAAGACTCAGCAGGGGTTAGAATTAGAAGACTCTGCCATCAGCATCAATAACAGGAGCAGTGACACTCAGAGGAGTTTTCCACTGTGCTCTCCAAGGAGGGTTCAGCACATTCAGGGACCGTAGCCCATAAAGGAAAGAGGACTATAGTTAGTAATTCCAAATAAAATCTAGAGGGACACATTATTTCAGATTTTGTTTTTAAACAGTGAGAGTCTTTAAAATTCCATATATGCGTGTATATGTGTGTGTGTGTTTTGTGTGTTAGTGTGTATATATATATACTATATATATACTATATATATATATATAGCCACAACAGGGGTACTTCTCATTTTAAAGAGCCTTACCACTTAAAAGGAATTTTTATTTCAAATTTTTGTTTTGATTCACAGGGGAAAAGATGTGAACAAAAATCACAAAGGTTTCTCTGCTAGGCAAGAAAACGGCTTGACCCTAATTCAAGATGGAAGCCTATTGGACATATGACGACCCAAGCAATTTGACGTGTCCTACACCCAAGGCAGGTGGCAGATCAATTCAGAAACACATAAAAACAAAGGGAATATAGCTGAGTTTTCAAACATACATTAGAAACTAATTTCAGGGGCGCCTGGGTGGCTCAGTCGTTGGGCATCTGCCTTTGGCTCAGATCATGATCTCAGGGTCCTGGGATCGAGCCCTGCATCGGGCTCCCTGCTCAGCGGGAAGCCTGCTTCTCCCTCTCCCACTCTCCCTGCTTGTGTTCCCTCTTTCACTGTGTCTCTCTCTGTCAAATAAATAAATAAAATCTTGGAGAAAAAAAAAAAGAAACTAATTTCAACACATTTTTTGAAATAAAACTTTGTACAATATGAATTCAGTACCTGTGGATTTTCACTAGCAAGAAAACATATTTCCCCTCCTCCCCTCACCCCTCTTTAAAACAGTTCTCACCCAGTTCCCCTTCTTCAATCCCTTCTCCATGACTGATTTTTTTTTTAACTAGGTGATTGGGGCTTGATTTAAAAAAAAAGCTCAGGAAAGGGGCAATATTCAAATTTTAAGGCTGAGTTAACCATTAATCTTTTGTTATTTTCTCTTCTTTTTGGAAGCCCAAGCAGTATAAACTATCTGTATTTTCTGCTGCTGCCTGTGGCAGGAAGACAGTGTATCACATTCTATCAGTTTGTTTTGAAGCTAAAGGAAACATGACAATGATCTTTAAAGCAGTGTTTATTCTGTGGTGCAGTCAACACTAAAAGTATCCATATACACGATTTGCATTCTGGTCTTCTGGATCTTTAATTTTTAGAAAGCTCGAACATCGTAAATCCGTATCTTTATAATGCCCGAATTTCTTTTCCGTTCAGCTCATCATTATTGTAGCAGTTACTGCATACTAAACAAAGACTTTTGTGAGATTTTATGGGGTTTTTGTTAACTGTTCTCCAATTAAGCTAAATAATAAACTCAATTGTGGATCCTTTCAGATAAAGCTAATTCAATAAGGCCAAATCTAGGGATTTCATAATAATCTCAGTCTTATCTGTCCCTAATTCCAGGAAACATATCCGTGGTAGTCATGGCAATTTACACAAGAGAGCTAAATTGTCTCTTTTTTGTCTCTCTAAATTACCATATGCACAAATTCTGCCTTTGGGGAAAGTGCTATGTTATTTGCATCCATGGACAAGCTATTTATATCTGAGCACATTTGAACTGAAAAAAGGAAATTAAAAGAAAAAAAAAGAAAGAAAGAAAGAAAAGAAAAAGAAAGGGATAGGTTAATGGGAATATATAGGAAAAATTTAACAGAGTCAGCAAATTTTCCCCATTACTTTCTTTCTACATTCATTTCACCATAGCAAATGGTCACAGATTAAACCAAACTGTTGTCTGACTCAGTTATTTGACAATTCCATTTCTGGTGCAATGTCTTTGAGAGGAAGCAATATATTTTTCTCTTTTAATTTTCTTTAAAAATTGAGTCTTTCCACTTCTTTTATTATTTTATTATTTTTTTAATGTAATCTCTACAGCCAACGTAGGGCTCAAACTCACAACCCCAAGATCAAGAGTCACGTGCTCCACCAACTGAGCCAGCAGGGCGCACCTCCTTTTCATATTTTAACAAATAAATTTGCTTTAGTCAATTATGAATATTTGCTCAACATTTCTTTTTTTTTTTTTTTTAAGATTTTATTTATTTATTTAATTGACAGAGAGAGAGAGAGAGAGACAGCGAGAGAGGGAACACAAGCAGGGGGTGTGGAAGAAGGAGAAGCAGGCTTCCCGCCCAGCAGGGAGCCTGATGCGGGGCTCGATTCCAGGACCCTGGAATTATGACCTGAGCCGAAGGCAGTTGCTTAACCAACTGTTGCTCAACATTTCTAAAACAGCTCTTTTACGGGGCGCCTGGGTGGCTCAGCTGTTAAGCGTCTGCCTTGATCCCAGGGTCCTGGAATCGAACCCCACATCGGGCTCCCTGCTTGGCGGGAAGCCTGCTTCTCCCTCTCCCACTCACCCTGCTTGTGTTCCCTCTCTCGCTGTGTCTCTCTCCAATAAATAAGTAAATAAATAAATAAATAATAAAAGAGCACTTTTTTTATTGTGGTAAAAATATTTAACGTAAGACTTACCATTTTAACCATGGTTGAGTGCACAGTTCAGTGACCTTAAATACGTTCATATTGCTGTGTCACCCCCACCACCATTCATCTCTAGAACTCTTTTCAATCTCCCAAACTGAAACTATCCATTAAATAGCAACTCTTCAGTCCTCCCTACCCACCCAGCCCCTGGCAACCACCATTCTCGCTGCTGTCTCTATGAACTGACAACTCTGTGTACCTCATATAAGTGGAATCATGTAGTATTTGTCCTTTTACGGTGTGACTGGCTCATTTCAGTCAGCATAATCTTTTCAAGGTTCATCCACGTTGTGTAGCATATATCAGAATGTCCTTCCTCTTTAAGGCTGAATAATATTCTGTTATATGCAAACACCGCCCTTTGTTTATCCATTCATCTGCCAATGGACAGTTGAGTAGCTGCCACCTTTTGGCTATTGTGAAGAACTGCCATGAACATTGGGGTACAAATAGCTATTTGAATCTCGGAAGCAGAATCCTGAATCATATGGACATTCTCTGTTTATTTGGCAATGCCACACTATTGTCCACAGTGGTCACACCATTTTATATTTCTACCAGCGAGGCACAAGGATTCCAATCTTTTCACGACCTCATTAAGATTTGTTATTTTGGGGGGTTTTTGTCTTTTGTTTTTATAATAACCATCCGAATAAGTGTGAAGTGGGATCACGTTGTGGTTTTGACTTGCATTCCCCTAATAATTAATGATGTTGAGCATCTCTTCATGTGCTTATTGGTCATTTGCACAACTTCTTCAGAGAAATATCCAAGTCCTTGACCCATTTTTTAAATTGTTTTGTTGCTGTTGTCAAGTTGTAGGAATTCTTCATATATTATATATATATATATATAGGTTCATATACTCATATATTCAATATATATTCTATATGAAGATATATGACTTGCAAATATTTTCTCCCTGTGCCATGTGTCACCTTTTCACTCTGTTGATTATGTCCTTAGTGTAATTTCAAGCTTCAGTAACTTTCAAGTTTTAAGAATTTAATGCTAGATTTTTATCCTTTAAAAGTTTAATTATTCACATTTTTAGACTTAAAGTTTAGCTTTATAAATTTCGACTTATAAATTTTTAATTTTAATTTTCTCCTTCAGTGCCTCTGAAGATGCAAAACAAAGAAAAGGAAATTAAAATTAAAATTCACAAAATCAAATATAAAATCAAATAAATGTTTACATGATATTTTTATAAATTTTTAGCATGTATACCGCTGAGATTATTAAAGCTTAAAACTTCACTAAGACTTTCTGAACACCCCGTTTTAATTATAGAATCCAGGCAGTGGATATATGGGTATACTATATAATTTTTTTGACTCATATATTTGACATTTCTCACAAAAAAATTGGGGTCAAGAGATATAATTTAATTATGGTAAATTAATAAGTACGTATGCAAAAACCTAAGCACAGAAGCAAAGTGATTATAAACATTGTTGTTGTATCTAAGAGAAAGATTCTTGGTGCAATCTTTGCCTCCTTCCGGGGAACCTTTGTTCAAGATCTGTATTTATGGCCAAGGAATGCTTTCCAGAGAGGTCTTCTTCCTTAAAGGACAACTATACACTTTCTAAGACTTTTCAGCATGTTAGAAAACAGCACCAAGATATTTTTTCACTCGTTCAGTTATTCACCAAATACTTATTCAGTAATTATTTCCCACATGCCCCGCACAGTGCTCAGCAGTGCAGATACGATCATAAACAAAATACAATCCTGAACCAATAGAAATGAATGGTCTAGTGGAGGAGAGAGAAGAGGGCAGGTCACTAGAGCCTTATAACAAAGTGTTAAGTGCCACGACTGTGTTCGGCATTATCCACTACAGTATTACAGCAGACTGTGGAACTACAAAGGAACAGCACCTCATCCTCCTTAGACATACAATAAAGGCTTTCCTGTGTAGGACACAACCTTGGCAATGGGGTGGGGTAAAGTTACAGAAATCAAGAGAGGATTGAGGAATGTTTCAGTCAAAGAGAACCCCATACATAAAGTCTTAGAGGTGCCAGGTAACATGGTACATTTGAGAAAAAGCAAGGAACTACTGTGAAGAGCAAGTAGAAGTCTGGGATAGGATGTTAATGCCCTGGTAAGAGAAGAAATATAAGACATTCGTAAAAACAATCCATTCTCAGCTGAAAGTGAAAGAAAGCTAACCTATTTGCCTGAATATTTATTTCAGTTCGAAGCAGATGTATTTTGGTTTTATTTTGTTTCACTTTATAAATTCTTTTTTTTTTTTTAAGATTTTATTTATTTATTTGACAGAGAGAGAGAGCGAGAGAGGGAACACAAACAAGGGGAGTGTGAGAGGGAGAAGCAGGCTTCCTGCTGAGCAGGCAGCTCGATGCGGGGCTCCATCCCAGGACCCCTGGATCATGACCTGAGCCGAAGGCAGACGCTTACCGACTGAGCCACCCAGGCGCCCATCACTTTATAAATTCTTTGAATCTAAATTTTAAAAGTGTCAGTTATCCAAATACCGTAATTGCTTTAATTTGCGATTGTGTTCTGTGAATTGAAATGGACTACTGTGTGGAAAACAGGAAATGCATGTGTGGATGGCACAAATACACTGAATCAGATACACAAAGTAACCTTCCATCAGCAGTCTGCAAACTTCAGTGAGCAAAAGTGGGCTACGTAACATGTCTTATCTATTGTCTCACCCCTGAGACTCTCACTCAGGAGATCTTGGGTGGAATCTAGGAACCTGAATTTTTAGCAAGACCACAAGAGATTGTTGTTTTAATTGTTTGCAATGGAAATTTTAAACCATACAAAATTAGAGAAAGTAGTATAAGATTACACACATTCCCATCACCCAGCTTCAATAGACAACACCGAACCAGTCTTCGTTCATCTATATGCCACTACTTCCCTTTCAACACTAATTTATTTTGAAGATAATCCCAGATCTTAGTATTTTATCCATTAATACTTCAATTTGGGTCTCTAAAAGAAAATGACTTTATTTTTTTAACATGACTACAATACAATAATCATACCTAAAGACCCCAGGTGATCCCAATATAACTGGTTCACACCTTCAGAAAAACTGAACTGGTAGACTGTAAAAGAGGGTAAATAAGTCAGTGTCCAGGTGGACTACTGAGGAAGACCTGACTTGATTTATTTCATCATGAGTTCAAAATTTTTGGTTCAAATAATAAGCAACTTATGGGCCTGTAGCTGGCTCAGTTGGTAGAGCATACAGTTCTTTTTTTTTTTTTTTTAAGATTTTATTTATTCATTTGAGAGAGACACAGCGAGAGAGGGAACACAAGCAGGGGAAGTGGGAGAGGGAGAAGCAGGCTTCCCGCTGAGCAGGGAGCCGGATGTGGGGCTCGATCCCAGGACCGTGGGATCATGACCTGAGCCAAAGGCAGACACTTAAGGACTGAGCCACCCAGGCGCCCCTAGAGCATGCAGTTCTTGATCTTGAGGTTGTGAGTTTGAGCCCCACTTTGAGTGTAGAGATTATTTAAATAAACTTTAAAAAAAAAAAGAATAAGCAACTTAGGATTCATGCTGGAAAATCCATTGATTCTTCCTTCTTTTTTAATATGTCCAGTTCTTACCCAGTTAACATGAAGAAACCACTGTATCTCCAGAAGAAAGCTTGTTTTGCAGTATTAGTGAATCACTGAATAAATAGCATCAGTATAAATATCTAAGTTATAAGTTAGTCTTAGTGGATTTAAAATAGTTTTTCTGACCCTTTTGAAAAGTAATTACATAAGTGCTTCTTATTGCTGGGTGAGAAATACTACTTTATATACAGTTTTGGTTTTCTATTTGCAGATATGATTGATGTATTATACCTTAAAAAAAGTATTTTTAAGTTTATAAAACATCATTTTTAGGTTCACTTAGAATATATTTTATTTAATAAGTTAAAATTCTTCTGGCAAACTATTAAATGCAGAAACTCCTTAAAAAAAAAAAAAAAGAACTCCCTTATATTAACTGTTTAATGTTCCTGGTCACTGCTTTCATGTCTATACAACATGCAGAGCACAGTGTGCCCTGTGTAAATAGACAGCCACATTCCTTTCAGGAGCGGGGACTGATTCCTGATTACAGACACCCATTATTAGTTAGGCTTCTGGGTTTGCAATCATATTGAATGTATGGAGAATGAAATAAAATGAAAACCTTATTTTTGTACAGTTTTGAAGTTTACACTGAGAACAGACTACCTCCCAGCCACATGGAGAGCTGTTCAGTGTGGAAATCTGTCTTTACCTTAGGTTGGTTGGTGCAGTATTTTTGCATCTGGGGGACCTACTTTTTCATTCAGTAGTTTGAACTATATATAATAAACTGTCCAATCTGTAAAGTTTTTATCGAATAAATATTCAACTGTGAAAACTGGTTAACACACACAAAAAAAGAATAAGCAAGATATTTAGTGATATTTCTGAAATTGTCACCTTTAATCTTCAAAAAAATATTTTTCAAAAGCATAAGGTTATTAAACTGGACTTAAAATGAAACTTTTCCAAGATTATTTCAAATTTTTTAGAGAAAAAAGTTGCTTTGGTTAAATGATATTTTTTTACCTTATCAGTCTTCACAGATGAGAAAACAAGTTACTCAATTTGCTTTTCCTTCCAGAGTTACTTGTATTTCACAGTTATTTAGAGTTTAAAATGTTTTTCTCAATGAAACTCAAGAGAAGTTCCCCAAAGTAACAAAGAATACAATATGAGTCCTGATAAGTTCCTTACAATTTAATTAACCCCAAATGTTAAAGAACCTTGTTTTTTTTTTTTTTTTTTTTTTAGATTTTATTTATTTGTCAGAGAGAAAGAGGGAGAGAGGGAGGGAGGGAGAGAGGACCACAGGGGGAACTGCAGGCAGAGGGAGAAGCAGGCTTCCCGCTGAACAAGGAGCCTGATGTGGGACTCAACCCCAGGACCCTGGGATCATGACCTGAGCCGAAGGCAGACGTTTAACGACTGAGCCACACAGATGTCCCTGAACCTTGCTATTCCTAATACAGTAATTATACCCACAGAATGCACCTCTTGAAAAGGTTACTACAGAAAATCAAGTTTAGAGAAATCTGATTTTATGGCTTGAAACTTAAGCTTCTTTTTTGTAACTTCCTTATTATCGTCCTCACTTGGGACAAATATTTATAAAAACGAAATTGATATTTCTTTGACATTTCTGTCTCCTTTCATCTGGCCCCTTAAAAAAAAGAGAATAAACCAAAGGAAGGAAGGAAAGGAATGGAAAGGAAAGGAAAGGATGGAAGGGAAGGAAAGGCAGAAGGAAGGAAAAGAAAAAAGAAAAGAAAAGAATAAAGGAACAATCTTTGCGTTTACACCTGAACATCAGTAGTAATACTAAGTTTTCTTCCTTAACCATGCAAACCATTATATTCTCTGTAGCAAAAATAAATTAAAAGTATCTTCCATTTCACTATCAATCCATAAAACAGTTTTTGTGTAACACTGATCTAAATTATATAGTTGCATATTTCTGGTGTATTTCTTTTTTTTTAAGATTTTATTTATTTTTGTGAGAGAGAGACAGAGTCTGCGTGCACACGCACGCAGCATGAACAGAGGGAAGGGCAAAGGGAGAAGCAGGCTCCCCGCTGAGCCAGGAGCCCAATGCAGGACTCAATCCCAGGACCCTGGGATCATGACCTGAGCTGAAGGCAGATGCTTAATCGACTGAGCCATCCAGGCACCCTGTATTTCATTTTTTAAGTACAATGATAATCTGTTATATTAACTTGCAACTATCCCTTTTTTATTAACAGAGGGAAAACCATGGATCCATATCAAAACTATGACATAAAATCCCACATATATAATTACTAACCTTGGAAAGCTTAAGATTAAACTGCTTCTTGATCTTATCATTCAACTAAGCCTTTAATAAACTGCTAAATATTGTATGTTTAAGATAAGTCATTTGTATTTTAAATACTTTATCCTTTACTGAGGTTTTCATTTGACATGTGTCCAAGATACAAAGATAAATCTTCTCTCTTGCTCTTTGATAAGGTGTCAGAGCTCACTTAAAGGTTTAAAAATAGAGCTGTTGAACCAATTTTTTTTCTATTGCAAGTTATATATGAGAATTAGTAGCAGCCTGTTGAAAGAACTTTACCTGTGCATAATAGTCCTTATCTCACCTCGATCTATCATGCTATCAATTTCTTTATTACAGGAGTTTACCTTTGGGCAGCTCATACACCAGCTGTCAATCTGTCCTCACCTTGAGAACTTTGCAGCAAACCAAACTCAGGTGTATTGAAGCTTCACAAGAATTGACTGTTTTCCTTCTTCCTCCGACTAGGACAGGTGTAGTCAGAATGCAAGCCTCTGGCACTCCAGATGTGCGTCAGCACAGTGCAGAGCCAGGTCACAACTTCTTATCTGGAGATTTTCTAGATTTTCCTGTCCTCATTTTACCTGTGCCCCCCACATTCCCTTACTAAGGCATTTAAAATGGCAGCTTTGAAAAGACAACTCAAAAGTCCATCAAATACATTATGGTACTCTATAAGATGAATTACTATGTATTGTTAAAAAAAAAAAGAAAAGAAGGAAGGAAGGAAATGAGGATGTTCTCTAAGTACCAATATGGAGAGATTTCCAAGATATATTAAGTAAAAAAAGGAAGATAAGAATAGTATTACCTTTTGCATTAAAGAAGTTGAAAAACTTTCAAAATTGCTTCTGCATTTATAAAGGAACTCTGAAAAGATACACTGAAAACTTAACACTACTTACTGGAGTTGAAGTGTGTGGGAAGTAGGCATGATGGGGACAGGAGAGCAGAAAGGACAATTTTCATTATATACCTTCTTATGTTTTTTCATTTAGTTATGAACTATATGATTATAGTGCCTATTTAAATTTTTAAAAAGAAATAGCTTTATTCAGTGCAAGGAAGCTAAAAGAAAGAAAGAAAAGGAAAGGCAATACTAAGAAAGTCTCCACTCTGGTAGAGAGAATAAGTTATCAGGAAATAGAGAAATAAAATTTAGAAAAGTATCAGTGAAAGAAGCTACAACTGATTCTGGTTGAAGAACAGGCTAAAAGACCTCCAAATTATTATTTACAATAATAATTACAAAAAATTATTTACAAATCCTATACCTTTACCAATTTGCATCTGTGTTTTAAAAGTGAGCAAAAAGTATTTTGAAGAGGAATTATAGCAGGATTGAATGCACTTGCCTCAATTTACAAAAGACATCCCATGTGCTGTCTTCACACCTCTGATTCCAAAGGCAGAAGGTGAAGTGTGAGGGCCTGAGCCCTGCAGCAACTGACCAGCCCCAAGTTCTGCTCTACCATTTAGTGGCTCTACGGTCTGTGCACATTATTTAAGTCCTTATTTCATCATCTGGACAGTGCTCATAAGGTCACCTTGAGGATTAATTAATACCCAAGAAGCATGAAAAACATGCCCCGGCTCACATTAAGAACTGCGTAATATTTGCTATTTTACCTGCTCTTCAACTGGCTCGCTGTTTATCTTTCTTTAAAAGTGCTGCCTCCCTGGGCTAATACTTAAACCCTTCCCATTAAGCCCTGTTCTTTTTTTTTTTTTTCTCTCTCTCTCCTTTCCTTCTTCCTTTCTTTTTAAAAAGAAGTATGCAATTAGTCACTAAAATACTCCCACAGAGCTTCTGAGACAAGATCATCCCAAAGAGAGATATTCATAAAGGAAACAGAAAGTATGGAGTTTGCCAGAGAAATTCAGATTTAAAATAATGGCATAAAGTTAATTCCTTATATTTCTATATCACTCTGTAAAGCTGTATATTCATCTCATTTGATGCCTGCAACAACCCTCTGAGACCAACAGGGCAGATAAAGAATGAAGGGCAAAGAAGGTTAAAAGGGTGGCCTGAGGCTAAACTGCATACTGCAAGTTAGTGACAATGTCTGACTAGCTTTAGGGCAACAATTTATAGGACACCTGCTAAGGCCTGGGCACTATGCTGACCTCCACATTCCAAAATGCTTTCCACTACAAAGACTTTCCATGGTACGAAGCATCTCTCAGGGTTTCGCTCAACTCGATGATCATGCTACTTAAAAGTTACTGTGACCCCCCCCCAAAAAAAAGCTACTATGTCATCATATAGTAGAAAGGACCAGAGATTCCCTGGCAAAAGATCTTGGGCTTCGTGATCCTGTCTCTCGAAGCCAATTTTCTCATCCCTCAGTGTGTGAATAATACTTGCCACCAGGTGGTTGTAAAGGTTAAATGAGAGACTGAATAAAAAAGAAGTCTGTGAACTGTAAAGTTCCATAGCAGGTATTAGTTAGTGTTGTTACCTTATTTAGCAATGGAATGCAAGATCAAACCTAGGTAGGGGGAAAAAAAAAAGAAGGCCTGATAGAAAAACATCCCTAGGTCCTCAGCCCTTAAAAGACCTCCCAGGGAGAGTAGCAAGATTACAAAAACTCACACTGTCTCCCCTGCAGAGGGTACCCACTGAGCCAACAGGGGTGGGCCGCCTGGGTCAGTCCCATTTTAGCAAATGTGTTCCTTTCCATTTGCTCCAATTGGTGGTAGGAGGTGAAGGGGGGCAAATCAGACAGCTGCTGTAACATGAAACAGAAAGATCTATGTTTTACCTTTGGGGAAAAAAAAAAAAAAACTGTGGGAAATAGTGGGAAAACGAAAGAAGCAGGCAAGTGCTTGGGGCACTTCAGCTGGTAAGTGAGAGAGAGAGAGAAGAAAGAAGCTGCCCAAGACAGATGCAATCCACACCCTCCATCTGCAATGAGAGAGAGGCTCACATGTCAGAAAAAAGTTTGTCCTCCCTCAGGGAAATTGTGAAGGATGTCAATGTTCTAGCCATGAGAAAACAAAAATCCATATAGAACATTCCAACATGTGGAGGCCTGATAGAGCTCAGAGCTATGTTCTATGGGCCCCTGCCTCCTGCAGACTTCTCACTTGGATGGGGAATGTCAGCATGAGGCATTCTTCCCAGGGGAGGGGAAGTGGTGTCTGAACCTGCTCTGAGACAGGCCCACTGTTTGTGATTTAGGAAAGCAGTGGAGTGAGGCAGTTAAGTAAGCTGATTGTTGGTCAAACTACCTGGGTTCAAATCCCAACCCCTCTGCTTCTGGACTTAACCTGTGTGATGGTGAGTTGCTCACCTTCGGTAATGTGCTTAACTTTATTAAGCTTCAGTTTCCTGATCTATAAAATGGAGGCTAATAATAGTACCTTCCTTAGGATACGGCAATGATTAAATAAGATAATGTTTATACAGCGATTAAAAAGTGCCTTGTCGGGGCGCCTGGGTGGCTCAGTTGGTTAAGCGACTGCCTTCGGCTCAGGTCATGATCCTAGAGTCCCAGGATCGAGTCCCGAATCGGGCTCCCTGCTCAGCAGGGAGTCTGCTTCTCCCTCTGACACTCCCCCCTCTTGTGCTCTCTCTCTTTCATTCTCTCAAATAAATAAATGAAATCTTAAAAAAAAAAAAAAAAAGTGCCTTGTCAGTTGGTTAAGCATCTGCCTTCGGCTCAGGTCGTGATCCCAGGGTCCTGAGATCAAGTCCTGCATCAGGCCCCTTGCTCAGCGGGGAGTCTGCTTCTCCCTCTCCCACTTCCCCTGCTTGTGCGCTCTCTCTGTGTCAAATAAATAAATAAAATCTTTTTTAAAAAATAAAATAAGGGCTCCTGGGTGGCTCAGTTGGTTGAGCAACTGCCTTTGGCTCGAGTCATGATCCTGGAGTCCCAGGATCGAGTCCCGCATCGGGCTCCTTGCTTGGCGGGGAGTCTGCTTCTCCCTCTGACCCTCCCCCCTCTCATGCTCTCTCTCTCTATCTCATTCTCTCTCAAATAAAAAAAAAATAATAAATAAATAAAATAAAATAAAATAAAATCTTAAAAAATAAAAAAAGAGGGATGCCTTGGTGGCTCAGTTGGTTAAGCTTCTGCCTTCGGCTCAGGTCATGATCCCAGGGTCCTGGGATGGAGTCCCTCATTGGGCTCCTTGCTCAGCAGGGAGCCTTCTTCTCCCTCTGCCTGCCACTCCCCCTGCTTGTGCTCACACCCTCTCTCTCTCTGACAAATAAATAAAAACTTAAAAAAAAGAAGAAGGTGCCTAGCACACAGTAAAAGCAGCCAGTAAATGTTGGCTATTATGGCATTGTTCCAAAAGGCAAGTTTATTAGCTTACCTCCATTCCAAAGGCTTAGAGAATAGGAAGTCAGGGTGAAAGAAAGTGAAGACTTCCCTGTAGCATCAAACATAAGAACAGAACTTACGGGGTGCCTGGGTGGCTCAGATGGTTAAGCGTCTGCCTTCGGCTCAGGTCATGATCCCAGGGTCCTGGAATCGAGCCCCACATCTGGCTCCTGGCTCGGCGGGGAGAATGCTTCTCCCTCTCCCTCTGCCTCTCCCCTGCTCATGCTCTCGCTCTCTCTCTGTATCTCTGTCTCAAATGAATAAATAAAATCTTAAAAAAAAAAAAAAGAACAGAACTTACATACTCACTGGCAACAGAAGAAAGTTTCAAGTGTCCCTGTTTCATGAGTTATTGTAGATAACAGGTTCAACACGTGTATGGAAAGGCAGCAAACCCCAGTTACTAAATACCTGGAATCAGAGCTGGATTTGGATCCCAGCTCCACCTCTCCCCAGCTCTGTGACCTTGCACAAGTCACGTAAACTTTATGTCTCTGTTCCACATTTGTAAAATGAGGGTGATAATAATAGTGTCTACCTCATAATGTTGGAGTGAAGATAAAATGAGACCACACATGTCTTATTACAGCTCTTGGTACAATCCCTGGCCCATGAGAAGTGCTTAATAATTGATAGCTATTATTGTTTTCTTCACTGTAAAAAAAGAAACAGAGAGTTGTTTGTTAATTACACTCTGAGTAGAGAAAGCAAAATATACTGTCTGTTGGATATCTCCATTGTTTTTTTGTTTTGTTTATTTTTCTTAAGTAGGCTCCATGACCAATGTGGAGACCAACGTGGAACTTGAACTCACCACCTGGAGTTCAAGACCTGATCTGAGATCAAGAGTCAGACAGTTAACACTTAACTGAGCTGTCCAGGTGCCCCAAAATATACTGTCTATTGAATCAGTTCTTGAGCTCATCAGAAATAACTTTCTCTTTTAAGACAATGTATTAGTCTTTCCTAGGAAGTAATTTACTCAGGGCATCAGAATACTTTTAGATTGGTCTACCACATGATCTGGTTCTCTGTACTGTGGTTTAACTAAACTAAGCAGAAAATTTATCTGAGGTAATTGAAAAATTTGAATTGTCTCTGAGAGCTATGATTAATATTCTGCCCATATTTAGGTATTGTATTGTATTTTATAATTAAGTCGTAGTCATAAAAGCAATAAGGCAAGTGTCTCAAAAATTCTAGCAAAAATAAAACAAAACACATTTGCTTTTAGGTGTATCAGCCTTAATAATAACTCATTCTGCATATTTTAAAAGTTTGCCAGTTCAGTAAAATTCAGTAGTATCAAAATTGTAAAATGTATATTAAGCTGTTGTGATGAGCACAGAGTGATACGTGGAAGTGCTGAATCACTATATTGTACACCTGAAACTAATATAACACTGTATGTTAAATAACTGGAATTTTAAAAATAAAAATGTATATTAAGCACATCAAAAAACATAAATACACCCATTCATTTATTAAGTCAACAAACATTTCTGAATGCCTACTATGTGGCAGACACTGCCTTATGGTTTGTTTGGGGTTTTTTTGCCTTATGTTTTAAATCAAATACACTGTATTCATTCACTCTTACAAAGTTGTTTCATTCAAATTTTCACTTTATCTGATAACATTGCAACCCGAGTATATCAGTTAAATATTTAAAACTCTGTCACTTTAAGAATTTATAACATTTTCCATTAACATTCCTCTCTGGTTTTATGTACTTGATCTGTGCTGTGGGATACAGCATAAATTATCTGCCTTCAGCAAAACGAACAGCTGAAAGGCACTGCCGCCTGACAGTACTCGTTAGGCCACGAGCTACTGCGAGCACACACTGTACTAGTGATTGTCTGCCTTTCAGTTGCCTCAAGAAAAGTCTTTAAGTGGCTCAAAACATATGAGTTGGCCATCCACTAGCCAAAATAGCCCAGTATTTTAGCACCATGCTTAGGTGTCAATTAATAAAGATGATTAAAAACAATCCTGGGATGTTTATTCTTAAAGAAAAATATCATCTCCCAGAAATGGGAGCCCATGCCTATATGATCAATTATTCTATGACAAAGGAGGAAAAAATATACAATGGAGAAAAGATAGTCTTTTCAATAAACAGTGCTGGGAAAACTGGACAGCTACATGCAAAGAATGAAACAGGAGCACTTTCTTACACCATATACAACAATAAACTCAAAGTAGATTAAAGACCTAAATGTATCTTTAATCCATGAAACCATAAAACTCCTAAAGGAAAACATACGCAGCAATCTCTTGGACATTGGCCTTAGCAATGTATTTATAGATATGTCTCCTCCGGCAAGGAAAACAAAAACAAAAATAAACTACTGGGACTACACCAAAATAAAAAGCTTTTGCACTGCAAAGGAAACCATCAACAAAAAAAAAGGCAACCTAGTGAATGGGAGAAGGTATTTGCAAATGATATATCCAGATGATCCAGTAATTCTACTACTGGGTCTTTACCCAAAGAAAACAAAAACACTAATTTGAAAAGATACATGCACCCCTATGCTTACTGCAGCCCTGTGTATAAGAGCCAAGATAGGGGCACCTGGGTGGCTCAGGTGGTGGGGCAGCCAACTCTTGATTTCAGCTTGGGTCATGATCTCTGGGTCATGGGGTAAAGCCCCGTGTCAAGCTCTGTGCTGAGCATGGAGCCTACTTAAGATTCATTCTCTCCCTCTCCCTCTGCCCCTCCCCCAGCTCTCTCTCTCTCTCTCTCACTCTCTCTCAAAAAAAAAAAAGGGGAAAAAAGGAGCCAAGATAGGGAAGCAACAATGTCCATCAATGGATGAATGGATAAAGAAGATGGGGTATATATACACGATGGAATATTATTCAACCACAAAAGGACAAGATCTGGCCATTTGTGATAACGTGGATGAACCCAGAGG
This sequence comes from Mirounga leonina, assembly GCF_011800145.1. NCBI lineage: Eukaryota > Metazoa > Chordata > Mammalia > Carnivora > Phocidae > Mirounga > Mirounga leonina. The sequence goes on from NW_023270451.1 coordinate 42,474,072, forward strand.
GTATTATGCTAACTGAAATCAGTCAGACAGAGAAAGACAAATACTATATAAGAGACAGAACAAACAAACAAAAAACAGACCCTTAAATACAGAGAACAAACTGATGGTTGTCCGGGGGAGGTTAGTGGGAGGATGAGAAGGAGATTAAGAGATACAAACTTCCAGTTATGAAATAAATGTCACAGAGATGAAGGGTGCAGCATAGAGAATATGTCAATAATACTATAATGGTGTTGCATAGCGTGAGATGGTGACTGTACTTATTGTGGGGAGTACTGAGTATTGTACAGAATTGTCAAATCAATATACTGCACACCTGAAACTAAAATAGCATTGTATGCCAATTATACTTCAATAATAAATAATTTTTTTAATTTTATTTTATTTAAATTCAATTAATTAACATATAGTGTATCATTAGTTTCCAAGGTAGAGTTCAGTTATTCATCAGTTACATATAACACGTGCTCATCACGTCACGTGCCCTCCTTAATGCTCATCACCCAGCTACCCCATCCCCCCACCTACATCTCCTCCAGCAAACCTCAGTTCGTTTCCTATAGTTAAGAATCTCTTATGGTTTTTCTCCCTCTCTGACTTCATCTTATTTTATTCTTCCTTCCCTTCCCTTATGATCATCTGTTTTGTTTCTTAAATTCCACATATGAGTGAAATCATATGATAATTGTCTTTCTCTGATTGACTTATTGCACTTAGCATAATACCCTCTAGTTCCATCCACATCATTGCAAATGGTAAGATTTCATTTTTTTGATGGCCAAGTAATATTCCAGTGTGTGTGTGTGTGTGTGTGTGTGTGTGTGTGTATACCACATCCTCTTTATCCACTCATCTGTTGATAGACATTTGGGTTCTTTCCATTGTTTGGCTATTGTGGACATTGCTGCTATAAACATTGGAGTGCAGGTGCTCCTTCAGATCACTACGTTTGTATACTTTGGGTAAATATCTAGTAGGGCAATTGCTGGGTCGTAGGGTAGCTCTATTTTCAACTTTTTGAGGAAATTCCATACTGTTTTCCAGAGTGGCTGCACCAGCTTGGATTTCCACCAGCAGTGTAAGAGGGTTTCCCTCTCTCTGCATCCTCGCTAACATTTGTTGTTTCCTAACGTGTTAATTTTAGCCATTCTGACAGGTGTGAGGTGGTATCTCATTGCGGTTTTAATTTGTATTTCCCTGATGCTGAGAGATTTTGAGCATTTTTTCATGTGTCTGTTGGACATTTGTATGTCTTCTTTGGAGAAATGTCTGTTCTGCCCATTTCTTGACTGGATTATTTGTTTTTTGGGTGTTGAGTTTGGTAAGTTCTTTATAGATCTTGGATACTAGCCCTTTATCTGATAAGACATTTGCAAATATCTTCTCCCATACTGTAGGTTGTCTTTTGGTTTTGTCTACTGTTTCCTTTGCTGTGCAAAAGCTTTTTATCTTGATGAAGTCCCAATAGTTCATTTTTGCTTTTGTTTCCCTTGCCTTTGGAGACATGTCTAGCAAGAAGTTGCTGCGGCCGAGGTCAAAAAGGTAGCTGCCTGTGTTCTCCTCTAAGATTTTGATGGATTCCTATCTCACATTTAGGTCTTTCATCAATTTTGAATTCATCTTTGTATATGGTGTAAGAGAATGGTCCAGTTTCATTCTTCTACACACGGCTGTCCAATTTTCCCAACTTCATTTGTTGAAAAGACTGTCTTTTTTTCCATTGGATATTCTTTCCTGCTTTGTTGAAGATTAGTTGACCATAGAGTTGAGGGTCCACTTCTGAGTTCTTTATTCTGTTCCATTGATGTATATGTCTGTTTTTGTGCCAGTACCCTACTGTCTTGATGATTACCAGCTTTGTAATTTGGCTTGAAATCCAGAATTGTGATGCCACCAGCTTTGGTTTTCCTTTTCATCTTTCCTCTGGCTATTCAGGGTCTTTTATGGTTGCATAAAAATTTTAGGATTATTTTTTCCAGCTCTGTTGATGGTATTTTGATAAGGATTGTATTGAATGTGTAGATTGCTCCGGGTAGTGTAGACATTTAATAATATTTTAATATTTGTTCTTCTAATACATGAGCATGGAATGTTTTTCCATTTCTTTGTGTCTTCTCAATTTCCTTCATAAGTGTTTTATAGTTTTCAAAGTACAGATCCTTTACCTCTTTGGTTAGGTTTATTCCTAGGTATCTTAATGTAATAAAGAAATAATTTTTAAAAATAAAGTATCATCACATATTAATACTTTATGCTTTACTAAAAGCCAACAATAGGATAAGTGAAACAATATTTTTAGCAAAATCCTTTTAATAGAGCCTAAGAAGAGAATAAGTATATTTAAAACACAAAAATCATTGTTTATTTTGCTAAAAATTATTCTTTAAATATCACCTCTTGCAGTCTCTCCTCATCCATTTGGCTTGCCCTGTCTGGAATACCCTGCCTCATCTTTCCATCTCCCCCTCTATCGCCACACCATGCCTCATGAACATTCTTTCCAGCCTTTCACAGCCAAGTGCAAGGCCAAACTCTAGGCACTCATTCATTGCCCTTCTAGCATCTTCTGCAGCTGCTCCCATGTCACTTTGTTTTATAGTTATTGGTGTCTACATCTATCTCTTCAGCTCAATTTTGAGTTTCTTCATTTTGTTTTTCCCATATCACCTAGTTCAAACTCAATTAATGATCACGTAAATGAATTTGGGTGAGACATTCACACTTTATATACCTCAATTTTCTCATCTAGCAAATGGGCATAACAATACCTGTCCTGCCTAACTGTAGTTTGCTACGCCATCAAGTTAGATAATAAATGTGAAAACATTTTTTTAAGTGCTACATATTCTTTGGGAAGCAACTTGACAGAATTAATCAAGAGCCTTAAATTTTTTCATTTTTTTCTTTCTCACTAATTATACTTCTAGTTATCAATCTCAAGGAAAAACTGTGAACATAGAATAATTTTTAATTTTTTTAAAGATTTTATTTATTTATTTGAGAGCGCGAGAGTGACCCCCCACCGTGGGGGAGAAGCAGGTTCCCCACTGAGCAGGTACCCCGCCTAGTCTGATGTGAGGCTCTATCCCCCACCAGGCCCTGGGATCATGACTGAGCCGAAGGCAGATGCTTAACCAACTGAGCCACCCAGGCGCCCCAACATAGAATAATTTTTAAAACACTGTTCAAATATTATTTACAATGGTAAAAAACGTGAAATAATTTTAACACCCAACAAAATAAAATGGCTGAGTAAATTACTGCACATTAACTCAATAAAACATTATATACCATTTTTAAATCATGAAAATTATTTTAAAAGATGATGTAAAAGCCAACAACACGAGAAATGTTTAAGATATAATATTAAAAGAAAAACATGAGGGGCACTTGGCTGGCTCAGTCAGTAGAGCGTGTGCCTCTTGATCTTGAGGTAGTGAGTTTGAGGCCCATGTTGGGTATAGAGGTTACTTTAAAATATATATATAAGGAGTCTCGGTGGCTCAGTTGGTTGAATGCTCAACTCTTAGTTTCGGCTCAGGTCATGATCTCAGGGTCCTGGGATCAAGCCCTGAGTGGGGCTCAAGCACAGGACGGAGTCTGCTTGGGATTCTCTCCCTCTCTCCCTCCCCTTCTACCCCTTCCCGCACTCATTTGCCTGCACTCTCTCTCTCTCTCTCAAGTAAATAAAATAAAATCTTAAAAAATAATAAAATGCATAAACTTTTAAAAAATGAATACCAAAATTATACATCTAATTTGACAAGTTTGTAAAGAGGAAACATCTACTCACAAAAAAATTGATTAGAAGGAAGTATACCAAAATACTAATTATGGCTATTTGAGAGTAAATGTTTACTGAGTATTTTTACTTCTTATTTTGTATTTTCCAAATATTGTATAATAAGTACATATTACCTTGAAAATAAAAAGAAAAATGAACTTTGAACAGTAGTTAAAAAGCTACATAAATTGCATAAAATAGCTACATAAAAGCTATGAATATTACATCCTTAGATTATATTACTTCATTATTGTATTTAGGCGCTGAAATTGGTCATTTTTTTAATATAAATAAACAAATTAAATTAGGCTATGTTGTATTTTAAACAGTTTGTTAGACAACCAAGAAAAAAAAATAACCAGATTTGTTCGCCTGTACTTAAAATAACGCCAATAATTTTAACCAGTGAATACAAAAGTCACTCCTTCCCCTTTTGTTATTCAGATATGTTGTCAATCACTGTGAGGACCTGTCTTCTAGCTCTCTAAGTGAGTCATAATGCTGATGTTATCTTTTAGCCTATTTCAGAATCTGGAGCTACCTTTTACTTTCACTTCTGAACCTTATCGTTCTTAAATAAAATTGTTTTGGTTGAAAGAATCATCTTTGCCCATGTATTCAGCAAGTTTAAGTACTTTTCTAGGTCGCCATCAGATGCTAAAGTTAACAAATTTTTCAACTGTGGTCCAGGCTACTGAATGTTTCCTACTAGGAAAAAAAAGTTTTTAAGGAAAAGAAAAGGGAAAAAAAAGCGTTCCTTTTCTTTTGGTCAGAACTCCATAAAGTCACATTTTGAATGTAAGTGATTTATGCTACCTTGAATATAAAATTCAAAATATTTGTTTCTCATTTTCAGGTATTTTTCATGTATTTTTTAAAGCGCGTCTCTTAGGGAAGGTTGTAATTCCGATTCTCTTTATAGTAACATGTATACTGATTTAACTTACATAGAGAGCAGTTTTTACTGAGGAAAAAAAGAAGTCAAACCCTTGAATTTATTCCAAGCCTAAATCTTCCATTTAGAGCACTTGAATAAGACCTGTTTTATTGACCATTGTCATTGTTCTTACTTGTCAAGTTAATCTTACTAATATGCTTTTTCTTTTTTCTTTTTTAAAGATTTTATTTATTTATGTGTGAGAGAGAGAGAGAGAGCACAAGCAGGGGGAGCGGCAGATGGAGAAAGAGGCTCCGCACTGAGCAGGGAGCCCAACGCAGGGCTTGATCCCAGCACCCTGGGATCATGACCTGAGCCAAAGCCAGACACTCACCCAAGTGAGCCACCCAGGTGCCCCATTATGCTTTTTCACTGAATTTGTCCACTCACATCTAACTGATCCAAATGCCTTATCAAGTGCCCAAATCAGGTCAAGGATAAGAGCAGCTAGTGATGCTATTTTGAGAGGAAACAAAATGCCATGAAGCTAGACCAGTTCCTTTCTGTGAAAACACACCACTTCTTTGGCACATACATGTTCCAGTGCACTAACAGGAGAAACAGTGACAAGCTGACAAGGTCGTTCATTCCTAGAGAACACTGGCTATTTTGTCCATGGATATGCACTGAAACCTTTTACACAAAAATATGGTTCATATATGAAGTTTTATGCACAACTAAGGAATTTTGAAATTACTCGCTAGCTATAGATAATCATCTAGTTCTTTCAAGAACAAGAAGTATGTTTCTTTTACCTCTTATTTTCAGAATCTAGAATGTTGCCTACATATAATAAATGCTCAATAAAAGTTTGTTAAACCAGTGACACAATAACATAATTGACTTACTGAGAAGCAATTGCCAAATTGTACCATACTGCAATAGCACTGCAACTAATTAGCTCAGTTTATTTGTATAATGACTTGAGGCCAAGGGCTCACTCCTTAAAAAAGTCTTTTGGCCTTGTTCTAGTCACAATTTCATATCTTATTCCAGTAAGCATCTCTCTCATGGATGCAAGGAGAATCAGAAAGAGAGAGAGAGAGAAAGTTTAACACAATTCATCACCACTCCACAATAGACAATTCAGAAATTATTTATTTAGAAATGAAACTGATAGTAAATGAGCTTTGCATCATTTTGATATGGAAAGTTCCAATATTTCAGCATATTAAACTTAGCTGTAGGGCGCCTGGGTGGCTCAGTCGTTAAGCGTCTGCCTTCGGCTCAGGTCATGATCCCAGGGTCCTGGGATCGAGTCCTACATCGGGCTCCCTGCTCAGCAGGAGGCCTGCTTCTCCCTCTCCCACTCCCCCTGCTTGTGTTCCTGCTCTCGCTATCTCTCTCTCTGTCAAATAAATAAAATCTTTAAAAAAAAAAAAAACTTAGCTGTAAGTAAAATAGGGTTGCCTGGGTGGCTCAGTTGGTTAAGCGTCCGACTCTTGATCATGAGGGCAAGCCCTGTGTTAGACTCCATGTGGAGCCTACTTAAAAAAAAGAAAAGAGTAAGATAGTAACATTAACTATTGATCCTTAAACTAACACAAACTAATATTTGACCCCATCTCATTTTATTATAACTAAAATAGTTTGTCACACAGGTCTACTTCTTAGGACAATAATCTTGTGATTGCTATGAAAGATCATTTAACTCAAAGTATTTGGTCAATAAAAGGACTTCTATCTTTTAGATAAGGGAATGTCAATAATATGCTTTGCAAAACAAATATATAATATGAATATATGTGAGACATACAGCCTAAAAAATATACCTTTTCCAAGGACCCTCAAATAAACTATCATGAATGGAGCCAGTTTCAGAAGTTTGAATACAAGAAAGTTTTAATTTGTATTAAGATCTCACTAGTTTTAATAGCTCAGGAAAGTCAACTAGTTTCTGTCTGTACATTTTCTCACTGTGAAAGTAGAAAAAATGTTACTTAACTGCTTCACAGGGGGTACTGTGCAAATCATTTAGTTAATGTTCTTAAAGCACTGCCAAAGTGCTAAATGTTATCATTAGGGTGCATTGTATATCTCTTTGCAATTATCTGCCACCTTAAAATTCTATGGCTTGTAAGGGTATCTCACTCCTGAAATACTTAAAAAAGGTTAAGGAAAGTTCAAGAGGTGAAAAAAAAAGCACATGGGCTAAGTTAGGGTAGAAGAAAGGGAAACTTGGAATTTGGCACGTCTTATTACATGCTTCTTGTTACACCAAGTTACATGTTTCTTAGACTAAACACCACTGAACTTTATATTTTAAATGGGTGAATTGCATGGTATGTGAATTAAATCTCAATAAAGCTATTATAAAAATAATAATAAATCCAACCTCATCATCACACCAGAAAAAAAACCTATATATTCCCTGAAAGTGTGGATCATTATGCTAGAAAAAATAATTCTATGTGCACACATTTTGAGTTCCAAATAGGCTACATAGTTTTAAGAAATCAGTCTACAATAGAACTAAACAATTAAATGGTGCATTGAGATAAAATTATAATTTACTTTTAATCATTTAATTATTTATAGTAATTACATATTTAATCTGATTGATTAAAACAGTCTATCTTGAAATCAATGAGACCAGATCCAGTGATGCCTACTTTTGCTTTTGCTGATTTTAATCTTAGAATATTCTTTGGGAGAAAAATTCTCAAATGCACAAATTAAATTTCAACTGAATTCATAATAGTAGTCGTAGTAGTAGTAGTAGTAGTAATAGTAATAGTAGTGACATGTCCGGTTTTTTGTTTTGTTTTGTTTTTTTAGTAGTGACATGTTTGTATAGTTATTTATAATTGTTATCAAATGGCAATAAATATGAAGGGTTTGAGACTTACCCTGTTTGCAAACAAACAAGTCAGCATGCCACAATTTCTTGGATGTTAGCAGAAGACACAAGACTCCTGGATTAGAGACAAAGGACAGTTTATTACCCACAGAATAGCAGTAGCAAGAGGATCGTTTTCTTGTGCCAGTTCTTCAAGTCCCAATTCCCACAGGGTGACACAAGAAGGGCCAGGAGACACCTGCACACAGAGTGGGTTGTGTTAAAGAAGAGGAACTCTAAGTTTAGAAAGCCTCAATCTTTTCTTTCTGCTCCAGAGAGAGATACTCTCCTCTGAGGCTGTTTGCTATACCAACATTCTTGAAAAAATGGCCCCCATAACAGTAAAACAAACAATCCAATTAAAAATGGACAGAGGATCTGAATAGACATTTTTCCAAAGAAGACACACTAATGGCCAATAGGTACACGGAAAGGTGCTCAGCATCATTAATCATCAGGGAAATGCAAATCAAAACCACAATGAAATATCACCTCACACTTGTTAGAACAGCTAGTTAATAGAAAAGATAAGAAATAACAAGAGTTGGTGAGGATGTGGAGGGAAAAGGGAACCCCTGTACACTATTTGTGGGGATGTGAATTGATGCCATCAATATAGAAAGAAGTATGATGCTTCCTCAAAAAATTAAAAACACTCAACATCACTCATCATCAGGAAAATGCAAACCAAAACTACAATGAGACATCACCTCACACCTGTCAGGATGGCTAAAAGCAAAAACACAAACAAGTGCTGGCGAGGATGTGGAGAAAAAGGAACCCTCGTGCACTGTTGGTGGGAATGCAAATTGGTGCAGCCACTGTGGAAAACAGTATGGAGGTTCCTCAAAAAATTAAAAATAGAACACCCTACAATCTAGTAATTGTGCTACTGGATATTTACCCAAAACATACAAAAACACAAATTCAAAAGGATACATGTAAACATAGGACGTTTATAGCAGCATTATTTACAATAGCCAAATTATGGAAGCAGCCCAAGTGTCCACTGATAGACATATGGATAAAGAAGATGTGATACAAAAACAGATGAACATAAGGGAAGGGAGGGAAAAATAAAATAAGACAAAATCAGAGAAGGAGACAAACCCTAAGAGACTCTTAACCATAGGGAAAAAACTGAGGGTTGCTGGAGGAGAGGAGGGGGCGGGGATGGGGTAACTGGGGTGATGGGCATTAAGGAGGGCACTTGATGTGATGAGCACTGGGTGTTATATGTAACTGATGAATCACTAAACTACCTCTGAAACTAATAATACACTAGATGTTAATTAATTGATTTTAAATAACATTAAAAAAAGATGAGTTTAAAAAAAGAAGATATATAGGGGCGCCTGGGTGGCTCAGACGGTTGAGCGTCTGCCTTCGGCTCAGGTCATGATCCCGGGGTCCTGGGATCGAGTCCCGCATCGGGCTCCCTGCTCCTTGGGAGCCTGCTTCTCCCTCTGCTTCTCTCTCTCTCTCTCTGTCTCTCATGAATAAATAAATAAAATCTTAAAAAGAAACAGAGGTAACTGAAGAAAAAAACCACAAAAAATATATTTAAAAAAAGATATATAAATCTATATATATTGATATATATCTACATAATGGACTATTACTCAGCCATAAAGAAGAAAATCTTGCCATTTGTGACAACATGGATGGACCTTAAGGGCATTATGCTAAACAAAATAAGGCAAACAGAGAAAGACAAATACCCTATTATCTCACTTACAAAAAAAAAATTCATATATATTGAAAACAAACTGGTGGTTGCCAGAGGTGGGGGGTGGGAGATAGGGGAAATGGGCGAAGGGGGTCAAAAAGTACAAACTTCCAGCTATAAATAAGTCCTGGGGATGTAATGTATAGCATGGTGACTATAATTAATAATATTGTATGTATATTTGAAACTTGCTGAGAGAGCAAATCTGAAAAGTTCTCATCGCAACCAAAAAATTTTTTTAACTATTCTTTTGGATGGAAGTTAAACTGGAGTTATTGTGGTGATCATCTCACAATATATACAAATATCAAATCATTACATTGTACACCTGAAATTAATGTAATGTTATACATCAATTATATATCTCAGTTAAAAAAAAAAGAATGGAAGACGAAAGGGGGAAAATCAAATCATGGACATCATTATAATACTCACTAAATAAAAGCAACTTCAGGTACTTATCTAGAAAGAAAGAGATTATCTCAGGAAAAATTAAAAGCTGATTTGATCATTAAGACAAACCATTAAAAGGGGTGGCCGGCTGGCTCAGTCGGAAGAAGGTGTGACTCTTGGTCTCAGGGTGGTGAGTTTGAGCCCCACATTGGGTATTATACCACATAGCTGGTATAATAACTATATTATTTTGCTTAAATACTTGTGCATCTTTATGGAAAAATCCCAGGTAATTTTTACCCCAAGTATCCCCAAAACTAAGAAATAAGTTTCTGACTTCCCATTTTGAGTTGTAAAGAATATTAAAAACAGGGCGCCTGGGTGGCTCAGTTGGTTGAGCGACTGCCTTCGGCTCAGGTCATGATCCTGGAGTCCCGGGATCGAGTCCCGCATCGGGCTCCCTGCTCGGCAGGGAGTCTGCTTCTCCCTCTGACCCTCCCCCCTCTCATGTGCTCTCTCATTCTCTCTCTCTCAAATAAATAAATAAAATCTTTAAAAAAAAAAAAAAGAATATTAAAAACATCCAGTGTGCTTCAGCTGCATCCACTCAATCCACCCCTGACAGGTTCCCCATCCTCTCTCCCCGTTCCAGATAGCTTAAACTGACTTCATTCCACTCGCGTCTTCATCCCCTTCCCCTACTCTCCCATTCTTGTGCTCAATTTTGACCCTTGTCTCTACGATCAACCTAACCTTAGACAATAATGATTTAACAAGTTTTAACTCAATAGTAAAGAACCAAGTTCAGTTTACCCCTTCTGATGGGCCCAACTGGCACACTTTTGTCAAGTGCACTTTGGTCTTATTCCATAGGTCAGTGTCTATCCAGATCTCCATTTGTGGTAAGGGAATCTTTGATGGTCTCATTCTCTGAATCTGAGTTGGTATATCAGTTCCTGGGGTTGTAACCCTGCCAGGCTCTTGTCAGGCCCCTCTCAGGGAAGAGGATCTTGCAGCAGATCCTAAATGCTGAGGCAAGGGTTTTGTCATACCAAATGACCACGGCAATTTTCAAATACCACAAGCTCCTAGATTCTCTGTACCTGGGCTTTGCATGGCTGTTGAAGAACAATATCCCCACATGGGATTTTCAAGGTACATATGTTTACTGGCATGTCAACTTCATTTGCCATGCAGTGCCCACCAGCCTGGATTTCCTCTCTAGACCCACCCAGAGTTTTGAAATGACCATTTCAAAAACTTCAGTTTGATCAGTCGTATTCCCTCTCACCCTGCCATTTCTGCCCCAGGTGGCTGGTTCATGCCTGACTCTATTCTGAAACATCATTGAGGGGCACCTGGGTGGCTCAGTTGGTTAAGTGTCCAATTTCAACTCAGGTCATAATCTCAGGGTTGTGAGATCAAGTCCTATGTCAGGCTCCGTGCTGGGCATGGAGCCTGCTTAAGATTCTTTCTCTCCCCTGCCCTCTGTCCTTCCTTCCTCCCTCTCTACTTCTCTTAAAAATACATATATATATCATTAAGAATTTCTGTATTGCTGTTCTCCTTTCACAACTATACTTAAAGAATTAATTACATGATTCCAGCAGGTTATCAGTATGAAGTCAAACATGTTTCACAAAATAGTCTATATTGCAAAATAGTTTCAGTATGCAACAGATTATTAGAATGCTTAACTTGTGAGTTTATGAATTTTCAATTCATATGGGTCCTTAGGAAATTACCTAAACTTCAATGTAATATAAAATTATAAAAATAATAACTTGTATGTATATTATCAAAATTATGTTTTAAAAAATCATGGATGTGAGCAAAGCCTGAAGAACAATCCACAAACAGCAATGCACTTTATATACAAGTGAGAGTAATGTAATGTCAGAGTAATGTAATTATGGAGTTGTTTTCTTTTTAAAAATATATCCATTCTTGCATTTTGATAAGGAAAAGGAAATTACAGTATTTATCATAATACTTTCCAAGTATGCTGAGATAAGTCAATGAAAACTACTATAGCTATCAATGCTTCCTTTTTAATGAGTTCTTCCTTAATTAAATCTTGGTTTAGCTGTGCATTGATTTAGAACACGCCCCCTTTCATATGCACATGTGTGCTTTCCAGAGGCCCCAAAAGGTTAACAACTGTTATACATCATTATAACTAACAGTTTGGTCTAATGGATAAGGACTGAGTCAGCAATCTTAATATCTTCCTCTTAGCTCTATGACCCTGGAAAGTCACTTAACATCTATCATCTTGGTCTCTCTTTCAAAACGAATAATAATAACTGTTGAATCAGGAAAATATCTATAAAATATATTAAGAGACTTAGTGAAAATGGAAAATGAATGTAAACTAATATAAAGACCCAATTCAACTAGCCTACTTTTTTTTTTTTTAAGATTTTATTTATTTATTTGACAGAGAGAGACACAGCGAGAGAGGGAACACAAGCAGGGGGAGTGGGAGAGGGAAAAGCAGGCTTCCCGCGGAGCAGGGAGCCCGATGCGGGGCTCGATCCCAGGACCCCAGGATCATGACCTGAGCTGAAGGCAGACGCTTAACGACTGAGCCACCCAGGCGCCCCTCAACTAGCCTACTTTTCAACTTCAACTTCATTTGCCATGCAGTGCCCACCAGCCTGGACTTCCTCTCTAGACCCACCCAGAGTCTCACAATAATGACCATTTCAAAAACTTCAGTTTGATCAGTCGTATTCCCTCTCACCCTGCCATTTCTAATATAATACGTGAAATTTTAATTTAATAGAAATATATTCTTGGATTATAACTAAGATTATTGGTCATGGAATATAAATTAGACTATTAGTATATTAAAATGCTTTGCTAAATATCAAATAACATTTTGACCTACATTTTCAATGAGAAATATAGTGTGGACGTGTAAAGGCATGTAATTCTTTCTGTAGCCACAAATTAGGATTTATAATTGTAAAGAAAAAAATTGTTAATTTGTAAACATGACTGTCAATTTGTAAATGGTAATCTCTAATTAAAAATTTTAAAGTTCCTGGGGAGCCTGGGTGGCTCAGTTGTTAAGTGTCTGCCTTCGGCTCAGGTCATGATCCCAGGGTCCTGGGATCGAGCCCCACATCGGGCTCCCTGCTCAGCAGGAAGCCTGCTTCTCCCTCTCCCACTCCCCCTGCTTGTGTTCCCTCTCTCACTGTCTCTCTCTCTGTCAAATAAATAAATAAAATTAAAAAAAAAAAATTTAGGGGCACCTGGGTGGCTCAGACGATTGAGCATCTGCGTTTGGCTCAGGTCATGATCCCAGTGAGCCCGTTTCTCCCTCTCCCTCTCCCTCTGCCTGCTGCTTCCCCTGCTTGTACACACTCTCTCTCTGTCAAGAATAAATAAAATCGGGGTGCCTGGGTGGCTCAGTCGTTAAGCGTCTGCCTTCAGCTCAGGTCATGATTCCAGGTCCTGGGATCGAGCCCCGCATCAGGCTCCCTGCTCAGCGGGAAGCCTGTTTCTCCCTCTCCCACTCTCCCTGCTTGTATTCCCTCTCTTGCTGTGTCTCTCTCTGTCAAATAAATAAATAAAATCTTTAAAAATATATATATATTTAAAAGAATAAATAAAATCTTTAAAAAACAAATAAAAATTTTTAAACTTCCTTTAAAATGTATAGTAGTAATTCCACAAGTTCACCAGTTGTAACGATACTCTAACAAAACTCCTGCTTTTTCACAAGTCATTGAAGAAATATTGCATCAAAGATTAATTACCATTCTACTGTCTAAAAAGTATACCTTCAAGCTGTTAAATGAGTGAACAGAGATCTATTATGACTTTAACAAGAACGTTACTCTCCATGGGGATTACTGCTATTAACAGTGGGAAATCTATTATTTAAAGACATGAAAATTAAACGGAAATGTTTCACTCATTTAAATAAAACTCTTGTTCTTTACTTCACAATAAAACTTGCTTTTGCTAGCTTCTTTATTGTAGGAATTTATGCAGAATTTTCCTGGTAGTGCCATTTCAGATTTCTTCTCTATAGAGATAGTGGTAAAGAGGTATTAGTATAATTTAACAATGTTTGCAATCTGATACATGAGGACTCTATTCCAGCTACAAACATTATTATTCCTAATATAGCACTATTAGTCAGCTACTTACTTCAAGTTTTGACAAATTATTTACATTCAAGAATCATAGATCCTAAATTTGTTAGCTTTCTTCCCATATATACTAGATTCTATGCAGGGAATTTGATAAAACATAAAATGTGCCAATATAAAAAGAATAAGTAAGGAGAAGAGAATAACCTCTATATTTTAAAATATTGGAAATGATGAAATACCATCTCCAAAAACAAATAGGAAAGTACTGTAATTTATTTTCATTCCCAATACTGGTCAGAGTGCAATGAAATCAACATTTATGTTCACTTCATTTTGGGACATAAATTGGTCCTTTCTGGAAATCAGTTTGGTTATATGAATCAAAAGCCTTATAAATCATCTTACCCTTTGACCCAGTACTAATACTTCTAGGAGTCCATCCTTAGGAAGTAATGCAAATGTTGACTATCCCCAAAGATGTGCCAGAATTGTTTATAATAGCAAAATTCTGGAAACAATCTAAAAGCCCAACAAAGGGAATGCTTAAAGCAAATCATGGTAATAGAAAGAATGGGATATTTTACAGCTATTAAAAATTATGTATACAAATATTTTTTAAGATTTTATTTATTTGAGAGAGAGAGAGAGGAGCACAAGCAGGGGGAGGGGCAGAGGGAAAGGGACAAGCAGACTCCCCACTGATCACAGAGCCCGAAGCAGGGCTCAGTCCTAGGACCTTGAGATCATGACCTGAGCTGAAGTCAGATGCTCAACCAACTGAGCCACACAGGCTCCCCGAGAATGTGGTATTTTTATAATCATAATAAATTAATGGGTTAGGAACTGAAAGTAAACAAATTTTACTTTTTAAAAAAATGGGGACATAGAATAAAATTCTTCATACATGGTAAAAATTTTAAAAGCACGTTACTGGGGCACCTGGGTGGCTCAGTAGGTTAAACGGCTGCCTTCGGCTCAGGTCATGATCCTGGGGTCCTGGGATTGAGCCCCACATCGGGCTCCCTGCTCAGCGGAGAGCCTGCTTCTCCCTCTCCCTCTGCCTGCCACTCTGCCTACTTGTGCTCTCTCTCTATCTCTTTGTCAAATAAATAAGTAAAATCTTAAAAAAAAAAAAAAGCACGTTACTTAAAAAGTAGATGTAGATTGATTCTATTTTTTTTGAAGTGTATGAAGTAGTCAAATTCATAGAAAGAGAAAATAGAATGGTAGTTACTAGGGGCGAAGAGGAGGGACAAATGAGTTGTTTAATGGGTATATAGAGTTTCTGTTTTGCAAGATGAAAAGGTCTGGGGATGTGCTGCATAACAATGTGAATATACTTAATACTACTAAACTGTACACTTAAAAGTAGTTAAAATGGTAAAATGGTAAGTTTTATGTTATGTTTTTTACCATAATTTTTTAAAATATATAATTATGTAAAAATTTGTATATATGTGGGTGTGTATCAGAATAAAATACCACATTGTTAACAAGAGTCTTCCTAGAAGTACAGAAAGGGGATGGTCCGGAGGGGACTTTACTTTAAATACTTCTGTATCATTTGAATATTTTCAGTGAGTTAATATTCCTTTTACATTTTTTTTTAATTCTGTGGTGGGACCTAGATCCATTTGTGGTTTCTTGATCCTAATTGCTGTAATTTTCAATGAAAGAGTAATGAGGCAAGTCACTTGTATCCAATTTAGCAGTCAACAGAAGCATGTAAGCTGCCGATCAAAGCAGGATTGGAAAACATTTAAACACATGTATCATTTCCCTAAGAAGTTACCTGAACTTTCACATCAACTTTTCAATGTCAATATGTTAGGTAGTTAAAGAAAAGATTATTGTACATAAGGGCTAGAATGGAACAAATAAAGATATCAAAACCGCTTACAAAGTTATTGATCAGTTCACATTCAAGAATAAAAATTAGGGTAGCTCAGTCGGTTGAGCACCCAACTCTTGGCTTCGTCTCATGTCATGATTTCGTGGGTCCTGAGATCGAGTCTTGGGTCAGGCTCTGCGCTCAGTGAAGTCTGCTTGAGATTCTCTCCCTCGGCCCTTCCCCCCATTCTCTCTCTAAAATAAATAAATAAATCTTTTTGAAAAAGAATAAAGCTAAATTGGAAATATGTTAAGTACTTATTAAAATTACCTACATAAAATGAACTAATTAATCAGTAGCAGAAATCTAACCATTTGTAATCAAAATGTATATTTCCATTGAGTATGGCTGTTTTATTTATAGTTGCACATTGACAGATGTAGAGAAGAATCCATGCATCAGGCTTGGTGATCATATACCTATCTGCTCAAAATGACAAGAATCACTGTCTGAACTCTGGATATACTAACAAAAAGCATTCATTCATTTATTCACTCATTCCTTCAACAAACCTTTACTGAGTAGCTACTGCTGTGCCAGATAACACGTGAGTCTAAAACAACCAGAATGGGGCACCTGGCTGGCTCAACTGGTAGAGCATGAGACTCTTGAACTTGATCTTGAGTTCAAGCCCCACACTGGATGTAGAGATTACCTAAAAATAAAATCTTTTTAAAAATTTTAAAAATTAAATGAATAAAACAACCAGAATATCAATTTTAAAATATTTCATGGGGTTGCCTGGCTGGCTTAGTCGATGGATCCTGTGACTCTTTATCTTGGGGTTCTCAGTCTGAGCCCCACATTAGGTGTAGAGATTACTTAAAAATAAAATCTTTCAAAAAATAAAATATTTCCTGGAAAAAATATATATTTCCTGAGCACCACTTACATATTTAGCACTGTGCTAAGTATGGTGGTGATTATTATAAAGGAATGTGGAGAGGTAATTATCACCTCTAAACAATCAGCATTTAAAATTGAACTTTAGAATTAGAAAGAATATCATAGTAGTCATTTCTTACTTTTTTGGATTTAACATTTTTTAATGAACTGATAATTCTATTAAACAGTATTTATTTTCCTTAATGGCCTTACTTGGGAAAATAAAACATTTGCAACCACATATGAATTTCCCTACTTCATTTTAAAATTTTACAAGTACATGAGATCCAAAAGTCTAGAAATCATTGTCCTAGAGGTCATCTAGAAAAAAGTATATGTTTAATTCTATAGGCAATTGAATGGTCTCTAAGTACTAGAATGGTAGGATTCGAGCAGTTTAATGGTGACAGATTAGAGGCTCATTATTTGTTGACATCTCCTTGATAGATTTTAACAAAAGTAATTTAGTGAAATGTAAAAAATTCAAAATATACAAAAAGGAGAAACTATTACATAGAGTAATTTAATACAGAAACTGTAAGTACAAATAGAATGAGCAGGATATAAGTTAAAATGGTCCAAACTATTTCCAAACACACACACACACATACACACACATCCATACAACTCAGCAACTATAAGGTCAGTGTACATGCACTAAACTGAGATACCAGAATCAACAACACATTTATGCACATCCTGTTCAACTCTATTTTTCACAAAACTTAAGAAAAGAGTAAGTTTTGAAGTGTTGCCTCTAATTTTTCCAAGTCACTAAGATGTATTATTATTTATTTAATATATTTGTAAATGGAGTCAGTAGTACACCGGTTTTAATTCTGGATCGTGACACTCCCCCAAATATAACTTGTCACTACCTTGGCTTTCTCAGAGTATACAATAAGAGAAAAAGTAAAGACCAATAAACCCTGTTATATATTGTGTGTGTACCAAGAACAGCTCTACAAATCATGGAATGAATCACTGGATTGCAGAAGACAGCATCTGCCAAGCATTTTGCCAAGCCTGTTTCTCCCTCTCCCACTCCCCCTGCCTGTGTTGCCTCTCTCACTGTCTCTCTCTCTCTGTCAAATAAATAAATAAAAATCTTTTAAAAATAAATAAATAAAATTAAAATCCAAACTCCTTACCATGGCTTCAGTGGCCTGGTATGATCTTTTCCCTGCCTGTCCACCTCAACATCTCCTCTTGCTCCTGAGTTTCTGGCAAACATGCCAAATTAATTACTACCTACAGGCCTTTACATTTACTGTGCCCTCCACTAGAACCAGTCCTTTATTTCTCTGTCTCTTTCTCATCATAGAAATCTATTCTCTGTGTTCTTTTTTCTTAATTTATTATTTATTTGAGAGAGAGAATGCGAGAGCATGGGGGTGGGGTGGTAAGGGCAGAGAGAGAGGGAGAAGCAGGCTCCCTGCCAAGCAGGGAGCCCTACGCAGGGCTCAATCCCAGGACCCCAGGATCATGACCTGAGCTGAAGGCAGACGCTTAACTGACTGAGCTACCCAGGTGACCCTCTATTCTTTGTTCTTAGAAATTCTTTCCTGACCAGCCCAGATAAAATGACCACTTCCTCTGTGATTTCTATCAACTTCCATTGTCTTATTTCCTTCATGGAATTTACCTCTATCAAAAGTTAATTTTTTTAGATTTATTTTTATTTTTTTAAGATTTTATTTATTTATTTACTTGATAGAGAGTGTGAGCAGAGGGAGAAGCAGAGGGGGAGGGACAAGCAGACTCTGTGTTGAGTGCAGAGCCCACGACCCTGAGATCATAAACTGAGCTGAAATCAAGAGTCAGAAGCTCAACCAACTGAGCCACCCACGTGCCCCAAAAGTTAACCCTCTTATTTATTATGTACTTATTTATTGTCTGTTTCCACCCAACCATTCCCCATACCTTCACACTATATTGAAAATTCTAAGGGAGTCAGAACTTTGACTTCTTTGCCATTACATTGCCAGGGCTTACTTAGTATGCCTCATATTTTTGAATGAATATAGAGTAAGCATTTGAATGAATGGATGAACGAATGAATGAATGAATGAAAGCATCACCCTAGCAAACTGTTCAACAGGTCAAGACCCCTTGGCCTATGTTTTAGTAACATCTTTTTTTTTTAAGATTTTATTTATTCATTCGAGACACAGAGATACAGAGAGAGAGAGAGAGCATGAGCAGGGGGAGAGGCAGAAGGAGAGGGAGAAGCAGGCTTCCCACTGAGCAGGGAGCCCACCGTGGGGCTCGATCACAGGACCCTGGGATCATTACCTGAACCAAAGGCAGACACTTAATCATCTGAGCCACCCAGGTGCCCCTAGTAACATCTTTTTGATGTCACTTTCTTATCACTTAATTTCCCTTTGAGTATCAATAAAAGCACTGTCCCATTTTTTTTTAAAGATTTGTTTCTTTATTTTTTAGAGAGAGAGAGAGAGAGAGTGGTGGGGAGGGACAAAAGAAGAAGGAAAGAGGGCGCCTGGGTGGCTCAGTCGGTTAAGCGACTGTCTTCGGCTCAGGTCATGATCCTGGAGTCCCGGGATCGAGTCCCTCATCGGGCTCCCTGCTCGGCAGGGAGTCTGCTTCTCCCTCTGACCCTCCCCACTCTCATGTGCTCTCTCTCTCATTCTCTCTCAAATAAATAAATAAATAAATAAATAAATAAATAAATAAATAAATAAATAAATAAATAAATAAAAGAAGAAGAAGAAGGAAAGAGAATCCCAAGCAGACTCCACTCCAAGAGAGCACGGAGCCTGATGTGGGGCGCGAATTCACGACCTCAAGATCGCAACCTGAACTGAAACCAAAAGTCACTCAACCAACTGAGCCACCTAGGCGCCCCTGCACTGTCCCATTTTTAAAGTCATTGTTGGTTTGGGTTTTTTTTTAAGATCTTCTTGATTAGAGAGAGAGAGATTCGAGAGACAGCAAGGGGCAGAGGGAGAGGGAGAAGCAGGCTCCCCACTGAGCAGGGAGCCCGATGCGGGGCTTGATCCCAGGGTCCTGGGATCATGACCTGAGTCAAAGGCAGGTGCTTAACCGACTGAGTCACCCAGGCAGCCCCATTGTTGATTTTAAATCATTGCACTGGCTTTTTTTCTGTAACTTACTCCCTCTTTCGTCCAGATCAGCCTGTGTTTCCTAATGTCAGCAATTTTTAAAGGTACCAAGAAACAGAATGTGAAAATCACATACCACCTTGATGTAGCTTATTGAGATTTGGGATTGATAAACTATGATTATTCATTCCGTTGCATTATATTCAATCAAGTCACTGGCATCTTTCTAGAATGACCTTTATTTCATTGTCTTAAGACTAGAAAACACCCTAACTGCTGTAAATTTATGTATTAAATATATATTATATAGATTACCATATATTTATAATTTATATATGTTTATATATATTAAATATATATAAACTTATATATTAAAACTAAGTTAATTTCATTTCCTTTCAACATAAGATGTTTGAAAGTTTAATTTTTTTTTATTTTAAGGTCAATAGACCTTATGGAAGGATCAATTTCTAATTCTGTAAAGAAATTTAGTGTGGAAAACACTGAAAATTCAGAAATAAATTTTATAGAGAAAAGATTCTATCTATTCCATAAAGTAAGGTTCAGTTAAATGGCTCATGTAAGACACAGGATAAGAAAAATATCAAACGAGATATATTCAAGAGTAAATGTGATATCTATTTTACTACCTGGAACATAACATTCAACTTTTTTTTTTTTCGGTTGCTTATATTACATTTAGATACTCTTGGATCACACACCTCAATCCTGATCAAATGATTATGGAGGGCCTTGGTTGATGCAATGAAATTCAAATTTTACCCTAGGAGCAATGCAGTGTCATTGAAGGGTTCCTAAGCAAGAAGAAATATTCTCATATTGGAGCTGTGGAAATTTCACTCTGCAGGATGGAGACTGGAATGGAAGAGCACAGAGGTAAAGGCAGGGAGTCCTAAGTGAGAACTATCAACCTACGAATTGGATAGTGAACATGAGGAAAAACAGATTCAAGAGAGACTTAAGGAGGTAAAACAGAACGTAATCATTGCTATTTATTACATTTTATCCCCTTTTATTTATACTTTTTGTGATTTTACATATGGGGATGGGGTTCAAGGTTTATGAATTAAAGTTATTTCACATTGAAGACTGATGGAAGCAACAGCTTGCTCCCTATTTATCCCCAAATCCTAGAGGGGTTACAGAAGCAAAGCTACAACAGATTCACAGAATACTGATAAGGTATAGCACTGGAATATTTGACAAGTGTCCCTTCTACAATTAGTAATAAATATCTTGTACACAATACGTAAGCAATACATAAGACATACAGTGACAAACAGTGATACCGTTTGTTTGCACACCTGAAGGATGATGGCAGCAGTCTCTAAGGCTCTTCTGTACAAGACACAATGATTTGGAATAGTCTGTGGAGCCATTAATTTCTTTCCTGACCATGTCTGCATGTCCAAATTCAAAATATACTCTCCAGCTCATTTCATCTGCCATCTTCCCATGCAGCTGTCTCAGATCCCAGAATTTAAAAGGAACAACTCTTTTCCTCTTTAGAATTCCCATATTCATTTTATGATACTTTATGTTCTACTTTGTGTAAAGGTCTTACCTCCAGTAGACTATAAACACCTTGTAACCAAGGTCCTTGTCATTTCTTCTTTAATTTATCCATAGTACCTCGCACAGTGCCCAGCACATAACAGAAACTCCATAAATATGTGTCAAATAAATAAATCAACAGCTATTTCCAGATGCTCTTTCCACCCCTGCCTTGTTTCACCTAGATCAATAGGAATGGCAATGCTGCCAGAGATCAAAGGCTCAGGAGACCTTCTGGATTATAGGTTCAGGAACAAGGTTCACAGGAAACTTTGTAAAAACATACCAGATATTTTACTTAAAGAGATACTGCTAAACCACATATCTAAACTTTGATTCATAATCTCCCTGACAACAATCCCAATCGAATTTTTTAATGTAAAAATTCTAGGGCGCCTGGGTGGCTCAGTCATTAAGCATCTGCCTTCGGCTCAAGTCATGATCCCAGGGTCCTGGGATCGAGCTCCACATCGGGCTCCCTGCTCAGCGGGAGGCCTGCTTCTCCCTCTCCCACTCCCCCTGCTTGTGTTCCCTCTCTCGCTGTGTCTCTCTGTCAAATAAATAAATAAAATCTTTAAAAAAAAAAATTCTAACCACAAGTTTCTTTTAGAACTCGATTATCCCTGCATATCAAACTTTATATAAGACAATGTCTCAGGGCACCTGGGTGGCTCAGTCGGTTAAGCATCTGCCTTCAGCCCAGGTCACGATCCCAGGGTCTTGGGATCAAGCCCAATGTCGGACTCTGCTCAGCAGGGAGCCTGCTTCTCCCTCTCCCTCTGCCTGCCACTCCCCCTGCTTATGTGTTCGCGCTCTCTCTCTCTCTCTCTCTGTCCAATAAATAAATAAAATCTAAAAAAAAAAAAAAAAAAAAAGTCTCAAGGGGCGCCCAAGCAGCTCAGTCATTTAAGCACCCAACTCTTGGTTTCAGTTCAGGTCATGGTTTCGGGGTTGTGGATCAAGCCCCATGTTGGGCTCTGCACTCAGTGTGGAGTCTGCTTCAGATTCTCTTTCCCTCTCCCTCTCACTCACTCTCTCTCTCTCTCTCTTTCAAATGAATAAGTAAAATCTTTAAAAAAAAAAAAAAGTGTCTCAAGCTAGCCAGATTGGGGTGTCTATATTGAAACCCAAGATAGTATTAATAACATTAAAATAAACTTTGAGCTTCACACTCATTTTATAGTAGTTTTTTAAAGAGACCAATTTCCAGAAAAGAAAACAATCATGTTGAAATCTCAAAGAAGAAAACCTTAAGTCCCTAATAAAAGGACAACTGTTAAAGATGATCAGATCCACCTACCTGGCAGCCATGGTACCTTACAAATGTCTGAACTGCTACAGTAGGAAATCAGCCAAAGTTCTGTCCATGTAGGCGTAGAACACACCTATCTTTTTAATTCCTTTCATATTGTCTGGAATGATGCAATCTTTTCAGTATGGTGAATACTTAGTAGGCCTCGTACTGAGTCACAGGTGAATTTGACATCTATGTTTTAGGAGAAAGGAGTTTAATAGGAGAAAGGAGTTTAAGCTCCCAATGCCCCAGAATATTTGGGTTTCTGACTGACTCATTCCCAGTTGTAGTAAATAAAGGCTATTTTTTAAAAAAACATTTCATACTGAGAAATGTAGGGGTAACATGGCATGATATTTGAGATATGCCTTAGAATATTTCGGCAAAGGAGGCAAAAGATGATAGATGAAGAAAATGACAAAAATCTATCTAGCAATTTAATTTGGGTAGTGAGTAAATGGGGGGGTCATTATACCATCTGTCTACATTTGTGTATGCTTGAGGGTTTTTTTTTTTCTTTTTAAGTGTTACATTATTGCAAAAACAATTTCAAATTAAAAACAGAAATCCAGACAATAGTGCCCAGAGTCCTGAATTATTCTTGAGAACTGCAGGGTGCATTCCATCATGGTCCATCCATCTCAGTTCAACTCTAGACTCACATCCTTAAAGCTGGCTCTCAGTTTTTATTTCATATGTTCTATGGGGAAAAAAAAATGCTTTCAGATTATCAAATGGACCTGTGGCCCAGAAAACTGACAAAAAGCCAGAAATTTCAGGATGGCTCTTGATTTCATCTCTCTTAAGCTTCTGGGGACATAGTATCTTCTTGATACAGGTAGCTTGCTTTCTGCTTGTGGTGGACATGTGTTGCTTTCTGCTCTCTGACATCTACTCTGCTTCCGGGGATAACAACTCCTGAATTCCCATGTAGGGATGCACGCCAGCCCCCATTCTGAAGAAGCAGATTCTATCTCTGGATTTGCGAATAGAGTTTAAGCCCAAGACTAAATCAATCAGAGCATCCCATTCCCCCAGCCACTGATTGGCTCCTACGTAGGCATATGACCTAAATCAGGCCAATCCTGGCTAAGGAGGTTAAGGTCTTAGACTTCTCTCTGTGCTTTGGGAAAGTGAATTCTTTTTGCCACTGGTTTTGTAACTGGGTTGATGTGTTCTTGTAGTTGCTTGAAGCTATCTTCTATAGCTTGACAATGAATTGAATACAGCAGAAAGTAGCCATATACCCACTGAAGGTGAAAGGAAGACAGGTTCGAGGTGCCTGGGTGGCTCAGTCGGTGAAGCGCCTGCCTTTGGCTCAGATCATGGTCCCAGGGTCCTGGGATCGAGTCCCACAACTGGTTCCGTGTTCAGCAGGGAGCCTGCTTCTCCCTCTCCCTTTGTCTGTCGCTGCCCCTGCTAGTGCATGTGCTCGCTCTCTCAAATAAATGAAAATCTTTCTAAAAAATTCTTAAAAATTAAAAAAAAAAAAAAGGAAGGAAGGAAGACAGGTTCTGATAACATCTTGTGAGCTCTGACCAGATGCCCCTGGCCTTTCAGTTGTGAGTCAAGAAGTTACCTGAAGAGCTCTAACTAACACATAGTGTAATTGCCCCCTTTTGTAATTAAGCCACACTGTATAACCAGATGGCTTGACAGCATAGCACTTTGTAAAGTCTACACTCCAAAGGAAGATGCGTGAACTTAAGGCATAATTCTTACTTACCAAAATATACAAATGAGTTCTAAAAATGTGGCATCGTGGCCATCAAATTCCATGATTAATTCAACCAATATTACATACCTACTCTGTGACTGTGCTAGGTGCCAATTCCAGCAAGGTCAGGGTAGCTCAGCAATAGGAAATAAATACAGTCCCTAAATGTTTCTATTTACTCAGTGACCTATTTGGCTCTGTTTGAGATTTTTATAACAAAAAAATTTAAGAGCATTTCAGTACATAACTGTTACTGGCCTAACTCCCTCCTGGATGATTGGGGGTCCAAATGACACACCCAAGCTGGGGTAAGAGATGGGCATTTGCTTAAGGCTTCCTCTGGCCCCTGAGCCTAGAACAAGGAAGATCCCAACAACAGCTTCCAGAAAGAAAGCTGAGGCCAAAAAACCCCATCCCACCAAACAATAATGTGAGGGGAATGGGCACAGAGTGAGACAAAAACAAGCGGGAGCCAAAGGAGAGATCAGGAGCAACTGGTTGGAACACAAGATAGAAGAAGACGGGGAATCTCTGAGACCCAGGTTAGTACATCTTCAATCAAAACCTGGGAAAGGGCTATGAAGTTGCCAAGCTATTTCAGACAAACCATAAAAAAATAATGTGGAATCATCATTATTTTTTTTACTTTTGTGGAAAAAATTCACTTGTCTAAATGAAAACCAAAGGGCATCCGGAAGAGAAAGAGAACCCAAGGATTTCCTATGCTGTGACACATTTTTGCTTATTTAGGCTATGAGATGGAAATGGTAAATCAGCAATCAGCATCCACTGCAACTTCCCGAGTGTGCCTTTCAGTACTGCAGAGACTAGAAAGCTAAAAACAAACAAACAAACAAAAAAACCCCGTAGTTCCCTACATTCCCTTGCAGCAAGAATTCTGGGATTAGGACCCACGAAGTAGATGCAGTCACCTGCAGATCTGGAAGGTGCAAAGGAGGTGGGAGGAATCGCCCTGTTGTTCTTTCTCTTGCTGCTGGCAAGTAGGGCTGCGAAATGAGATAGTAGATTTTTCTGCAGTTAGGTTCCGGCGTCCAGTCACCAGTTTTGTGAGGCTATTGAGGTGAGCTTTTGAATTCTGCTGTTCCATGACAGCCTCCTAATTTCCCACCTTCCTGATCAAGTAGCAACTAAAATTTCAGGCTAGTTCAGCAGTACAGTTCTGGGAGTCACTTCTGTAGACCCAGCACTGAGTTCACAACTCTGATCGTATAAGGACAAAATTCTCTATATTTAAATCTCTTCTTAAAAGAGCTAGGATGGTCTCTGCTTCCTGAAACTGAACCATGAAACATTCTACTTCCTAAAGCATTAAAAATTTGTGATGCTAAACAAGTCAAGCCAGGGGCGCCTGGGTGGCTCAGTCGGTTAAGCCGCTGCCTTCGGCCTAGGTCATGATCCCAGGATCCTGGGACCAAGCCCCGCATTGGGCTCCTTGCTCAGCAGGGAGCCTGCTTCTCCTTCTCCTCCCTACTCATGCTCTCTTTCGCTCTCTCGCTGTCTCTCTCTCTCTCAAATAAATAAAATCTTTAAAAAAAAAAAAAAAACAAGTCAAGCCAAAGATGAATCCCATTTACAGAGAGGTGTCATCTGGGCACAAAAGATAGTCCTTAGAAAATAAACAGCATTGGGGTGTATGCAAATGAGCAGAGCGGCTGAAACATATAAATCTCTGCAGCAGCCAACAGCAAGATGGCGTCTGACTATCTTTGTCCTCAGGTAGAAGGGTTTCCACGGGGCAAACTTCCATAATGCCAAGCCATCCGTTTAACGGTATTAGCCAAGTTAATGAGGTCACCAGTACTCACTTGTTGTCATTTCTCCATTGTAGGCACTTAGGCCCAGTGTGAAACATTAATAAATTGCATAGGTCACCAAATACAGTACTCTGGTCAAGATGGAGCTGTTTGTAAAAGGTTATGAATCAGATTAAAATCCTCATTTGTCACAGAACCAGGGAAGTAATACTCTTCCCTGAGCCATAGATCCCTCCACACTTTTCACAGAACTATTATATAAACCCAGATTACAATATTATTAGAAAGCATTACCAATTAGAGTATGCACATCACTACCTGTTTCTCTCATTAAAAACACAGCAAGGAATAATAACCATGAAATGCCATCCTGGGAAAAGCATGGGCCTGAGAGTAAATGCAGCAGTTGAATTTGGCATCTTGTAATGACCCTGGAGGGGAGGTGGTGTCAGCTAAAATTTGGTATTTGTGAAGATTTGATTCAAAACTTCTACTATTTTTCAGCACTGCAATTAGGAGGCAGAGGGCTCCCCACTCCCACCCCAGTCCCAGGCAATGGAGGTCAGGGTGGGAGCTCCAGCTCTGCTCTTGTGTTTGTCACTGCCTCAGGGTCACAGACCCCACAAAGACCTGTGAGTGCAGTTCCTGTGGTGCTGCCCCGGGAACTTCCAAAGTGATTCTGGCAAATTCCAAATGCCGGATTTACTTGCAAGCTGCGGTGGTCTTTGAAAAACTGAAAATCGGAGAGGGTTCAGAGAAACAGAAGATTATTACGTTTATTTATTGTTTGCGAAGAATTTTTTAAGTGCATTTTACAGGTGGAGGAAATTGTATAGATATCATCCCAGCTGCATTTTCCCTGATTGATAGGTAAACATTTTAGTCATTCTGCATATGCTAATAACACAAATAATTTAATTTACATCTTTTTTAAAAGCTGAGTGTATCCACTTTTCATTCATTAGAATCCTAGGAAAAGAAGTGTTACGAAAGAGAAACTCTCCACTGTAGTCACCGAAAGCTGGTGAGGTAGCCTGCATTCCTATTCCTTAGCTCCTCCAAATGTCTATCCCCTTATTAACAACTGGGCTTTATTTCAATAACTGTTTCACATAGCATATCTGTAACAAGGGAGCATGGCAATGAGCCTAAATCCATATTCTGCAGCTCTGTATGTGTGATTCCCCCAAAACTATCATTACTGACCAAGTTATAAAGATTTAAGCAAGAAATTTAAAATGTAAGCAAGACTTAGGGATAAAGAGCTACCAAAAACAAAACAAAGGGTACATTTTATCATAAAACGCCATGGGTGATTTTAAGTCCTTTAGAATATATTGTTCCATTGCTATAAAATTAATTCTTGATGAGTGCACGTGCAAAATGTGTATACACATAGTACCAGTATGTGTAGACCTGCATGGTCAAATTAGAATATTTTAAATAATATAAAAACTTGATAATGGTTCTTTTATGAATCTTAACAAGCCTACAAAGGAGGGAGCAGCTGTAATGAACATTAAACATGCATAATTCTGTCTATTTTGTTGAAAGAGCATGGAGTTGGCATCACTGCTTGTCACCTATCTGTATATCAGACCTTGCAAGTGATTTTGCAGTTGCCACACAGTGAGGGCCTCTAGGCCTGTTAGATATCTGATTCCTGCGCTCTGCAACATATCGAACTCTGCAGCCCGCAGAGCTCAGGGTCATTCTTAGGTCAGGGTGGTTAAAGATGGCTGTCAATTCACTACTTGGGCTGGGTTTCGAAACTCCTTTATCTCTGTTATATTGATGATTCCTAGTGATAGGTTAGGAAATTAACCACACCATCCATAAGCATCTTAATGGTGTGTTGTGTAGCACCAAACTGACTGTATTAAAAGCTCAGTGTGCTGTATTTGAAACAGTCTGTCACCCTTTGAAAGCTAAGAACTGGAACAAATATACTTTTATCTGAATAAACAGTTATGGCTCTATGCTGCCTTGCAAATTTTGAAAAGGGGGGTTGTAATAAAACAAGTTGAAACTAGCTGATCCTGCCTTTTCTCAGTGCAAAAGTAATTATTATTCAGTGAAAAATATGCAGTGAAAAAAAGTAATTGCATAAGAAGATATTATAATCCTGAGACTATCCACCTGGTGTTTTTATTCTGATGAATACCCTTTTGGATCCCTATGCCCGTGCAACTTAATGTTTGTCGCAATTCTCTATGGCTAAGGAGAAAGACAAGCCTTAATTGTAAATTTGCACATGCTTTATTGCCAATGCAATGGCATGAACACATTTAACAGGACTGCCATTCCATTTAATTACTCTGATTTTGACATGGACCTACCACAGATAAAATTGATGGCATGAATTACAAGCACCATAAAAAATCACTGCTTTCTCTTTAAGGGGTGAATGTTAAGGTACTCTTCCATATTCTCTATAGCTACCTGCATTAGGTGAAGAAAAAATAAAGCATGGTAATAGGATAGCCATCCTCAAATTGCTTTCTTCTAAGCTGAGTTATGCTGGTGACATGACAATGATGCATGGTCATTTTTTTTTAGCTTACCTGGGTAAGATCTATGACATCTAAAGAAAAATAAGCAAATATATAAGTAAGCAAGTGGACAAAAATAGAGAAAACCTTCTGCCAAATTAATCCTGTGTTTCATCTCTATTACATTTGCTATTTCTTCAGCTTTTCTCAGTGATATTTGATGGTACTCATTACACTTTTGCTTGAGACAAGTGAAAAAAAAGCTCAGGAACAGGACAGTAAGCTCAAAATCTGTGCAGATGGACAGGAGGTATGGCAGGGTTATGGTAATACTCATTGCCAGAAATCTAAAACTGTCAGTAAGAGGAAGTCGGCAGTTAGTTCCATTCAAGTGAGAGAGTGGTGGTGTGGCAGCCGGCATCCCGGTGTGTGGAGTGAAATGGAAAGGGGCCAGTTATTGGCTGGACGACCATAAAGTGCTGGCTTTCTCTTCTACAAGTTGAGGGAAGAGCTTTAGCAACACATCAATGTTTTATGTAGTCACATTAAACTGTCTGCTACTTGAGTTCATTTTCTACATTCTTGTTTATGACTCACTAAAAAAAGAAGTTAGTATCTCCTTAAAATGTTTCCAGAAGCCTCCCTCTCCTGCCCCTGGAAAAAAAATCTAAATTTCTAAATACATCTATAAATCGATTACCCACATAGGTGAAGAATCAAAGCATCTCCTTTTTTCGTCTTTTAAACTTGAAACTGTCACTGAAAATAAGTTCATATTTATTTGGCTATTGATCAAGTAGAAATCTTAAATAAAAATATTCTGCCATGTGGTTTCATCCAAGCTTCCTTTGTCTTTCAATTAAGAAATGGTTTTATGCTATACAAATAAGGTGAGATATTCAGAGGATTAAATCAATAGACTATAAATTATGAGTAAAAGAACATCAGGTCACCGCCCTGACACAACAGATTTATTATTAAGTAGGTAACTCCAAGGCAATTCACTACATTAGTTTTTATAAAGTAAGAGACAGGGAGAGATCAATGATAACTTTGGCTCACTGTTGCTTTTAATGGTTCATTTATAATAGCTACTTATCTCCTATTATTTTAGCTTGCTATAATAATGTCAAGCCAAGAAAAAAAGATAATCACCATTATGGGAATATATATTTAATTCAAGTCTGACTGACTATTCTTTAATCTGATTCATGTATTTGTAGAGTGGCCAGAAATATTCTAAAATGCATAGTGATTCTTAGATACACATAAAACTCCATTATACAGTCTACATTAGGTATAGAGTACAAAAAAATCTGACAGTTTTAGCTGTATTTTCACAGGCATGTTATCAGATGAACAACCACATTGCAAGGCCCACCCATAGCCCACCAACTCAAACCTGCCTAGTGCTATCAACATCAAGAATAACAGCTGAATCCTAAATGAATGCTTTAGCCTCACTGTGTTTCTTGGAAACTACTATCTTTGCAAATATGAAGCCTATTTTTGCTCTAGACACACACAGACCCACACCCCATTCGTGGATTCTCTGCAACTAACTACCTTGCGGTTCTTGAATATTTATTACCCAGATTTCATTGGAGGTTTGATACTGGCTTCCAAAGTCCATCTCAAACGAAGAGGGATAAACTCACCTATTTCTTTTGATAAGGCCAAAGTAGGGGTTCCTTACCAACCAACCCCCTAGATATTTCCTTCTAGGGAAACTGGAATTAAATAAATATTAAAGGGGAGGTGAGGTAACTGAATCAGGGAGGAAAGGCTCCCCACCACCACCACCACTATTTCTTAGTGAGATAGATATGATACATTTTTTTTTCACTTGGGTCTTTTCAGTAACAAAAGGTGGCTCTACCACTATTTGCCCCTGGTGGTTGTCTTGTCACTAATCACTCCTGATTTTCCACAACTCTGAATTGCACTATTGGTTTTGGTGTTGCACATGCAATTTTACTCTATTTAAAAGTAGTGTTTAGAGGCACCTGGGTGGCTCAGTCGTTAAGCATCTGCCTTCAGCTCAAGTCATGATCCCAGGGTCCTGGGATTGAGCCCCGCATCAGGCTCCCTGCTCGGCAGGAAGCCTACTTCTCCCTCTCCCACTCCCCCTGCTTGTGTTCCCTCTCTCACTGTGTCTCTCTCTGTCAAATAAATAAATAAAATCGTTAAAATAAATAAATAGATAAATAAATAAAAGTAGTGTTTATTAATATCCAGAATATAGAGAGAACTCTTAACACTCAACAACAACAACAACAACAACAACAACAAAATAGCCCAGTTTAAAAATAGGCAAAGGACTTGAATAGACATTTCTCCAAAAAAGATATACAAATGGCCAATAAGCACATGAAAAGATGCTGAATATCACGAAGCATCAGGGAAATGCAAATCAAAACTACAATGGGATATCACCGCATACCCATTAGGGTGGCTACTATCAAAAAAACGCAGAAAATAACAAATGTTGGCAGGATATGGAGAAATTGGAACCTTTGTATGCTATTGGTAGGAATATAAAATGGTACAGCCATTGCGAAAACCAGTATGGTGGTTCCTCAAAAAATTAAAAATAGAATTACCATATGATCCAGCAAACCCACTTCTAAGTATTTACCCAAAAGAAGTGAAAGTAGGGTCTCAAAGAGATAGTTGTACACCCATGTTCGTAGCAACATTATTGATAATAGTTAAAACATGGAAGGAACCCAAGTGTCTGCTATTGAATGAGCGGATAAGCAAGATGTGAATATTTTTTAGCCTTAAAAAGGAAGGAAATTCTGCAACCTTGCTACAACATGGATAAACCTTGAGGGCATTATGCTAACTAAGTGAAATAAGCCAATCACAAAAAAACAACTACTGTATGATTCTACTTATATGAGGTACTTAGGATAGTCAAATTCATAGAGACAGAAAGTAGAATGGTGGTTGCCAGAGGCTGGAAGAAAGAGGGGAAAGGGGACTTACTGTTTAAGAGGTATAGAGTTTCAGTTTTACAAAATGAAGAATTCTAGAGATGGATGGTGGTGATGGTTGCACAATGTTATGAATGTATTTAATACCACTGAACTGTACACTTATAAATTGTTATGATAATAAATTTTATGTATGTGTATTTTACCACAATAAAAAAAAAGTGGGGAAAAAAATAGTGGTAACTCTACAACTGTCCAGAGAGGTTAAAACATGACTGGTAATACCAAGTATTGACAAGGCTGTGGGGTAACTAAAACTCTCATACAGTGAGAGGATAAATTGGTACAACCACTTCAAAAAACCATTGGGCGGCATGTATTAAACATATGCCTTGTCTATAATCCAGCAATTCCATTCTTAGGAATATACCCAAGAGATATGAATGCATATTTTCAGAAGAATGTTGTCAAAAGACATCAGTAAGAATGTTCATGACAGCTTCACTCAAAATAGTCAAATATTAGAAACAACCCAAATTCTATCAGTAGAATGGATAAATGAAATGTGTATATTCATACAGTGGAATGCCACACAATGATTTTTTTAAAAGAACAAACTATTATTACTAGCTATTACATGAAGGAATCTTACAGGTATTACATGAAGAGGAAAAAGCCATATAGTACCTACTGTATGATTCTATTTATCTGAAACACAAAATAGATAAGACTAATACAATGGTAGAGGTTTGAAGAGTGGGAGGAGTTTATTGACTGGAAAAGGACATGAGAGAACATTTTGGGTGCCAGAAAAGCACTATATCTTGATCTAGGTAGCAATTATATAGGTATGTGATGAATCTTGAAAAGATTATGGGAAAAAAGTCAGACTTAAAAGTCTACATATGGTACAATTTCATTTACATGACACTTTGGAAAAGGCAAAACTATAGGGATAGAAAACAGATCAGTGGTTGCCAGGAGCTTGGGGTAGGAGGGGATTGACTATAAGGGGCCACAACAGAATTTTTTGGCATGATAGAAATCATCTATAGCTCGATTTTGGTGGTGTTACATGATAATATACAATTACCAAAACTCGTTGAACTATGTATTTAAAAAGGCTGAATCCTGTGATAGCTAAATTACAACTTGATACCTACTTTAAAAATACTCAGCGGGCACCTGGGTGGCTCAGTTGGTTAAGCGACTGCCTTCAGCTCAGGTCATGATCCTGGAGTCCCGGGATCGAGTCCCGCATCAGGCTCCCTGCTCAGCAGGAAGTCTGCTTCCCCCTCTGACGCTCCCCCGTCTCATGCTCTCTCTGTCTCTATCTCATTCTCTCTCTCAAATAAATAAATAAAATCTTAAAAAAAAAAAAAATACTCAGCAATCTGTTTACTTAAGGTTAGTGCACTTTATGCACTTACCATGTGTATGCTATATTTCAATTTAAAAAGTTTAAAAAGTAAAACAAAAGTAGAGGTTAAATGGGTTTTAAGACATGGGTTCCAGTCGAAACTGTGCTACTGGTTTGCTATGCCAAATGCTCTAATTTTTTGCAATGGAGTACTAACACAGAATGCCTTAGGTCTGGAATGAACCCTAAGGTATATAGAGTCTCATCTCCACCCAGAGAGGAGAAGTGATCTGTGATACATTACATAGCTACTCAAAGTGGAGCCAGAAACAAACCTAGGGCATCTGACTCACAAACTAATACTCTAGTACTCTAGCTCAATTCCAGTTCAAGGAAGATTTTTTTAAAAAAAGTCAAACTGATAATTTGGCATTGCACCAACAGCAAATTTTAAACCAATTGTGTAGCACTGGACCTCTGTTTGCACATATTTGCTCTCTGCTTCCAAAGGTACCGAGAGAACTAACTGGAAGTTTGAAAAGTGCCTTGAGCTATTTAAGCAGCTCTATCTGTAAAATCTGAGGTATCAGAGATCCTCTGATAACATGAAACATAGATTAGGGCAGTCCGCCCTGTTCCAGGCTCCAACTCAAAATCAAATCTTGGCATAACTTCTAACCTTTCCTGTCCAGGCCCATCTCCAATATCAACTAGTCAGTCATGCAATGTACCCAAACTATTCTACTACCAGCAGAGATATTTTAGGGTACAGTCTGGGTTATATAACCCTTAATTAACTCTTCTGAAAATGTAGATCCTCTGCAACAAAGTCAACTTTTTTTAAGTGCACACATGCATAAACACCAAATCATAACAAATCCTATACAGCAGTGTTTGTGCGCCATAAAGTTCCCAACACCGTTCTCACAAAACTGCAAACATGAGCACATTGCACCATACTTCTCCCTAAAATGGAGACATCGAGGAAGTGCTAAATCAATGGCCCCTAGTTCCCCTTTCTATTCTGTTTCTACCTACATGACCCTTTGACCTCCCATCCTCTTCCACCCCCACTAAGACCCAAGCGCCAACTTTTTTCTGACCTCCACCCCCCTGTCAAAACAAAAAAGACTCAAAGTATCAGTTATTTACACTTTCTGATTGACTGCTGGGTTACCCTTTAGTTTCATTGAGCTTTAGTCAGTATGATAATTCAAACAACATTTACATTTAAACCATTTTACACCTCATTCCATAATGAAAGATCAATTCTCCATTAAAGAATTTTGAACTTCGATTTAACATCAGTAAGCAAGTAAAACAAAAAACAAAAAACCCACAACATTTTGGAAGTACTTGGAATCACACTTTATGTTCCTAAGCCTTGGGAATCATGAGCATATTAGAACAGCTGAGAAGCTAAAAGAACCCAAAGAATTGTCCCCTCACTCACTCACTCACTCACACATTCAACAAACATTTATCAACTGCCTACCATGTGCCAGGTATCATACAAGGCAGAGAGAATCAATGATTAAGATATGGTGACTATCCTGGAGAAATTTACAAAGAAGAGGCACCACCAGAAGAATTTCAGCTCCAAAAGTGCTAAGTGCTCTGACAAGTAGAAAATGCTAAGGGAGGACAGCAGAGCAGGAATTCACTTTCCTTGTAGCAGGTTTCACAGAGGACAGACCCATGAGCTCAGCTCACGGAGTTTGACAGGGCAAAGGGCAGAGAGAGGGGCAAAATGGGTTTCCTCATCTTTTGGCCAAATATAAGGGGAGATCGGAGGGGAATGGTTAGCTTTTTTGTGCTGAGGGAATTTAAGGAAGGAGGGACTAATGCCAAGCCCAGTGTCTCCTGCAACCACAGACATGACGACAACTCGGGCTGTGGCAGCAGCTGGGCCACCAGCTCTCATCTGCCCTGATGTGGTCAGGCCAGCTGATGATAAGCCTTGCCAAGATGCCCTCAGCTCCTCAGAGGGGAGGGCAGGTGCAAAGCATTGTCATACAGTTCCATACTCAGCCTACACTCATTAAAATGGTATTTTTGTATCAGGATATACCAGTGGAAAATAATTTTTATCCACATCCTTTAAAATAGTTACTATTTGGTTTCGCTGTTTTTGGCCTAAAATTTTAAAGCCTTTGTTAGTGTCAAATTTAGGATAACAAAGAGAAACGGTAAGTAGTCAAGTAATGTCTTTGCCTCAAAATAGCTTCTTCCCTGCCAGGGGAGGATTGGAGGGAAGCTAGACTTATTAGCTAAGGGCTTGTTTCTGGAAGCTTGCTGAAGGCAGAGATTTTATATCCAAATTCTAACAAAGCCAGGTATGTACTCACAATACCCAGAGCTGCCCTGCACATGCTTTGCTCAATTTCTTGATCCTTAACCCTTCCTTGCCCCCAAATTTGCAGGTGAACAGGTTGTGTCATTGAGCATATTTGATGCTATCTTAGTCAGTGTCTAATATTTTTTTATCACATCCCTATTTTTTGAAGTTCTAAAACAGAGCCCTCAAACCCCTATGTTTTTCCGACCTCTGATAATATAAGAATGAATATTCATTCTTTCAACAAGCATTGACCCAACAATAGGGCAGATGGTTAGTTAATCCCCAATTCTCATTCTCTCCTTCTTCCATTTTAGACAGCTCATGGCTACCCGCCCAGAGACTGCATTTGCTGGTATTATTTACAAGTAGGTGTGTCCATCTGACTAAGTTTATCACAACGAATGTGAATGGAAGTGAGGTGTGCTACTTACAAGTCACTTGCTTTATAGGAAATTGCTTGCCCTCCACTTTCATTCTATACTCTTCCTACAAACAGAATGAGAATGTGGAGGTGGCCCAGATTTGACCATGCAGGCAAGACCTAAGGAATACTAGAGCAGCGCAGTAGAAGAAACTCAGATTGGGAATGACCTTGTGGTGCTAAGGCACCCCACCAGTCTGGGCTCTCACCTTCCTCTGAAATTTTACATACAAGAGATTTAACCTTCAGCCATATTTAAGTTATTGTATATATTTTATTATTTTTTTTTAGAGAGAGAGAGAGTGAGCAGGGGCGGGTGGGAGAGGGAGAGAGAATCTTAAGCAGGTTCCGTGCCCAACGTGGAGCCCCAGGTGGATCTCACAACCCTGAGATCATGACCTGAACCGAAATCAAGAGTTGGATGCTTAAGTGACTGAGCCAAGTAGGTGCCCGTAAGCCACTGTATTTTTAGATTTCTTTGTTATACCAGCCTAGCCAGACCCTCATTAATATAAACATTGATTCAATGTCTATTTAGCAGTTACTAACAGGAACTGTATGGAGGGGCGGAGTATTGAATAGACAGAAAAGCTCTCAAGATATAGGTTGAGAAGGAGAGACAAAAAATATAAAACTACATTTGCAAACTGTGGTACATGTGTAAAGGAAACAAAGAGGGTAGGAAGTTAAGGCCTCTCTGAGGAAGCATCATTTAGCTAAGGCCTCAAGGTCTTAGGAAAAAATGGAGAGGGGGGATTCATCCCAGGTCTCAAACTCCCTGGGGAAGAAAGAGTATGGTTCTTTGGAGGGATTTCAAGAAGGCAGATGAACAAGCTGAGCAGTGTGGCATCAGAAGGAAAGGCTCTTCCTAAAGAGATATATATGCATGTACATGTATAATTGCACAGACATATTAAATTATGGGTAAGTTATCTTTGCTTTTACAGTAGTTCCTAACTCTGTTTTCCTTTCTAAAACTAAACCATAGTTGGGGTTTTTTGTTTGTCTGTATGTTTTGTATTGTTTTTTTAATTTCTTCACCTCTCACATATTCCAACACTGGATCTAGAAAAACTGATCACCTTGAAACCATAAGAACTCTGTCTGACTTGGTAGCATCCTTAGACTCCATCTGCAGAATTTACCCAAAATTAGATTCCTTTTGTCCTAAGAATACGATCTCCCCAGGGTCATTTCCCTCTATCTTATCCTCCTTTTTCAGCCTTTTTGACTCACAAATACTTGAAAAGCGCCAAGTTCCTATAATTCTTATTCTCTTCTCTTTCCATTCCCTTGCCTTTCACAGTCAAACTGGGGGCACATAGTTTATGTTAAGATTTACCAGACACCTTGTCTTCTCCAGCAAATGTCATCATAAAACCTTAGCATTCGACCCAAATCATACATTCATCACTGCCCCAACCAGAACTAAAGACTTATTCTCAAGTTACACATTTTGGAGGGAAAGAAGTGTCACCTTCAGTTGTTCTGTAGGACTTTTTAAAAAAAATTATTTATTTATTTTAAGTAATCTCTACACCCAATGTGGGGCTCAAACTCACGACCCTGAGATCCAGAGTCCCATGCTCTTCCAACTGAGCCATCCAGGTGCCCCCATTCTATAGGACTTTCATAATAAAATCCTAAAAGCTTAAATGCCTAACTAAATTATAATAAAAATATTAATACATAATGTAATATAACAAAAATTAGGTAATAGGTTATATGCTTCATAATACTTTATAAACTCCTTGAAAAGGGGTGGTACCTTCTCTCTCTAAAATTTTACATCATCCCTGAATAAATGTCTTAACTAACGAAGGAGCAAAGTCATGAGACAGAAGTTCCATGTGGAGGGGAGGGGGAAGAGGGATAGTGGAGGTCAGGAAAAGGTGAAGCCAGAAGGAATTTGTAGGGCCAGAAGAGTAAACCTATAGGTGCCTCTCAAGGGCATCTGCAGCTGATAGATATGGAATCAGTCCCCTCACACAGTTACAGAGCTCAATTAAGGACTGGACTGGATGCTTTCAAGTCATCCTCAGTTAAGAAAGAAAAAACTAGGGAGAGAGAGAAAATGAGAAAGAGGAAAGGTAAGAAAAAGCAAAGTTGGACCAGTCAAATGACTTTGGGGGAAGAGTATATACAATGTTTTGAAGAATGAGTGCTCAGAAGCCAGACTGCTAGGTTTAAGAGTGAGCCTTGCCATTTTCTGAGTGACCTCTCCTCTTAGTTTCCTCTTCTAATAGTACCTACCTACACCTCATAGTGTAGAGGATTGAAAGCAGCTAATCCACAAGAATGCTTAGCATAGTGCCTTGCACTATGTAAGTTATCAACAAGTGTCAGCCCCTGTTGTACATAAAGCGTCAGCTTCAGAAGAATAACTACTCAAGATGATAAGATAGGAAAGCTGTGAAATAAAACAGAAAATAAGCTGTGTTCTACAACTCAATTAGATAATTTGCATTTTCTTATTGGGCACAGGGCCATCTTTGGCTTTTTAAATACATTTGTTCAGGGTTTTTATTTTTTAAAGATTTATTTATTTATTTTAAGGGGGGAGGGGCAGAGACTCTCAAGCAGATCCCCTGTGGAGCACTGAGTCAGGAGCCAGATGTGGGGCCCCTGATCTCACAACCCTGAGATCATGACCTGAGCCAAAATCAAGAGTTGGGCACTTAACCGACTCTGACTAAGCCAGCCAGGCACCCCAATATATTTGTTTGGGTTTAACAAAGCAAAAAGGATGTGCATTAAAAGAGCCCAGGGGTGCCTGGCTGGCTTAGTCAGAGGAGTATGTGACTTCTGATCTTGGGGTCAGGAGTTCGAGCCCCACATTGGGTGTAGAGATTACTTAAATAAGTAAAACTTAAAAAAAAAAAAAAAAAAAAAAGAGCCCAGAGTTGGGGAAGAAGAGAAAATAGAATTTGAAGAAGCTGCTATCTGGCCCATCTTACATATATAGATACTTTCCACATTAGAGTCCAGCTTCCCTCCTACAACAGCCCACTGGCCTTAAAAAATTTCAAAGCACCTTGGGGCACCTGGCTGCCTCAGTTGGTAGAGTATGTGACTCTTGATCTCAGGGCTGTGGGTTCGAGCCCCACACTGGAAGCGGAGACTACTTAGAAATAAAGTCTTTTAAGAAAAGAGATTTCAAAGCACCGTCATTTGGTATACCACATGGCACATGAATCAGGATTCTTAGTTGTAAGCAACAGAAACTGACTATTGGTGATTTAACTGGAACAGGAACATACAGGTAGCTCAGAAAATTGCTAGGAAGACTGAAAGTCAGGCGAGAGCAATGGAAAGCTTAGCAATGGAAAGCTTAGGCGAGACAGCTGCCTCTGCCCCGAACCCTGATGGTGCCAACTGCCGAAGCACTAGACCCGATACTGCCGTCTCTAGCACCTTCACTAGGGCTGTGCTAAAACAGATGGCTCTTCCAAGAAAGCAATGATGTGGCCTTCTCTGACTCACAGTGAGAAATTCCCTAACACCGAAAATACAAACATTTTAAAGCTGAAGTTAAATTTAAGGTTAGTCTGAATTACGTCACTCTCCCATTTTATTTTTTAGCTTGAAATGGAAAAAATTTTATCTCACATTCTTAAGATATGAAGTTCCAACACATGAGGATTAACTGTAAGAGGCTGCAAATTTAACTTTATTAACCACTCATTATGTAAT
The DNA here is from genome assembly GCF_011800145.1 of Mirounga leonina. Lineage (NCBI taxonomy): Eukaryota > Metazoa > Chordata > Mammalia > Carnivora > Phocidae > Mirounga > Mirounga leonina. Next base: position 42,513,332 of record NW_023270451.1, read on the forward strand.
GGTGAGAAACTTATAGAACTTCCCTAAGCCTCAGTTTCTCCATCTGTAAATAGGGATAATAAAACCCACATCATAAGGCTACCGTGAAGAAAAACTGAGATCATTCACTAAGACTCCTAGCTCAACATCTGGTACAAAGAAAGCTATCAATAAATGTTAACATACAAAATAAGTTGTCACAACTTGGTAAAGTCTGGATCTCTCTAGTAGAGGTATTATTTTTTATATACATAATGAATTGCAAATTAAGTCCTTAGGGTCCATAGGGAACATATCAGTGTAGCCAGGATGCCCTCAAGTTCCAAGGTGCCTGAATCAGGCAGGAACCAGGGAGCTAACATGCTATCTGAGTGGCTTGGTCAGGACAATTAAGAAGCTTGGTTTTCTTCTTGATTTTGTCTCTGCCTCATCTGTCAAACCATACAAATAATTTCTGAAATGGAAGAAATAAAATGGGTCATCCCGTTTCTCTTTAACCATGGGATAAGAGGGATGTGCACAACCACCCTTTCTGTAGGATTCATGTAGGTAAGTAGGAAGGAAGAACCCCTCTGGCCATATATCTAGTTATTCAAATCTGCCTATTCTTAGTAACATTTAGATCTTCAGTATTTAATTATTAGTGTAATTAATTACTATAATTACTATACTTAATATAGTAATTAATTATTGATGTTATTAATATATCTATCCTGAGATTAATTTTGCCTGCCATTTTTAATATCCACTTAAGTGCATATTAAAGATATAAGCAAATATTTTTTCTTACCACTATTGCTGCTAGCACCTCTCTGGGCCTCAGTTTCTTCACCTGTAATAGAAAGACCAGATTAGATGATCTGTGATTCTATAACTAAATAATATTAGTAACATTATAATGTTTGTAATAATGGCAAGTCCTTGTTCACTTATGAAAGTTAGTAAAGTAGGAAGGAGAAAAGTATGTTCTTCTCCATACAACTCAATCTCACTTCCTGTAATAAGAGTACTAGGAATAATTGGCTTTTAAAAACTGGCTCTCTTTAGGCCTCATAATATATTCCTTCAAGTTGTTGAACCTGATTCCTCTGATTATTCTCAGTCAAGAAATGCTAAGTTGTTGTTTTTAAGTTTTATTTACTTAAATAATCTCTACACCCAACGTGGGGCTTGAACTCACCACCCCGAGATCAAGAGTCCCATGCTCCTCTGAGCCAGCCGGGTGCCCCAGGAGGTGCTAAGTTGTAAACTCTGAGTGAAGGTAAATTTTTCTCTTTTTCCTCAAATGTGAATTGTGACTGGATTTGCAGTATATAAAATGACCAAATGAAAACTGAGAGATGGAATATCGTGTATTCAAATGTTTCCAATCCTGTGGATGCTAGCTTTCATAGAGACAAAACATCTGTATTTCATATCGAATATTTCCATTTTCGTCCACGTTAGGCATGTCACAGACATAACTTGTGAATATAAAAGGTGCCTTTCTTCTCCCTGCAAATTGTTCTCTTAATCAGTGTCAGATATGAAAAAAAGTCTCTTATTGTTAAATTAGTCTTCTCATTGACTTATTGTGAAATTTGATCTCTCTCTTTAGCTTTGTTTTCATTCAAGTATTTGTCATTTTCTTATCTTCCCAAGAATGTGTAGCTACAGTTTGCATACATGCCTGATATTAAAATCAGTTTCTCCAGCTCTCTAATTCTTTACCAATGAGCAATTACCCACTATAGTGCCCGGGTCAAACAAAGATAGCCTGATAACTCTCTGTAAAGGATGTATGTGGTTGGCCCTGTGGAGAAGCACTATAGTTCAGTGGATAAGAAAGAGTCTGGGCTCTGGATTCAGTAGACAAGTTACTTAACATCTTGGACCCCTCCATTTCCTTAGCTGTAAAATCAAAATAATAAAAATATCTCTTTCTTGGGGCTGAGTAAGAATTAAATGAGTTAATGTATGTATAGTATTTGACATAGGGTTTGGCTCAGAGTAAACCTAAATAAATACCAGATTTTCAGGATACTGAAAAACCACATAAATTTTAGAGAATTACTTAAAAGCCAATAAGAACAATCACCTTATTTTATAACTTAAGGATCTGAAAGTATAGAAAGGTTAAGAGTTCTGCCCGAACCCATACTGTGAATGAGGAAAGACTGAACACAGGTGTCCTGAATTCCTGTCCAGAGCTCTTTCTAAAGGGACCGGCTCTTCAGGTTGCCGGAAGTCGTCGAGGGCCCTGCCCTCAGGAAGCTTAAGATCCATTGGGGATGGGGCGCCTGGGTGGCTCATTTCTTAAGCGTCTGCCTTCGGCTCAGGTCATGGTCCCAGGGTCCTGGGATCGAGCCCCACATCGGGCTCCCTGCTCCGCGGGAGGCCTGCTTCTCCCTCTCCCACTCCCCCTGCTTGTGTTCCCTCTCTCGCTGTGTCTCTCTCTGTCAAATAAATAAATAAAATCTTTGAAAAAAAAAAAAAGATCCATTTGGGGAGCCAAGACCAACACAAATAGATAGTCTAGTTCACAATCCCAGTTAGGTGCTGCGGAACAAAGCTTGCTGTGTAAAAGGTGTTCTGACGAGGGGCTCAGCTCAAAGAGTGGGAAGCAGGGCGGGAAACTTTCTAGAAAGAAGTGAGACTTGAGGCGGCAAGGCGCCGTTTGACTCTGCAACTGAAAGGAGGAGAGGACATTTGAGAAGCAAGGAGTTCCCTTGACTAGAGAAGCACTAGTCGCTCTAGGAACATCAGTGTTTAGAAACTTCTCATCACTCCTGCAATCCCCACCTCGACCCTTCAAAACATCTAACTTGAACTAGAAGGAGAATGAGTATGTTGCTCAATTAAATATATTTTGGAAATAGCTGGGAGGAGGAAGCCAGCAGGATGTAAAATCTCCCTCCCGCTTTCACATCTTAAAAGATGAACTAGGGGGACTAGGCTTCCGACCTGGGTTTCCCCTCCTGGGGAAGAGATGTTCGGTCCCTCATCCAGGGCTCTTGGGAATGGAAGCCCGGAGCCCCCCACCAGGAGGAGTCAGGCCGCCGCCTGAGGCATCTGAGGCCGCACCTCTCAGCTCCGGCCGCGTCCCGGAGCACCTGGAAGCAAGGCGATGCTGGCGGGGAAAGAACGAGGGAACGGGAGGCCTAGTGGCCCCCCGAGACAAAGCGGGGCTCTTCGCAGCCTCCCGGAAGGTGCCCCGACCCACGCCCGCTTCACAGCCAGCCCGCCCCCCGCCGCGGCCGGGAAGCGCGCAGGCCCCAGGCCGGCCGCGCCGCGCCGCCCGCACACCCGCCAAGGGCCCGGATGCTGCTTCCGCCCCGCGCTGCGTGGGGCCCGCGCGGGACGGGAAGGGAGCGGCGGCGTTTGCCGAAGAGTTCGGAGAGAGGAGGCGGGAAGCTAAGGAAGGCAAAAGCCGTCTTCTCCTCGGTGGCGGGGCCCCGCTCCAGCGCTGCGGGGCGCCGAGGACCCGACGGCCTCTCCCCGCGGCAGGAGCTCCCCTGGGCGCCCGGGACGACGCAGCGCTGCCCCGCGAGCGATCGCCGGAGCCGAGCCTCCGGCAGCTGCCCCGGCGCGTCCTGAGGAGAGGACCTCATTTGTTCCTCAGAATGCGCAGATTCCCGGAACCGTATCGCCGATATTTGGCGGGGAGGGAGGAGGGCCCCTGCTCGTTTCAATCGTGGCTTTCTGCATTCTCGCTGTGGTTCTGCGGCGATTTTTCTTGCAAAAGGAAGCAGGCTTAAATGGCCAGGGCGCCTAAAAAGTATCCCAGTTTAAAAAGAAAAAAAAAAAAAAAATCAATAAATTTTTGCTTTTTTTTCTGTTGCAAGCCGTCGCGTATTTTTCCCCTGAACGCCCAAGCCTGAAATGAAAACGCAAAAACAATCTGATTTCTATAGATTAGGCTTGTGACTGGACGTTTTCCACCACATTTTTGGATAGGAAAAAAATTTAATGGGCTGTTTAAAAAAAAAAATGGAGACACGTATTTTTGTTGTGTCTGGAAATGTTGAGAAAAAGAAACGTCGGTCTTTTCATTTGTTTCCAATAAACCCAAAATGCAGTCTTTCCAGACTATTTTACAGGGCGTAATTGGGGTTTGAGATTGGGTGGGGGGAGGTTCATAGGCTAGGCTCTACCAGAATTGCTTGATTGATATTTGCTTTGCTGTTCTGCAATCGAAGTTTAGCTGCATTTGAAGGCTCTAAAACGCTGGGGATTCCACTGACAGCCATAGGTGTCCCTTTGGGCAGCAGGTTCTGCTGAGATCAGTAGGACCCCACCAAGGAAGGAAAATGTGGAAAGTTGTGTTGCAAGGAAATTTTGTTAAATTGTATGTGTATTTGGTACATGAGTGAGTCGTGAAGAAAACTGAGAAATATGGACCAGAACAGTTCCGGAGGCTATGCTATGTCATAAACCAAACAGAAACAAACACAGAAAAAGATTTAGGATTAAGACCCCTCCTGGAATGTTCCTTGCATCTATCTCTAAGCCCTTTTTAGCTGCTCTCTAAGCCCTTTCTAGCTGATACTGACAATTTAATGGAGCTTGAACTTGGGCACAGGCAACTCCTCTTTCATTTATTCTTCCCTAGTCTAGGTTCAAAAACAACAACAACAAATAAAATATGTGTGTTGAATTTTACCTGTTGTATTTTTATATCTTAAGAACGTTTGTCTTTAACAGCAAGCAGCCCAATATTTTAACCTTCAAGCAAGATGGCAGAAACATTCAACTGGAAGGTTATTTCAAAGATTCACGTAATCTTGATGGCTTCCAAATCAAGGACTTAGTGGATGGCTAGTAAACCAGAAGTGGAAAACTGTGAACTATATCTAGCCTGAAACAAATCACATAGAATAAATGGGAAGGGGCAAAATCAAATCAGGAATTTTGAATCAAGAAGTACACTGGCCTCAGAATATAAACTACCCTGATTTTTATTTAGGAAGTAAGGGTAATAATACTAAGTCAAATCAGTCTACCTCTGGGCACCTTATCTTTCTGATTCATAAAATGAGAGGTTGGGTACATGGGTCCCTTTCAGTTTTGATCATCTAGGCACAAGAAGTCCTAAGACAGAACTTTTGTGTGCTATCAGAAATGCAGGCAAAAGTAGGCTTATCTGGAGCAGAAGGTCACCAAAGTTAGCCATCTAATGAGTAGCTTCTCTGATAAGGACGAACTAACTTGTATTCTTGTGTGTATTGAAAAAAATCATAGCATTTCTAAGAGTGAGAGAGTTATTTTACAATCCCATCCAAAATTAAGATGTTGTCCATGCATTGATTTCAAAATTTTAAAAACAGAAGGGTATCCTGTCATTCAAAACAGTAAATTAAAGACCCAGACTCCAAGAGCTTCTACTGCTAGAATGATTATTCTTTGGGAAGAAGCACAAACAGCAGTGACCGTTGTTTTTTTTTGTTTTTTTTTTTTTCCCACAGACGTGCTCAGCCATCAGAAAAGCTTAATAAATCCCTATTTAGTATGCATTTATGCAGTGATTACATGAACTTTGACCTCTGAAGAGCTGTAGCAATTAGCTTCAGTGGCCAGCATCTTCTCCCATCATTCCCAACTGGCTTCCTTGGGTCTTCCTTTCTCATCTCAATAGTCTATGCACTAGGAGAGTATAAAATTTTAAAGTTGACTTTCTACCTGAGGTACTTGCTTTTGCACGAGCGAATTACCCCTTCCTCCTCTCACCTCCTGTCTAAAAAGTCATCTCAGATGGATATTGGGGCTCTGATTGTCGGTATTACTCAAACGCAAATGGATTTCAATTCGATCTTGCCCTGTACTTTCGCAAGGAAGATAAGCTCTAACAGCCCGAAGAGCCTCATTTCATAGCTCTTGGCATCTGAAATAAATCGGATCTCTTCTGTCAGGCTAATTTAACATTTTAAAAATATTCAATGTAATTTATTTTAAGTCAAATGAAACCTAGTGGATTGGCAGAAAGCTAGAGAAGGAGAGAGGCTGGGGAAGGGCAGCTGGAAGCTCCTCTCCCCACCTCCAAAAAAAAAAAAAAAAAAAAAAAAGCCAGGAAGGGAGAGGAAAGTGTTTTAAGTTTCTAGTAAACACTGTTTAGCAAAAGAATAATAGGAAAGTTGCCCCTTTCCCAAAGAGGGATGGAACTATAATTGTTGCCTTTAGCAGAGAGCTCAGATAAAGCGCTGGGACTCATTCTAAAGTGACCCATCACTGCATTCATCTCTTCTTGAACTTTCAGTGAACCTGAGATTAAACAGGGGTGAGCAGCTAAGCAGTTTGTTGTTAGCAGCCTTTTCAACAACCCTTTCAGACTGAGTAAATATTGATCGGTTTGAATCTGATTGCCCCAGAGGAAAACACCATGGCATCTGAATAGCCTCCAAAAGTAAACTTTCAAAGGTGAAGCCAAGAGCAGACTTCAGAGCAAGATCTCAACTCACCCTTAAGTTGGGGACACCCTGAATTTCAGGAGTACTTTGAATGAGTGTGAAGGAAGTGAGGAGAAAGTGTTTGAAAACTGGAATTTTGTTGTATAATTATCCCAAGTCCCTAATTGAGGCTCTTGTCCTTTTGAAATTTATCAATAAAATGCTATTTTCTGTTTTCCATCTTTTGTTGTTTCAGTCACCATTGCTGTCATCTTCAGGGAGCTAACCATGCTCCTCAGGGACCAAAACGGAAAAAGAGAGACCTAGAAATAGGATGTGGTAAGTGCCTCTGATTTAATCGATTGGGGCAACTAAAAAGATACAAATGTTTTCCTTGTTGAAAGGTATATTAATGTTTCCTAAATGCATTGCTTGTTAACTGATTTATTCCACGACCTAGAGAAGGCTTTGGATGTTTAGCCATAATTAATTGTTCTCCTCTCTCTCAGCTACATTAAAACCAGCACCTTGAAGACTGGAATCTCCAGGATTCCAGCGGGTCCGGCCCTGCTTTTAGATATTGAAATTACGGCAGTGGCATGCAAATGACACTTTAACACATTAAAGAATTTGGAAACCAGCCATCTGTTTTGCTGTGTGGCCTTACACTAATAAACAAAAGATACTGTATAAGGTCAGGGTGGGAAATGAAAGAAAGAGTTGGCCGACTTTGAAGTTCTCCTCCATCCACTTGAGTCTTTTAGAGGCAATCCCGGAGCCCAGGATCCCAGAGCCAAGGGGAGGGCAGCGGGTGCCCTTGATATGGCCGCAGCAACTGTGCCTGCAAAGTCCAGGCTTGCCCCCTTTGACAGGGAAGTACAGGAAATCTCCTGGGTGCTCTAGGAGGCCTGCAAATTCCAAGTTTTTGTAGGATTTCTCCTCCCACTGCCAGCCCATCCTTTGTAAAACAGCCTTTGGAGAGGAAGGAAGTCATATGCCTCTATTTGTGATGCTGTATTTCTCCTCTACCCTTGGGGCTAAATTAAAGCCTCTGAAAATGTGCGAAGGTAAAGGAAAAGTGGTAAGAGGTCTGGGGGGAGAGCCATTTTGAACACTTTGATTTGCTGGCTTCCTCTGTTCGAGAGCAGACACTTGCCTCGGTTGGAAGCAACTTGAATATCGAAAGACTTCAGGGCAGCTTTCAAAAGGTCACCTGAAAGAATCTGTTGAGCCCAGAGAAGAAAACAAAAACTTTTTTTCTGGGTTAGGGGATTAGAACTGGGTCATGGATTAGAGCAGACCCATGACAGCCATGCTGGCTATGAAATCCAAGCCGAATCTGATGGGAATGAGATGTGTAACCCAGAGGGGGTGGGCAGGAGAACGTGTATAGAGTGGCAGGAAGGGACGGACACTGACAGGAGGGATGGGAGGAGAGATACAGCGGGTTTACTGAAAATAGACCATACTCAGTTTAAAGGGTGGACTATACCGGAACACTGCTTGACAAGCCGAAAAAGAAGAGGGGTGAGGTGGAGGTCTTGTCCTCAAACAGCTTTATACTGGAGCTCATTAAATGTGAATCTCTTAGCTCTTGGTTCACTGATGTGAGGAAAGACGGACTGAAGAGTTTGGGCTTTTGAAGGGGGTTCTGTTTATATATACGTCAACATTCAGTGGGAGGTGAAAAGGTTAGCACTTGACCCAGGAAGTATTCATGTTTGTTTCAAAAATAGATCTGCTTCATAAATTTCTTCACCATTCATTTTTTTCCATTATGAACTTGGATTGTAATAAAGGAACTATTGTTATTTTAAAGAAAATCAGCCTATTAAATAGGCAGCAGCTAGGTGCTATGACACTCATAGGGGAAGTTTCAGCTACATAATGGAAAGCATTTACTTTTTTCAAGAAAAGGCCCACCTCTGAAAGTACACATCACCCTTCCCTCCTCCCCACGTGAAATAAGCCAACAAATTGTAGCCAAGCCAAATACAGGGATGCTTAAGCTTATGTGAAACTTGAATATATTTATTACAGACATCTTAAGACCCGTAAACTCTGCTCTGGATCACATCACTCCAGGATCTCAGAGCTGTTCATGATTGTACAGGAAAGGGGGAATATCATAGGCTCACAAAGAATAACTGATATAACTCAGTGTGGTACTTCAGGGACATCAAAACATTGTGCGACATGCAAAAGACTATTCACGAATCACACAAAATATACATTCATTGTGCCATCCATCACATTAACAATTGAGCTGAAAATACATCATATCCAGCTAAGATAACTGTGGAAGGAAGAAGCTGGTTTGAATAATACCTTTAGGTTCTGAATAATCCAGCACAAATTTCAAATAGTGTGGCCAGTGAAACAATAAACAGGTGGGGATGGGGAGAGACTTAGCACAGGAAGCAAGGTTTTGAACCTTGTGTTCTGCAGGCCTTCTTAACTCATTGAAAGAGCAAATGCAGGCTACCCTCTGAGGCATCTGACCGAGTTTAAGTGAGCAATTTTATTCTTTAACCCATAATCACATATAAAATTGTACCAGTTTGAGTTACCCACCCTGTTTTAGTCACTTAATCTAAACATTTCTAGAAAATCTGTATAAAGATAAATCTCTCAGGACAAAGTATTTACAACCAGCAAACACACACATGAAATTGAATTAAATTAAGGGATGATTTAATTGTGTAAACACGCTCATAGTGCATCTCTTCTTTATGAGCTCCTGGACTCTCCTTTCTCTCTATCCCACTTTAAGGGCAAAGTAGGGGAGAACTGTAAATACACAGACAGGTAAAGGATAGGCCTCCCTCTGACATGCTTCTGCTGGCAAAGGAGACTATATTCCAAAGGACATCTGAAAGGAACAGATTCTGTGGAAATCTCCTAAAAGTAGGGAGGGGTGTTGGGGGCCATCAGAAAATTGATTATGGCACCTAATCTGCATCAAGGAGTTAGCACACACACACCAATCAAGCCTCTAATCTAGAATTCTCTGGAAACACCTTATCCTGGCCAGGAGCTCCCCAGATAGGATCAGAAAGGAAGAGAGAGACTGTAAATGGAAAGGAAGATAAGCTAAGAATGTGCTTTGGGTAGGGAGTCCCCAGCCCTCAGAGTAGCCTGGGCTGTGGAGTCTTGGGGCTGGGTGGGCCTCAGTGGGAGGTAGTCAGAGTGTCTGAGGTAGAAGACCCTGGGGAAGGAATGCAGGGCGAAGAGCTGGACTTCTCTGAAGATTCCTCAGCCTTCTCCTCACTTCCTGGCGGGGTGGCAGGAGAGATGGGCAAGAGGCCCTCCTTCTCTCGTTTCTTTTGCTTCATCCGGCGGTTCTGGAACCAGATCTTCACTTGGGTCTCATTGAGCTGCAGGGATGCGGCAATCTCCACCCTGCGGGCGCGCGTCAAGTACTTATTGAAGTGGAACTCCTTTTCCAGCTCAGTGAGCTGCTTCGTGGTGAAGTTGGTGCGCACTGCATTGGGTTGACCCACGTAGCCATACTCTCCAACTTTCCCTGGGGGCATGGTGGGGAGCGATGAGAGAGAAAGAAAAATTTTTACAATCCATATGAGAGCCCCTACACGCTTCAGAGCAACATTCAGGTAGAGGGGAGGGGAGATCAAGAATTTCTCAACACAAACTAGGCTGGGAAAGGTGACTGATGAGGTGTAAAGTGTTAATCTGAAGTCAACCATTAGAATGGTCAGACCCGTGATTAATGGAGCCTGGAGATATTAACAGAACCACCCCACCACACACACACACACACACACACACACACACACACACACACAACCCTACCCACTTCCTATTCCAGAACCTCTAAAACTCAGCCCTTTGGAAAACACAACAGTCCCATATGCTCCTTTGCCCCACACACCTGGACAATCTCTCCACACTCAACAACACCAGTGGGAAGCAAGAACTTTAAAGAAAAAAAAGTATTAATTTTCCTTGGCAACTAAGCAAACAAGCTCCTTCCAGAACCATCAAGGAATATCCAAGGAATGGCAAGACTGACCTGTTTTGGGAGGGTTTCTTTTGACTTTCATCCAGTCAAAGGTCTGCGCTGGAGAAGACGTCTCTGATGTAGGGGAGCGACAGGCTTCTTGGTGGCTGGCGTGGAGAGGGGACAAGGAGTTATTATACGTGGCCAGGGCCAGGCTCTGGTGCTCTTGTCCATATGAGTGGTGAATGTACTGAGGCGAGCCCACCGCGCCCCCAGCATAACCCTGGTGGTGGTGGTGATGCTGGACCATGGGAGATGAGAGATTTCCAGAGTAAACTGCGGGAGCGCACGAGGGGTACCCACCACTTACTTCTGCTTCCTGATTTAACGCGTAAGGGCTGTAAGGCGCGCCGAAGTTCTGCGCGCCATAGCTTGGACCACAACTCGAATGGGAGTAGGACACCCCCAGGTTCCCGGGAGTCTGGTAGGTGGCCGGTTGGGGGTGGTGATGGTGGTGGTGGTGGGGTGGGCTGATCTGCACCCCCCTGCCCACTAGGAAGCGGTCGTCGCCGCCACAGCTGTTAGCACTGACCGCGCACGACTGGAAAGTTGTAATTCCATGGTCGGAAGGGTAGGCTCGCGCTGAGCAGGTCCCTGAGTCGCCACCGCTGAGGATGGGGTATTCCAGGAAGGAGTTCATTCTTGCATTGTCCATCTGTCACTGAGGGACCGGATCCTGCGAAGCCCTGGGTGACCGTGCCAACTTTCTCACTTCCTCCATGGGGCCGGAGAAGAAAAATGATATGAATGTACAGTGCGCAAGAGGGGGGGCGCGAGGGCGGAGGGCGCCGGGGGAGGGGCACGTGACTATGTCAGCCAATGGCGGAGCCTCCTGCGAAAGTTTGCTGGCTCCCGCGGTGATGGATCACCGTTTCAGTGGCATTTAAATCCCCGGCGCTCCTCAGTCTAGGTGACGCGCAGTCGCCCCCCCAGGCAGCCCAGGCGGCGGCAGCAGCTGCGGCGGCTGCAAGGGCAGATTCGGAGCGCTGGGCCGAAGGGGAGCAGAAGCCACCTTCTGCGCGCGCCGTCTCCGCTCTCCCCCCCCTCCGGGAGGTGGGGGCTGGGAGGCATCCCCGTCTCCGCCCCTTCCGCACCGTGCACAGAAAGATGAACTGGCAAGAGGTGAGAAGGGAAGAGGGCTCCGTCTCTCTTGGGTCGGGAATCAGTGGGCCAGAGCTCCCCGGCCTGCCACTAGATCAGGGGCCGAGCCCGTAGTGCGCGGAGCAGGAAGGGTAGCTCCCCTGGCGCTTTTACTACACAGTCCCTGCGGTGGGGTCGGGGCAGTGAGGAGCGCAGGGGATAGTGGCGTAGGACGAGGCCAGGCCACCAGCTCTCCAAGCTCCGAAGGGAGAGGGAAGTGCGCAGAGGATTGGCCTGGAGGACTCCGGGTGGGCGTGGAGGGGACAGGAGCAAGGAAAAAAAAAAACAAACTTCCCTTCTCCAAGGAGGGTCTCCGAACCCTACTCCCTCCACCCCAACTGATTATTAGCAAGGCAATGAGGAGCTTCTGTAATTCGACGCCCGGGTGCGGGTGATTGGTAGTAGTTAAGCTTGCCGGAAAAGGCCGGGGGTGGCCGGGCTCTTCGCCCTCCCTCTCTCCTCGCTCTCCGCCCCTTTCTCCTCCCCACTCAGCTTTGCTCCGGGAGCCCTACGGGATCCCGAGCAGCTCGGCCGCTAGATTTTGAAGGGTAGGAGGCGGGGGAGAAAGATGACGCTAGCGGACGTGGCTAGCGTGGGGGCCGGGCGGTGCGCTGCAGGCCATCTGCCGGCTCCCCGGGACCCAGGAGTCTGCGCGCTCCGGCAGGGGCCTCAAAGGGCGAGACCACAGCGCCAGCAAAATACGCTGGACTCCCCCCGCAATGGTGCTCGTTTTCTGGAGGGGGATGTTAGGAGTGGTAGAGCTTCCTTTATCCACCCCCCCCCCCCGCCATTCTACTGCACGTCTGAAGTGGGTAGGGGCTGGCAGGTGGGAGGGGCGGTGGACAGATGGCTGATGGTGGACGGGATATTTTCTTCTTCCCCAACAACACCTCCTCCCCTTTGTAACTGACTGTGTAGTTCCTTGTGTGAACCTTCAAGTCTTTCCCTAGAGAGACACGTGCAAATCTGAGCGTCATCCCAGGCCAGGGGTCCTGTTCTCCATCACCCTCATCCTACCCTGATGCTGACGGGGTCGTTAATTGCTGTTTACTATTAGGTTTCGTGTCAACCCTTGGCTTGTAGAGAGAAAAATGCCAAACTGAGACCGAGAATTGATGCATTCTTAGGTAAAAGAAATCCAGAGATCATCCAAGAAGCTTTTGCAGCCAGTGCAGTATAGATTTTCCCTGACCCTGTTTACCACACCGGAATCGGACAGATAAAATTTATCTGAGGATGGGGTTCCCACTCCCCTCTAGCTTTCCCTCCCCAGTTAGAAGAAGGAAGTTTTGCTTGAGGCAGGCACATTTCAAATGTGTTAGTCACCTCTCAGGTTTCTGCATTCTGTTCTCCACATATAGAAGTTTCCCTCCCCCCCCAACCTGCCCCCTCCCCCCCCCCATGAGGGGAAACTCTTGCAGACATTTGACTACGGATTCCCTCAGTAGCAAAGAAACATTTTCCCCCAAACATTTTCTTTTGAAATGGTATTTTTCTGTGACCTTTGACCCATCCCCAACCGCGGTTAAGAGAGAGCACAGACAGGAAAAGTCACTCCTGCCCCAATTTCAGCACCTGGGGACGTTCATCTTCGAGATGGGAAAAGGAAAGGCGGTCCTCCTGGAGGCGGCTTCCTTAGGAGCTCCAGGCTTCCAACGATGGGGAGAGAAGGGGCTCCTGTCGGGGAGGAGGCAGGACGTGAGGAGGTCCGGGCTGGCATTGCGGACGGTCTGCTTTCCCCTGGTCTCATTCCTGTCCCTTTGTTGGCTTCTTCAGCCCGGGTTTGCGCAAGCCCCTTGGCCGCAGGGCTTGAGCCACAAAGCCGCCGCGGGCCGCAACCGCTCTCCTTCCTCCGCTAGTTCTCGGCCTCCGCGCTCCACTCCTTCCACTTGTCTTCCTCCCTCCGGGCCTCATTCCAGAGCCAGCACGGGTGGGGGTGTTTTTCTTGGGACCACATGGATGCACTTGCACTTAAGCCCGCAAGCACTCGCGCAGGAGACCGACCCACCTCCGCGCACCGCTCCCGGCTCCCGGCAGGCCGGACGCTCGCAGCCGAGCCCGCTCCGCCGCGGCTGGCCGCCCAGAGCGCCGCTCTCCCGGTGTTGCTTACAAAGGCGGTCTCCTCTGGCCTCGAGCCCGTAAGGCTTCCGTAGCTCCGTTCTTTCCCCACCCCCACGAAATCCTGGGGCTCGTTCCGCCGTGTAGAAGACCCTGGTTTTCTGAGCGTGTAGGCCAGCGCCCCAGGACTCGAGCTAAAGTCTCTTTAAATGCCCTGGGAGAGTGGGCGAAAGGAGAGCTTGGTCACTAGTTAAATGATGGCCTGCAAGCCACTTGCTGGGCTCAAAACGCCTCTTTCAGGGCTCTTCTACTAGAAAGGGAAGGAGCAAGGAGGAGACAAAACGCCGCGGAGGCCCGGAGCTGTTCATGGCATCCGCGGCTCAGCCAAGCTGTTGTTTTAAAAGAGCAATAAAAATGAATTATGACTAAACGCCTTCTAACTTAATGCTTTCGGACGGGGATCCCCGGCAAATACGTAAGAGGATTTTTATTTGTGCATGTGTTCCTGCAATTGATCTCTTTGATGACATTCTCATTCATAGAAAGCGTTTGATTTATGAGCGTAGGACGAATCTCAAACAGCAGCGGCTCAGCCCTGGCTGCGGCGGGGCCGCCCTGCTCAGCTCTGCGCCTGGGGCTGGAGACTCACCGGGGTCCTCACACGCCTCCGCCGCTGCCAGGATTTCGGGGGCAAAAGGGTGGAGGAAGGTAGGGTGCAAACCCATAGAGAAAGATCGCGATTTCATTGTAACTTCCAAGCCTTAGCTTTTAAGAGCCGGGTTCCTAAATCAACCCGCCCCCCACACATGTTGCTTACACGCTGCGTTTTCTCACGGTAAGTAAGTAGCAGAGCTCAGTAAGGGAAAAATCAGCATGGGGAGATGAAAGAAGGGGGGAAAAAATCAGAACAACCCAGTAACGTGCCCTGGATCACATTTTATTGGTATTTCATTTAAAGTGCTTTTTCTCTTTCCCTCTCTAGAAACTGGGTTAATTTATAACCTAGGGCGCACAAACTCTCCAATTTAAGTCTCAACTTGGTAACCTGACTTCACAGCTTTAATGATCCATTATTTGCCATGTAAACAGATTTAAGAATGAAATATTGATTTTTCTGACCCTGAAGAAAGAATCCTAGAATGACTGAACCAGAGGATTGGAAAGAACCCTTTCTGAAGTGCATTTTCCAGCTAGTAACCATTGTTTTGTTTTGTTTTTGTTTTTCTCTACCTTTTAGGTCTGTTTGCCTCGACCCATCAACAGCTGGGAGACTAATCGACCACACTGAAAATGTTTCCGGGATTGTGGGGGAGGGGTTGGAATGTAGATGTTTGAAACAAATGTGTATAAATAAATGAATTGTTGATAACTTAGTTATTGACCCGAAGACTGGTAGCTTGTTAAAGAAACTCCATGTTCCTCCTTCCTGGAGTTGGGGGTTTCTGTAGGCACTTTATTTCTCCACTTTCAAAAGCTTGGGTTTGGCCCAACTCTGAGGCTGCCCAATCCTGTTTCTATTACCAATTTAAATCTATGGCTTGAACCTCTACACTGAAAAACCAAATCCATTCCCTTTAAAAAGAAAGAAAGAAAAAAGAAAAAAAGAAAAAGAACACTTCTCAGAAGTCCTAACCATTTTCTGGCTTTCTTTTTTGTTGTTGTCTATTTGAAGACTTTGAACATGCCCCCTTAATAAATATATTAAAATTAAAAAAGAAGATGAATTGTGACCAGAATTTTATTTACCAAATTAGACTAAAAGAGGGAAAAGAAACTGTTATGAGCCTTGAGAAAGAGGGGGGAGAAAAAAAAATAAGAAAGCTACTTATAGCAAAGGAGAATTTATTCTACCAAAAATACTCATGACAATGCATCCTAATGTAATACAAAAATAAAAAGAAAGTGAAGATACAATTATATGATCACTTTCTTGCAGGCCTCCTATATTGCTTTCAGGAAATCACATAGAGGGTCGTTGGATTCGATTCAGAACAACTAAAACTCCAAAATAATCTGGAAAAGATGGCTCAAACTGGATCAGGAGAACCACTAAACAGAAAATCTTCCACATTTAGAGGAGAGACAGGGTAGGTCAAGAAGAAAAGAAAAGAAAAATCAACTCTCGGAATAAAAGAAGGCCAAACCACCTGGTCAAAGGGGTTTTTGTTTTGTGATGCTTTGTTTTGCTTTAATGTTTTTAGTAATTCAGATGCTGCAAGTCGATTGTGGTGAGTGTGTCTGTAAAAAAGTCAAAGCTGTCAGCTGAAATATCTACGGGGCTGTCGAGGGACCCTGGCAAACTGGGCGAGACTGCGTCTGAAAGCTGCAGGCAGGAATCTGTGCAAAAGACGTTAAAGTCCTGCAAAGAGGGGACCTCGAGGGCCTCGGGACTGTCATTGTTTAGGCCAGAGCCACAGTTCTGGCCCATTGTTGGCAAGCAGTTAGAAACAGTGGGTGACTGGTGCTGAAAATGTTTCAGATTTTTCTCATTGCTGGTTAAAGGCGAAACTGGGAAACTTTGGGAGTCGCCATTGTGTCCATTGGGAGCCTGCTGCTGAGAGAGGGCATTTTGCTGAAAAGTGTAACCTTCCCTCTCCAGAAGGGCCCCGGAGACGCTGAGAGCTTGCTCAAAGAGCGACTTCTCTTCCTCGTCCTCCTCCACCTTCTCAGAGTCTTCGAGGCTTTTAAATTTCCCTTCGCTGTTTTGGTTCTCCTTGCACTGGGTCTGCCTCTTGTGCTTCATCCTCCGGTTCTGAAACCACACTTTCACTTGTCTCTCAGTCAAATCCAGCAACGCTGCAATTTCCACCCTTCGGGGTCTGCAAAGGTACTTGTTGAAATGAAATTCTTTTTCCAGCTCTAAAAGCTGCGTGTTGGTGTAAGCAGTTCTCAGGCGCCGCGAGCCCCCGCCGCTGCCATCGGCGATTTCCAGGGATTCTGCGGAAAGGGAAACCAACAAGAGACACACGCACAGTTGGAGGTGGAGGGGTTCGAGCGGGGTTATTCCACTGGAGAATAAATACAGCAGAAAAGATCAACTGCAACAAAATGGCCGCCCTGGATGCAGTAGCGCTATTGTGCCTTTCCTGGGAGCCCAGCCCGGGGAGACCCCATCTCTTCCACCTCCATCAAATTGCTGCCTGTGGCTCCCCCCAACCTCTCCATCCGGGAGCAAACTTTATATTAGCCACACCACAATTTATAATTAATGCATCAGCTGCTTAGCTGAGCAAGAGCGATCTATCACTCTTCATTACTGTCAAAAAGCCAAACTCTAGGACAACTAGACAAGAGGAGGTCAGTTCCAACTCAAATAAATCATCCCACATTACACAAGTTAGGGAAAGTTTTCCCCCCCTCTTCTTAAAAATATATGTGTGTCTCATTGTGCAGCGCAGGATCCCTTTTCTCTCCAGCACACCCACTCCTGAGCCCACAGGGCAAGGGAAGGCAGCCAAGCATCTCTCCCTCTCTCCCCCTTCTCTCCCAGCCCACGCTCCCCTCCCCCATAGCCGCTCCCCGGGCAGCCCAGAAGGGGGAAAAGGGTCCCGGGACCTGGGGCCAAGTCTTTGGACTGACCTTTGTGGCCGAGGCAGGCAGGGCCGGTGGCGGCGGCGGCGGCGGCGGCGGCCGAGGCAGGCGGCAGCGCGGTCTTCTTGGCCGCCTTCTTCTCCTTCATCCAGGGGTACTCGGGCGGCTGCAGGGCGCCGGCGGGCACTGGGCTGCCGCGGCTGCCCGCGGGGCTCGGCTTGGGGCGGCCGCCAGCGCCGTGGCGAGGGTGGCTGCCCGGGTTCAGGCTGGGAATGGTCTGCTCAAAAGGAGGAGGAATCAGTGTCGAGTGTGAAAGCGTCGAGGTCTTGATTGATGAACTTTGAAATGTATCAGCGACAGGGGGAAAAGATGTCAGGCACTCAGCGAGCGACGGCTGGCTATTGATAAAACCAATCTCTCGCTCAAATTCGTAATTCATGGCCTTCTCCTTGGAGCCCCCTCGGAGAAAAAGTTCCCTCTTCTGGAGGGGCTTTGGGGGGGCAAGGCCCAGGAAAAAGGCGAGAGCAGAGGGAAAAAAATCTATCATAGAAGATCGCTGCTGGGGTGTTTTTTTTCTAATTCACTGATTACAGCCGTATGGGGACCGCGCTACTATTAAACTATTGAATTCATGGAGACAAGGTTGAAATTGGACCGAATTGGCTGTCACATGATTGCTTCTGCCCAATGACAATTTGGGCTTTAATCAAAAGAAGCCACTGTCTGTTTGATTGATCCAAAAAAGTCGGGAAGGAACGCCTCATTGGGGGCCAGCGAGGCTTTATTTACACTTTTTTCATGGCAAAAATACATAGATGTGGGTGTGGGTGGGGATGCCCGGGAGTGCGTGGGGGCGAGGGTGCCTGCCTGCCTCCCGATCAGCATAGATCTGCTGTGTGTGCGCCCGGGAGTGTGTGGAGTGCGAGTGCGAGCCCTGCTGCCGGGCCCGCCGGCGGCTGCCCTCTGCCTCCCCCGCACACTCCGCGCATTGTTTGGGACTGTCGGGAAGACGCCTCGCACCTCACAAATCATTTAAGCACCTCAGTCTGACGCCTGCAGTCATTAACAAAGTAATCCATTAATCTTCAAAGTTTTGACACCCGAGAGCCCCGCATCCCAGCCACATAAGTTCTGCTAAGGCTGGAGGAAGGAGCAGAGGGAGAGGGGAGGTGAGACAGGGAGAAGAAAGAGAGAGGGAAG
Source organism: Mirounga leonina (assembly GCF_011800145.1). Classification (NCBI taxonomy): domain Eukaryota; kingdom Metazoa; phylum Chordata; class Mammalia; order Carnivora; family Phocidae; genus Mirounga; species Mirounga leonina. The sequence continues at coordinate 42,531,623 of NW_023270451.1, forward strand.
GAGGGAGGGAGGGAGAGGGGGAGAGAGAGAGAGAGAAAGAGAGAGAAGGAGAAGGAGAGAGAGGAGACACAGAAAAGAAAGGATTAATTTTGGGGTCTCCCCTCTTTTATTTCCCCTTTCCTCCTCCCCCTTTTCTAAAACCAGTTCCTGGATCTCAGAAGTGATCCCTGTTTTCCTTCCTCTCTGTCTTTCCCTCTTTTCCTCTTTTTCCCTCTTCTCCCCTCTCCCCTTCCCTCTCACTTCTATCCTCCTCTCCTTCGCCAAACCTCTCCTGCATGCCCTCGCCCCCCTCCCAAAGCCCAGCTCCGAGTGCGCGCCCCTCGGACCCGGACCCCGGCCCATTGTTAGCCGGCTTTTCCAAGGCAGCTATGCATCTGGCTCCAGAGGGAAGCGGAAGACGGGAGGCGGCTCTCGAAGCTTCCCAACCTTCCTGTGCCATCAACTTTTCAAGAGTGGCTGGAGAAAGATAGATGCATGTGCCAAGCAAGACAACAACCCCAGGTCCATGTGTCCAAATCCCTGTAGCCAGGGCGGCGGCCAGCCAAAGCAATGCCACCCCGAGCAGGCTCCTGCGGCTCCTGGCATTCTGGGTTTCATACCCTTAGGGCTCGGGTGCGGTGAGTATTTCTGATTTCCAGGAAGTCTGTTGGAAGTTAGCAGCAGGGAGGGAGAAGGTGCTTGTTCCTCTTTTTTTTTTTTTTCCTGTCTCTTTTCGTCTCCTTTTTCTCCTGGTCCTTGTCGCTCCGACTGGGGGCTTGTGGGTTCAGAGGCAAAGCGTGCTCCCTGGCAGCCCCAATTGTCTCCCGCACCTTTCTGCTCCTTGGCCACCAGGGATGTTTGCACTCAGGTTCTGCTGTGGGAAACAAGCACCGCAGGTGAGAGAGGGCAACCTCAGAAGGAATTGTAAAGGTTCTCTTTTCTCGCTCTCTTTTTTTTTCCAATTCGGAGACTTGAGACTGAGGGCATCTTGGACTGTGCTGGAGGGTTCAAAAGATAACACCTTTAGGTACCAAACAATAACTTTTAAAAAATCCACCAAGCCAGAAAGAGGGGAGGAGGCTGAGAGAGAAATCTGAAGGTATCTCTTTTCCCTCAAACCCTGAGGATGATGATTCGCTTTTGCTTCCTTTGAAATGGACCAAGTGATCAGACTCCCCCAGGCCGGCAGGCATCCGTGGCAGGAAAATAAATCATTCTGATGGCCAGGGAGAGAGAGGTTGGTGGGGGAGAAAAATCTACGTAGAAAACAAGAAAGGCTGACCACGGCACAAGGCTAGGACTCCATTTCTGAGGCCGGCATCAAAGGGGGCTTGGGTGGAAATTAGATATAAAGTGGCCTCCATCATTGACTAGCCCAGAGCATCGCCTTACAGATAGAGATGCTATTTTGGAAAATGTGAGGTTTTTCAGTTTTCTTGCTTTTATTCCAAACAAAGCTCTGAAGGAAGTCTGGGTGCGATCAATCTTGCTCACCAAAAGCCTTGACAGCTTCTGGCCCTTAAGAACACATTTCAGCTTCGAGCTCTTTCCAAGATCAAATGTGGCCGAGCAAAGAGGAGAGCAGGAAACGCAAGTAAACAAGGAAAACTAGTCTTTTTAAAGATATCGTTTTGGCAGCAGGAAGAGTTATAAGGCTGCTTTTAGGAAAGGTGCTTTTGCACATTCTGGGATAGTGACTTTTGGCATTTGCTTTTACCAGAAATAATACTGAGGGGTTAAGGGGAGGGGGAGTTATGGCGAGGGAGAAGCGCTGCCCCCATATCGCTGAGGCTTTGTCAGGGGCTGCGTGGGTGAGAGCTTTCTGCTCGCCTCAGCGGCCTTAATTCAAATACCATCTGGAAGCAAACCCTTTTTTTTTGGCCATTCAACATTGAAATCTTCCCCAAATCTATTACTTTAACTCAGGAATATTTTAATAAGGACTTATTTTTAATATCTTTGAAGCTGGAGGTGAGACCAATATTTTCTCTTTGAAACCTAAAATGAATGTTTTGACTGCCAAGATACGGTGAATCGTATTGGAACGTCATTTAAAAATCTGTGCCCTGAGGGAAGGAGGATGCCTCCAAACCAGTCCCCTCTCAGCTAAACAGCAGATTTTAGAAATGGGTTCAAATAGTGGTATCTCTGAAAGATTTTCATCTGTGAATGGATAGCGCTCGCTCGCTCTCGCTCTCTCTCTTGCACTCTCTCTCCAGTCTCCCTTATTTTACAAGGTAATTTTATATACTTCTGTAAAATTATTACTCATAAGAACACTTCTGTGGTTGTTTAGCCTGTTCAGTTCAGATCTGAACAACCAAAGGGCAGAAGCTCCAGTCCTCACAAAGACTGGTTTTCCAGACTCCGCATTTCTGAAGTGCGCCATATTTCGGCAGGGAGGTTGGAGTGGGGTGGGGAGCAAATCTACTCCTTCCATAGCCCAAACTCTTTTAAAATAAAAATATATATGTGTGTGTATCAAGAGCCCCAGAACAGATGTGGGAGAAGCATCTCTGGCTGTGACATAAACACCCAGATCTCTATAGCTGCCTGGCTTTGCATCTTCCAAGCCTTTTTCTTTTTCTTAAAATGTGAGAAGTTTCCCTAAGAGCAGCTCCTGTGAACCGAGGAGATACCCCAAAATGGCTCCAGTGCCTATTTCTAAAGATCATCTGAGGGAGCTTCTCAGGGGAAAGATAGAGGCCATGATGATGGATATTTGGGATCGCAAACAAAATGGCGACATTTTTCACCTCCGTCTCTGAAAGATACAACCCAGGGAGAAGACTGATTTATTTCTCACATCAGATGCTTCTGATCCTGAGACGCAGGTGGTTTCTCACTTCCAATTTAGAAAGGGGATGTTGATGGGGATACAGTTCTGAGGTTTTCACTTTCTGAATTTGGTTCTTTCTCCAAGCAATTCTTTAATTTGAAAATAAAAATATTTCCCTTTCCTGTGCCTGCTTTTGCATCTGCCAGCCAGTCAGTAGGCAGCCCTATCTTAAATCCAGGAGTAGAAATGTAATGTTTAGCTCCTGCAGCATCACATGAAATAAGTACTTATAAAATTGCATTTTTATTAGAAAGATACCAATCTCCTTTCTCTCTCCTCCTCCCTCTGGGGCCATAAAAGGAGAGTGAGGAGGGATGAAGGAGAGGAAATAAATCCAGGGGATGCCAAATCCTAAATTCCGGGATGAAGACGAAGCTGGGACTCCAGCAGTCCAGGGAAGGGTGCGGGGAGGCTCCTGGGAGTTCAGCCTTTCTTTTGCTGGAGACCTGGGTGAAGCTGTGTCTCCTTCGAGCTGCCTAGCTCCCAGGGGCGATTTTAGGAGTCATTCTTTCCTCCTGGAGAGATCAGGGACCGAAGAGCATCCACAGAGAGTCCGGAAATGCTCGGCATCCTCCGCGCGGCTGATGATTCCCAAGGTTAAAGCACTGGCTGGTCCGCTTTGACCTGGAGGAAGATCTTGGAGAAGACAGCCCTGCCTTACTCCCCAGCGGGGCCTCTCGGGCACCTGTGAGTCCCCGCCGCGCTTCGCGCTGGCTGCCTTTTGTTTCTCCCGCACTCAGCAGTCCGCAGCCCCTGCGCCCGCGCAGGCCCCTCCTTGGCAACTGGGAATCAGGCGGCCCAGCGGGCTGGCGCTCGGCGTTTCCAGAGCTGCTCGCCTCCAGGAGCTCCTGCAGCCTTCCCAAGAATCCGCCGCGCTCCCAGGCGAGCCGCCTGGCCAGGCCCCACTCCGGAGCTGGAAGGCTTGCCGCGCGGCCTGCTCAGCCAGTTCGCCTCTGCCTGAATTCCACGCAGACCCCCATCTTCGGCCAAAGAACCCCTTCTGAACACGGATATTATTCAGAATAAAAACTTTATTTATTTATTTGTTTCGTTTCTCAGAATGTGAGCAGCAAGGAATGTAGAACTCTCAAAACAAATCTAGCATTTTTCACGTTTACAGATTTTTTTTTTTCAGTTTCGTCGGATGTTACAAACCTAAATCACTGTTTTCAAAAGCTGGATCCTCTCTGGTATTATTGCATCATTACCGTTTTTATAAAGGAATTATATTTCCCTTTCAAATAAAAATTTTTCTATGTACGCCAATACACTATTGAACAAAAGGCCCAAGAAACCTTCTGAACAATCAGGGTACAGAATTTCTTTAATATAAATACGAACGGATGGGGATAAATAATATTTAAAACTTAGATTATTCAATGCTTGCAAAAAAAATATAAATAAATCTGACTGTTCACCAGCATACACACACGGAAAGACGTACACTTAGTCATCCTTGCACAGGGAGCCCCTGTTTCAAAGCGCCTTTGATTTTTTTCTCGCTCTTTACAAGAAGTGCAATTTAAAAAAAAAAAAAAACAACCTAAAAATAAAAAAAAGTAATTGCTTCCCCTCGGGAGCCATAATGTACGAACAAATTCACATTGAAGAACTCGGCTAGAAAATTTGTTCATATACCCTGTTTCTGATCAAAGAGTAGAGAAGGTAAAGGATGCAGGGCCAGCGGCCGAGCGAGGGGTGGGAGGAGATAAACATCGCTACCGATACTGACGGCCATTCCAGCAACCAAGATTGCTACGTCACATAAACTATAAAAACGCGTTACCAAAGAAAACAAAACGGGGTGGGGGGAAGGTAGAGGGGGCGGGGGAGGAAAAAGGGAGGGCAGGAAGAACCTTAAAACAAAACAAAACAAAAAGTAAACGGTAGAAGAAAGGTGGGGGGCGGGGGGACTCTCCTGGCGCGCAGCCCTGCGCCCACCATCACAGGTGGGTGAGCTTGGGGGCTTCCTGAATTCTTCCCTGAGAAGGATGGTGGGCGGTAAGGTCCGTGTAGGTGGGGTGCGGCTCCCCTGGCCCAGGCCCGTGATGGTGGCCGCTGCCCAGCGGCCCAGCACCCCCGTAGTCCATGGCTGCCGAGGCGGCGTGGGGGAGGTGAGTTAGGCCAAAGAGGGCAGGCCCAGAGTTGCTCATGGGCTCCACATAGCTGCCCCCCACGAAGACGGGGCTTCCCTGTAAGTGTGGGGTCCCATAGCTGCCGTTGCCCTGCACGCCATGCGCGTGCGGGTCATAGTCGGGTGTACCCCCCGCCCCCGCCGCGGTGTAGCGCTTCGGTGGGGGCGGTGGGGGCGCGCAGCTTGGCAGGGGTGCGGGGTAGGAGGCGGGGGGCAGCCCATAGGTGCCCTGGGGAGGCTTGGAGAAAGGCGGGGGCGACTGGGGCTCATATGGGACGCTGTTGACCAGCGAATGCATAGAGTTCAGATAGCCGCCCGCGCCGGGGGGCACGGGGCTGCGACTTGGGGACTGGCCCCCTGATGACGTCAGCATGCCCTTGCCCTTCTGATCCTTCTTGTACTTCATGCGGCGGTTCTGGAACCAGATCTTGATCTGGCGCTCGGTGAGATTCAGCAGGTTGGCCATCTCCACGCGGCGCGGCCGGCACAGGTAGCGGTTGAAGTGGAATTCCTTCTCCAGCTCCACTAGCTGCGCGCTCGTGTAGGCGGTGCGCGCCCGTTTGGACGACGCCTGCCCAGGCGGGCTCTTGTCGCCAGCGCAGCTCTCCCCTGCGAGGACAGAGGAGAGAGCAAAGGAGACGGGAAGGGAGCCATCAGGGGCTACCCCAAGCCCCGCCTAACCCCTGACCGCGCCAGGCCCCTCCTTGCTCCAGGCCCCAAGACCCCTCCGTCAGGGCCCAGAAAAGAGGATGAGGAACTAGGTGCTGCCCTCTCTCCTGGTGGGGAAATAGTGCCAGTAGCTGGGTAGCTAGCCCCTCCATTCAGTCAAGTTGCAAGTCATAAGCTTCCCCAAGGCGGGAGAGGTAAGGACAGAAAAGCAGAACCCCCAGTTTGCCTTCCTGGTCTGTATTTCTGTCCTGGAACTATTCACTTTCTGAATCATTTACTGATCCTTCAGGCCTGTCAGACTATAAGCTCCCTGTGGGCAGGTCGCCCATCTTCATTCCCTTTGCAGTAACTGGAATGTGGGGCACCTAATATACACTCAATAAACCTTTCCCTCTTTCACTGACTGAACGTTTGGACAGTTGCCTCAACTGGCCACTTACTTAGTCTACCCTGTGGAGAAGGGTAGAGTGGAAGCCCCAATCTGGAAGGCCTTCTGCGCCCAAAGGAAGAGATCCCACTGAAAGTACCAATTTCTGGTGGGGTGACCCAGGCCCCTGATGCTGGGTCCTATTAATTAGGGTTCCTCATTTAATCAAGCAGCCTCCCCATTTTCATCCACTAATCTTGCGCCCTCCTATCCTCCCCCCTTCCCAAATCTTGACTCTGGAGGACCCCAGATGCTTAGGCTTAGAGCAGAGTACTGGCAACTGGAGAAGGCAGGAGAAAAGGTAACCAAGATGCTGGGAAGCCCAAGACCCAGGGCCTGTCCTCCAGTCTAGTTCCTGGAGACCCATGTGGTTCCTATTAGCATGACAAGTCCAAATCCCCTCCCCCAGGAGATCTCTGACTGCCTTCACTGTACTGAGTCTGAGTAGGGCCTTCCCAGAGGTAAAGCAGCCACTCCATCTACTGGAGCAAAAATTAAAAATAGGCTCTGCTTATAAGCAAAGCGTTGATTCTCACTTGGATGGTGACTAGGCCTGCTTTTATTCTGCCACATTTCAGTGTGGAGTGGATGTCATGGTTTCATTATAAATGAGTTGTGCTAAAAAGAAAGAGTGGAGCTCAGGTTTGTTGTCCCCAAAGGTCCTAACTCCAAGAGTGGAATAAGAAGGGATTCCAAACTCACTAGGCCCCACTTGCTCTTGGAGAAGTCAAGAGAGACTCCCCCATCAGGTCTCTCTCTGGGGTTTCCTGGTCACACAGAGTCCTGTCACCCCCCCCCACTTGAAGGGGGGGGGGCTCAGTGAATTCTTGAAAATGTTCCAGCGTCCCAGACCGTGCTGGCTGTGGCTGGAGAGGGTTTGGGGGTGGGGGTGGGGGGGAGCCAGGCCAGAGGACCCTCTTCCAGAAGGCACTGCTTTACCTGAGCTGGAGCCGCTGGTTTTCTGCTTTGTGTTTTGCCGAGACTCTTTCATCCAGGGGAAGATTTGTTTGGCCACGGTGGGTGAGTTGAGTAGGGGGCTCTTGGCTGCGCTGGCGGGGGTGGGGTTGCTGCTGGCATTCTGAGGTGGGGAAACTGAAGAGGGGGGAGGGGGTGCGGCAGGAGCGGGTGCTGGGGGCTGCGGCGGGGGTTGAGGCTGCTGTGGAGCTGGGGGCGCGGCCTGGGGCGGCGGGGCCAGGGGTGGCTCGCCCAGGCCTGGAGGTTGGCTGGGCGGGCCGCTTAGGGTGCGCAGACACGCCTCGCTCAGCTCGTGCGCCTTGGGGTGGCCCCCGGCGCTGGCAGGCGACTGGAGTGAACAGGCGGGTCGGTGGTACTCGCCATCAGCGCCCAGTGCGGCGGAGGCCGGGTACGGCTGCTGACTGGCATTATAAGCGAACCCGTTGGCTGCCTGGTAGGGGTAGCCACCGTAGATCGCGGAGCTGTCGTAGTAGGTCGCTTTTTGCATCGCGTTGTTTCACAATCTTGATCGCACACTCTGACGGGGGCTTGACACCCGTGAGGGCGCACATTGGCACGCCCCCGCGGTCACGTGACGCTCCGCCGCCAATGGCCGCCCCGCGCAGACCTGGGGGGCGAGAATCGCAGCGCGGTGAGGGCTCCGCGCAAATCCATCTTACTCTCAATAGCTAAGTGACATGAAAGCCATAAAAGAAAAAGTGGTCAGCAATATTTAGCAGCACGACTTGGCCCCGGGCGCAGAGAGCCGCGCTATAAAAAGCCGCTGGAATTTACTGGCAGCTACAAATATTTGCTTAACTTGCGTCTGGAGTTGGGGGTTTTCCGGGGAGAGAGCAGAAGAGTAAGCGAGGGCTGGAAGCCGGGTCTCCAAAGCTGGAATCCAAAAGAAGAAAGGCTGATGGGCTAGAAAGAAACAGGGCTGGGATCCTTCGTTTCCAGAGAAGGAGAAACTGGGGTTGTCCTTTCATCTCCGTTCTTTGGCCTCGTCCAGCGAGACCCGCGACTCCCTGCCTCTGAGGATCTTGGGGAAGGGGCAAGGGGGCAAAGGGGAGCGTAGGTTGCCAATTTGTTCTCCAATCCTCCCTTTAGGACTGATATTTGGCAAAAGAGCCCTGACGCGGGGTGACTTCCCATCCAGCCCCGTCTTGGATCTTCCAGCACCCAACAGAGGTATGCACAAAAATTTTTCAGGCAATTGCCCTACTCTACCCCGGATGGATTTGAGAAGCTGAGCTTGTTAGGCAGTTAATCTACCCTTGTGCTGGGATATGACCTACCTCTTCCAAATGAGCCCCTTGTGGCCAAGAAGGGGAGAGAAAAAAACTTAAGAAGAAACATCCTGTGTGGGAAGAGACCAACAACACCTCGCTCCAGCAAGTCAAACTCAAATCCTGGACAGTTCTTTACTCCTTTCCTCTCCTTATTTCTCAGGCATGACCCAGCAAGCCACTCCCACCTCTTTTCCCCTGTTACAAAAGGTCCCCAGACCCTCCTGCCTTGGACTTTCCGAGGTGCTGTTATTCAGGGCAACTATCAAATTCTACCTGTTAAAACATGATGGATTAGAGAAAAAAACAACCCACCAGGAACCTGAAAAACCAGCGTTCATCTCCATGACCACGGCTTGAACTCTCCTTCCAACTTAACGATAATAGGTTCTGTCTTAGAAACTGCTATGTAATTTGATGTATGGGGGTCATTTGGCTCCGGACGAGGGATGGAAGCACAAGCCATAAAATCCTGCCAGAGTTCAGAGTTCCCTGATCTTTGTGTGTTGTTGTTGTTGATATTTGTTACTTGGCCTATTTACCTGCTTCAGAAACACCAAGTAAAGGTCAACCCTGGAAATCTTAAAAGCAATGAAAGCCTTCTCAACCCCTTTTTAAAATTTATTACTTAGAAAGCAGTTTGCAGAAGTCAAATCTATGTTTTATTTTTGCTTTCAACCTTTGCATGGTCAATCTCTGGTTCTCAGCTGAGAAAAGTTCCATGTGAGTTCATACACACACACACACACACACACACAGGATGACAGTCTATTTAAGAAAAAAATACAATGACAAATTCCTGAAGAAAATGGTTTAGTTCATGCCCCAACTATGTATATTTGAGTCCTGGAGTCATTCAAGTTCTCTAGGAATAGCAGACACTTGGTTAACTAGAAAACACCATCCACCAATGATGATTATAATTTTTTTAATAATGGGCTTCTTTGGATTTCATTATTAAACCAACAATCTGACCAACATCTGGAAAACAAGCACAATTAATTTTCCAGAACCTCAATTAAAAATTACAGCTTCCATTATCTGAAGTTACTATGCGTGATCTTGAGCCCTGGAGTATTGTTTCTATTTTGGAAATAGATAGGAAGCTACAGATACCATGATCGAAAATAAACGAAGAATAAAATAAAATTTAAAACTGAATAGCAATTGAATGTCTCAGTTTCCTGTTCTTTCACTGAAAATAGGTCCTATTACATTTGGCAGTGTTAATGTCTGCCATTATAAATTTTTAAGATACTAGGCTTGTGTAAAATGTCAGGTTAAGAACATTACTCCAGACACTTGAACAGCAAGGTATTAGATACAACAAAATTAAGGTGATTTTGAACGTGCAACATTTCAAGCGACTTGCTAATCCATTATCACAAACTATATTGGCCTGCTACTTAAGTCTTTTCATCAAGTTGTGCATTGTCTTGCAAATAACAAAAATACCATGAAAAACCAAAGAGCATACAACAGCCCCCATAAACTTAAAATATGAATTCACCTCGGAGATCCCACCAAAGTCCTTCCTATTGTTTGAGGTCAGCAGACAACCACAGTGGGGCCCACACATTTCCCCCCTCCCGCCCCCACCCCAGCCCCCAAAGTTTGCAACCTAGTAAAGAAGTTGGAGATCTGCCAGTCTGGAAACTTGCTTTGCACAACCCCCCCTCGCCAAGCCAAGCAAGGGCTTGGGGTTGGGAGGAGATTCCTCCGAAAAGATGTTTCTGGACAATAACCCCCAGGTGCAAGAGCTGAAAGAGAGTTGAGGAGGCTAAATTGAGTGCAGAAAGCAAGCCCTATTGTCTTTCTGGAAGATCTGCCCAAATTCAACCTCCTTCCTTCAGACACCGCTCCCTCTTCCCACTCCCGCCCCTTCCTCAGCCTGCCCTCACCCCGAGTTTAAGCGGGAATATCGGGTAAGAGCCCCCGTGTCCCCTTGCCCACCCCTCCCATCCTCCCCAACCCAGAAAAGTTGGGGCTGGGCTAGGGGAGAGGGAAGAGGTGGGGGCGGGGATGGGAAAGCGGCCTGAACTCGAAGTGTAAGGGTATCAGTCACTGCCGGGAAGGAAGCTCCGGCTTGTGAACTCTTCTTGAACCGAGATTTAAGTCTGCAGCCATAAATCACCGAGACGTAAACTCCGCCATTCAGCGCTGAGAGCGGCCGGTTGTGGCCCTGCTTACCTTAACTTCTGACGAGCGCCGCGAGCGCAGGCTCGGGCTCGGGCTCGGGCTCCGGCCCCTGGCCCGGCTCGGCCGCCCGGCCGGCTCCCCTAGGCGCGGGATGGGCACCGACCCTCAGCATCAGCCGAGACGGCGGGCGGGAGGGAGACCCCAAGGCCCGGACGCCGCGGCGCAGAGCGTGGTGGCTTCGCTGCTCCGGCACGGCTCGCCCAGGGCGGACTGGGGCGGCTTGGACCCCCCCTCCCACCCACCCCACCCACCCACCCCTCCCCCACACCCCCGCCCCCTGCCCTTCCCGAGGGCAGCAGCCGCGGCCCGGAGATAAGCGCTCGCGCGGCGCAGGGCTCTGCCTGGGCTAGTGGCACCGACTTGGGTATGTTTCTTATGAATATTACACGCGGAGCAGCGTCTGGTCGGGGGGTGCGGTGGGGGGTGCTGGGGGCGGGCGGGAGGGGAGGCCGAGGCGGCTGGGGAAGCGCGGGGCGGCGTGGGGGATGGGGCTGAGGCGAGGGGAGGGACAGGAGCGAGAGGGGGAACTCGGCGGCGGCGGCGGCGGGAGGAGGGCAGCCTCCCCCCAACCCCCACCGCCCTCCCTCTCCTCGCTTCTCGGCGTCACTAAAGTCCAGGAAAATTATGTTAATGAGGACAAACAGCTCTCACAAAGGGGCTCTCTAGCCGGGCTCTATTTCTTAGGAATCCATTTGAGAAACCATGTAACCCCTGCCCTGGACACTTCCAGTTGGGATGCAAGGGGAAAGAGAACCAGGAGGAGAGTTCCCCAGACTTTGGGCACTTTACCACATCTGTCACCCCCAGTCTGAGAACCTCAAAGCCAATCTTTGGGGGGCAGAGGTAGGGCTTCCTTTCTCAAGAGACCTCCCCAAGATCCAACTGGGCTGTCTTTGGTTATATTTTTAGGCAGAAACCTTTAAAATCCTGGCAGCCAGGAGGGAAGGAGCCTGGGGGAAATGGACAAAGTCCAGGCAGTGAAATGGGATGCTCTGGGCTCAGGTACACACTAGAGTGCCTAGAAACCTGGGTCTCCAGCTTTCCGGTGCCCACTTCCCAGTACAGACAGGCAGCTCACTCACAGAGAACGACAGATAAAACTCTGACCCCAACGCCAACGATGTCTATGTTTTCCCCGCTAATTAGTGGTATGCAGGGACGCTAAGCAGAGGAAAGGCCCGAGAGTGCCCGGTAGTATTGCCACAACTTGAAGGAGTGTGGTCTCCCTCCCTTCTAATGCCTCCCTCAACTCTCCAGATTCAGAAGTGAACTCTGCAAGGGTATGTGTGTGGCAAAGAGAGAAACGGAGCTTTCGTGCAATTCCAAGGTGTCAACGGCCAGTCCTTCTCAAAGGAAGGTGTTAAAAATATAAGTAGTATGTTTAAACTGTCAGGGAGCCAAAGTGTCACCTTAGAGCAAAAACAAAGCCAAGGGAAAAGGGAGAAATCAAAAAGCACTCCTGGCCAGGGTGGCCTCATGCATACCAATGGTTTTTGTCATTTATGGCTGGGCAAGATTTATGACTCGGCGCCCCAAAGCTGTAAACAGAGCACAAAACAGCAAACACTTGCTCCTTATGGCATATTGCAGCAGCGCAACTTGAAAGGGGGAGCCGGGCGGCGTAGGAGGTGAGAGCCGCCGCAAAAATCCGCTCGGCTGCATTTTCTCTTCAGACCGGCCGGGTCGGATGTGGCATTTGAAGAAAGAAGGCGTGGGTCAATAATCAACCCGCACTTTCTCCTCCAAACTGCTGACACGACTCTCACCGCCTTCTCGCTAAGCCAGCTGCAGGGAAGGCCAGCTTTCCGTGAGAACCTGCTAGGGGAGGGGACCTCCTGGGCCAAGAGGGCCGAGGGCGCCGAGGTGAGGGCTGGGGCATCTGGGGCACATACCTTTTCAATGGCGCCAAGACCGTGCCAGGCAAAATGCTGGGACTGGACCCGAGGAGCCCCGGGAGCCGAGGGAAAGCTGGGGCCGGAGGTCCGGACAGGGTCTCTGCCGGTCCCAGATTAGGTGGCTTCTGGGTGGCTGGCTGCAGCAGGCAGAAACGGGGCTCTGACCTGGCATGTAGACCTCCGGGCTTTGGGCCTCTCTGCTGAAATCCACAGGACTGACTTTTGGAGCATGGCAGGCGAGGTGATTAAAAATAATAATTTATGATTGCTGACGGGTTTTTATTTGTTCTTGTTTTCTAAGAGAAAAATACCGCCTGTCGATTTCCACTGCCAGAAATTACCCACTGCTGCCTCTGTGGTGCCCTTTCTAGGCAGATCCCGCAGCCATTCACCCTGCTCAGCCAAAACCACTGAGGTTTTCTTTGTGGAGAGGACCCCTTGGCTCCTCCAAACCAGCCCCCTCCAGTCCCTGTGCTGCCTGATGTCTTACTCATGGGGACTAGAAGGAAACATTTTTTCGGCACTACGAAAATATCTGGAAGAGCGAAGGTGTGTTTGTGCCTCTCTACCCTCGACAGGGGCTTCCTTGAGAACACGCCTGGGAGGGCCTGGGGTCGATCTGAGGCTGGCTGTGCAGCCAGGGAGAAAGGTGAGGCAAAAAGAGGCATCGGAATCCGGGAATGGGGAGGAAAATTAATGAGGACATACACTTGCCTGCGAGGGTGAGGCTGGCATTTTGAGGGTAAAAGCCTTTTTTAAATAGCTATAGCTATAGTTTAGCTATAACGGAATGCCTTCAGCTCTTTCCACGAAGGAAAAACCAACTGGCGCTCTATAAACTGGACTATTGGTTTCTTCTCACTGTGCACACTTTTATACAGAACCAGTTTGAGAGTCCATCCCTAGATATTTATTCTGCTTGCTGGCACTGAAGTGACAATAAAAAGATGCTTTTAACAAACCTCTATTCCCTCTCTCATTCTTTCTAACGAAACTATATTATTTATGAGTCTTTAACTGGGTCAAAAATGCGCCAGAACTGGGTCATAAATCATATGAAATGCTGACAAGTAATTGAACAGCAATTAAAGCTTACATTTTATTTCCAAGGGGTGTTTTAGAGCACTTGAAACGGCCTCAGTTAAACACGGTTAGTGCGGAGGCCGGCAGCGGGGGAGGGTAGAAGCAGCCCTTCCGTTCTGGGGATGTAAATCCCACTCAAGTAGGAGAAGCTTGATTTGATTTTTTTTTTCCAAGTACGGAAAGAAATAAGATTTTTTTTTTTTTAAGTCACGGGCAAATCTGATTCCTGACTCCTTGTAGGCACCCCTTTCCTCCACTCCAAGATCTCCAAGAGCAGAGGAAAGCGAAGTTTCCTTCACCTTTTCAGGGAGTTTTCATCCTTCCCAGGAGCGCTGGGTCTCCAAAGTGCAATTACCGCGGGCTTTCCCAGTAATCTGGAAGCACAGTTTAACTCTCATCTGCCTCTATCCTGGCTACAGCACTGTTTCTGAGGTCTGAAGCCCGAGACATGTCTGCCTCTGCTTTCTGCGGACTCTGTCTCTGGAATTCTCTCTAGCCCAGGGCGCACTAGCCAGTCCTTAAAACTCTGCAAGCCCGCTGGGTGTGTTACAATGGGGTGTCCAGGCCATGCACAATACGAAGCCCAAACCCAGGTCTGGCTCCCTCCTTCTCTCTGAAATTTAGACTAACAGAGCTTCTGGGCGTCCGGCACGCTTACCCCCACCCTAAGCGTCTCCTAAGTCTGAGCTGTCCTTCTTCACCCCTACCCGGGTAGAGAGGGTGATGAGGAAACAATGGCGTGTCCTCCGGGTCTGGCACCTTTGGTCCCGAGTGTGGGAAAGCGCGTCCTACAACCCAGCACTGAACAAAGTGGCCCGAAGCATCATCAATAAAATGGCAGCGCATCTGCACATTCATTGATTTCCCTCTCCCAGCTGCTCCAGCTGCCCAGGTCAGCCCTACCTCTCCATCCCCGGCCGCCCGCAAACGCGACCAACCCGAGCGAGTCCCCTTCCCACCCAGCCAGCCCCCACCCCCTCCAGGCAGTCTTGCCGAGCGATCGCCGCGCGGGCCACCTCGGCCTGAGCCAGCACTTCGGGACCCTCCCTCCGCCTGGGGCTCAGCTCCTGGGACTCAAACCCGCTGCAGTGGACAAAGCCGCCTGAGCGCTGGAGGCTACCGGGCTTACCTAGTCGCCCCCAAGTGCCCTTCCCTTTATACCCCCCAACACTTTCCAGGGAATTCAACTCTATCTGAGGCGCTACTGGGGATCTTTCAAACGGTTTCGGTTCTACGAGAGAAACAAAGGAAGAGGGGCTGAGGGTCCTGTCGGTGAACCAGGGTCTCCTCGCCTGACCTTTGTCTCTCACAGCCATAACTCACTCTAGATATGAACAATCAGCGGAAATACCTTAAAATAAATTCCATCCTCCTGGTGTGGCCTCGAGTCCCATCGGCTAGCTCGCCCAGAACCGCTCCATGAGCGCTGAAAACTGCAACCCGCTAGGAGAGCGCTCTCCGGAGAAGGGGAAGGAGAAGGAGGAGGTGGGTGCGTGGGGGTGGGGGAAAAAAGCTCTCGCTCTGTAGAGAATCTAGAAAACGTAATCACAGGCGAAGCCCGCCCGGGTCTCCGCTCCAAATGCCACAATAATGCGCTGTATTATGTGCTCACGTGGTCATACGTCAACTTAAATCCTTTTATTTGAAATAGGGAATCACTGAAGGGACTAGGTTTCCAAGCAGAACATTCAGCTTTGGGGGAGGGGAAGTGGGGAACCTTGGTCAGCAGTGGGGAAGAGTTTCCATCTAGGGCAGTAGGACAATGGGGGCATCCCCCCTCAACATGTGCCATACTAGGCCACTTATCTCCACTTACATTTCTTTACAAATGATCCAAACAGAAGGGAACGGCAATGCTATCCCCATTCTTAGAGTTCATGTAACTTTCTATAGTCTTCCACTCACAGACAAGCTGAAGCCTGCACACCCAAGTACTCTAGTCTCCTCTGGCCCACTAGCCAGTGCATCAAAAGGCAAAGCCCAGGCCTTGTTTCCAGAAGAAAACCCAGTAATGACTGGCTTAGTTGGTGGACCCCCTCATGGCCTGCCATTGTATGGAGTTTGCTAACACCCACACCATACACCACACCAATGGAGAAACCTAAAAGGCCCCAAATTACCTGACAAAAGGCTAAAGCACCTCCCCAAGTCCAGTTGATTTTGTTCAATGGGAGCCCTCTAGGAAAGAGATGCTTAGCTCTAGAGTGGTGGGTCAGGGTTTTGCAAAATATGGAGGGACCTAGTGCCCTGGCTAAACCTATACTGGTGTATTTCCTCAGTGCATAGCGGGAGTGATACATGAAATTGCAGGCTTCTAACAATGGAAAATATAAGGTGAAATGACCTACTTGACTCTGCAAGAGAAAAAAGAAATATATATATATATATATATATATATATACAACCAACCTTTACTGGCATCACTTGAATTAACCTACAAGATAACCTGGGACCTTCCTTGCACATGGGTCTGTCCACCCAGCCCTAAGACAAGTCTGTCCGCCAGCAGAAAATGAACTGGACCAACTCTGCTCTGGATGAACCTGGCTGAAACAAATAAGCCCCATGTTCTACTCCTGAGATCTGCTAGGTGACATTGTCCACTGATTTTAACACTTCACCCTCTCACGGGCTGCCTAAAAAGTTCCTCTTTTCAGGTCTTAGTTTCCAAACTTTGGGAGTGCTCTTGGAAGTGGTGAGATCCTCATGCCTTATTCTTTCCTTTCTTTAGAGTGGATCTTCAGCTAGCTGGCTAGGCCTCTCTAAGTGTGAGGACTCACTTATAGCAGCTGCAGGAGGCTGAGCATGATTCCGCCCCTCCCCTCCTCCCCTGCAGGGACCTGGTGAGAATGTAAGGCCCTCAGTAAGGGGGCCTGGTCAAGGGGGTGTCCAAATCAGAAGGGCAATAAAAGAGGAGGAGACCTAATCCCTTGGAAATGAGCCCTGGCCTATCCTGGTGGCAGTATTCCAACAAAGTTCTGTCTGTGGTAGAGCTGGGAGAGAACCTCTCTGTGAACTGTCCCAACTCTGACCTAAGTCACAAGCTGGAAAGTGAGAACCCAAAGTGAAAACCTGCTTCTCTTAGGTATGGGGGTGGGAGATAGGACCAAAAGCTGGTACCCAAATAGCACTCTCCAGTCCCCCAAGGTTTCAGACCGCTAATACATTGTCCTCTGCTCCCCTTATGCACAGCCTCCCACCCCACCAGTGCCAAATATTTCACACTGAACTCTCCTGATAGCCTAGAAAAGGACCTGGAAGTATTGCCAAATTGCTGGCAAACTACCCTCTCCTCCAACCAAAGTTTCTGCAGAGACTTCAACTCAAAGATGAGAAGGGGCCCCCTTCAGAACTCTCAGAATAGTCTGGAGCAAATCGAAACTGAGGCCATAAATCAATGGCAGAAGTATTTGGTACTGCTTCAGAGAAATGCCTTAACGCCAGCAAGGCCCAATGGCAGCATCTCAGCTCTAGCCAGGAGCCTCCATGATGCTATTAACAGCTCAGTTAATGCTCCAACCGCTGTTTAACAATTAACATTAACGACTTGGGTTGGAGTGGGGTGATTTGGTGGGATGTGAAGGGAAAAAATCCGAGGAAGTCAAAGGAAATTTAACTTTTGAGGTGAAAACAGCTTCCCTAAGAGAGACCTTGGTCTGGGCAGGCCACCAGGGAACCAGCAGCTGAGAGTCCTCCCTCACCACTCTGAAATCCACTCTCCTTGAGTAAGGCTTTGGGCCTTTTAAAGTTCCCTTCCAGAGAACAAGACTTCAGATGCTCAAGTATGTAGGCCCAGGCCGGGGAACCAATCCCTTTCCACTTACTCCTCCAGGCCCCAACCTGACCAGTGCTGGGTACACATGCCCTGGATCCACTTCACCAGAGCCAAAATAGGTGGAAAGTTGTCTTGGAAGGAGCAGGTGAGCAAGGATACAGAGCTTTAGTCAATATTTGCAAGGCTGTTGGCAGATTAGATATATCTGTATTCAAACACTGCAATCTGATTTCTCTGTCAAAAATACACTTAACATTTTTCTCCCTTTAGTTAACTGTAGTGGTTTTGCTACTTAGCATCAGGTAAGACCCACTTAGCCCACCTTTTTTTTTTTTGGTGGAGATTATAGATCATTATTTAACATGAGATATTTCCGGTGGGTGCAGCTGCAGTACAAATGGGCTCCAAATTCTCTGGATACATATGGATGTGTATATCATTTTATACACATGGTCTAAAACTCCTGCAACTATGTATACATGCAATGGTTCTGTTGTGCACAGAGATGCAAATCTTACCTACACCCTGAGTTGCAAATTCCTGAAATACTCCACCTATACTTGATATAAATGGTCATACAGTCGCTGAGAAAGTAACTTAGCTTTACTATTACCCTGTTTACTTTCCATCTGATAAAATAATAATTGTGTCCAGAACGCCATATAAGCCTTTGAGTGTTGCTGAATAGCATGTTGCAATTAATTAACAACCTGATATCTATTTGGGGAGCAAATTTGGGGGAAGACAGAGGCCTAGGGAATACAAAACAAAAACTCAGAAAACTTTTTAAAAATAAATAACTCCTGAAAGAACAAAGCAAACCCATTCCTTCCTACCAACATTCTGAAAGCTATTCCAGCAGCCCCTCCCCCAAAGAGGCACGAAATTTATGGATCTTTTACAAGGTAATAAACCACAGTAATTACCCCCCTGCATCCCCAAACTAAGAGAACAAATTAAGCCAGAACTTGAAAAGAATTTTAAAGAGTTTTCTCTTGTTTCCCGTAGGAAAAGAAAACGCAGAGACCTGGAAGACCCGTGCTTTTCCTGTTGGAAGAACGGAGGATCAGCCCGGCTCAAGGAACGGGGAAGACCCGTTGCCTGCGACGGTCTACACATTTGAAAGGCAGTAACTTCCCTCTTGCCACGGAAAGGCAGAAGGATAGGAGAAACTGCAAGGCGTCGAGACAAGTTTCCTCCACGCAGATCCGTGCCTGACGACCATTCCCGAACTCACAAGTCTCCGCAGGCGCTGCAAACAGTCGACAAGGCGAGCGGCCCACGCAGCGGCCGCCGCGCCCGTGGCCTCTACTTGCCTCCGCCCCGCTGCTCGGTGTAGTGGTCTGTTTGGAGCTTACCCGAAGAAAGAAACACACCCCGTTGACATCCCCCACCCCCACGCACACACATCTTTGGTTGGGCAAGCGCCCCTCCTGCACAACGCCAGGCGGCTTTCCGGGCGGCTCTCGGGGCCGACTCTTTGTCTGCCTGAAGCCCCGCATTCGCGGGGAGTGCAGCGAAAGGGAACCCAGCTCCAAAATGCCTTCGAAGTTAAATATTGACCAGAACCTCTTTCAGAGGGCTGCAGCTCCCTGGAGGAGTAAACTCCCTCCAAAGGCCCGCGCAAAGCCCGGCGGAGTGAGGAGTTAGCGCCGCGCTTACCTCGAAAGATCCTGAAGACTGATCCGGTGATTGTCTCCGACCCCTGGCACTCAGGGAATCGCCTTTTCCGGTGTCCTGGCGCTCTGCGGACAAATAAACAGCAGAGGGTAAACGGTGGCTGCGAAGGAAGGGAGTCGGAGAGCCGGAGTTGGAAGTGCGGCCGGCGCGGGCGCCGGGGTGGCCCCCGGCGTGACGCGGCCGCGGAGGAGTCGCCAGGGCACTCGTCCATGAGGCGCACTCGTTGCTTGTAAGGGTCCAGTCTAAGGATGGCCCGAAGATGGTGATTTATTTTTGTAAAATAAATACATACTCCATCTCCGCACCCACATTCTCCTCTTTCTTTTTACAGGGGGGTGCGGTGAGGGAAGGGGGTCGGGGTTAGAAAACGGACAGGCGGAGGAAGATGGGAAGGTGGGAGACGCTTTGCCATTGGGGCCAGCTCTGCTCCCAGAGCTCCTCACGCACCTCAACTTGGGGAATGTGAATGCACGCTTTATTTTCTTTCGCTAACAAAGGGAAGCCCTGTCTGGGAGCATTCAATCACCGACTCTCTTGAAACCTCACTAATAGTGTTCATTTCTGTGTGGCGCGAAATTAGACCGCGGCTCAGTCCTTGGGCTGGGGGGGCAGTCTTGAGAGGTTTTGTCTTCTGG
This sequence comes from Mirounga leonina, assembly GCF_011800145.1. Lineage (NCBI taxonomy): Eukaryota > Metazoa > Chordata > Mammalia > Carnivora > Phocidae > Mirounga > Mirounga leonina. Next base: position 42,551,181 of record NW_023270451.1, read on the forward strand.
TTCATTCAAGCCCTGGGTGCGCCACTTCTCGGTCGCAGTGGTTCGGCGGGACTACCGCAGCGCCCGGCCCCTCAGAACAGGCCAACCTCGGCTGTTGGAAATAGGGGGGAAATGGCAAGGATGCAGACATCGGACAATACCCGGTCTGGGGGCCCCATCCAGCCTGGCCTTACGCAGCAGCGACAAGCCAACCGATGCCCTATTTCCGCTGCCAACTCATCCCTCAAGACATTTGCAACCCCCTCTTGCTCTCTAGCAAATGGTCAGTCAACTTTCCGGGGATGGAGAGAAGACGTTGGGGAAGGGAGGAAAGTATCATCCTCCGTGCTGAACTCGGGCTTGGAGAAGTTCTCCGCTGGCTGGGACTCCGTTGGGCGGGTTGCTCCCACAACCCTATCCCCCACTACCCTTTCACCCAAGCCTGGGTAGCCTCCCCACACGCCAGCCTGCCCCAAACCAGCCCTCCAAGTCTGTCTCCAGCCCATGCAATCCCGCTGAGAGCCTGAGAGGCTACCAAATAGCTGACAAGCCCCCTGACCCTCAGGCTTCAGGGCCCCCCAGCACATTGAACAAGTGGCCACAAACCAGCAACTAGTTGCCCTCTGCCACCACCTCGACCTGCAGCCCCCACCCCTCCATCAGGCACTTGGGACTCAGAGTCCATGTTCAGAGTCCCCTTTCTCTTGTTCAAACTCGCCCTCTTTATCCCCAAAGGGAGTGCCCCCGGCCTTGGAGCTCCTGGAGTGACTCTGAGCAAGGTGGGGCTTAGCTACCCTTCTCGGTGCTATTCAACTTCGCTCCAGAAAGATCCGCTATGCCACCATCCGTCACCCCCTCCCCCGCCCCCAACGACGCTTAGGAGTATTGTAATTATTATGGTTATTATTGTTGTTGCTATTTCCTTATCCCCAAGTCAAATATTCATGGTTGCTGTTCCCCATAAATCGTTCAGACTAATGAGTCACAAAGAGATGCTGCCCAGGTCTCTCCCTCTGCAATGGCCACCGCCGCCGCCGCGTGGCCTCTCTCTCGGCGTTTTTGGCGCTCGCTTGCTCCCTCGCTCGCCCGGCGAGGGTGATTTATGAACACCGGGAAAATTGAACAAAGCCGCGCGCCGGTCCTGTGGTATCTCTGCAGCCTTCCCCAGTGTGAATCAGAACATTACCAACTGTCTGCCCATCCGTCCCACTTCATCACTAAAGCCAGGATGTGACCGTAGAAAACCCAGCCCAAACTCACGTTTCCCCGGACACGGCGCGCTCCCCGGACTTGCAGAAACCCTGAAGAAAAAGCCCCAAGACCCAGCGTGGGCCCGCCAGCTCCGGTCCTCCCCGCCGAAGGGCTCTCTTCAGCCCCCCTGAAGGAGTTAAAAGCCTTTGGAGATAAATCTGAGGGAGTGTGTTTTTTAAAAATCAAATAGGAAGTTGGGGGGTCTCACTTCTGAGAGATTCATTCCTAGTGAGGCCCTGACGACTCCGATCCATTCCTGACGATCCGCATTAATTATTTAATGAGTCACGTGACCTCAAAAGATTACAATTTCAGTATCTCCCTCGAACTGGCGCTAACACCTTTATCTGCAGCAACCACCGTCCTTGTTTGGCTCTTTTAGTTCCCAGGCCCCCGGAAGCAAACCCCTTGCTCCTTGCTCAACTCCGAGGCCAGCGACTGCCATGAAAATCCCAGGGCCAGCAGAGTAGAAGTAGTCATTCTGGAACTGTAAGCATTGTGGACAGTGGGGTGCCCACCCCTCTCCCAGGCACCATGGCGTCTATTCCTTCCTGAGCCCAGAGGAGAGCCCACTTGTCTCAGCGTCTTGGCTAAGGCGCTTTGGTTACATAATCTCCTGGGGCGCTTTGCCGGTGCATCAGGCAAGAACCCAGCCTTCTTCCCTGTCCGCGGCACACCTGTGGCCATCCCTGTCAAGCGTAAGCCCAGATGCCCACGTCCATTCCAGGCAGAATAGGCTTCCGCAGAGGAAAGATGGCTGTGCACTTACCCCTCTCCAAGGTGAGACCAAAGGCTCTATCCAACCTACACATTCATCAACATGAACATGGGGGGCACTTTGAGCTGCCTTAGTTTCCTCATGGGTAAACTGAGAAGACTGAACCAAAATGGCCTCCAAATCTTTCAGACATTCTTTCAAACAGGGAACTCTTTTAGCCCCAGAAATCAAGTCCAGAGAGAGGGGAGCTGGCCTGAGTGGGTACGGGGAGTTACTCCATCAGTTTGGGGCCTTGAGAAGAAGAGAGCCAGAATTCCAAGATAGAAGGTTCAGGCTAGAATGTTTCATAACAGCCCCAGCAGCCTCCCTGATGCTATCAAGAAGTTAGAACCCACATCCTTTCTTCCTCCTATTTTTCCCAGCCCATAGCCTTTTGAGAGAGGAAGCAGAGTTATTCTTGGGCCCATGGTGTACAATATAGAGAAGGAGCAACAGGAACAGCCCTTGGGAAGGGTGAGCCTATGTTCTTCAATACACGACCCAGGCTAGGGATGCAGACCAACAGCCCCACTGCTTGCACAGAAGTCCCATCCATTCAGATGGGAAGCCCCAGGTTTCTGTTTGCTTCGTTGATTCTTTGGGGTCTTTCTTTCCTTTCATTCTAAAGAGTCCTTGATCAGTTTCTATGTTGAGACTGCTGGAGAGAAGGCAGTGGTGAGAAGAGCAGCACAGTTTGGATGCTTAGGAGAGCAAGGAGACAGAGTAGAGATGGTGATCCCCACCCCATGGGGAGGAAGCTGAGAGGTGGGGGGAATGTGGGCACCTGGGTATAGCTGGGTATAGAGTTAGAGATGCTGTGCAGAGGGCCCACTCCCTATATGTCTAGGTAATCTTCCCATGAGCTCCATCCTGGGTATTAAGTACTCTACTATGCCTGTCACAGTTGAATTCCCGCTGTAATAAAACACCGGGTATATCGTAGATTTCAGCAAAACTAGGAAAGAGAGCCTGCAAAGTGCCATTTTTCTTCAGGGGGGAGAGTGTTAAGTACTTAATTCAAACTGTGACCATTAAAGTGTCTCCTATCCGATTTAAGTTGATTTCAGATGTTGAAAAACTTTTATCTCCAGAGTCATGCACAGCTTGGCTCTGTGACTAAAGCAAGGGAGTATGTGTTAGAGGGAAGGAGGGAGAAAGAGAAAAAGAAGAGGAGAGCATGTGTAAGGGTCATTTTGGTAGGAGAATTATAGAGCTTACACAAAATACTGTCTTTAAAGGTCAAGGGTTTGAGGGGCCACTAGGGTTCGCTTTAAAAAAAAAAAAAAAACAATTAATGAGATAGAAAATTTGTCCTCTGGGTGAACTCTTATGGTTGCCCTAGCAAAGGGAAGACAATGCCTGATTTTAAAGCCCAAAGTGGGATTTTCTAAGCTGTTATAACAAGCTCCCTTAAAGAGCAAATCTAAAACAGGCAAAACACTGTAAAGAAATGATACAATTGTTTGGGTCATTTTGGATAATTTTGGCTTTGCAAAACTTACCGATACCTTCATAATCAAGACAGTTTGGACAAAAATGCCATTTTCTCCTGGTAAATTAGAAAAACAATCTTTCGATCCTTTCTCTTCCTTTCCTGGATAGACTATAAGAGTAAGTGAAAGAAAGTTATCCCTTTCATCCCCATATAACTGCCTCCAGTAGGAAGCTAATGAATGCCCCTATACCCTCCTTCCCTACAGAGGAGAAATACAAGAATTTACCTTACATGATGATAATCTGCCATTTGAGGTTTTGCAGCTCGACACTCAATTTCCACCAAGAGTCTAGGCATTTTTTGAGCAGACAGCCAAGATGCTGCATCTTTGCCCGAGACCATATTATTTGCAAGAAGATCCCTCGCTTCTCCACAGACTTTTCCCAGAGAATGCCTTTCAGAATTGCTGTTGAATTACAAAGAAGTATTTATTGTATGAGGTGATTAATGATTCCTGGGAAAATTGCTATTTTCAGCGTGATTTAATTTCGTTTTACAAGTGCGTGTTGTAGGGGGAGGGTTAATAAGTTTCAGCACAGTTGCAGTGCTTCCAGAAATCCCTGGCACCCGTTCACACCGGATAAAATGCACTTTATGCCAGTTTGGGCCTGGCTTGGGAAGGCGTGTATTCGTTTGCCCCTGAGTTTTCTTGGGGAGAGGTGGAAACCCCTCAGAGACTGGTGTCCACCACTCTCCTCCTAGATGTGGCTTGTTCATAGGAAGGGAACTAATCACCATTGCCAGTATCACACATAGGGCAACAGCGACAAGAGGAGGAACAGCACTGGCCGCCGGCTAAGGGTTTGCCCCTGATGGGAAAATGTGTTCAAAATTCCTCTGGTATAGCAAAGGTAGGTGAGCGCCCCCTCCCATCTCTGCTAAAATTATAACATGAATTAAATACTGCACCCATTCAAGGCCAGGTGACAGTTATATTCTGGGGCTGCTGTGTGTTGGTTTTCTGCATCGTGTTGCAGAATCCTCCCTTCAGTGACAACCAAGTCTAAATCCTCTTCACTGCTTTGTAAATCAGTAAATAAATACTAGAGTTACAGAGATTGAGATGTGGGCTTTGATTTTCAACCTTTGAATCTAGCTCTTTAGGTTGGGCAGAAAGATCCAGGAGCATTTGAGGAAAGTGACCCTAGCTCAGAATTTGGCTTTTTTCCAGCACTGAATACTCCCAGGTCTACCTTGCTTGGGGTACATTTTGGGAGTGTCATTATGCTTTTTCTTTCCTCAGAGAAACTTTGGAGGGTCTACCGGGAAAATTCAGTTTATTTTGAAAGCTCTTGCTTCTGAAAGAAAGAAAGAGAGAAAGAAAGAAAGAGAGAAAGAGAAACAAAAATCCCCAAGCTGTAGTTAGTGAAGAGAACCTTAAAAATAGCCAAGAAACAAAAAGCAATCTCAACTCTCTGCACAAACTATTTTTTTTATCTCCAGGGAAACAGGCAGATTAAGTGTGAAGGTGCAATAAATACCAAAGGGACCACTTCTTTCCAAGTGTGCTCAGAGTTCAGCATGTAGAACAGCTGCAGAAACCCCTGGGCCCTCAGCATTGCGTGGTTTCACCTTTCATTGCAGGGAAGGACACGTTTCTATGCCTTACAGAGACTTGAAGCCTGAAAGCCTGGCCAAGTTTGGGAAGAAGAGGAGCCCTCTCAGAGCTCAAGAGCCTCCCTGCTCTTTGGAACTTTTCCCACAGTGGGTCAAACTTGACAAAAGTTCAGCTCAAGTTGAACACACTCACACAAATTACGTGAGCAGTGAGAATCCAAGTGAACATAACTCAAGCCATCTATAGGATTTTTACATGCAAGGTCAAACATCTCAATCCAGAGAATTTTGTTGTTTTTTTTTTAATTAAAAGTAGGAAACACACAAATGTGTCTTAGAACTTTAATGGTTTTTTAAACAGAATTTATTCTTAGCACATGGCTTTTTTATATAGCCACACCACAATTTGTACAGTTGCACATGGGTCTAAATGCACTCCCCTCTCCCCCGAGATTGTGCCTCGGAATAAGACAACAACAACTCTACAACAATATTTTAAATAAATGCAAAGAAAGGAAACTAACATGTGTCACATCTACCATCAAGGTCTATACATTTTGAGAATTAAATAATCTTGTGAGGTCCACAATGTCTACTCATTTATTCAGTTCAATACAAGCTTGTATGAGCTGCCTTAATGTGGAAGGGGGAGGTAGGGAAGGTGGGAAAAGGGTCTGTTTTCTTCTGCTTGCAACAAATATACATGTATATGTCCCCAGTCAGCATAGGCTGTCCAGCTGACTTTAGCCATCTCAAAAGTATTTGCTGCCAAGTGGTCCTTCTCAGGTACCCAAACCTGGCAGCCTTATTCAGGCCAGCAGGTTGTTCCATCAGCCAGCATCCTGGCTATTGTCCTCTCTTTGGTGGCAACCAGCACACACTCTTACCGGGATAATGTCTTCTTTTTTATTATCCTTTTCACCAAGTTGGGTTTTGTTTTGGGGTCTGTTATGGTCCAGACAGGTAGGAGTATGGGGAAAAGGGCAGAAGAAGGAGGGAAAGCAGGTGGGGGAATGAAACTGGTCTAGATCTCTAGAAGATTATATGGAGGAGGGAATGGGTGTGGAGGCACCCTGGTGGGGGTGGGGATGCAGGTGCGGGCTCTGAGTTTGTGCTTTCCCTGGGGGGCCTGCTGAGGCCGAGGCCGAGTTGGAGGATCGCATCTTAGTGTTGGGCAATTTGTGATCTTTCTTCCACTTCATCCTCCGGTTCTGAAACCAGATCTTGACCTGGCGCTCGGACAAGCAGAGCGTGTGGGCGATCTCGATGCGGCGCCGCCGGGTCAGGTAGCGGTTAAAGTGGAACTCCTTCTCCAGCTCCAAGACCTGCTGTCGGGTGTATGCGGTTCGAGAGCGCTTGGGCTCCGCTCCGTTATAACTGGGGTTGACTGAACGCCCATAACCCCGAAGGAGAAGGCCAAGGAGGAGGGAGTGGAAGAGAGGGAAAGGAGGAGGAGAGAGAAGGTGGGGTGGGGAAGAGCAATTGGACATCATCATTATATAATAACCTGACACCAAGTTCACGCAAGATACATAAAACGGCAAAGAAAATGTTTCACAGGCTATTGACAACGGGAAACACCCGAGAGCCATAAAGAATGGTGCTGGGCATTGGGGCTGAAGAAAAGCTTCAAAGACACATGGCCTGAAGCCTCTGCCAGGGCAATTAAATTTATGGGGGCTATAATTACTGCCCTAACAGTTTGGCGTCTCGTAAATCTCTCGATAAAGGGACCCCGGGTACAAAAGGGTTCTCACGTTAGGATCAGGCGGCTGGCTGGCGCGCACACACCCACATCCCACTGTAGCTCGGGCCAGATGGGGGCTCCCCTCCAGAGGCCCTCTTCCCCCTCAGCCTCTTCTTCTGACCCTCGCCCCGACCCCCGAACCCCGGCCCGGCCCCAGCCCACCCTCCCGCGCCTCCCCAGCGGCGCCACGTACCGGCGCTGACATGGATCTTCTTCATCCAGGGGTACACCACAGGCTCTTTGCCCTTCAGGCCCGGCGGGCTCTTGTCGGCCAGGAGCAGCGGGCACGCGGGGGCGCTGCCCCCTGCCGGGACGCCCGGGGTGGCTGGAGCCGCCTCGCAACGCCGCGGGGGTGCCGGGGGCGCCGCGCGATGCTGCGGGGGAGGCGGCGGCGGGGGCTGCCGCCCGGGCGGCAGGACGTGGCTCGCGTGCAGGCCGTGCACGGGACCCTTGGCTCGCGCCGGGGGCTGCTCGGGCTGTGGCTGCCGCCCCGGGCTGGCGCCACCGCGGTAGCCATAGGGGTAGGCGGCGTCGGCGGCACCGTGCGCGGGGTAGAGCGCGGCCGCAGGGTAGGAGGGCTCGCGGGCAGCCCGTGGCGCGTAGTAGGAGGCGGGGGGCTCGCGGCTGTTGCCCGCGTGGGGGAGCTGGGGCTGCTGCGCCGGCAGGTGCTGGGCCGCGGGCGCTGGAGGCTGCTGGTAGCTGGGGCCCCCGCCTGGGCCGCCGTCTCCGCCGCCCGGGCCGCTGTGCTGCGCGTACTCCTCAAAGGGAGGGAACTTGGGCTCGATGTAGTTGGAGTTTATCAAAAACGAGCTCATGGTCATTAATTTGTGAAGTGCAAAAATACTAATTTTTCTCGCGTTGTCGTTTTTCTGGGCTCGCCGAGGCCCCTCCCCCTCCTGCCTCGCTTCCCATCCCCCCTTTCCTCTGCTCCCTTCCCCTCCCCCGCTGTCAAGCGCCCACCCCTCCCCCTCCCGCCGCCGCCAACGCCACCAAAGTTCGCGCCGCTCCTCCCCCCCGCCCGCTCGCGCGCGCGCTCGTCTCGGTCCCGCGCGCGCCCCCGCCCAGTACCCACCACGTGACCAGCCCCCGCCAATGGGCGCGCCGCGCGCGCGGACCCGGATCAGGAAGCGCGCGGGTGGGTGATGGATGCCGCTGTCGGGCCTCCGGCGGAGGGAGGGAGCTGGAGCTTTGGTCCCCCCAACCCCCGAACTTTGAGTCCTGCTGGGAAGCGGGGCCCGCCAGTGCTTCTGGTCCTCTTGGACGCCCAGGCCGGGCCCTTTTCGTGCCATACTCCTGGCGTAGGCCTCGGGGCAGCCGCGTGACAGCGGCCCAGCGCTGACCTCGGGCCCAGCCTAGCCTGGCCTGGCGTTTTCCAGGGTTCGAGGCCGGCGGGGGAAGGGAATGGCGTCGAGACCTTGGAGGTATCCTACTTTTAATCCTGGCCCCGGAATAAAACGAATAAGGCCAACAGACCCATTTTTTTCACCAACTGATCCTCTTCCCCACATCGTGCGCCAGATATACCCTGCGTTGAGAAGCCCGGCCGGAGCCGCAAAGGGTGGGTGGGTGAATAGCTGAGAGAAATCGGCCCGAGGATGTAAAGCAAGGCCATTCCAATATAACCGATGGGCACTTTTCATTTTTTCTTCCTTTTAGAGACAGAATCTATTCGATTATTTCCTAAGAAAAATCAAAACCTTTCTAATAGCATCTCGTTTGATGGAGGTGTCGATGTGAGAGTTAAACACGCTTGCCTTTACTAGGTGCGACTGTGAGAGAAAAGGTAGCCCAAGGGTGGGAATAGGTAGCAGCGACGCCTCCACAAAATCGAGCTTTGAAACCAACAACTTCCTATTTCAAAACAATCCCCAAACAAAAACAAGCTAAGGACGGAATAGGCACTGTGCCCAGTCTGATCTCTGACGGGTCTTTTCGCGCTAAGAATCCTATATTTTGTCCTTTGGAGGCTGCTTTCTCAGGCTGTATTTGAGGCTAAAGTTATATTTACAGGATAGTCTATAATTTCTGAATTGCTGAAAATTAGCATATTAACGATATCAGCAGCTCTGGAAAGCGGGGAGAGAGGACTGTTGCCTGCCATTTGGTAATTGAAATTTGATGGGTAAACTAATTACGCCATTATTAACAAATAAATTACATATTAATTCCACCTAATGTTGATCTTTGAAGTAAATACTGATGCTTTACTCGTAGTAGTGTGTACTTTCCCTTCCATTTTCTGAGTAACAGACACACCTGGATCCTCTATACTTTTCAGCCTAGATGAAAGCAGAGCAAACTAGCATAGTCACCATGCTAAAAATACTTTCATATTGGCATGCAAAGCAAGGATTTTTCAGCTGGTGCACCTTAGTTGAATTTTCAAAGAGCAGTATAAACAGCCTTCTCACAACTGAGTCTGGACTGCAGACAAGGAAAGTTATAGCCTAAGCCTGGAGACACTTCAAAAGGAATGTCAATTCTATCTTCATTTATATCGCTTACTCATATGAGTTACTAAATGCTGGAATATATCCATTTGATGGATAGTCATTTAATGCTTAGCCACATAAAGCCTATTATATGGGACTAATCTTTAAACTAATTTAGGAAAAGAGGTTAAAAAAGGGATCATGTTAGCTTTCCAACTGGAATCACCCTGAAGTAGTACAAAGAGGCTTTCCACATTGGAAGTGTGTCTCTGAAGAGTGCCGTCCATCGACACGGGGCACCCTGAATTTTTTTTTAATGAAATCTGATCCACAGACAGAAATCAACGCTGAGTGTAATCTTTAGACATCCTCTCTAGAGTTGGGGGGAAATCTAGCCTGTGATACAGCTACCTAAACCAGTATTTCTCTACAGCAAGAAAAAATAATAGATACATATTTTATATGCTATTTTATATGAACAATATATACATACATAATGTAATTTACAAAACGTGGCTTTCTAAGCTTCAGGGGGAGAAAAAAACATGACAAGGAAATTTTGCCCCCCTCATGTCAGCCTTAAGTACTAGGGTCTTAACTACATCTGTTTAATATTATTTACAGACACTAAAACACAAAATTCATGTTGTTTAGCCTCAGAACCTTCTACTGAGTTTCTATTTTAAAGTATTAACGAGGCACAGGCACTGTTTTGTATATGGTTAACCTAAACGAGTTAACTGTGCCTGTGTTTCATGTGGTTCTATTACTTTAGGAAGATGGGCTTACACAGAATCCCCCAAGGCCTGTAACTTGTCTTTGTGGTTCCTATCATAAACACAAACGGAGCCAGGACCACCAAGTGTTATCTCACACACCGACATTTTGACATTTTACTGCAAGATTTATGGCTGTAATAAACAATCTCAGTACCTTTTCTGATCCTTCCACAATCTCTCTTTGCAAGCCATAGCATCATTCCATTGAATCAAATAATCTTTTGAAAAATGCTTTAAAAAAAAAAAAAAAAACCACCCAAAACCTCTTGCCTTTACATAAGATCCAACACACCAAAGTAAAGCCAGGAAGAGACTAACTCAATTAATAAATAAGCTGAAGTTTACCAGCAGCATCTCGCCCGAGAAAAGATGGGATGCCCTGAAATCAAGCAGAGAGGGAGCGTGCTAATCTTCGCACACCAACTGGCTCCAGTCCCTAGCAGGGTGAAAGCGTTATCCTTTTCTTGGGAAACTGGTGAGCGCATTTGCTCATTTCCACGTGCAGAGATAACATATATTCCCAACAAAAGCTTTCTTAAAATCCCATTAAGTGAAATAACTTTTCATCATGTCCTGGAATCCCAGATGGAAAAGGAGAGCGAAGGGAGTCTAAGGGAGAGGGAGGGCGAGAGAGAGGCAGTGTTTGCAGCCTCGTTTGAATCTGATTTGAATCATTTTGAATATATTTGGAACAGCCTCCCCTCTTGAATGCAACCCTGTCCCAAGTTTCAAAGTGACCGAACAGTGACACCGTGCGCATTTTGTTTCTTATTAATCTTACACATTGACAGTCTTTGTTAAATCACAAGGCGCGCCCTTCACTAGCCGACATTTTCATATTTGTTAGACGCGCTGACCTGAAGTTCACCTCGGCCTTGGACTTTGCGCTTCTAAAAGGTCTATACAGTGTCTTTTAGAGAGCAGGGTGCTTTGCCCAGGTCACTCCTTCTCAGGGAAAACCAAGGGGAAAAGCAAAGGAAATGTAAACGTAATGGAATGTATTGACTGTATTTGTCCTTTGTTCTTTAGAGCGAGAGAGTTCTCCAGACTGTTCTCTGTCTGAAGCAAGTCTCTGGAGCGCACACGGGAATAGCTGAATTTCAAAATGCCTGATGGTGGCATTTGAGGACTTCCCCGATACCTACACGAGGCATATGATTTTAGGGAAGCAATACTGTTTCAGCCATTCGGCCAAGGAGCAGTTTCCTTGTAGTAGTTTATAATAGTGCACACAACCCACACATAAGGATTGAAATGTGTATCTGGATTAAACATGAATTTTAACCTGAATTGTGTGAGAGGCCTAAAGATAAAAATCCTCCAAATAAAAAAGTAGGTACTCTAAAAGCAATAACTTCTGCAGGTACTTTTTTTTTTTCTTTTAACTTTAAAACTGGCTCAGGGGTGTCTATGCTTATTGAAGTTGATATGCTTCTAAGGTGTGGCACGCTTTTAACCAATAATACGATAACAAGGTTTTCTTGAAGAGACACATAATTGTCTTGGTGAGTAATAGAGGGGGTTTCAGTTTTCTTCATTTCACTAGCCCAGATGTGGTGAAGTGTTCATTGCTATAACAGCAATCACCACGGTTGTTTCCTTTCGTCTATTTTCATCTGGCACACCCCCATTTGGCTTCAAGCTCTTGGCCAGAGTGAAAACTTTACACATTGCACATTGGAAGCAATCTGATTACTTCCATGAAGGCAGTGCTTAGGAAATATTTACTTTACCACTAAACGTACCTGGCACCAGCAAATCCAATCAACCAGAATATATTGGGATGATCTTAAATATCCCTGCAAGAGTCCACCTTCTGAGTAGTTGAATTAACTCATCTCTAAAGTTAAAAGGGAAAACGTAGAAAAAAAATTCATTTTTCTCTTCTGTTTTCCTACTCTGATTACTTGAAGATCAGTACATAGAAGAGGACAATAGAAAACAGAAAACAGATTCTAATGGCACCAACATTTACAGCTAACATAGGTGCATAAAAAATAAAATATTGTTTAGTTCTCCAGTTGCAACTCACACATGAGGCATGGTTCCAGTTGACTTCCTCAACACACTATTCCCTTTCTTTTCTACTCTCCCACCCTTCCTCCTGAGCTTGCTTCCCCTCTCCTTAGCTTTTATTCCAAATGTATTTTTAAAGAGTATTTTCTGGAGAAGAGAAGTTCCTCACGGTGGTCTTAACGAAATGGTCTGGCATTTGTGGATTCCATTTTCTTGTTCAAATGGCATATTCTTTTCAGTTTAGTTATCCACTTACAGATTGTAGCATTTCTCTTACATTTGGTTTTGGGTTAACAACAAACATAGTGAAAATTTTCCAACAACAGGAACATTTTCATGGTACCAATAAGCATTTTGTCCCTGGTGGAGTGTGGAAGAATCCTGCCCTTGCGGGAGCATTTCCACTTCCTTCCTTCCCTTCCCAGCTCTGAGAACTCTTTGCATTTAGTGGGTGGAGGTTGCAGAAAAACCATTCTGTGTTTGAAAATTGCAAAGAATACATTTTGTGAGAAGTGCCTGTGCCTGCCCTTGTTCTCACAAACTTGAGGAATCATTATATGTGTGAAAAAGAAAAAGAAACTGTCCAATCAAAATAACAATTTTCAACTAAAGGAAGTGTCCTGCTGGGTTCTCTTGCCTCTGAAGATATGATGATACCTTGAAAACTTGCTACATTATTTCTTAAAGGTCCACTGATGAGTTTTGAGCTTCTTAATTTTGTGACAAACCCACAGACTCCTGGTTCTCCAACATCTAAGGTGTTGGTGTTTCAGTAATCTATGCCTATTTACCTGCTGCTATTCCCTCAGAATGGGAGCGATAATTCAAGATGAAATACAGCATGTATTACTCTTGAAAAGAGGAATTTTCTATCCTTTCCTCCGTAATTGAGGTCATTCAACCACTAGGGTTCACCTGGAGTCCATACCATGATACACGCGTCACTCCGAGCCATTTTATCTTTTGTGCTGATAGTCAAGATCGCAGCTCTAACATTGACATCAAACTCTGTCTGGGCAGATGACTAAGAGTGCTGTACAACATAAACTTTTGACCCTCAACTTTTTGACCCGCAGTTGCAACGCACTAGCCACAAAGATACACAAAGCTGTGCCTCTTCTTTCAGGGGGAAGGGGCCCCCCAGGATCTCAGGGACACCCTGCTTCTGCCACTGCCTTTTGGATTAAGAGGGTGAATTGGATATTCTTGGGTGTTTGTGACGGTATTTCCTGTCAAACCAGCCTCCTACCTCTTTTTGTCAGCACTTAAATAGGAGGGAGATTATTTTTAAAATCACTCATCATCACATTTACAGGGAAAATCTGGAATAGGAGGATGGAATCTCAAAAAAAAAAAAGTGAAAGAAAAAAGAAGACAGGGAGAAAGCAGGCAGTGGGAGTTGGAGACATTTTTTTTTTCTTTATTTAAAAATAAAGATGCAGCCCTAATTGTTGGGAGAGCTGGCCCAGGCAGGCGAGTTGACTGTGAACTTGTACTAAAGCGTGCTCTGCTGGCGATTCCTAGGGTGTGCAGATTTATCTTCTCTGCATTTACTTAACCCGGCAGTGAACTGCACGGGCGTCATTTGTTAGGCGATGACAGACTTCACCTCCAGCAAGGGCTGCTTCACAAAATCGCAATAATTACCCAATAACCTTCATAACAAATATTATTATTGAAAAGACCGGTTTGTGGGGAGGGGACCTGGTGGAAGAAGGACAGCTTTCTTTGTGAAAACCACCAAACAAAACAGACCTAGGCAGACCTTCCAGTTCTGGGGTTTACAATGGCCAGGACTGTGCTTCCCCTCTCCTATGTGGGTGGGAACCTGGGCTGACCCCCTCAGCCTTGTCTGGAAGCCCCGTTTATAGTTTTGTCACTGACTAGAAAGAAATTCTGCCTTAGAAGCCAAAGGGATGGAGCCCACAACATTCTGCACTCTCCATGGTGGGCAAACCTCAGACAGACTCCCGAGCTAAGGCAGGGGAAAGGCTTCGAAGGGCATCTTTTAAGCTAAAAGGATTGTTTTCCTCTTTAATAGCCCATCTTTCAGGATGTAATTTGCTCTCCCCTCACTAATTGCTTGGATATAATACTCTTCACATCTCAACAAACGAACATGACTCTATTTCTGGTAGAGAATTCTGTCCTGCTCTCCCAGAGCCGCCAACAATGAAGCAGGGGAAAGAGCAGGAGAAAAGGAATATATGCATATCAGCATAATGTTGTGAAATTAGACCATGGAAACCCTAACAAACCCCTAAGTAATTGTGACTAGAAGCTTCCTATTATATTTATAGTTCAGGAAATATTGTCTCTTCAGCTTGTAGAAACAAACGAGGCCCTGCACATACTGGACACCTTCTCCTTTTACAACATGAGGAGCACAGACACTCCTGCCACCAGCTGAGGCTGGATGTCTTCATAAAGCCCTTAATGACAGAGATTTTTTTCTAAGTAAGTTCCTCTGCAAAAACTCCACCAAAGAATGAACAAGAAGAAATAACTTATCTACAAAATGAGCAGATAACCAGCCATCCTCTTTACTATGCTTCCTATGAAAATAGGAAGAAAAAAATGTCTCCAATAACGCTCACATTGGTCTGACTGGATGCTGTATTTTTAAAAAGTCATTTAACTCCTTGTGAGTTAACCTGTTCTCTTAGGAACTCTGAACTTTCACAAAGATTACAACAGACAGAAATAAGCAAGCTGATAATATATATAGCCTGTATTTTTTTTTTTTTTAGTTCATGGAAAAGATTCTCTACATTGGGTAATGCTGGATATCGGTCCAACAGCCTTTCTGCCCATTCCCACACCCAGGGTGGGATGTGGCCACGGACGTGGTGTGGACGCTTCCTCCGGGCAAGTTACTCAAGTGAACCTGCCAGAAGCCCTATCGCTCTTTTTTTCCCTGCTACTAATTTTAGTCACCAAGAAATCACTAAAGCAAGATCACCAAATGAGTAACTAAAATAAAAACTTAACCCAATATTTTCCAGTAAAGAACTCAAAAGTCAGAGCAGCAAAACAGACTCCAGAATTCTCACAGACACACAAAATGACAAAAGAGAACCCAAATAGAGTTTATATTCTGGTTCCCATTAAGATGCGGACACATCTTCCTGAGTGCTGAAATATCAGTACTTTAATAGGTCACGCAGGATGACTTCAGGGATTTGCCTTGCCACTGTTACAGAGAAGTGGGACTTGTGGGAGGGTTTTGATTTTTCGAAAAACTTCCCAGGTTTGTTTTTTGGACCTCTGACTTTGGGGACAACTGTTGGACCTATGCTGAGTTTAAGTGGCCTCTGCACAATAAAGTTTGTTGAAATTCCAAAACTATACCTTAATTTCTTTTTTCACTTTAAGCACTCAGTAAATATCTTTACCAATGAGCACTTGCAGAATACTATCTAGCTCCTAAGGAGAAAAGCATTTGGCGACAGAAGGTCCTATTTCTTTTTTTTTATTTCATTTCTGAGCTGGAGAATTTGGTCTAATTCTTCAGAGGGAGTGTGGGAAATCTGCTAGGTCCCTTGTGGGTACCCATCCAGAAAAAGACCCCTGGACAGGCCACAGCATCCCCAGTCACTTTGCCACTGAAGAATGTGAGGGTTTGGGGCCAGAGGGGGTGGTGGCTGAGGCCAAGTTGGAATTGTACCCAGGAAAAATTTATTTCACCTTACTTCATTGTAGGTGCAATATTGGGAACTGTTTTGGAAATCATAGATTATGTAAATTTCCTGGGATCAAACAGAAAGAGCAGCTAACAAAAGAAAGGCGGAAATCTCCTACTGACAAACGACCAATTTCTTCCCTAAACTATCCTTTATGACGTGTCAGGAAAAACAACCTAATGGCTCTGGGGACTTTTAAGTTGGGCATTGAAGACACCTTGACTTCCCCCCAAACTTTAGGGCACAGTTTGGAAGACAGAATTTGCCTGTATGTTGAGGGGGAGTAAATGTCTCTAATCTTTAGTGTTACCTAAGAGGATCCCTAAGTTGCCTTTTGAGCGTCCTGTGCCTGCAGGTCTTAATTCTACAAAGGAGGAGAGGAAAAGGAACGAAGAGAGGGAGAAGAAAGGGAAGGCGGAAGAAAAGAAAGCGCTTTAACTCCTTTCATTTAGCCTGGGGATTCAAAGACTAAAGTTAAATCCGGCCATAAAGTTTATTGCTTCAGACTCACAGGCGGGTGAGAACAGTCCCACCGAAATAAAAAGAACGTGCAGGCAAACAAGGTTCAGGGCCTGGTCCCGGGTGCGGGGGGAGGGGATGGTGAGCCCTCCCCCCAGGTGGGGACCCGCCGTCCCCACAGTCCTGGGCTCGGCCTGGCAACCCAGGGGCCCAGCCTGGAGGTGCGGCCCGCGCCTCGCCGGCCTCTGCCACCCTCCGGCTCGCTCACGAGCCAGCCTGAAACTCGGCCCCGAAGGCAGCCGTCTCAATTCAGTGCTGCCAAATGACCCCGGCCCGCGAAGACATATTGCCGCAGCCCCGTAAGGAATCCCGCCAGAGTCCGCCTCGGCCCTGCCTGGGCCTTTCTTTCAAACTCCAAGCACTCCGCAGCGCAGCGCGGCCCTCGGCGCCCGCGGCCCGGCGCCCCACAGTCTCCCAGCCCCCACCCTAGGGCTCCGCTACCCCTCGACGAGCCAGCCGAGCCAGCCCCGCCAGCCCCGGAATGGGGGGCGGCCTTGCCAAGTCTCCGCACACAGGCCCATTCGAACACAAAAATCATCTTTTGCACGCCGGCGAGAGCAGCGGAAGTCATTAACATTCGCGGTTGTGCAGCAATTAAAGTTAGGCCTGGGGACGCGGCGGCCACAGGCGCTTTTCACCGGGGTGCCTCCGCAGAGCTGGCTCCTGGCGCTGCTAATGTGGGCAGAGGAAAAGTTGGCTCTGCCCTTTTGAATTCAGAGGCAACCTCAGAGTTATTGAACCAGAGAGAGAGAGAGAGAGAGATCGAGGAAGAAAGTTTTCCAGAGTACAAATAAACTTGAAAGCGCTCAGGAGGCGAGCTTACCTTAACTCGGAGGGAGCCATTTTTCAGAGAGTTTTGAGAACTTGTGGTTTGGACACTTCTGGACCTAAAATTGACAATTTGAATGACCGGGCGGCACACGTAGCCTGCAAAAGAGTCAAATGGAGTCCAGCGTCAGTGAGATTATATGTTATGTGGTATATAATGTTGGATGTCAACTCCCCAAAACCATAAAACTTACTTTAATGGCCCCACGTGACGTTTTATAGCCAGTGAGCCGATCTGTCTGTGCTATGGATGATTTTACGATCTAATTCATAGACAAAACCCTATTCATTTGGCACCCAAATGTCATATAGCCGGAACTGGGGCTTATAAAGTTTACTGTTTTATAACTTTTAAAAGGAAAGACGGCATCAGTGTAAGCAGTCGGTAAATGTGCAAATCTCTAGTTGCGCTTTAGCTGCTCTGAGGAGTTTCCCAATCGAGCTAGGATGGGGTAAGTACCTTCCATTTGTAGCGAATTAATTGTAGCAAAAGAAGCCAACTGGGCTCAGGGTGAGGAATGGGAAGGGGTGCCTGGGTGGGTTAGGGGAAGAGGGTTTGGGAGCCACGACCTGGCGCAGCAGCCTCTTCAGCAAGTGGAGGCCTAGGATGACCTTAGGGAAGAGGCAGCATCTGTGTGGGCCCTGAGGGCTGCTAACAAAGCCCTGTGCTTTTGCTCCTTTCTCTCTCTTCCTCTTTTTTTTTTGTACCCAGCAAGTTATCTTGGTTTCCTCAGAGATGGGCAGGTTGGACTCAGGCTTTGGAACCACCTACAGCTTTTCCACCTTCTGCCCTGAACTCTGATGGGTCAGAGCTAGGGAGGTCGCGGGTCAGGGTGTTGGTCTGAGGTCTCCTTGCGCAAGGCAGGCTGCTCAGGTAGCCTCAGACTCACTGCCTTCCAGCACTGGACAGACAGAAGAGCAGAAAGAGCCGCTTGCTACTTTGGCACAAACCAGACCAAGAGAACTTACAATAGAAAGTTTATTTTTTTGTTTCCAGTCAGTATTTTTTCCTTAAAAAAAAAAAAAAAAAAAAAAAAAAAAAAAAAGCTGATCACAGTTTGCTTAAACAGCCAGACTCGGACAATATTTGTAACTTTGTTCACAAAAACATACATCACTGAAGCTGAGCTTATGAGAGCCACTTCCAGAGTTCGTGCAAAGGGTCCTACAAAGGCACGCAGGGACACACCGCTCGGAGTCACAGTTTTCGTCACAGAGCCACTAGTCACTACACATCAAACAAGTTAAGTTGTGTCTCATCAAGTCACCTCTACAACAGCATTAATTACACAAGGAATATAGGTAGTTTGAATAAAAATATCTTTAACAGCTTGGAGCTATTGAGACAGGAACACTTCCACTCACATGCACAGTTAAACAACTGGAGTGCAACACACAACATTGGCACTAAACGAGGTTGAAGGGGGACATTTTTGTGTGTTTTTTTTCTCTTTTTTGTTATAGTTACTTCAAGTAACACAGCTTGCTTCATATAAATAAGTTAAAACATCTATTTTTTTTTTTTTCAAGACAAAGCCATTCAGGACAAAGAGATGAACAGAAAGCAGATCTACTTATACAGGCGCTATAATGGCAATAAACAGGCTCATGATTAAAAGATGAATTAGGGCAACGAGAACAGGGCTTCTTCACAGAAGGAACACAAGGGAGTTTCAGAAAGTCACCTTAGTACTGACACTACGCGGGATCCGCTAATACTGCTCAGTACTTTAAATGCTCAAATACTCAGGGGCGGAAGGCCCCTCCCGCCGCCGCCATGCTCATGCTTTTCAGCTTATTATCTTTTTTCCACTTCATTCTCCGGTTTTGGAACCAGATTTTAATTTGTCTCTCGGAGAGGCAAAGAGCATGTGCTATTTCAATCCTTCTTCGGCGGGTCAGGTAGCGGTTGAAGTGGAACTCCTTCTCCAGCTCCAGGGTCTGGTAGCGCGTGTAGGCCGTCCGGGCCCTTTTGCCTTCCGGGCCGCCTATGTTGTCTGCAACAGAAAAGTCGGCGATTTAGCCACCAACTCCTCAGTCCCTGGTTACCCAAGTCGAGCTAGGGTCCTGAGCAGGGAACAGGGGAGAAAAGCTCAACAAGTCCTCTCTCCTCGCCCGCCCACCCCTCCAGAATTTCCTTCCCTCTTCCTTTCTAGAGAGAAAACAATACAATTTGGACTCTGGGAACAATCGGCCCATCTGAGGCTGGAGCCGCGCGTCCCGGAGGATCGCCCGGCTTTCCTTCACCCCTCTCCTGCCCTCTGGCCCTGCCCCTGGCGTCCTGAGGCGGGGCAGAGCCCTCCCAGGCAGCCCACCTCTCAGAAACCCACGGAAGCAAGGCCCTTTCCTGAGCGCCCAAGTGGCCTCCAGGTCACCCTCCCTTAAAGTTCCAGCCCCGCGAGCCGCCTTCTGTTCCAGCCTGCACGCTTGGGGCGCCTGCTTTCTTTTTCTTCCCTTTCCTGCTGTCCCTTCTGCTCCCAAACTTCAGAATCCCGCCGGCTCTCGCCTCGATTATTCCCCCCCAAGCCCCTTTTCGGGGACTCTAATTAGTAACGCTGTTTCCCCAGCGTAGCCCTCCTCATAAATTATCCGCCCTGACAAGCCCGATTCACGGCCCCTACTGCCATCCTCTACCTCTCTGCGCCCTGCTCGGCTGGCCTGACCCGGGAGCGCGTTCCGAGGCGCTGGGGTTCGATATGGGATTTTTCCTTTTCCCCCGGTTTCAACATCTAAACTTGCCTGGCCAGCGGCCCTTCTTCTACCCCCCCCTCCCATTTGCGAGCGTTGGGCACTGCAGAGACGAGAAGGTGAAAGGAGGAAGGCAGGGGAAGGAGAACGGCGGGGAGAGACTCCACAGGGCTGGGAGAGGCGAGACCAGGAGAGAGATGGGGAGAGAGGGCGGTAAAGAAGAGAAGGGGGACCGAGAGCCGCGCCCCCCGCAGCCGCGTGGATTTAGAGAAAGGCTGGCTTTACCATGACTTATGTGCAGCTTGCGCATCCAGGGGTAGATCTGGGGTTGGGCGGGCGGCGCCGGGCTCGGCTCGCTCTGCGCGCTCGCCTGCTCGCTGCTGGCGGGGGCGTCCTCCTCGGCTCCGGACGCCGTGCCAACCCCCTCTCTGCTGCTGATGTGGGTGCTGCCGGCGTTGGCCGAGGCGCCGCTGGAGTTGCCCAGGGAGTTTTTCCCGCCGTGGTGGCTGTCGCTGCCGGGCGAGGGGGCCACGGCGGAGCAGGGCAGCGGGTCGGGCGGAGGCGAGTGCGTGGACGTGGCCGGCTGGCTGTACCTGGGCTCGGCAGGCGCCGCGCTGGCGCCGGCCGCGTAGCTGCGGGCGCGCTCCCCGGAGCCAAAGTGGCCGGAGCCTGAGCGGCCGACGCTGAGATCCATGCCATTGTAGCCGTAGCCGTACCTGCCGGAGTGCATGCTCGCCGAGTCCCTGAATTGCTCGCTCACGGAACTATGATCTCCATAATTATGCAACTGGTAGTCCGGGCCATTTGGATAGCGACCGCAAAATGAGTTTACAAAATAAGAGCTCATTTGTTTTTTGATATGTGTGCTTGATTTGTGGCTCGCGGTCGTTTGTGCGTCTATAGCACCCTTGCACAATTTATGATGAATTATGGAAATGACTGGGACATGTACTTGGTTCCCTCCTACGTAGGCACCCAAATATGGGGTACGACTTCGAATCACGTGCTTTTGTTGTCCAGTCGTAAATCCTGCCTGATGACCTCTAGAGGTAAACTCGTGCACTAATGGGGGAGTTGGGTGGAGGCGAGAGGGGTGGCGCGCGCGCCCTAGGCGCGTGCCCGCCACCCGCCGCCGCCGTTCAGTCGGACTCGAGCGCCACCCGCTGGAGGCAGGGCGCATCGCTCCGCTTCCGACCCAGGGCTGCAAGGGCCGGGGTCGAATTGAGGTTACAGCCCATTATGGCAAAATTATTGCATTTCCCTCGCAGTTCCATTAGGATGTACCAATTGTGAGGCCGTCAGCTGCCGATCGCGCGCCCGGCGAGGATGCAGAGGATTGGGGGGAGATGGTGACTTGGATTTTATTTACAACAACTTTATTTCCCCGCTGTGCAGCCCCTCTTATTTTTGTGTCGAGGTTGGGGTCGGTTCTGCCCGTCGTGCCGGCAGCTCTGAAATTTGAAAATACAGATATCACCTTCGGGGAAGGGGGGAGGCCGTTTAGCCAATTGGAGAAATAAATCCTGCCCGCAGCAGCAGCTACAATTACGGCTCTGTTTTTCTGTGAGTGCATGAGGGACAGTGTCCCTGCCGCTCTTAAATGACAGGCGTCTATTAAAGATAGCTTTTGTGTAGTGTTTCTCCGAGGCGAGGTCAAATTCCATACACTTTTATAACCGGAGTCGATTTTTCTTTCGTGTAAATATGGTTTTCGTGTCATTAGTTCGCTATTTGATTTGCTTTAAGTATCCAATCTGGAGAATCTTCACCACCAGGTCCCTTTCCTCGAGGCAGCCGGGCCCCAAGTTGGAGGGTTCTCCCTGAACCCAGCGAGTGGGCCCAGACTCCCCGCAGCCACAGAAGCTGCTTGGAGCCTGAGGATCCTTGGGCCGAATTATTAGGGTCTTGCTTAGACCTCCAGGAGCAAAATGAGGGTGCTAATGGAAGCATTTCGTGGCAGTGCCTAGTATCTTCGTAGTTATTTTCCTGGGTCCTGAAAGACGAAAGTAAATCACAAATAAAGCCGAAAGGCATGAGGGGTACTTCCCGCTGGAGGCTGAGCGTTCCAGTCACCCCTGGCACATTTGGAAACCAGGACTCTTGCCGTTCCCATGGCCTTGAGCCCCCTCCTTAGGTCCTGAAAGCTACTCTGGTAGCAGCGCAGGCATTATCGGAGGCGGGGATCCGGGATCCGGGATCCGGAGCTGGAGTCTTCGGGAGCCCAGTCTCTCCGGGGGCTGTGAAGTTCCACCCGCGCCCAGGTTGGATCCGCTCGGCTGAGGCTGCTTCTCTTCCACGGACGGTTGCGCGCGGGGCCGAGAGACTAGGCTGTCTCAGGGCCCCCTTTGTTCCTCACGCTTCTTCCTGTCTAGGAGCGGCCTTGGATGCCACCGCAGTGCTGGGGCCCCAGCCTTTAGGCCCCCTCTTTCCAGTGGCCTGAGTCGATTTGGTGGTGACGTCCGGGACTTGGTGGCGAGGGAAAGGGGCGAAAACGCCCAGACACCAAAAGGAGCTCGGCCCAGGTTCTTTCCTCTCCAGCACCCCCGCGTCCCGAGCTCAGGGGCACGCAAAGGCGCTAGCACAAGAGCCGGGGACGAATTCGGGGCGCGCCCTGGGATCCGGAGCCGGCTAGGGCAGCCTTGGAGAGCGGGACTGTATGTGCAGTGCGCCCCGCTCCACCGCTGGGATTGGCTGTGTGTAGGATTTTTTTTTTTTTTTTTTTTTTTTTTTGGTAAGAAATAAATGCTCAGGCGTTTGCAAAGCTCCCGGCTCCCCTGAAGCTGCAGAGGCCCCCCGGATGGGAGCAGGCGGGGGAGGAAAGTTGGGGAGCAGGCGAAGGCAAGGGGGCAAAGCCGAGGGAGGTTGCGGCGCTGGCCTGGTCCCTGCCCAGGCGTCTACTCGCCCGCCTTTGCCTCAGCCTCCTCCCCGCTGGGCTGTGTGGAGTTGATGAGTTTATTTTCCTTTTTCCACTTCATGCGGCGGTTCTGGAACCAGATCTTGATCTGGCGCTCGGTGAGGCAGAGCGCGTTGGCGATCTCGATGCGGCGGCGCCGCGTCAGGTAGCGGTTGAAGTGGAACTCCTTCTCCAGCTCCAGCGTCTGGTAGCGCGTGTAGGTCTGGCGGCCTCGGCGCCCGTGACTCCCATACACAGCACCTGCGGGTAGAAATGGCCGGGCGCCGGTGAGCCAGGATCCTGGCAGCCGAACCAGTCAGACCCGCGCCCGGCTCCCCTGGCCTCTAAACTGGAAACCACCCGCCTCCACTCCAGTCTCTTTCGCTATGTCTAAGGCCAAAAGCCGGCAGGATGGGAGAAGATTATTTCATACCAAGCGAGATGTTTTTCACCTAAAACAACTTGGAGTGAGAAGTTACTGTTTTTGAAAAATCTGCTCTGTAAGAAAACCATTACAAGCAACAGAATAGAATGAGCATTCTTAATTCGGGGTACCTGAGTCGTGTTTTTGTGGGAGTGTAGGGTGTGTGTCTGGAAGTGATGGGTGTGGAACCCTGTGAGTAGGGTGGACACTCGGAATTCACACACGGATCTCTGTGAAGGTGTTACTGTGGCCAGACATGACAGGACTCAACATGGTTTTTTTTCTTTTAAAGATGAAAAATGGTCAGCCCTCTCAAATCTTTGCAAACTCCCCCCCCCCCAAATTATATGGTCCTTCTGAGAAAAGCAGAGCTCCCTTGAAAAAACAAGTGGATCTTAAAGCAAAACACTATCAGTTTAAAAATCTGCATTAGGTTCTGCCCTGCTCCAAGGATTCTCTGTCGAATTTTTGGAAACCAGAGGCAAAGGGATGGAGCTATGGGCCATCTGGGGTTTCTGGAAATGTAGGACTGTGATGGGCTATCTGTACTGGTGCCAAAGGAGGCCATGAGTGGGGGGCTCCCCCCAAGCTGGGTGTGTGAGACTCAGGCAGGGCCTCAAAAGGAGGCAGAAGTTGGCTAAGAGGGAGCAATTGAGTGGAAGGGGGAGGAGGGAAGGGAGGAGAAAGAAAAAATCCTGAGGCTGGGGATGTGGCCCTCCAAGGCTTTAGGGAGACACTAGGAGAGGCCAAATGAGAGCCTCTATCTATATAGGTTTCTGAAAGGCAGAAAGGAGAGGGGTTGGGGAGTAAAGGGGAGTTACCAGTGATGGTTGCAGAAGGCCATCTCTGCTTGGGGATCTGAGCAGGGTGTTACGAGGGGGAAGTGTGGGCAGGCACTCCCTCCCATGCAGCCTAGCTGTGTGTTCAGGTTGCCCCTGTCACAGAGTCTCACATAGAGTGGTAGTGACCCCTCTCGATCCCCTAAGGTGTCACCTTACATGGATACAAGTGCCTTCACTCTGCCACAGCTTGATTGCCTCACTGGGAATGGGCTGGTTTTTGTATTTGCTTTTTAATCTCTTAAAAAAGCCAAAGAAACTTTGTTCATTCTCTCCTCCTTGCTTTCTATTTCCTCTTTCTACTTTCTCTGTCTCCTCCTTCCTTCCTCCTTTCCCTGCCCCTTTCCCCCTCTCCCTCTACTCTCTTGCGGGGGCTGCAGGGAAATGCCTTACCCGCGCAGGAGTTCATCCGCTGCATCCAGGGGTAAACAGGGCTCGTGTACTTCCGGTCGGTGCCTTCGTCATGGAGGGCTTTGCCCGGCACGCTGCTGCTGTCGGGTTTGTACTGCTGCTCGGGAGCAAAGTGCAGGTAGTCCCCGGGGCCCCTCTGCTTGCCACTGCCCGAGGGCGAGGCGCCACTGAGGTCCTTATCAGAATAGAAACACGAGGCCCCGTACTCGTAGGACGCCCGGTTGCAGGCCAGGACCGAGTTGGACTGTTGGTAGAAACAAGGTGAGGTGCACGTCTTGTCCGGGAGGCTCGACGCCCCGTACGAGGCCGGGAAGGGCCTCAGCGCGTCATAGCCGGCCGGGTAGAGGGGCAGCTGGCCCAAGAAGGAGTCCTGGCCGCTGGGCAGGCTCCCGGGGAAAGTGGGATTCACAAAATAGGAACTCATTTGCGCGCCCCTCTGCAGGACTGTGATTTGTTGTGTATTAGTACATCTGGCTATAACTATTAGTAGTCATCGAACTGGTTTGTTTCTGGATGGCCGAACGCCAAAAGCGACAGCCGCAAATCGCACCAGCTGACGCGGCGGCGGCCAATGGGAGCGAGCGCCGGAGCCCGCTCCCCGGGGACCGCGGCGACCGAGGCAGCAAAGTTACAAACAGCCCCCAGCCCGCCCGCCCGCCGCCCGCCCGGCAGATTAATGGGCGCGCACAGCCAGCCGGCCCGGCTCTCTTCCCGAACGCCAGCGGCGGGCACGGCCCGGGTAGGGGCGTGCGAATCAGGCCGGGGTAGGGGCCCTAGAGCCCGGGCCGCCGCAAAGGGCCCGCCAGGCCCGCTCCTTCCTCCTCCCCTTTTTGCCTGGTCGGATTTTGCTGGGTTTTCTTTCCAAACAGGAAACCTGACAGCCCCGCGCCCGGAGGGGCGGTGACAACGAAGGCTTTGCTCCCCGTCGGCCTGCCCTGAGTTTGCCCCTCCCTCTGCACTCCCCTACCGGTGGGTGCGGGTTCCAGAACTGGAGAAGGGGGTCTGAGAACCCAGGCCTTCACGCCCTGCTCCTCACTCCTGCACCTTAGGAATCGGTGCATCCCTTCCTGCTCTCCTTCCCCACCTCCAGCCAGGGCCTGGGCCTCGCTGCCGCGGAAGGCTCACCTCGAGCTGACCACGATGCGGCCAAACGTCTTCCCCCGCCGGCCCCATCCTCCCACATACAACACGTCTCCTTTGAGTCCCGACGGACTCCCCCCTCCAATGGCCAGCGCCTTCGTGGCCTCACAGCACCCCACAAGCTGTGCGTCCCCGTCCCACCTTTGAACCCAGGAACGGAGAGGCCAGAAACCACTGGTTTCAACAAGAAAGGGACCAACAGAGGAGTGGCCTTGAGACCGAGCTCCGAAGCCGGCCGTGGGACCTGCTCTCCTCGCCCAGCACTTGGGACTCGCCCTCCCGATACCCGGACTGCTCAGAGCTGAGACAGATCCAGATGTGGAATCTCTGTCCTCATGCGACCCAAGGTCCCTGCCAAGCCAGGGAGAGAGGGCAGCTGGGATGTCCCAAGGCTGTGAGATCATTGGTGTGCTTGGTTTGTGGGGCACCCTACAGCCCGCACTTTCCTGGGGTGTACCCTCTTCCATGCCTTTCCTGGGACTTCGGGGGCCTGCCACCTGCAGTTGCTCTAAAACCGGGAATAGCTGCTTCACCGGCTCCAGGAACCGTCTGCATTGCTTTTCACCCTGGTCCCAGGCCTGGCCTTCCCCAGACAGGACGTGAAAAGCATGTCCTGGGTTGCTTTCCCTTGCTTGATAGGTGTGCCTTCGAGATAGCTGACTTTTACAGCACATGGATCAATCTCATTTTGTAAAATGTGATATCTTTCCAATGGCATTTTTACAACTGTATTTGTTGGGCTTGTAAAACCCTTGAATTAGCTTTAAAATCCTCAGTTCTGCGGAGGCTGAAGAAAGACTATTTATACAATTTGGTTGAGTTTCCAGAGGATGTTTGTAAGATCTGTAAAACTCTGGTGAATGCAGGCTCATGGGGTTCAGGACTTGGGGGGGTGGCTATGCCCTCCTAGGAATCTGCCAACGACTTCCTTAACCTCTTCCTTGCTTTTTGATTCCCCGCCCCCCTGCCCTCACTTCCCTCAAAGGGGGAAAACTGGGAAAGGACTGGGCTACGGGTAGCCTCCACAGAACCTAGCGAGCACCCTTGAAAGTGGTTTCTCCCCACGCGATGGGGGCTGCACCCAGAAGCTTTCTGCCTGTGCCCCAACCAATCCAAGCTGGGAAAGTTTCTCCCTTCCATATATAAAGAAGGACCTGGCAGGAGAGGATAGAATGTAACATTTCCCTCGAATTTCCTCAGAGAATAGACACGATAGCTGAAAATGAAAACTCAAGTTAAAAATTCTAAAGGGAACTATTTTTTAAAAGCTATGTCCAAAGAAAATCATGTTTGAGTTATTGTTTCTTAAACAAGACCATCAGAAGACAGTGATTTCAAACAAATTATTATTGTGTAAGACAAAAATAACTGTTGGGAGATGTTGATAAATGTTTACATTTATAATTTCTGTGTCATACCTCCAGGTCTCACACAGTATTGGGACTGATGGCAGTTTACTCCATATACTACTATTGTTATTATTTGTTATGTTTTGACTTGGATTCTTGATCTAATAATTACCCCCAGACAATGACAGAATTTGATTTCTCAGCTAAGAGCCAAAAAACATTGTATTTCTAGCTTCTACAGGCGCTGAGATAGAAAAACATAAATTGAAATCTCTACGTGTTAGCCAAGTCTGGTACATCTTATGTTGGCAATGGCCCAATTTATTTCTCCAACCAGCATTAGGTGCCTATATATATATATATATGGAGAGAGAGAGAGAAACAGTGAGAGAGACACACACACACTCTCAGGCAAGAATAGGAGCCCCAGACGCTGGAGGGAGCCTCTCCTGGGATAGTGAGAATGGCTACCAGGACTCTCTCTTCTAGGTCAAAGCCACAGAGAAAGTCCACTTACCTTTCAGCCCCTCTTCAAAGGGGACTGGATGGCGTGCAGGGCCCCACAGTCCGCCCTTTCCCTGGGCTGCCACCTCGACCTCCGCCAGCCTGAAGGGCGGCCTGCCGTGGGGTGGGGGTGGGGGGGACCTTGAGGGCCACCCGGGCCGCCTCCATCTGTAGCCAGGCCATAGCATACAGGTGCGGCCTCTGCCTGTCACAGGCCCTCGCCTGACGCCAAAGCCCGCCTTTCTTGCCATAGTCAATCCTCCTCAAGGGCAGCCAGGCCTGCAGGCCTCGGGACCAGCAGTGGTCTCTCCGATTTCGAAATCCCGAAGCGGGCGCCTTCCCCGCACCAGCGTGCGCCCCGGGGGCGCCTTGGGTCGCGCAGTTTGGACAGAAGCAGCCATGACGTGCCAGGCCGCCTGTGCAACCAGTCTCCATGGCGCTGGGGGTGGGGGGAGGACCCGAGTCTAGTCGGGCGTCCAGCTCTTGTCAGGGGTGGCCAAGGCAGGGGAGGCTCCCGACAGGCCCTGGGAGGCCGCCCCTCGGGTCCTCCCTTGCCCGGCTCTCCTCGGCCTGCTTGGGAATCTCTGAGGGGCCCGCGCAGCGGTCGCGCCAGGCTGCACGACGCGGGGCTGCGGGTGGCGTCGGTCCCGGCGACGGCCACAGCGTGGCAGCAGCGAGCGCCCGGCGCGGTCGCAATAAATAATCTGCCCGCGGCAGCCGCAGTCAGGCAGCCCGCGGCCCTACGACGCAAAAGCGCGGCTTTATCCGCCCTGAGCGCACCCACAGCGCGCGTGGCCGTCCCAAACATCCACAGCCCCTTCTTAATTTTCGAATGCATACCAAGGTATTATCTTAAGGTGGGAAAACAACAACCAAAGCCACAAAACAAACAAAAAGAACTCGAGCCCAGAACCTCAGGATCGTTTCTGGTCGCAGTCCCAGGAAGCTCCTGGGGCAAATCTGGCCGAGGCTCACCCAGTCTGTGCCACCGCGCCACATAAAGCCGACGCCCCCGGCACCCTCCGTGCCTCCTCCCCGGCGGCTCCACAGTCCTCTCCCCGCTCGCGGAAAGTGGGGCGTGCGGTCGCCAGCCGGCTGCGCCGAGGTGGGTGGGGGGTCCCCCTATCGCCCAGACTCGGTTTGCGTCCTTCCTTCAACCTTAGCTGCGGCCCCTGCCACACTCAATAACACCACTACATTCTCTGCACCGAAACTTCCCGCCAAGCAACACCCAGTCAATTAACCCCATCCTCTCCTCCAACACAGAGTACCACCCACGCACCTAGTCCCTCTCCCCGCGCTTCAGACCACCTCTGTCATCGGAAAACCGCGTGAAGGGAAAGCAGGCAATCAGCAGAGGAACCTGGCTGAATTAGTAAGTTTTTGTTTGTTTTTTCCTCATTCTACCTTTCTCTCCAGAAACCGATTCCCTCGGAACAGAAGGTGCTGTGTTGATACTAATAAAACGCATGTCAATTAATTCCCTCCGCCCTCACCTCTTCCCACCTCCCCAGGTTGGGAACTGTCACCAGGTGTTGGGGAATTCAGTCGAGCCAATTGGGTCATGAATGGAAAAAAAAAAAAAAATCCAAACCGGAGAGGCTGGTTGGGAACGCTGAGTGCAGGGCCACTTCTTTTGGGGCTCGGCAAGGTCGCTGGGGAAGAGGAGAGAGAAGACCACAGTGCTCCTGCCCCATGCCAGGACGCTGTGCCACGGAAGGAAGGCTGGCATTTACTGCCATGGTGAACCAGGGAGAGGAGAGAGAAAGGGAGTGTGTGTGTGTGTGTGTGCGCGCGCGCGCGTGTGCACGCGCGTGTGATGGGGGCAAGTGTGAACGGTGAGTGTGGGCGAGGGTGAGTATGCCCCTCTTCAAAGCCGCCCTGGGTGCCCTCTCCCACCGCCGCTGGCGCCGGCTGCCATCTCACCACCTTTGCTCTTGTCTCCCCACATGTCTCACCTTCAGATGGCGGCTCCCAGAAGCTCCTGCCCCTCTGACAGCTGTCGCTTGGGCAGCCGGGGAGACGAATCGTCCTCCTTCCTGGTGCCAGAGGACGCAGGAAATTAGCCAGGTTGCGAGTTGCAAAGCGGCCGCCGCGGCGCCGGGAACTGGACGCGCCCCACCTCCAGCGGGAGCGGCGGGGTCGGGCCGGGCCAGGGCCTCGTCTCGCTCGCCATCGCCGGACAAAGCGCAGCCAAGGCCAGCTGGAAGGCAGAGCTCCGAAGCAGGCAGGACGGAGCGGAGCAAAAGAATGCGGCTCTATTCTCGCAAGGGAAATTATAAAAAAGTTCATGTTCACGGTTCCCATCCACATGACCGACAGCGGCCAATGGAAGGGCCGAACAACTCATAAAGTTGTATTGCAAAGTTGTAAATTTTCATAAACAACAACGGATTTATGACCCTTTCCCCATCACTAAGAGGAGGCAGCTCTTACACCGGCGCCATCTTACCACCGAGGCCGCCCCGACTTGGGGCCGCAGGTTTAACAAACCCAGTTGGGCTGGGTTTTATTAAAAGAGCAATAAGAAGCGGGCCCAACCTAGGCAGGACACTGGAGTCGAGGTCTTCGCCTGCCGAGCTCAGGCTATTCTGCGCTGTCCCCATCGCCCCTCACCCCTACCCAGACCCTCCACCTTCCCCGCACCCGGACGCCCTCGCCAAGGCTCGGCAGCCCGGGTCTGCGGGGCCCCTGCCCCTTCCCATATCCCTCATTTGCAGTGCTGTGCCTGGGCGCCCTTGCTTTGCCTGAATGCAGGGTGGGAGGGGGGCTGCGTCAGAGGTCCTGAATCCCACCTCCTAGCATGGGGCCGTGTTCAGGACTCATGGAAAATTCAGGATCTTGGCAGGGTGGTGTGCCCACCCCACAGCCGTACAGGAAAGGGTGGATTTTGGATTCGCTCATGGAATTTGTGGAGGGTTGTTTTTTTTTTTAAGGGAGATTCATAGAATATAATGTATCATTGAAGATTCCATTTTCAAGAGATCTGGAAGATGTTTGTGCACACACACAAAACCAAGATGAAAATCTCCAGAGAAATGCACATATATAATTATGGACACACAGAAATGCACACACTCAATTATGGACACAGAAATACATGCAACTATTTACACCAGAAACACATGCACTCAATTTTGGACACAGAATTACATAAAATCACTGACTTGGGTAGTAATACACACAGACGTATATAAAATACACATACAAAAGAGGTACACACATACCTATACAAATCCACACCTTAGAATCCACACAAAAAGGGACTCGACACACACATACACCAATACATGGACACTCAACACTTGGACCTTATTTGTCCTTCCACTTTTGCTTCCCCAAAGCCCCTGTGGGCATCCAGACATAGCAAACTGTGGCTAGGCTAACCCCAGCTAGGTTTCCCTCTCTTTCCCAGGCCCCCCTGTATAAAGCAGTCCACATTTTTTTGTCACCAAGCATCTTTATTTTTCTGTTACATAAAACACGGTTAGCTGGGCAAGACAGGAAGTGTGCCTTCCCATTCCTGGAACCCCAAGCTAGAGCCTACAGGGACAAGGGGGACGCAGGACAACACAAGAGATGAAGGGCATTGGGAAGGGCATCGGCCCTCCCCACCAGCTATAAAGTTAGCTCAAGACAACACACCATGCTACAAAGTCACCCCATTAACACATCCTTCCCAAATCAAGACATTGCCTTACAAATGAGCTCCAAGACTATATAAATGACAAAAAAAAAGTCTTGTTCAAATATACAATATTTGCTATTGTAGGAAAAGTCAGGGTGTACATATTCAACATGGCTGGACAGTAGGACATAGGGGCCAGGGGAGGTGCAGGGAGGCTGGGAGCATCTCTGCAGTCCTACTAAGCAGAAGCTAACCCAGAGATCTGCAGCTAGCTTGGGAATGCTCCCCTCCAGAAGTAGGGGTAATGGGCCTGAACTTCAGGGGCCCAGGCCAGAGAAGGAGGGATTCTAGGTTGCAGCACTTAGAATGCTTTGGAATAAATATATTATTTTTCAATTTAAATAGAAGCCAATACCCTGGTCCCCGGACCCCAGCACCTTCTCCATGCAGCCTCAGGGACCCCAAAGGCTGCCAGGCAGAAGCAGGAGGGGCCTGACGGGGGAAGGGGCCGGCACTAGGTAGCAGGCGAGCCAGTGAGCACAAAATAGGTAGTTTGGGAGGAGTAGGTAGTACTGAGAAAATCAGGTCCTTGCCGGTATGGAGGAGATGCTGGGTGTCTGCCAGTGTTGGGACACGTCTGGGCTTCCTGGGAGTGGAGGCCTACCGGGGCTGGGCCCATAGGTAGTTTGGGGTGCCTCTGGCCGAGGCCTGTGCTAGGTAGTATTTTCGCCGTGCCAGCGCAGAGCTGGTCGGACTGGGGTTAGGGAGGGTGTCTGCTGGGGATCCTTGGGGGCAGAGAGATCCCCAAGGGGACCCAGTCTAGGCGGCTGCTCGGTCCAGAAAAGATGGGAGCTGGAGTGGGTAATGGGGCAGATGGGTGCAGGTTGGGGACTGGGTTGTTTTTTGTTTTTTTTTTTTAACGTTTCTTTTTATTTTTTCCACTTTTGTAAATAAAATCAATGAGTCTCTAAAGACGCTTTTCCCGACTGTCTGGTGCAGCCAGGGCCCCGACTTGGCCCCTCATTCCTCCTCCTCTTCGTCGTCATCTTCTTCGTCTTCGTCCTCATCATCGGCCTTGTCAGCCTTGTCGGCGGCGGCGGCGGCGGCAGCGGCGGCGGCGGCGGCGGGCACGGCGCCCTCGGGGGCTGCGGCCGGACCCTCATCCTTATGCTCTTTCTTCCACTTCATGCGGCGGTTCTGGAACCAGATCTTGATCTGGCGCTCGGTGAGGCAGAGCGCGTGGGCGATCTCGATGCGGCGGCGCCGCGTCAGGTAGCGGTTGAAGTGGAACTCCTTCTCCAGCTCCAGCGTCTGGTAGCGCGTGTAGGTCTGGCGGCCCCGCTTCCTGTCGGGCCCTGGGAGCAGACACGCGGACACATGGACACATGGACAGACAAACCAACAGAGACACAGACGGGACAGTGCATTAGCCAGGCCGCCGTCCCAGAGCCTGCACCTTTCTCCCAGCGCTGACCCGGGCGCGCGTCCCCCCTAGGCCCGCGCCCCCCGAACGAAGCTGGGGGAGGAGCGGGAGCGTTAGCGGAAGACCCCAACTGCGGTGCCAGACGGGCAGGCAGCTCTGTGAGGAGGAAAGGCGCAGAATCCCAACTTTACAACCGCCCTTTCCAGCCGGCTAGGCTTCCACAATGTCCTGCTTCCCCCTGACAAAGGGAAATTGTAAATATAGAGTGTGGGCAAGTGGGAGACGCTGCGCTTTTGCCATTCAAAGGCGAGCTGGGCCGCTTCCCCCGCCCCTTGCTAGGCAAGTGGGTGACCCTCGGGCGGTCCGCACTCCAGGGGCGCCTTTCCTCCCTAGAAGACCGCGCCCCCATCCCCGGACCTTCCGTGGGCACTCCGACCCCCTGTCCCCGCTCTCGTTTCCCACCCCTCCTTTAACTGGCCCCTGGCACAGGGGCGTAAGAGGGGCCCTGATGAAGGGTTTGGCTCTTCCTGCTTTTGAAATAGAAAAGCCGGGCCAAAAGGAAAAGGAGGAGGGAGGGAGAAAAGAAAGGGAGAGAGAAAGAGAATAGCGAACAAAATATTAAAATTCCAAGGCAAATGGAGTTAAATAAATTTACGAGGATCGCACCCATTAATTGGGTCATAAAAAGTTTTATGAGCCTCATTTACATACAATGCTACGGGCTCTCCACGCTATGGCGCCTTGACTCTAATTAAAACCAGAAAGGCAGCGCCGCCAGGAGTCACGGGGCCGCCGGCTCACAGTCGCCTCTCTCTGCGCTCCGCGCTCCGCGCTCCCCGGCCCCGCGCTCCCCGCTGCCTGTCCGCCCGCCAGTCCACCCGGCCAGCCTAGCTGCTTCGCCTACCTGAAGACCGCATCCAGGGGTAGATGCGGAAATTGGCCTCGGCCGGGCCGTGCAGCGCGCCTTCGTCCGCCTTGTCGCAAGCGCCTTTGGCGAGGTCACTGCAGAGCCCGGGGATGTTTTGGTCGTAGGAGGCGCAGGGCAGGTTGCCGTAGGCGTCGGCGCCCAGGCCGTACCCGGACGCGAAGGGGCTCTGATAGAGGGGGCTGTTGACATTGTACAAGCCCGGTACGGTGGAAGCGAAGGCGCCGGCGCCCGCCCCGTAGCCGCTTCTCTGCGAGTTGGGCGCAAAGGAGCAAGAAGTCGGCTCGGCATTTTGGAACAGAGAAGCCCCCGCCGTATATTTGCTAAAAAGCGCATTCACATAATACGAAGAACTCATAATTTTGACCTGTGATTTGTTGTCCGGCAGCTTTCAGTGTCGGTTTTACGAGGTAGCGTGATATATGATAACATTACACCCCCAGATTTACACCAAACCCCATTTTCTTTTGGACTGAGCTCGCCGCAGCACGTGACCGCCCACATGACCGCCTCCGCCAATCTCAGCAGCCCTCACAGGTGGTCTTGCTCCGCGGGGCCCGCGGCAGCCTAGAATGGAAGGGGAAGAGGCTCAAATATGTGGCCAACGAATCTGCCTGCGCCCGGCCGGCCTGGCGCGTCCCGCGGGAAAAGGACCCCGAGGCTCCGTGCGAGGGCTCAGCCCCCCGCAGCGTGGACCCCTGGCCTGCAGAGGCTGCGCGGGGTCGGCCGGGCACAGCCTCCGTTAGCCTATTACCGAACTCTGGACCAAGCCTGCAGGCCCTCCCGACCCCTGTCCTGTCTACTGACCCAGCCTAGGGAGGTTCTCTACACTCTGCGCACCCGCCCGCCCCGCGGCAGCCCACGGGCAAGTCTCAGCTCCCGGCAAATCGGTTCTTTGCCCGCTTCTCCCCCCGCCCCCCACCCAGGTCCACTGGGCGATAGGCCCACTTAGACTATGATCCAGATGGGGCCGGCGCAGCGTCGCTTCCAGCTGCAGCGAGAACGCCACCGCAAACTGGAACCATGTGGTTCGAATAAAGTCAACGTCTCCCAGCTTCCTTTCCTTAATCGGCGGCACACTGTTTATCCGCCTTAAAGGAAGCAGTGAAATATTTAACTATTAATGAGCCTCATTTGCCAACAGATTTATTAATGTGGGGTTCCCCTCCCTCCTCCTGGACACCGCTGTCCTGGCAGGCTCTGTGCATTCGCTCCTGGGCACCTGGCTGGCCTCTGGCAGCCTACGAAATAGCTGGACACTCTTTTGTCCTCCTTGCAGACTCTGGTTCCCCCTCGCTCAAGGGGAACCAAGTCTCTTTCCCCCAAGGTTGGAGGAACCTCAGACCCCACACCTTTCCAGGTACCCCTAGCGCTGGGACTTTTCTGGAAGCCTTCACCGGGGCCACCCACGGGCCTCTGCCAGCTCCTCATGGACTTGAGTGCCTGGGAGAAAGCAACACATACTTTAGAGCCAGTTTGAGAGGAGAGAAAGGGGCCCAGGTGCCTGGGGGCTTCAGCCCGCTATTCTTTTGGAGACCCCCCAAATAGGGGGACCCCTCTAGAAAGACCACCCAGTTCTGGCGGCTTCACATTTCCAAGACTGGCTCACAGAGAGCAGAACACATTATAGTCTCCCTCCTTCCCATCCAGGCCCCCAACGCGTGGAGCTTACCTTTCCAAGCCTCCAACCCCTGCGCAGGGTTGGACCAGCCCAAGCCCCTGCCGCCCACCGCTTGGTGGAGTGTGGTGGGGCGAACCCTTCCCCTAAACGCCTCATAAACTGCTCAGGCCGCGCTGGAAGCCCAGGCGCCAGGTCAGTATGCCTTTTACTGCTTAGCTCGATTGCACACCATAAACCCGACCTCACAATGGAATTGCCCCGGAAATTCTCCTCTAAATTATAGAGTTTGGTTCCTTGTGTACAAAGCACTTCCCATCACTTTCAGAGAGTCCAGGCCGCCCCCGTTCACTGCACCCTCTCAGGGGGTCCCAGGAGCACAAAAGGCAGCAAGAGGGTTCAGACCCGGATGCAACGGAGCCCCAGTTCCTGCCTAGTGGACTGCCCAGGGGCGTGGGTGGAGAGGCGGGGAGCTGTCCGGGCAGGTGGGCGCCTGCTGGTTTCCCCTGGGGGCACAGGGGCTGTGGGGGGGGGCAATATCCGGGGATGCTCTTTATGGAGGATCAGGATGATAGTATGTCTTAGTTGGGGAATGGAGGCTGTAACATGGGAAGGGAAGAAAAACTAAATATTCCAAATAGCATCGCTTTCTTGCCCGAAATAAAAACCTAAAAATATTAAAGGAAGACGAAGCAAGCAAGAAAGCTAGGAGATCAAAGAGGCGGAATTAGACAGCTTTAGACCAATAAATTGTTCCCTGGGTGACACAGAGCAAGATGCAAAGAGAAAGACCCGGCCCCGCCGCCGCCGCCGCCGCCGTCTGTCTAGACTCGGGCGGCTGGAGCGGCCAACAGCGATGGCGTTTAAAGTAAAACCTGCCCCGAAGTAAGACGACCCAGACCAAGTAGGGATAGAGTTCAGGGAGCAGGGGAGCGCGGGAAGGAACGCAATCCCAGCCACGAGGGCTGGGAACCCACGCCACAGGCTCATCCCTGCTTGGGTTTTGTCCAGCGCAGGTCCACATGGTCCTGGCAGGGCGCCCTGCCCCTCCGCTTGGGCCAAGGAGAATCCAGATACTGCCGGCAAGGCCTCAGCCTTTCTGGGCCCACGTCAGCCAACTGGGCCGAGTCCCGCGGGTGCCGAATCCTTTCTTTCGTTTCTGGGCTTCTCTCTTTCCTCCTGCCTTCGGTGGCGGGGTTTTAAAACGAAAAGGCCAGACAGAGCAAGGCTTTCAGTAAGGCCTCCTTAATCGCGTGTTCTTGAGCCATTGGTTTCCTACTTATCTGGCTGAAAAGACACAAATGCACTGGGTTATATGTGATAATATTCACAGAAATACTCGTTGACGATCAGCCTGGAGCAGGCAGGCACGTGCAGGCGGGTTTCTAATCAGCCGAGCTGTCTTTTCATAAAGACGTTTTTCTCACCGCTCTCCTGGAGCTGGGTTCCTACCTACCAACCAGAATGTGTTTCCCTTGCTTCTTGTTACCAAATAGGGCTCAATATTTAAACCCAGCTAAGAATATAAGCCCAGCTCTGGGCAAGCGAAGGGAGCCTGCCTTGAGTCTGGCGGCTGGTGATTTGCTTCTTTAAACGTTTCCACCCGCGCCCCTCGCACGGGCTGCGCAGGGTTCTTCAGTCACTGAGCAGTCCGCAGTCCCCGGTCGCGGCGCGGGGACACATCCGTGCCCGACGAGTGTAAAGGAGCTGGGGCTGACGCGGGGTAGGGGCGTTGTCTGTGCAGCTAACAGGGAAGCGCTTCCCAGGCAGACGAGCCAGGAGAGCCGTCTCCCAGCCATCGCCGGCCAAGGGCAAGGGAGGCCCGGCGTGGCAGTCAGTCCAGGAGGCCTCTGAGATCCCAACCGGCCGGCACCGTAATCGGTGGAGAGAAGCGGTCGCCACCGATCTGCTCCCACGCCATTTATTTGTAGTTACATAAATTGAGCTTTCTATCTGCAGCTTGGATAACATGACCACGGGCGATTCTCCTGGAAGCTATAAAACCCTTCTTACAATCAGATGTTGTGAAATATTGTGTTATTTCGTGTGTCTGCAATACCAACGTATGTGTATATAAACGGAGAAAGAGGGAGGAGAGGGAAGGAAAGGGAGGGAGGAGGAAGAGAGAGAGAGAGGAAGAGAGAGAAACACTCAGGAGATGTCAGCCAAAAATCCAGTTCCCAGTTTTACAGCGTGTATAGCGCGGAGACGCAGGTTGTAAACATTTTGTGGGCTTGGCAGACAGTATTACAACCCAAATAAATACACCGCGTGGCGTGTTCACAGGGCTCCGGGGTGCTTCGAAGGGTTCTGTTTGCTTTGCGTTTTCCCTCTGAAACCATTCTGCACCAGGGGTTGATCCTCGCACCCGCACTCGTGGCCGCCTCCTGGAAGGTTCCGGGGCGTGTTCCCCGTGCAGGGTCCAGGATAGGCTGGGCCTAGATTGGGGTCCCCTCCCTCCTCCTCGCCTCCTGAACACGGGAAACCAGAGCAGCCTGAGCAGCTCCACTGCCAAGGAAATTCGGTGGCGAGAGAAAGCAAGGACAGCTTTCACGACGTGAACTCCTATCCTGGAGCTAGGATGTTATTATAATTATTTTAAACATCGCATTTATTTTAGAACAATCAAAGCAGTCCCTGGTGAGCTCCCAGGGATTCCCCATCCCGGGCAATTCAGCCGCCAAACCCACACTAGAAAGTCACCAAGAATGCCTTCCCCCCCCCCCCCCATCTTCAGCCGCCTAATTTTATTGCCACTTATTCGAGGCGGCCGGGTCCTGGGGTCCCGGCTCTCCTGCGGGTGCTGGCTCACCGGGCCTCCTACCGGGGCGCAGCGTTAGGGAGCCTCCCCGGCTGCCGCAGGAGCCTTGGCCAAGGTATGCGCCCTCTGCATACCCTCTGGGGGGGGGGGTCACCAAGTCCCGGGGCTGTAGGCCCTAGTCCTGGTTTGTCCGCTGGGTCAAACCGAGTTCTCCGAGCGTCGCGCTGCCCCAAGTCTTGTCCCGGCCTGGGGACGGTGACCCCAGAGCCACCCCCGCGCCTGGAGCTGCCGCCCCGCAGCCGCCGGACGGCTGCAGCCACGCAGCACTAGGCCTCCGGAATCGGGGAGAGGAAAGAGGGCGGGAGCGGTGCAGGTCGGGCGAGTCCCACAGCTTGCTTGTTTCCCAGCGAGGTTTCCCGGCGGGCGTGAGCAGCAAAGAAAATATACGACCGCAGTTCATTCAGATCTGGGGCTCCGATTCGAGAAAGGCTAGCGTCAAGTCGACATCTTAGGAACTTCCCAGGGTTGCGGCGGCGGGAGATGGCGGCGCGGACGCCTCTTGCGTGGAGCCATACTGCCATCTGCTGGCAGAGTCCCTGCACTGCAGCCCCGGCCGCGCGGCCTGAACTTCGTCTGCCGCGCCGGGCCGGGCAGGGCGCCGCGCTCCCAAAGCTGGGCGAGGGCCCAGTCCCTGGCGGGGGGTGTGCGTGGAGCCCGGAATCTACGCTGCCGAGAGCGCAGTG
The DNA here is from genome assembly GCF_011800145.1 of Mirounga leonina. Classification (NCBI taxonomy): domain Eukaryota; kingdom Metazoa; phylum Chordata; class Mammalia; order Carnivora; family Phocidae; genus Mirounga; species Mirounga leonina. The sequence goes on from NW_023270451.1 coordinate 42,589,570, forward strand.
CCCATAAAAGAGTTGTTTCCGCAGCCGCTTTATCGGTGCAGACAGAACAAATGAAAAGGCTTTGGTGGAAAATCTTAATTGGGGCTGGACAGTTGTAAACTCATTAAGGGCCGAATTCCAGACAGTTCGCAGACCCGGCCTTTATGGCACACCCTTACTGCCCATTCTTTGAAGTTCCTTCTGTCTGCAACAACAGAGGGCGTCCCAACCTGGCGGCGGGGTGGGGGTGGGGGTGTGAGGAGAAGACCCATCCCCCCGGCGTCCAGGTTCCCCCTTTAGGCGTCGGAACTCAGATAACTTTCCAGCAGTTTCGGGGTAGTGGGGGGAGGGCGGGGAGAGCGAGAAAAGAAAAGGGGGGAGATTATGCTGAACCCTCTGGCCACATCTCTAAGGCACTTGGGCCTCCGATGTTGTGGCTGTTCCCCCCGCAGCCCTTTACACCCCATAAACGGCAACAGCCCTCATTTGCTTTTATGGCGCGTCCAGCTCGCTGGCTGCCTAGGCCCTGCCTCTGCCAGGACTTGTGCTCGGGAGGGGAGCGCCGTACAGAACCCCGAATCCCCCGGGCCAGCCGGACAGGACGCTGAGGGGCGGGGGCGGGGGCGGGGGGCGCAAGACTTCCGTCCCCTGAGAGTCCGCAAATGTCTGTCCTGGAGGCCGCGTCGGGGCAGCCGGGCTCCTGTTTCCCTCCCTGAAGACTCCTCAGGAGGCAGGCCCTTCAGCCCGCGGTGCTGCCCTCACACTCCCCGCCCCGTGCCAGGGGAAGGCCTCGGGAGTCTCAGTGCACCCGTGTCAGGGGAATTTCTTGGGGCGCCAAGATGAAAGGATGGCCTTTCACTACTACTGGCCAACGAGACCCGAGCCCCCAGCCCTGCTCCTCAGAGGCCTCTGGGCCTCCCCGCAAGTGGGGCAGGTCAGAGGCGGGAGCTAGGCCTCGCCGGCCCTCGTCGTGCAGCCTTCCTCCCGTGCTTGCGCCGCCAGCGGGAGCGCAGCTGGGTGCGGCAGGCTCCCGCTCCAACAGCCCGCCGCCAGAGGTGAAACTGAGATTCTGTCCTCCTGCACCCCGGCCCGGCCCCCACCCAGAGACTCTACCCCCGCTCCCTTATCCAGAGAAAAAGGTGCAAAGAGCTGACCCGCAATAAATAGAAAAGAATCAATATATTTTATTTGGCAAAAAGTTAAATACCATCTCAACACAACAATTTGGTCAGTAGGTCTTGAGGTAACTATCACAAAATATACAGTGTATGTTCAGCCCGATGGAAACCCCAGGTTCATCAAGGATACAAATCTACAGCAGCCCAATGGCGGTTTCATAGTGTATAATTTATTATCAATAAAATTAACTCCATTACAATAAGCATTCATTCCCCCCCCCATTAAAATTAAATGTAAACCATAGGTAGTAACCTTCTGCACATATGTATAGCTCCGAATTTCCTCAATGTTCATCCGGTGCAAAAACAATATTCAAGCTTGTCTGATTACTTTTTCTTTAATATGTGGATTATATACACAATGAACAAGACAGGTCTATAGAGCATGTAGAGACTAAAATGCCCGCATTTCAAAAGAGGAAAAAACCATGAATCTATGCATCCAGGAGAACACTTTCTTTCTTTTAAAATTTTATTTCACTGGGAAATCCTTACAGCTAGTTTACAATCAAAGGCGAACAGCCTAGTCATACAGAAGACAGATTCTACTACAGAGCTATACTCTATGCAACTGTTTTTCTCCCTCATCAACAACCTGAGTTGAAATTGAATTCTAAGCTCTCACAATCACAACGGGTGCGTCACCCAGCACAGAAGTTTGAGTCACAAAACATAATTACCACAATAAAACACAGTGTTCAAGTATCTGGGCAGATCGCTCTGCCGCACAAAGAGCAAATTAAATTAACTACACAGACTAAAAACTATACAGCCCGCCATCAACAGTTGTGCATTATAAAAAGGTAGTTTTTTTGTTTGTTTGTTTGTTTGTTTGAAGTCAGGAACAGGTAGATTTTTTTTAAAAAATATATACAAGCTAGCACACACAGCCATCAGTGAAAATGTCCCCCCATTTTTTTTTTTCATCTTATAGAAAATGGAAAGCTTACAATACCTCCTCCATCAAAGCGGCAGGCCGGGGCGTTGGGGGGGGGGGGGGGCCCGCCCGGGAGCGGGGCTGGGGGGGGGGGGGGGGGGGGAGATGAGGCCCGGAGTTTAGAGCCGCTTTGTGCGGGGTGGTGGAGGCTGGGGTGGGAATAGGGGTGGGAGAGGATCAGGCAGTCCTTTCTCTTTCTCTCTAGCTCACTCTTTTCTAAATGAACTCCAGTTGAATCACTCGTCTTTTGCTCGGTCCTTGTTGATTTTCTTCATTTTCATCCTGCGGTTCTGGAACCAGATCTTGACCTGCCTCTCGGTGAGGTTGAGCAGCCGGGCCACCTCGTACCTGCGGTCCCTGGTGAGGTACATGTTGAACAGAAACTCCTTCTCCAGTTCCAGCGTTTGGTGTTTTGTGTAGGGGCAGCGCTTCTTCCTCGTGGAGCGCGCGTGGAGCCAGTTGGCAGCTGGGTTGCCTGCGAGGGAGACAGGGGATTTAGCAAGAGGAGAAGCACCTACCTCGCCCCTCCACTGGGGCCAGGGAATCTCCTGGGGTCTTCCGCCAAAGTGCAGGGCGCTGTTGAACTGGTTGGGGAAGCGCTGCGAACCGTACACAAAGGCATCCCGGCAGACAGACAGAGGAACAGTCACAATTGCACGCAGGAAAACCTCGGCTTCCCCCTCCCTTCCCAGACCCTCCTTTCTCCTCCACTGTCCTCCTGTCCTTTTCCTCTCCTTCGTCCTGCCCTTTGCACACTGTGCAAGGAGTGAAATTTGGAAATAGATCCTCTTCTTGCCAGGCAGGGGGAAAGCACGCTGCCCTGTGTTCCTGCAACGTTAATATTCTCTCCCTCTCACTAACACACACACCCTCTCCCTCTCTCTCTCTCTATCCACCCTTCCCCACCTTTCCTTCTACTTTCCCCATTCCGTCTTTGACCTCCCTGGAAGGCCGTGGGAGCCGGGCAGCCGGCAAGGCGCCCCTGAGCAACCGCGGGGCGTAGATCACGTCTCCAGTTTATTTGAATAATCTGGCATGGGGACCACCGTGGCCCGGTCGCCTACAGCCTCATCCTGGGCAGGATTTACGCCATCACTGGCTGAAGGCAAGAAGTGGAGGGGATCGGCTGTCTTCTCCAGGGTCTAGGCTACAGTTGCTGCCGCCGCTCCAGGACAATCTAGCCGCACAAAAGATTCTCTCTGACGAGCTGCCTTCGAAGAACGGCCCAAAGTGCTGTCCTGGAACCGGGCAGCCAGGGAGAGGGGCTGCTGGTCTTGGCTTGGCCGGCAGCGCCCGCCCCGCCCCCCCTCTCTCTCGGCAGCAGCCGCCTCCCCTCCCCCCGAACGCGGCAGCCAGCTTGTCACTGTTCTCTGGAATTGGGGCCCCATCTGAGGCATTCTAAACAGCAACTTCTGGTTCCCGGCCCCTGCTCAAGAGGCTCCCAGCGCAGGCGAAGGCAGGCTCGAGAGAAAGCTGAAGGGCTGGCAGATCCTGGTGGCCGGCGTGGAGGCGGCGGCCGGCCTGAAGGGAGGACACACTTACTGGGATCGATGGGGGGCTTGTCTCCGCCGCTCTCATTCTCAGCATTGTTTTCGGAGAAGGCGCCTTCACTGGGCTGTTTTTCTCTATCAACTGGAGGAGAACCACAAGCATAGTCAGTCAGGGACAAAGTGTGAGTGTCAAGCGTGGGACAGTCACCCCTTCTGGCGGACAGTGGTTCAGGTTTAATGCCGTAAGGCCGGCTGGAGGGCAAGCCCGCGAAGGAGAGCGCGCCGGGCGTGGGCTCCAGCCAGGAGCGCATGTACCTGCCGTCCGGGGCCGCCGCCGCCACGGGCGCCTGGGGGTGCACGTAAGGGTGGTGGTGATGGTGGTGATACACTGCGGCGGGCACCGCATTGGCGCCCGCCGCGTGCACCGGGTTCCACGAGGCGCCGAACACCGCCGCCTTGGGCTGAAAGCTGCACGGGCTGAAGTCGGGGTGTTCCGCCAGCGCGGTGGCCTGCCGGGGAGGCTGACCCAGGGCCCCGGGCGCGTAGCGGCCCGCGCCCAGCTCGTCCGCAGCGTCGGCGCCCAGCAGGAACGAGTCCACGTAGTAGTTGCCCAGGGCCCCGGTGGTGGCCATCGCTGTGCCCCGTGCCTGGCCGGTCGGCCCGACCCGCGGAAATTATGAAACTGCAGATTTCATGTAACAACTTGGTGGCACCAGGGGGGGAAGTACAGTCACCTAATAAGTTGCCAGCGCCCGCGCCCCCATTGGCCGCGCGCGTCACGTGCCCGCCCGGCAGAACAATAACGCGTAAATCACTCCGCACGCTATTAATGGCCCGGTGTTTTGCAGTCATAATTTTTATAGCAAAAGCCATATGTTTTTATGCAAAGGGATCGCGGCGCTCCACGATCGGGTTTGTTTTAATTGTGGCCAACGAAGATTAAAAGATCAAATCTGGCCTTGCCTCTGCACTCCCTCCCCTCCCACCGCCACCACCAGACGCACACTTCTTAAGCGGACTATTTTATATCACAATTAATCACGCCATCAGCAAGGCGCGGGTCCCGCGTGCAAGTGCGGCCAGTGGAGCCCCTCACATAAAATTAGACAATAATTGAAGCCATAAAAAAGCAGCCAAATCGCATTCTCGCTCTACTGTATTTAAATCTATATTTATGATATTTCATAAGGAGTTATTGTTTCAGAAGCCACACAGGCTGGTGGGAAGTTGGGAACGACCAGCAGATTCGGTTGCTTCGCCATGGCTCCCAGCTGTAAAAATTTACGAGGACTTGGAAAGGTTAAATTACACTGTTGTGTTTGGTTGGCGAGCTCCCTGTAAATAATTCCTGCAGTCCCCAGAGATGCGAGTTTACCCCGGGCCGGCCGCGAAAAGTCAAATTCAACGCAGTATCCATCCCAAACTGAGCCACCACCGCCCCTGCCCGAGCGCGCTGGGCAAGGACAGGCCTCCGAGAGGGCACCGCCTATTGTGGGGCCCGGAAATCTGCCCCATTGGATCCCAGGGCACCCGGGCAGCTAGCTCCCAGCTTCGCCGCTTTGCTAACAGCTAGCGCCCGACCGAGGAGCGGCCGGCTGTCCCTGAGCCAAAGGGTTTGAGGGCCAGGTTGTGCTGCGGGTTCGGTCCCGGCCGCGCGCACACGCGGCCCCCGCGCCCTACGGGTCCTCGGGTCCTCAGCCGGGAATCACGACACCCAGGCGAACGCAGCAGGCGACCCAACACTGTGCCCCGACCTCAAAGGCCCTCACGCTGAGCTCTGCAAGCTTTGTCGCACTCCCCAAACCCTAGCTGCGAAAAAAAACACGAGGCAGCCTCAGTGGAAGGCGAGATGGGCTTGCGAGACGCAGTTCGGCCAAAGAGACCGCGCGGCTCCGGTAGCTGGGAGGCCCGCACCGGAGCGGCTGGCCTCGGGCCCTGTATGAGTTCTTCAGGGCTCCTTCCTTCCTTTCTTTCTGGCCCCCGCCCCGGGCCCCGCCTCGGTTTTCACCAGGCCGGACGGCTCCACAGGGTTACAAGGCCCAAAGCTAGGCGACCGCAGCTCAAGTCCAGGGCTAGAAATTAAAACGGGGAGGGGCACGGGGCATTGACTTTAATCCCATTCCTTGGCTTGGCCACATTGAGGAGGGTATTTCTCACCCCTTAAGAGTCTTTCAGGGTTAAATTAAGAGGCCTCGCGGCCTCTGTTAGTTGGAAGAAAAAACCCACCCCAAATCCGAACGGAAAGCAGCGACTCCTAAAAACGGGGTAATTAAATTCACGTGTGAACACTATGCCTGCAAGAGTGTGTTTCTCATTAGCCCACTTCCCTGGCGGCGCGGGCAGGCGGCGAGGGCGCTTCCATCTCCTTTTCTGCCTCCATCCTCCCCAACAGTTCCAGTAATCCTCCCCCAAACCCTGATACATCCCTATCCGGGACGGGGACCCTCAAATGCCGGGCTCTCCCCCAGATCGAGGCTGCGAAGCGTGGCGGAGACCAACCGGGTGCCCCGTTATCCGCTCTCGCCGGAAGAGGGAAGTGGCCGACACAGCGAACTCCGATGTGGCTGGTCCCGGTCGCCTTAGCCTCCTCCCCCGTAATATTGTCCTTTTCCTTTACATTCCTCTACCTTATCTCCACCCCCACCACATCCCGGTGTGTCCCAAATATTGGGCAGTTCGCGGTGCCTCTGAGATTTTCATTAAGAAATATTAACCCTGGAGGAAACCTCGCTCCTAATTGTAATTGTCTGCCAACAGGCTGGACTCGCCTAGTTGCTTTTCGACTTTTTTGCCCAGAGAAGCCTTGAATTATTATTAGTATTTTTTTTAAATAAAAAGTCTGTTTAAATAGCCTTAGCTCCCAAAATAGGACAGTTACCACATAATTAGCAGGCGTGGAGTGTTAAGCAGGCCTTACTGATGCCTAAAAAGGGAGAAAAATCAGAAAAACCTAATATGACCCCTCTTCTGCCCAGAGATTTGGGGAGAAAATATTCAGGCTTTTGAATCAGCTTTTATTTTGGAAATGAAAGGGACTGCGTGTGTATATTTAAAAAAAAAAAATAAATGGATGTAATTACAAACCGCCTCTTTTCGCCTGAGAGTTCTAAAACCTTGGCCTCCAAAACAAATCCAATACTCTGGTCCGGAAAATGGTACAGAGGAGTTGAGAGGAGAGCGGTGTGCTGGCCTTTCAGATAACAGAACCGCAGACAGAGCAATGGAAACAGTTCCAGGGCCCACAGCCAGAGCTGGGAAGGGAAACACAGCTGGGTGGGCATGAGTCTGAAGGCCCCTGCATGTGTGTGTGTATGTGTGTGTGTGTTTGGGGGCAGGGAGGGGATGAAAGTTGTTTTCAGTTCGGTAGCAAGAATCCTTCGACTGGCTTCCAATGGTGGACTACAACTTGCAACAAGGGCTCAAGTTTGTAATACAATGGTTGTGGAATTTAAGATTCCTTTCCCCTATTATTTGAAACAGACTGGAGCTGGAAGGGTCCCTTTCTCCAGCACCCGCCCGCACAAGGATGCCATTTCTAACAGACTCTGAACCTGATAGAAGCTACGGGCAATCAAGCAACCAATCTTTGCCCTAGCCGGGCTCCCTTACAGTGGTTAAAGCCAGAGTTGGGACCGGCAGGCCCCGGAAAGCGGAGGAAGCTTCCAGGCGCGGTTCCCTGCGTGGCCAGGCTCCACAGAGCCTGGCTGGGCCTCAGCCCAGGTCCCAGCCTCAAGTGCCCCGTGAGGCCAGCGAAGGCCTCCTTGCCCTCGGTGTGGGCACACAGAAACGCCGCGAATGCCCCCTAATCGGATCTCTTAGGCTGTGGTTGCTGACCCACGGAGTAAGAACGCAAGGCCGCCGCCATCAGGTCGTGATCATAACCGAGGTCTTGTCTGTGCAGTGGCACACCAGGCCCTGATCCACAGCCCTCGACAGCTGTCCCACGCGAGCCCTTCCTTGGCAGATTCTGACCACAACTTGAACACGCATCAAAAAATAAGATCCCCGCCCCAGGCTCTCCCCAAGCTAGACCTGGGTCCCTCCCAGAGGAAGAGATGGGAGGACAGGAAGTGGAGATGGAAAACTGGGCACAGAGAGACCGAAGATGAAAGAAATGAAGGGAAGGAAAGAAAGAAGTAAAGGGAAAGATAAAGAAGAAGAAAAAAGAGGAAGAAAGGAGGGAAGAAAAGAAGGAAGGAAAGAGTCAAAGGCGACTCCTGGGAGCAGAGGGCGGCTTACAGAGAGAAGGGTAAGTGACAAGGCCAGGATCCCAGCCCCTTTCTGCCCTGTCCCTCCTAGTTTGGCCTGAGTCTCTCTCAGAGGGATCTTTCCTGGTCTCCTACCCTGGATTGGGGCTGGTAGCGTCCCAGCCTTGCAGGAGAATGGCCCGGAGTTGGGGGAGGCCCAGGATGGAAGCGTGCGCCCCTGACCTTGAATGGCTCAGGGCCCAGAATTCCTACCACGCCCCCGGCGTCCGCCAAGGAGCGGCTAACCTGACCATACCTGCTCAGGGCCAGGTGGGGATAGGGATTGAGGCCAACAGCCTGGCAAAGCGCTGGGAAGGAGGCAGGGACGAGGCTCCTGCGTGGGAAAAGCCGCGGTTGCCACCGCAGGCCTGGCACGACCAGGGCCCGGATGCCCCGCCTGGCCCGGCCCCCGCGCGCACAGGTACCTGGAGACGATTTCAACTGAAGTAATGAAGGCAGTGTCGTGCTGTCGAGAGAAAGGTGGATCCCAACAACAGGAAACTACCTAAATCACCGACCAGTTCTGGTGCTGCCCGCGCGGGGCTGCCTCGCCCGCCGCCGCCGCCGCCGCCACCGCCGCCGCCGCCGCCACCGCCGCAGCCAAGCGAGAACCCTGCGATCGCGCCCGGCCCGGCCCCTTGCCAACCTGCGCCCGCGCTGCCACTGTGTGTCCCGCGCTGCCGCTAAGGCCTCACCGAGGGAGAAGCCACCGGCCCCGGTAAGCTAAACCTGGGAGAGAGGGGGGAGGAAGGTAAAGGAGAGAGAGGAAAATGGAAGGAGAAGGAAAAGCGAGAAGAAAGGAGAGTGAGCAGTGTGCGTGCTGGTTTCCCAAATCTTGCTTCTCAGCGAGCCGGCGCCAAGCGGCGGCAGCCCTGGGCGACTCGAAAGCGCCGGGGACGGCACCGAGCCCAGCTCCCTGTCTTGTCTCGGCCTCCGGCGCTCGCTCCCCACGGCTCGCTCTCCCCCTCTCTCCCTCCCAGCCAGCCAGCCAGCCGGGGCGCGCGCTCCCGCGCCCCCTCCCCCTGCGGTCGCCCCCCCCCACCTCCCGCGAGCAGGAAACGCGTGGCCCCGCGGAGGGCGACCAGGTGGGGGAGGCCGTGCTGGGGGAGGGGGGCTTGCAGCCCGCAGCAGGCTACCTAGCTGCTGCCGCGGATGCTAGGGACGCGCTCTGGGCCCAGCCTGCTCCCCGGATTCCTAGGCTGGGGGTCATCTAAGACCAGGGGACCCACAAAACAACCGGCGTCTGCGAGCCTCCCTGGGGCTCCCGAAAGAAATCCTGTTTGGCTTCCTCTGTCTATGCAGCTCCCCTCTCAACTGAAACCACTGGTCCAGGACAGCTACAATCCAGATATACTAGCGAGTCATAAAACTGAACAAAAGCCGACAAACCTTACGGCACCAGGGCTATAGGGCCCAGACAAATTACGACCGTCTAGGTAATATTTAAATAGATGCCTAAAGTAATTGCAGGGGGCGCGGGCTAGTCCTCCTGTTGTAAAAGTGGTGAACGGGATAAAGTGGAAGGTGAAGATAAGAAGTCAAAAAAAGAGGTAAAATTAAAAAGCTTCATTCCACAGCTTTTATTCTTCTATAAGAACATAAACATCGTCTTTTTTCCACGCACAGCAGCATTACAATATTAATTTATTCTGATTTAAGATTAGAAGTAAATAGAGCTAGAACTAACATTTATAATAATGATAGAATGCATTTGCATAAAACAAGATTGGCAATTTTTCATAATAATAAACATTTATACAGATTTGTATTTATAATTTTTCTTTTTCTGCACCTACAGGTTTGACCCTTTTATGCATGTAACTTCACAGTATAAAGGAAACCCAAACAATGTCTCCCTTCTCTAGTCTATTCTGCTTGCCCAGCCCTCCTCGGATTCTGTGAATTTTAGAAAAGAAAAAATAAAAGAGGAAGAAGAAAAAAGAAAATGAGAAAGAAAACTCTCCACAAGATAGGGAGAATTGTGGTGTGCTTGTCGCGTTACCAGTGGTAACAATTATTTGATGACCCAAAAAACCCCACTAAATCCGCACGCATAAACAAAACTATATTAGATTATTTATCTACAGCCAGAAGGATATGGAAGTTCAGAGGTAAGTGAAATAATTTAGTCCCACAATGCAAGACCTCACACAAACTGGAAGAGAAGTTTCCTTCTCCTTGTCGTTCTTTTTTTTTTTTTTTTTTCCCCTTTTAGAGCTGGGATATCTTACAGAGAAAAGAAAGATTAATCTTTCTGACTCTCAATTTTCTCATCAGCCAAAGCCAAGCCCTTTTGCCAGCCTGCATGTTCATGCTTGCAAGCCCTTCTCTTTGCCAAGGAAGAAAGAAAGAAAAAAGAAACCCAGGGGCCTGTGTCCCCTGATTAAACACAGCCCAGCACTCTAGGCAGGCGAGCCTGGTGGCGGCTCCTTGCACCATTGACCTCAGGCCAGACACCTCAGCGCCTACAATGGGACCTCGGCCTTCCGGCTAGGTTTGCCCGCCCCCGCAGGAAACCAGCTCCACCGGGAGGACAGGAGCCATTTCCAGCAGAGGAACCCCGAGACAGCAAACCAGCCGGTCACCACTCAACACTTGAGGATAATATTTATCTCTATAGAAATTTAGCACGATATGGCTTTTTCCCCCAGAAAACAAGTAAACCAGCACCAAGCGAGCAGACAAAGAAAAAGTCAGAACAAACCAGCCCTGCACAGATGTAACGGCCAGCGAGATGGCGAGTGTGGGAGGGAGGAACGGGGCTCCGGCACAGGTGCGAGTTCCTGGGCAGAGGCCGAAGGCAGAGGGAGGAGAACGGCTCTCTGGCAGCGAAAAAACGGCATTGCCTGGAGCTTCATCAGGAAAAATTAAAGTTGGCTGTGAGCTCCCGGATTCGGTTTTCTCGGTTCATTTTCTTCAGTTTCATCCTGCGATTCTGAAACCAGATTTTCACTTGTCTGTCCGTGAGGTGGACGCTGCGGCTGATCTCTAGGCGCCGCTCTCGAGTAAGGTACATGTTGAACAGAAACTCCTTCTCCAGCTCCAGCGTCTGGTGCTTGGTGTAGGGGCAGCGCTTCTTCCTGCCGCTCTTTGCCGTGAGCCAGTTGGCTGCGTTTTCGCCTTTGGAATTGCCTAGCATTTAAGAGAATAAAGAAGGGAAGGTTAAATAGGGGCCACGCTAGGCTGTGCGCAGGGGTGAATTTGGGACTTGGATGCCCTAAGTCACACAGAGAGAGTTTTACACGTACACACCCCTTTAGCTTGCTCAGGAAGAGCAGTTCCTCCAAAGGGCATGAGCAAAATGGAGAGGGCCTCCAATCTACACCTGCCTTCCCGATTTACATTTTCCTCCACTTTTCCCCAAACACCTGTTTTAGCACAAAGCTGTCCGGCGCTCACAGACAGAACGGCCTGGGAGGGCAGGCTGTGTATCTTGAACTTAACGCCTTTCTTTGCTTCTTGCCCCAAGGCAGACAAACATTTCCTGCAGCCCCCAGGCTGGAGACCTGGGTGCTCACTTGGAAGGGAGGCCGGCAGCGTGGCTTTGTCCCATTCCCGTCCCCTGATTGCCTAAGGCCCAATGAGGAGAGGAACAAGGACATCGTTGGGCCATGGGGAAGGCACGAAAAACCGAATCGGGGTCAAGGGCCGTCCCTCACGTCTTTCCAGGAGCCAGGGACGGGCAGTCTGGGCGATTCCGAGTTCCAGGAGAAGCGAAATGGCCCCTTTCTGACTCTAGGCTCAGGGCCCCGCCGACCCGGCCGGATTTGCCTTTTCTTCTCCCCGCAAGGATTCCCGCCCCTCCAGCAACTTTGAAAAAAAGCATGGGGGATCGTAAACTCGAACTTCGCCGGTTAATGGGCTTATTTATTGGTGCTGGCGGCTGCTTATTTTGGATGCCTTACAAACATCCGCGCTATCTGCGGGCGAGCCACTTTCCTCCCTCCCCCTCCCCCCGCGTGGGCCGCGCCTCGCAGGCTGGGCCCAGACCACGGCTTAGGGTGCTCCGGGCCACGGAGAAGGGCATGCACAAGAGGGGGGCTGCTCGTCCATGCCCTCGCCCCCAATGGGGGGTGAGCTGAGGCCAGCGCGGCGGACGTCTTGGTGTGGGGCGCTAAGCCGGACATGAATTTTTACTGCGTCCCCACGCCCAAATATTAAAAAGCAAGTTCACAAGGTCAGCCTGCCTGCAGCTTGGGCCAAGGCCGGCCGGCTGCTGCGCGCACTCCTGGCTCTCTGCTCTTTCCCTTCTCTGGGTCGGCCTGTCTGCTCGCCTGACTGCGGCCCTTCGGCGCGCCCGGCTTACCCAGGGAGTCCTTCTCGGGCGAGGCTTTGCTGCTCTCGGAAGGGGCTGGGGAGAGCTCCTCTGCGGCCGAGGACGACGCGTGCGCCTCCTCGTCGCCCTGTGAGCCCCCGCCGCCGCCGCCGCCACCGCAAGTCAGCGTAGGGGGCGGCGGTGAATCGAGGGCTCGCTCTTTCCGGGCTGCATCCGCTGAGCCCGAGGCGAGCGCGGGTGGCGGATCGAAGCCGCGCCCGGGGGGCTGAGCGGGGAACGGGCCGGCGCCGAGCTGTTGCGCGCCGCCGCCGCTGCCGTAACCCTTGGCCGTGCCATAGGCCTGGGAGAGGCGGAAGTAGCCGGGCACTGGCACCCCGCTGGAGGTGCCCAGGGCGCAGCCGTCGGGCGGCGGGCCCCGCGGGAAGGGGGCCAGCTCGGCTGTGGCGGTGGAGCCTTTGGGGCATTTGTCCGAGTCGTAGAGGCAGTAGGAGCTCTCCTCTTTGATGTTCTGCGCGAAAGAGCACGAGGTGGCCTGCGGCGGGGGTTGGGGTGGTTGCGGCGGGGGCGGTGGCTGCTGCTGGGGCGGCGGCGGCGGCGGCCCCTCGGGCTGCTCCATCCGACACGACCGGGGCGCGTCCAGCCACAGGTCTAAAGGTGCGGGCGCGTAGCCGTGCGCCCCGGGACCCAGGCCCCCGCTGCTGCCGCCGCCGCCCGGCGACGCCGCCTCATTGCGCTTGCTTCCCAGAGCCGGGAAGAGCCCGCAGCTCTGCAGCCCGTAGGGCAGGTCGGCGGCCGGCGGCAGGTAGACCCCGCCGTGGGCGTAGTAGCCGCCGCCGCCGCCGCCGCCCCCCGCGCCGCTGCCACCACCGCCAGCCTCGCCTCTGCCCGAGCTGATGAGCGAGTCGACCAAAAAAGAGTTCGCGGCGGGGCTCTCCGAGCATGACATTGTTGTGGGATAATTTGGCGAAGGGAGCAGATAGCCCTTTCTGGCTGACATTTCTTGTGCAAAACATGCTGAATACGATTAGCAATCCCCCCGCATCGCGGCGGGTGCCCGCAGCCAATCCTGAGCCAGAGTTTCCGCGCGACCACTCCCAGTTTGGTTTCGTAGGCGCGGGGCCGCTCTCCGAGGGCGCCCTCTGAGCGCATGATTGATATAAATATGTAATCTGTATTGATGGGCCGGGAGACGCACACCCGATACCTCAGCCCAAAGGCCAGGGGCTGTGGGGGCTGCCCCAACGTGGCTAGTGGGGGGCCTGGCCCCTGTGCTAGCCCCGCCCACGCTCGGACGTGAGCCCTCCTGTCGGGTCTGTTTGAAGGGCCCTTGGGCCCCCCGCGCAGTTAACAAGTGGGGTGTTTATGGTGCGCACCCCGGCCCGCCTTGGGTGCTCCCCATTCTTGTTTCGGAATCAGCCACTAGCTCTCCAGGCACTCTAACCACTAAGGGGACCTGTGGGGGCCTCAGGCTCTTCCTTTTCAGCTCGGGACCTGGAGCTGTCTCCCCAAAGTGGCAGACCTGGCCCTAAAGCCACCAAGAAGACCCTTAGAGTGTCCCGAGATCCAGCGCTCACTGGCAGCTGGCTATTGACACTTCTTTCTTGCACCCCACACAGAATTTTCCCCAAAATGGCTTCTCATCTCTCTACACTCCCCTCGGCCAGTCGTTGATCCAGTTAGGATCTTTGCTTCTGGCGTGCTCACCTGGCTTGCTTTCTCTGCAGCTCCTGTCGGTGGACCCTGGTGAGCTGAAACAAGCTGGGGCGGGGGGGCGGGGGGTGTTGGTAAAAGCAACTGGTAACCTTGGCTGAAAGACTGCCCTACCCCGATTTGGAGGTCCCAGCCAGATCCAGGCACCCCACAGCCCCATCACCCGGGTAGCTTCCAAGCTCATATGCCGCTTCTGGGAAGTGAAAGAAACATTGCTCTTCAGGGTCTTCGGTTTGACGGGAGACAAGACCTGGAGGGGGAAACTTGGAGGAGGGGGCGGCGGATGGACGCCTTCGCCTCAAGCTCTCCCTTTAGCCTTGGCATTCGCACGCTCTCGGAGGTTATGACAGGAACCAGTGTCACCACACTCCTGCCTCTCCGTCCCCTCCCCTCTTCCCCCCTCCCCTCTAAACCCGCGGCTGGGGCAGCCCTCACTCCTGCGGTGTGCGCATTTTAACGAGACCCGCGGTGAGGAAATCCGTCCCGGCAAGGCCGGGCTGGGCTCGTGGCCCATTTATAGCAGCGTTCGGAGGCCAGGCCCTTTGCTCAGTAGACTCCAGGGCCTCCTTCGTCCCTGGCCGTAGGGACGCGCTCTTAGTCAACTGGAAACTGCTGGCCCAGGGCGCTAGCCCCGGTGTGGGCCTCATACGTATCTCAGGAAATGATACCTTTTCCGGCCGGATCCAGTGGAGCCCGGGAGCTCGCTGCCTTGCCCCAGGCCTGTGGGCCACAGCTCTCCAGGATGCCCCAGGCCTGCCCGCCGCACCAGCTCCAGCCCCTGCAGAGGCCTTGACTGGCGCTGCCGAACGCCGGGATCCCAAGAAGCAGAGCGCTCAGGCCTCTGTGTACAGCGGGGAAAGACCCTTGCATCCCGGGTGATGTGCCAGGCACTTGGCCTTGTTCCTCCCGTCGTGCACCTAGTCGGAGAAGGAAGCCGAGCCCGAGAAGACCCAGAGAGAGAGTAGCCGGGAGGGCTGGCGGGAGAGCCCTGACGCGGGCTTCTGAGATGCAAGCGGTTGCGGTCTGCGCCTGTTGTGGCTGCTCCGCGGGCCGCCGCACCCCCGCTTCCCACTCTGCAGAGCTGGCGAACCACGGCTTGCGCTGCGCTCCAGCCACGTCCACCCGGCCGGCCTGTGCCTCACGGTGACTGGCTCCGCGGACCGAGCGTCTGGGGTGCAGAGGAGGGAGATGGATCGAGACAAGAAGGAGAGAAGGGCTGAGGGAGAGAAAGGAAAGGGGCGGGGGGGAGAAGGGGAGAGAGTCTGAGAACCAATTCTCTCCAATCCAACGAGATCCTGAGGCCTAAGTAGCAGCAGCGGCCGAATCAAGTCTGTGTGGAGAGATCAGGAACTGTCCTTCACTCCCCACCTCCTTCCGGCGAACGAGGCCAAGACAAATTCTAACCTGGCTAGGCCCAGAGGCCAACAAACTTGAATAGGGAAAAGCTTCAGAGCAGGACAACCTAGGACCCCTGTCTGGATGGGCTTGGTCCTTATCCAGCTCTCCAGGAGGGTGGAACGCATTGGGACTGTTGCACTCAGCGTGCTACTGGGAAATGCCACAGAACTGAGGACTGCCTGAGAAGGGGGCTTTGCCCCAAAGCACTGTGCTTGCCAATCAAGAAAGCTCTGCAGAGTGTGAAGTAAGGCCCAAGAACAGGAGAGGAGTCCTTGAGGAGAATGAGTCCCTGCAGGCCGTTTGGGCCAGGATTTGGTTCCTCTCCACACTAAAAGCAGAAAGCAGCTTTCCCAAGGCTGTAGGCTGGGAAGGGAAGAGCCAGTGGCTATAGGAGAGAATGCTTGAGATGGCAGAAGCTAAGAAAATAAAATGAAAGTCAATGATCTAAGCCTATCTTTCTTTTTGAAAGTTAAGGCCCCCTTGGAAAAGCTAAGGCCAAGCTCTGATTCTTATCCTGTGAAAAATGCACATCTGGGCATTCCCACAATTTGACCCATCATTTTCAAGGAGTTCACAGACCCCTTACAGCCTTCTCCTTGGGCCCTCCAGAATGTTCCAGAACTCTCAGGAATTCAGCAACCCTGCCAGTTTGACTGGTAAGACAAGCCGGGTGCCTGGCTGTAGGCATCTCAGGCTCAGCCTGGTCAGCGCCCTGTAGGGTGACCAAATGGGCTTCTAGGCGGGATGGGATCCAAGAACACACAGGTGCCAACCAAGGTGACAAAAGCCAGCTTGGTACTGCATCTGCTTTAAGAAGGCCCCCTTGGCGGCGGACTTAGAGGAGGTGGAAAGCCCGCTGCAGGCTTGCAGACCATGGCATTGGCACTTGGGTCTTCACTGACCTTTGGGAAAGCTGAATGTTTTTCTCCAACCTCTTTTCTCCCCCTTGCAATAAACCAAATGGGATGTTGAGTTTGTGCTGTTTCTTGCTTAAAAAAAAAAAAAAGATGACGATGATGAAGAGTGTGTAAGCCCGGGTAAGAGTTCCTCTCTGGTCCCAGACCGCCGCCCCACCCCCACCGAGGCTGGCCGAGCTGCGAGCAAACCGACAGCCTGCCCCAGGGCCTGGGACGCAGCCGGCCTGCTGCCGCTGGTTCGCACAAGAAGATATCCACGCAGCAGAAGCTCAAGTTAGATGTTGCTGCCCTTTCAACTGGTCTTGGAGCTCCCAGCATCCCAGACCGCGCCCCCCCCCCCCCACCAAGGCTCCGCACTCCCCAGACTATAACACCGAGGTGTTAACTTCCTCAATAGAATATTCGGTTTATCGATCGCCAGGGCCTTCTCAAGGTCCCCCATCCCCAGAGATTAAGAAAAGCGATTCAGTTGCAGCATGGGTCGGCTCCTGGATATTGTCTTCCCTCTAGCCCCTTTGCGGTCTTCCCCTCTCTCCCTTTCACCCTCCCTCCCAGCAGCTGAATTTCACTGTCCCCCTCAGGATGCCTTTGACCTAAAGCTCTCCGTGCATGCTTCCTTCAACCAGGCCTGTGTAGAGGTTATGTGCAGCCCCCAAGGCCCACGTTTTATTTCGGAGTAAATATCATCCATTTCTACCTGGGTAATAACGCTCACCCTCCCCGTGCCTGTGGAGCCCAAGTAAAGGCCAGGCAAGTGGAAAAAGCCCTTTGGCGAGGATCACGGTGCATTTCACCCGATAGCGGATTCCTCCTTCTGACCAGGCCCTTGCAAACGATGAGAAATAACAAACTGTTACTACCCAAAACCCCACTTCCTTTTAAAAATACTAGGTACAGAAATGGGGATAGCCAGTAAACAGTTTGTATCTGGAAGTCGTTCTCAGTGTTTTCCAGGCTCAGAATTATCTGACCGGTTGTGGAGTTGGGCTGCGACCCCACAGAAGGAAAATAAGCGCTCCTTTCACATATCCACTTTAACAAAAAATCTGGACTTCTCTGATTCTCACATTTACTGTATGGTTAGAAAATTTTTTTGTAAGCCATGACGTTCTTTCTCGTTCATCTTTAAGAATGTCAACATTTCCAGGGAAATTTGTTGTGTCTGTTTTGAATTAATCAGGTGCAATCTATCCCTAAACAACCCGCTTTAAATTTTTCTCTAAATCCAACCACTAAACTGGCCCTTCTCTCCTCATGGGGGAGTGTTGGGGCCTTTTCACACACTCCCCAAATTACAATATGCTTAATTTTGTCCATAATAAACTGCCTCTGGCCTTGAAACCAGAGGTGGCTCTGGGATTTTAGGGAAGGCTCAGGCTGCAGAAAGCGTGGTGCGGGTGCCCACTTGGTGTGGTTCCTGTGGTTGCCTTATTTTGGCAGAGTTTGGGAGCCCACACTCAACAAAGACTAGTGACTTTTGATAGGCAAGATTTACACACACACACACACACACGGAACTCATATTTTCTCTGAGATTCCCTCCCCCCATTCACCCATGCACTATATATTTGTGAAAATAGTGATTTCAAGAAACTAATGAAAACATATTGGGATAAAAACTTAAACATAAGAAAAGAGGATATTTGAATCTAGCCTCCGAAACGTTAAGTGAACTGAGTATTTAAAACTTGTTGTGTGACAACCCTGATGGAGAGACTGTGATCAGAGTTTATCCTCCATGCTAGCTTTTGAAAATGTATGGGTATATACCAATACAGTTTTCACATATTTGCAAAATATCTCATATTTACATCTAAGAAATCACTGCAAAACCCCAGCTAGGTTTGTAGCAGTGCATCCCAAATAAGCAAATACAGCTTCTCTGGAAGCCTCAAAAATCATATGCGACTTTTTGGAATTGGCCTTTTTCAGAACAAAGGTTTTCCCCAGGCTGCTGGACAGACCTAGAGACTGCACCTAGTAGAAAACCAGAGACCTCCCGGATATCTGCCCAGGGAATAAGACAGCCTCAGCGGCCACGGTTGCTAACCACCTCATTGTTTAGAGTAGAAACTTTGTTTTCCCCAGTACCGCCATCTCTCTCACTCTCTCTCCTCTTCTCTCTCTCTCTCTTTCTCTTTTTGTTGCCACCACAACCCCCACCCCGGCACTGCCAGAACCCCTTCACTTGGATGCCCCCCATCCCTGACTCATCCCATTCTGCATATTTCTACAAAATTGAAAGGTCGCCTTGGGTGCACCGCTGGCGCAAGGAGCTAAAATCGTCAACTTTTCCACTTAGGCCTCCCTCTGCTTTCCAACCTTAGGGAGCGATGGGAGAAAGGAGGGGGTGGGCTGAGCGCCTATAGCGTCACCCGGAGCGCACAAACCCAGCCACTTATCCCAGTCCTGCTCTGACATGGGCCACCTCCCCACTCCCGACTCAGCCAGACTGAAATTGCTAAACTTGTGGCCTCTTACCTTGACATATTTCCGAAATCACTGCCAAGGGACAGCAAGCAGGCTTCTCCGCGGCGCGACGCCTGCGAGGCCTAGAGAAGGCGCGTTGCTTTAAATTACAACACCAATTACTTCTTGAAGGTGAGCCCCCCCCCTTATTTTGATACTAAGGGGATCGGGACAAGTGAAATAATGTAACGTGCTGCTCTTAGTATCAGAAGCGAACAAAGGCCAAGAATCGCGCTGGGGTTCCCGGCTCCCCGGCGGCTTTGACATTGATCGGACGTGCGCCATCTCGTGGCGGCTGAGTGACTAGGCCCGGCCCGAACTTCAGCCGGGAGCCGGGAGAGGGAAGCAGGCTCTAGGCATAGACAGAGGGAAAGAATGTGCCCAGCTCGCTGCTAAACAGATCTCATTTTTACATCTAAGAAATTGCTGCAAAACCCCAGCCGGGTTTATAGCGGCGCATTCCAAATATGCAAATTGGCCGGCCCCGGACGGGTTTACGACCACATTGTCACAGCCATCGGAGGATGGGCTTTTTATAGGGCTCAGAAATCAAACCCGCGCCCGCTTGCCGCCCGCCAGCGAACAGTCCTCCTGGCTAGACACTCTCTAGCAACTTGCAAGACTTTGGTTAATCTTTAACCGTCCCAAAGGAAGTCTTTCCTTAAACCCTGGGCTTCCCTGCCCACCCCTCCCTGCCCCCAGGAGAGTCGTTGTTCACCTCCTTGTGTGTGTTCATCAACCTAGACATTCATCTAGGGGGGTCTGTCCCATTCCCCTTTGAGCTCGATTTCCCCAGTCGCACCAGTTAGACAAACACACAAACAAATAAACAAAGCAGGGTCTGGGGTCTGGGGCCTCTCTCCAAATTCGATCTTCTCTGCAACTCTGGCCCTGCCTGGGTGGCTGGGGAGAGGGTGGGGGTAGAGGTGGGGGGTGGGCAACAAAAGGCTCTGGCCTTTCCGCCCTGCCCCTCAAGGTTATGGGTGATGTCCAAATTTAAGGCAGAAGTTCAAAGGCAGGAAACAAAGAGTAAACAGGCATCTTTCTTTCCCCAAAGGGAAAAGGCAACCTCAGCTGGGAGCTTGGGACAAAGTGTCCATAGAGGCTCCTGAGAGTCTGCTCTTTGTACCCAGACTGGTCTCTGTCTTCCTAAGGGGATCCCCAGGGCACCCTAGAGTGGTTCCACTTCAGGCCTCCTAATCCTGAGGTGAGCAAGCCCAGCCTGGGATCAAACTCATTGACCACCTCAAGCTCCAGGGCTTTCTCCCAGGCCTCTCTCCAGTCTGAAAGGATGAAACCCCCAATTCCAGGTCCTGAAATACCCCATTCATGGGACCCCCACTTCTGCAAAGGACCTGGCCAGTCGCCTTGGCTTCCCAAGCTTGCTTTCTAGTGGAGTTAAAATCCTGACTAAGACACCTCCCCACCCCCTCAGGGGCCTGGTAACTTGCCCCTTGGGGGGAGTGATGGGGGGGGCAGACATTTGGCAGTAAAAGGCAAACAGGAAGAGGAAAGTCACACCAGAACCCAGTACTCAAGTTTCCAGTCTTTATTTTCCTTGTGCCCTGTCGCCTGTGTACATGCTGCGACATACGTGGTGGGTGAGAACGGAGGACAGGCCAACATCCCGTTACAAACAGAGTCACCAGACACTTCTTAAAACAGGGAGGCAGAGGAGATTCAGTGGGAGGGTGCCTGACTTTCTCAGCTCAGGTCTCCAGACCCTGGAGGGCCAAACTACTTCAGAGCATCCCCCTAATGTTTTCCAGACATTGCAAGAAATTAAAAAGATCATTCCTAACACCCTTCCCGCCCCTCCAACACCCCAAGGAAATCAACTAATGGCAAAATTTAGAAAGTATTCAAACAAAATAGGTTATGGTTCTTTTATTTACAAGTCTTTTGAACACCATCCCTGTATGAAGCGTACATTCAAATATTCTTTAGCAGTGAGTGAGTTTAACCGTGGAACACTGTAAACAGATAGAGCCTTTAAATATTCTCTTCATCATCTTTTTCCCTCTTTACGTTGCATCTTTTAAAATTCGCTTTGGTTCCTGCAGGGAAATATATATAATATAATATAATATTTATTTTTTTAAAATAATTCCAAACGCTCTTGAGTTCTTGGAAGGTTGCTGGAAGCTTCCAAGCTCAGTTCTGGGGCGCAAAGGGCAGAGTGCGGTGCCAGATTGGGTGTTTTGGGGACTCAAGCCCCTCACAGCTGGGGACCGCTGGCCAGGCCCACTGTTCCGCTGAACAAACCCAAGCTTCACTTAAGTGTGGTGGAGACTTAGCTAGGCTGCCGCACTCCACAGGCATTTCCTGCAGAGATCTTGGGGCTAGCGGGAAAGGTCTGCTCTGCGACCAGGCTTTAGGCCTGAGTGGCAGTCCAGGAAGAAGGCCCTCATCGGTAGGAAAAACTAGGTGGGCTGCAGGAGGCTACTGCTAGAAGCTTCGGCCTCGGACAGTGCGGTGAGTGGCTAGGAGGGGTGGAGAGCCCCTAATGCCACCTGGAATTGATTTTTCCCCCCTCAAGGATCAGCAGCCCTCTCCCACCTCATAGCCACCTCTTAGTCCAGCCGTCTTTCACATTGGCTTTGGAAAGCAGCCCCACTCCAGACATCTAGGAATCCTCACCCCTTCCTCCTGCTCCTGTCCCCAAGCTGAACTGGGTTTAAAGATTGAATAGCTTCTTGGCGCAGGGGTCCTGGGGATGGGCAGGCTCCATGTGGAGGGTCCTGGGCCCAGGTCGGTCTCCAGGGCGCTTGGCAGGAGGCCCAGTCCTGATGCAGACCACACCCAGCCCAAAGCTCCACAGTCTCCAAGAATGAACCACCAGGGGTCCCAAACCATTCATTCTAGTTGATGCACAACTCTCCAAATCCAATTTTTGTTAGGAATCTTAACCACAGATGCCCAAGAGAGTCCCGGGCCGCCTTCTTAGAGGCTGTCTCCGTGTAGCCTCCCCTCTTTTGCACATCTCTTTTCTTCAAAAGTCACCACGTGCCTTGACCTTGTCAAGGGCAAAATCTGCATATAATCTCACGTGTATCAAGCCCCCCACCCAATTCCAGCTGGCTGGAGCCTTAGAGGAGCGGGTTGGCCGAGTAGTACTGTAAACGGTCTCTGTTAATTTTTTTTTCCTTCATTCTCCTGTTCTGAAACCAGATTTTGACTTGACGGTCGGTGAGGTTGAGCATGCGAGACAACTGCAGGCGCTTTTCTTTGTTGATGTACACACTGAAGAAGAACTCCCGCTCCAGCTCCCGGATCTGGTACTTGGTGTAGGGGCAACGCTTTTTTCTGGTGCGTTGGCCACCTGTGGAGGGAGAAAGAAGCAGGGAATGAGCCAGGTGTGGGGGCTGCAATCCATCCCAGAACCCCGAGTGGAGGAAAAGGGCTGGCCCATGGGACTGGAGGCCCTGTCCTAGCCCCATCAGGGTCCCCTCCGTCCCCTGCCTTCAGTCTCCTACTGCCCGCTGGGGACAGGCTGCAGGCGGAGACTCAGCCCCAGATAAAAGCCAGCTCCCTAGATAGGCCCCCAGGGAAGCTGCTCACACTGCCCCCAGAGCAGAAAGGAGGGCTCCTTCAGCAACAGGCGGGCAGGCTGGGGCCTCAGAAGCGGCTTTTAAAGCCGCCGAGAGGGGGTCGCCGGCTGCCTCCAGCCCGGCCAGACTAAACAAACAACCGCCCGCGGACATTTCACCTTCCAGCACCTGGGCGGCCGGTTCCCGGTTCCCGAGGCAGTACAGTCGACCCCAGGCCCAGCCTTTCCCGGCTGCGGCCGTGACTTGGCCCTCGTTAGCATCTGAGGCCGCTGCCGGGTCTTTGTCAGCCTGAGTCCTGGCCACCAGCTCCTGCCTCCTTGACCAGCCTCCTGGCTTCCGCGAGCTGAGGAGGTGGCAGCGGAAGCCCCCTACCACGGGCCCTCCCTGAGCACCAAGGCCACACAGCCATCCCGCCCCCCCCAACACCCGGCTGGCCAGGGGTGCTGTTTTAGATAGCGTGGAGGGAAGAGGGGTTTCCTAAAGCTGCGGGCAGGCTCGACTTGCCCCCCTTTTCAATAAAACTTCACAGGACCGAGAGGAAAAAAAAAACCGCTTTTGACAGAATGAATAACAATTGTGAGTAACATGCAGTGGGACAGAAGGCGGCACGTAATTGCCACCGCGCCAGAGGAAAATGGCTTCCTTTGGATAAAAAGGCCAGCTTTGGCTTAATTTGTTTCTTTTAATATATTGCTCGAGCTAAGCGGGCTATTTTATCCGTTAAACACGCTCCTAGCGCCATCGTTAAACAGCGACGCCTTTGAATCCCGGCCGGGACTGGAGTCCCGGCGCAACACATGGCTTTTATAAAAATCTCCGGATTACCTCGCTATCAAAGGCTCCCGGAGCCCTTGCAGGGGGAATTTACAGGCGCCCACCTCCGGCTCCCCAGCCCGAGCTGGCCCCGAGCAGGGTCGAGCTGCTGGGCTTGGGACTGAGAAGGGAAAAAAGGGAAAAAGGGAGTTGTGTGTGTGGTTTTTTTTTTTTTTTTTGATTTTTTTTTTTTTTTTGCAGGCATGCCTTGGCCGGTGGGTATTTCACGGCCAATTTCAGCACTCGCCACGTGATCCCGCCTTTTATAACAAAGTTTTGTTGGGGGAAACCTAAAGGCCCTTCATAAACCTTATATGCTTATAAAACAGCATATAAAAATTTAACAGCGGTGCTGCGCTAGATTTCCAACTCCCCTTTCATAAAGCGCAGGGCGCTGCCTTTATACGTACTGGAGCCGCCGGCCTTGTCCTCAGTGTGGCCGGAAGACGACTCAGGGCTGCTACTGCTCTCCGGGCGCCGTCGCCGCTCCTTCTCCTCCTCCGCCGCCGCCGCCGCCGCCTCCCGGCAGCCGCCGCCGCCACCGTCCGAACTTGAAGTTGCGGGCGTGCCCGTGCCCGTGGCCGCTGCCGCCGCCGCCGCCGCCGCGGAGGTCGCTGCGGCCGCTGGGGGCCCCTTCTCGGCGCTCTTGTCCCCGGGGTAGTCGGAGGAGGCGAGGTTTTCTGGGGTGCCGTAGGCCGTCTCGAAAAACTGGTCGAAAGCCTGTGGCAGGACGCCGTTCCTGCCCACGGTGCTATAGAAATTGGACGAGACGGCGGGGGTGGGGTGGTGGTAGACGTTGGCCGAGCTCTTGGCCAGCACGTCGCCAGGCACGCCGGCCGCGCTGGGCGCCTGCAGGCAGTCTCTGTGCACGAGCTCCTCCGCGGAGTAGCAGTGAGCCAGATTGCCGCGGGGGTGCCATTTAGTGGCGGGCTCAATGGCGTACTCTCTGAAGGTCACTTCGCGTACGGGTTGGACCTGGGGCAGGTTGGAAGAGTAGGAGTATGTCATTGGGCGCGAAGACGGGGTCTGGGGCAGAAAAGAAGGGAGGCTGGAGAAATCTGGACCCGAGACGTAGTAAGTACAACTTGGCAAATACATGTTAGAGGAGCAGGGACCACGCTCATCAAAATCCATCATTGGGCTACCTTGGGCTCTCCGCAGTAGCCGAGCTTAACATGATTCTCCACTGCAGCTGCCTCTTTGAAGCGGATCCGTGAAGTAGAAATTTGGAGACGTAAGCTGACGTGGAAATCTATCCCCATCCTTAGCAGGGAGGTGCTGGTCATGTGACCCGATGTTGAAATTGACAAGCTGCAAGCTGGTCCGGGCTTTTTTTTTTTTTTTTTTTTTTCCCTTCCCTTCCCCCCCCCCCCCCCCTCCCCGGCTTCCTTTCTTTGTAGCCACCTCAGGGGAAGCAACAGATCGTCACTCGGTGTTCTCACCGAAAGCACGTAATCGCCGGTGTAACTCATGTTGGCTGGGGGGCCTCCCGGTGCGCGGCGAGGCTGAGGTGCGCCCCATGCCACTCGCTTGTGCTCAGCGGCACGGTCCTGGCCCTCAAGTGCGCCGAGGGCGGTGAGAGAGCTCAACTCCTGCCACCCATCACTCCCCGGGTGAGGGATGCCCCAGGCTGGGGGTGGCCGGGTGGGAGCTCGTCGCTGCGTGGCCGGTGCGCGGTCCTGGAATCTATTCTCCTGCAGGCTCGCGCTCGCACCTCCTTCGCTATCCCCCTCCCACAAGCTTGCTCTGGGAACCACCTCTGTCTCCGACTCTGGCCGGACCCCTTCGGGGCCAGGGTTCGCAGCCGTGGATGTGCCTGCCTCGTGGCTTGCCCGATTTGCACGGTGACTTGATTACACGCTCGCATTCATGGTCACTTCCGAAGCGCTTTAGTGCCTTCCGTCCCTAAACCGCCAACAACCAGGGCGGCTTCCCCCGCGGTTTGTCAGGCATCTGCAGGTCCCGGAAGGGCCTTCGTCTTACCCGGGATCCACCTCCACTTCATCCTCCCCGCCGGCCTCCTCACTCCACCCCTTGCCCTTGAAGAAACCCCTTCCTCCTCGCTGCCTGCCGGGGGTCGGAGTCACTCAGCGGAGCCAGACGCGTGGGGGCTGCGCCACTGTGCACGCCCGCCTGGTCTTCTGGAGCTGAGGACTCGGGAAACCACGCAGTTGAGGCGAGCCTTGGGCTGCTTAGAGGCGCTGACATCCGAGGAGCCTTTCCTGGGTATGCTGCACCTTCCGGGGGCCCACCAGGCCGCCAGCAGAGCTGCAGAGTTGAAGGAGAGTGAGGGCAGTGAGAAGGAAGGAGGCTAGGGCCAGGGAGCTGTGGCTGAGAAAGGGGTAACCCGCCTCCTCTCCTTCCTTGCAAAGCGCGAGAGCCAGTGATGTGCAAGCAGAAAGAAACTCAGAAGGCTGGGCGCCTTTTCTGCTACTCATCCCACAGAAGGAACATAATGCTAAAGAAAAGAGCCATGCTTCCCCAACTCCTGGCACTGTGGATGACGAGAACGCCCTGAAAAGGCTAGGTTTGAGCCAAAGATAGAGACAGGGGTCATAGCTGCTGGTAGGAGACTAGCTTTCTTGGGAAAAGGAAAGAAAAAAATTAAGATGGTGAAAAGGGCTTGCCATCCTGCAGGATTGGATGATCAACGTTTGGGAGAAGTGAAAGAAGAGGGCATAGAGCAGCTAAGCAGGACCGGCGACTGGGAGGGGCCCAGAGGCCTCCCCACACCTATCTTCTTGGAAGGAGCTGGATGTCGCTGAAGGAAAGTCGAAAAATGAAAAAGGATAACCTTTTCCCTTTCCCCATCCAGGAAATAGCTGAAGGTATTTATATATCTTGGGGAGATTTAGAGTATAAACTCTAAGATCTTTGGTATTTAAGTGTCAACATCGATTTATTTATTTATTGCTGAGCTGACTGTAACTGACTCAATAACAAATCTAATCATGTATTGCACTGGAAAAGAACTATTCTCATTATGTATTTTCTCCAAATGATGGCCCACCATTGCGTTTGAATACCTGCTGTAAATATCAATAATATCAAGTAATTACTCTGCAGTGGAGTAAACTAATTTATTAGCATTAATGTTTATGTGGCTCCTACCCCCTTCCTTTAGAAGGGTTTCTTATCACAAATCAAACTACTCGGGCACATTGGTTTAATGAACTCTTTATTCAGGATTTGCTTCAAGAACTTTCATATCCCTTGAATCCCTGAGAGTTGAACTTAAAATTATTTGTGCATCTTCAGCTTGACCTATTTGTCCACTGTGGCTTGTGCAGAGGGCATCAGCGGTGTGGGTGAGAAGGTCTGGTGGGGAAGAAGGTTGCTGGGGAAGGGCAGCCTGAGACCTCCTAAAGCTGGGAATCACAGTTACGGGATTGCCCTGCAGCGAAAAAACTTCGATTTCCAGCAGTGACCAACAAGGCAAAATATTTATTTCTCCACAGCATCTCTTTCTTGGAGACAGAATATAAACGGGAGAGGGAGAGGTTTGCGAACAGTAGTATCTGAGCTGTTCCCTGGCTTGATTTTGGCTCTCCCAAACTATCTCCCGGCAGCCCACCCAGTCCCCGCCACCCCGACCCTCGAACAAAAGGAATGCTTGAGGGTTTTCAGTGACTTTGCCATAACAAAGGCGCCACCATTTCGGGGCTTGCCCCGCCCCTGGGTGAAGGCAAACAAATTCTTGCACTTGTATTAGGGCTTTTAAGACTATAATTGAACCCGGGGGCATCTAGGAGAACCGAAAACAGTTCTAGACAGACCTGGGGTTTTATAGCAGTTTTGGCAGTCAACTTCAGCTTGTGCCTGAGCAGACCGGCTGCGGTGGCCCGCCCGCGGGGGGACGCCAAGCTGCCTCCCCCAGCTGCACGCAGCCCCTCTCCTAACTAGATCGGTTTCCCCCTAGGTGCCAGGGAGAGGGGGTCCCGGCAGAAAGGTCAGTATGGGGGTATATGCTGTTCTGCATGATCAATGCCTCCCATGTCCTTGAGAGCCAAGCCGAGAGGGTGCCAGCAAGTCTGGATCCCATGGGTGTCTGCAGGAGACAAAGACAAATTTCTGAGGAAAGGCTAGGCTGGAGGAAGGCTGTCCCAAAGCAGTCGGCAGGGCAGTTCAGAAGGCTGTACCAATGCGGGGTGCCAGGAGGGGCACGCAGCCTGGAAGAGGGTGTGTGGGGGTGCTGCGGTGAAGATGGATGAAGGGAAAGGCTTTTGATGGCAGGAGAAGAGAAAACGCCTGGAGTGGCAAATGCTTTTACTTCCCCAGCAGAGACAGGAGGGGGTGCTCCGATCCCCAAGGCTTCGCACTGTTCCCAGCTTTGTCCGCTCCTGGCCCTCTTGCCCGGAATACACTGGCAGAGTGAAGGTTTGCATGGGGGGTGTGTAGTTGGGGGTGGTCGCAGATCTGAGGATCAGATCAAATCTGGGGAAGCCGGGGAGGCAGAACTGCAGCTCCTCGGTTTTGACTTTGCTCTGAGCCTGACTCTTCCGCTTTGCAGGAGGCCCAACAGCTGAAGGGAGCCCACCCGGCTCAGGGAAGACCTGACGGGTGCTAAGGCCACCCTGGAAAGCCACATCCGAGTTGTATTTCTTGAAGAGATTGAGTGGGCAAGGCTAGGACATTGGCCCTGGCAGCTGGTTGCCCATGAACTGTCCTTTCTCCGGAGCTCCACAGCGCGGGGCCATCTCCAGAAAACAGTCTCCAGCATGTATTTCCTTTTATCCTCAACCCAGAACCCCACGGCAGCTAATGCAAAAGGCCAAAAATGTTCTGGAGGAAGAAAAACAAAGGCAGGAAGTGGCGGCGGCCTGACGGTTCGTGTGTGTCTGTGGAGAAGGGAGGGAGCCTTTTCAATCTCTTCTTGTTGTTTTTCCAAACTTCAAGGTCTAGGCAGCCCTCGCAGGGCCGGGCCCTTTCGCTCCCCAAGCAGCGTTTGGAGACGGCCACCCGGAGAGGAGAAGGATGGGTCCCGAGCCCGCCCTGTCAAGTGGAAACGGCTAACGAGGCGATTTGCTCAGCAAAGCAGACCAAGCCTTTGCAAGGCTCCGTTTGATTTGGCCCTAAATGGGGGAGGGGGAGTTTGAGGGGTTCGGCAGTACCTCCCGGATCCTCCTTGCTGCGGCTGAGTGGGCCCTGGTGGGGATGATTCCTGCGTCCTGCGCCCCACCCACCTTCCCAGGCAAGATACTGGAATAAATTGCGTCCAGGTGCCTCTGCCCAGCACTGCCGCCTCTACTTCTTGTAGCCGAAGGGTGCCTGCTGGCGGTGCCCAGGCCGGGTAGCCTTGGTGCAGTCGGTGCGCACCAGGGCGACGTGAAGCTTTTCCACCGGGGGTTGTCATGCTGGGGGCGTTTCCAGCACAGTCATTTGAGGGCCATGAGCTGAAAGGACTGTCACTTGATAGGCAGCTTAACACCTGCTCACTCCAAGGGAGAAACAGAGCAGTGGGCAGGGAGTAACTCCAGACTCTGGGTTCCCAACCCCATGTGGCACTGCTGCTGGGCTGCCCTCTTTTCTCTTTGGTGCCAGCTCGGGCACTGGGACCGGCTCATTGACCCCCAACTCTGAGAATCTGAAGTCCCCAATGCCTGCACTTGCAGCCTCTTGACTGCTCTGCATGTAGTCAGTAGTGTGAATGCCAATACCAGGCTGCGCGCTCACCACATTCCCTCCTTAGCTGATCCTGTCTCCTGGCAGCCCCTGCTCACCTGTCTCCCTGTCCTCCTCTTTCCAGCAGAGTCTCCCCTTCTGCAGCCTCCTGCCTTTTCTGATACCCCTCCTAGGCTGAGCAAGAACTGAGGGCACCCAGTCCTCAAGCACAGAGAAGGAGGACTGTTAGGTTCCTGGACCCCCCCCCCCGCCAGTTTAGGCCTCCACCAGGGGTCTGAACTCGATCTCTTACCTCATTCTTCTGAACACTCCATCCCAAGGCTCTACCATGTCCTTTTTCTCTCTCGCCTCTCTCCCCAGTACTCCGTTCTTCTCTTCTTGGGACCTAGCTCCCGGATGGCAGCCAGCCTGGGAGCGCTCAGGCTCACTGGACAAACCAAAACTCATTTGCAAAGATCTATAGTCATTTATCTATGGATCACTTAGGGCACCAATTTTTTTTTTCCTATTCTTGTTGGACTGAGCCCCTAGCAACCTCGGTCCCTAAATGTCACACCTATTTCTAGAAAGCTCCATTGAAGACTATTTCAACCCCAGTGACCATACTGCACACAGGTGCAAAAGGCAACTGGTGGCCCAAGGTAAAAACAGCCACAGAGTCTTTCCTAGGGTTGGAGGCCAGGCTTTTATTTGGGGGCTGTCTCCTTCCAGGTGGGGGGTGTCTGGAGGTGCATCTGTCCTCCATGGTGATTCTGGGTAACGGGTTGTTTGTGAGAGGCCAAGACATCTCCAGTATTTGTTCTCAGGGAACAGTCTATCGGCAGATCATGGCCAGTCTATCACATTTCCAGGCGCTGTCCAGACGTGGCCCTGAGGCTACAATGAAATATTAGGAGACTCTCTCTTCACTACTAGGTGGAGGCAGGGGTTAGCTCATTATCCCCTTGGCTTGGCAAGGCACCCTCCTGTCCAGAAGCTCCTCTACACTTCCCTATAGCACAGGAACAGGTAATTCCTTGAACTTGGCCTTACGGTTGGTTCTCATCTGACTCACAGATTCAATCCTCCAAGGCCCCTAAACATCTGAAGAAGTCCACATCCTCCCCCTGGCCACTGAAGAGTGGGGCATAGGGCTCAGTTGAGGGTTTTAGACACCCAAGCGATCTGGTTATATTTAGTTTAGTGGGTCCCAAACTGATGGGAGAGAGTTACTTCCTTTGAGAAGAACTATTTTTATTTTTATTATTGTAGATTCATTATAAAAAAAAATTCCCCCCCCCTTATCAAATGGGAACAAATGGAGTATGGGAAACTTTAAAGGACAAAGCCCTGGTTCTCGGCGTCTGCTGTCCATTCTCCCTGAAACTTCGGCTCAAACGGGTTTCTCCAGCCGAGGGTATCTGCAATAAAGAGGACGAAAGGGGGCGGCCCAACCAGAAGGGCAGCCCTGGCCCTCAGCTGTGGCTCGCAGGAAGCCTCCATGCCCCAAGCTCCAGCTGCCTCTTTGGGCAGTTCCCCAGGCTCCTCTGTTTCTACTCGAGCAGCGATCCATGGTTCACATTCCGTACTTGAAAAGAGCTAGCCCATGCCCATCCCAACCCTGCCCTAGGAGTCTCCCCTACATGCCCTTCCAGGCAGTTCTGTGATGGCACCTATCCATGCACAATTCCTCCAGCTAGTGTCCCCTCAAGGCCCTGCTCACCCATGCAGTTCTAGGGATAAAGCCCAGCTTTTGTGTCTTTTGTGGAAAAAAAAAAAGATGAAATCCTTTGCAGGGCCTCTTTGATTCACCTGGGGCAATAAGCTCAGGGCAGACCTCATGAAAATTATTTGTTTATCATTGCATCTGATGTGTGACCTGCTGCAGGCAAGCTTTGGGCAGAGGGCAGGGGCTCCCATGCCGCCAGAACACAGTGAATGGGTTTGGGGGGCCCCCCGGAGTCAGGGATTTTTACCTTTGGCAGAGTGCACCTCACTTCTTGGCCCAGATTTTAGGCAGGAGAAGAAGAGCATCAAAGTGCACAAAGCATCAGCTTGCACTTGAAAGAGCGTACCTGGACTCAAGGACCTTAAGAGAGGTTCGCAGCAGGGTCCTTGCTCCCCTAACCTATTCCTGGCCCTGCTGGCCCACAGGCCCTGCGGGTCCCTTGTTTCTGCCGGAGCCCAGAGCTCCGATCCAGCCACATCCGCTCTCCTGAGCTTGCAGGCTCTGCCTCTCTTCGGGGCTAGGCCTCCTCGGGCTCCGAAGTCTCCTGGACCCGCTCTTCCAGGACTCGACGGGGACATAGCCTGGGCCAAACCTGGCTGCGGGAACTCCTTTTCAGTCGGGCTGGAGCGACAAAGTTGGAAGCCAGGAAAGGACCGCCGCCTCCAGTCGGAGAGCCCGGGCTATCAGAACCTGCATGCAGCCGGCCAAGTGTGGGTCCTGCGGCTTCCTGCGTCCGCCGCGGCCCTGACCGCGAAGGCAGCCACGGTGCGGAGGACTTGACCTTTGCGGCGCGAGGGGAGGGCGCTCTCTGAGCTGCCGGGAGGGGGATTCTGCTGTCTCCAGCTTCTCCCACCCAATAGCAGCCCAGACAACCCACGCAAGCTTCGCCGCTCACCCCCTCGCCCCCTCGCCCCCCTCCATTTTGTGCAATAGCTGCAGACCCGCAGCCGAAACAAAGCCCCCAGCAGTGCTCTGGTCCCCAACTCCCCTTGGCTAAAAGGCTCAGGGCGAAAGCCAAGCGGTCCAAGACCCTCCCCAGCGCCTCCTTCTCGCATTTGAGCCCAGCCGCCCGTAGCCAATGCCAGGGTATTACTTTGGGTGCCAGCTTCCCGGGAGCGGGGTCCTGGCGTCGGGTTGCGGGCGGCGCCGGGCCTATGGCCGGGCCGAGCCGAGCCGAGCCGCAGAGCGCTGGGCGCAGCGAGGCCCGAGGCTGCTTCCCGGCCCAGGCCCAGGCGGAGACCCGGGGCTGCCCGGAGCGCCCCGATTCGGGTGCACCGCGTTGTCCTGCGTGCCCAGCTCGCTCTCTGCTCCCTCGGATGTCACCCCACCCCTCGGCCCGGGGTTCAGAAAGCGGAAGTATTTGGTAGAGAAAAACAAAAACACGGTTTCTTTTCAGCCCGTCTCAGAACCCCTTTTGGAGAAAATGCTCCTGTCAAGTTTTATTTCCCGTGCAAACCACCTTCCACGCTGCCAAGAATTAAGACCGGGAGAGATTAAATACCCGATTATTCTCTTGGGGAGGGCGGGGCGGGGCGGAGAAGCGGGCACCCGCACAAAACATTCGTTTGAATCGGCTTGTCCTCATCAACGCCTAGAGAGGCCCGCGAAGGCCCGCTCTCGGGCGACCGTGACGTCAGCCTGCAGCTGCGGGGCGACTCCGCGGCGCGGGTGCCCGGCCGGGCCCTCCAGAGTCCGCCTGGCGCGGGCCTGGGGTCCGGCGCCTTGACCTCGGCCAAGCGCTCTGCGGCGCTCCTCCTTCCACACGCAAGCCTTCCGAGCGAGGCCGGCTCTGGAAGGGTTTGAGCCTCCATTTTGAGTAGAGGGTTCCTTTAGAAGCACGGAGGATTTCGAGCCTCGCCTCTGCCCCCCGGGGAGCAGGCGCTCGGAGTCCGCAGCCGCGCTTCTCCTGCTCGTCCACGGCCCCGCACTCGGGGCGAGCCCCGCGCCGCGCACCGCCGCCCGCGAAGGGTCGAGCGTCTCGGAGAGGCCGTTGTAATGCTTTCTGCCCGGGGCATCCAGCCTTCAGCGGCGCGACGGAGCCGGGGAAAAATGAAGTCAGCTGTGACAAGGCCTTAGCTGCTTCGGTGGAGGGATTTTTCCGTGCCGGCGTCTTTTCTCTTCCCTTTAAAATCAAATCAAAAATAGCGAACACCTCGCAGGCATTCGGCGGCGCTAGGTAGATGGGCGAGGGTCCAAGCAGCCGATCAGAAAGCGGGTGTTTTCATAAAGAGTGAGGCCGGCTCTTATTTACCCGGCGGCCTAGCAGTTGAAAACTTAATTATTGTGTGCGGGTCCTAAAACCTAGGCATAAATCTCCCCAGACCGCTTGGATAACGCTACATCACTGCTTATGAAAAATGGGATGTGAGCTACTCGCTGCACATTTCTCTGATTCTCCGGGTCTTGGGCTGCTGACACGCATTCGATCAACTTTAAAGGAATGCGCATAAATCAGGAAGCCCCTAGCGTCTCTCGCGTAGAGGTCCGCAAATCCGGAAGGGCGCCTCTCAGCCCACCAGGTCTGGGGCTTAGCAGTCCCGGACAGCGATCGTCTCCGCTCCGAATCTCCGGAATTCGTAGAGAGGAAGCGAGACGCCGCATCTTCACCGAGTCCTCCAAGCCCACGCAGCGGGGTGTAATCTGCACATATATTATACGGTGAAATCTGTGTCACGGACTACCCGCACACATGCGTATCACCCTCAGCTGAATTTCACTGCCTCGTGAATTTTTAAGAAAGCACTTCAATTAGGTTAAGTTTTTTAAAAAAAGAATAATTTTCTTCCCTCCCTTTCTTTAAAAATCATCGTTTCTTTCTTTCTTTCTTTTTTTTTTTTTTAACAATTTAAGCGGATGGCTTCAGTTCTGCATCAGGCATAAATAGTAGTTAAATGCAAAGTGACATTTTACAATCATCCACTTCAAATACCTTAATAAATTTGACAGAATTAAGAGCATATGGGAAAAGTGTTTTTTTTTTTTTAAAGTCCCACATTTACAATTTTTAAAATGGTAGGCCACTACAGGATTAAAAATCTTTGCAAATTTAATAGATGAAAACGGTGTCTAGCTGTTTCCATATTTACAATGTCTTGTTCAGAAAAGGTTTCCCTTTTAGGAAAAAAAAAATTGAATAAGCTATTCAACAACACTATCCTGGTGTCCGGTGTTATTATTCTTATATGGTGGCTGGAGTCCTCCTGGATATCTTTTGTTCTAAAGGTTTAGGCTAATTGCTATTTGGGCATTAGGGAGCCCTCATAATCCATGCTTGCCTCAGGTTATCTGGTAGATCCATGGGAATTTTAAATAAGAGGGGAGTTCGGTAAGATCGCCATTATCAACTACCATTTT
This sequence comes from Mirounga leonina, assembly GCF_011800145.1. Lineage (NCBI taxonomy): Eukaryota > Metazoa > Chordata > Mammalia > Carnivora > Phocidae > Mirounga > Mirounga leonina. The sequence continues at coordinate 42,623,219 of NW_023270451.1, forward strand.
AGAACAGGGGGGGGGGAAACCCACAAAAAAACCCTGACACGTCTTCTGTCATTAGTTTCAAAAATTGAAGAGAGGGGGGGAAAAAAAAAGAAAAGAAAAGAAAAGAAAACTACTACTTTACCCAGAGTTCCTGCGATGGGTTGTGGAAGGGGCGGTATTCCGGCTGCAGAGCTGCTGTTGGCCTCCTTCCTAGGCCTGAAGCTCAGAATATTTCTTACATCTAAAGAAAAATATCCCCCGTCAACAGAAGAGTCCCCTTTGGAGCTGTTCCGTAAACACACAGTATGACCCAGCTTTGAGGGGATTTTCCACCACTTTAAACATTTGGGGAGAAAGTTGTTACTTTGGCTTGATGGCAGCTCATTTAGAAAGGGAGTGCTGGGGCACACGATGTGGGGAGCTTGATCTGAAGCATCATTTTCATTTGTTTCCACAAGTGGAGTGAAAATCCACTTTCAGGACAGCAAAATTGGATTGCACTTCACAAGACCATTCCATATGTATGTTTTCAAGACCATGCTGTTTCTGAGACAGCTTTAGAGATTCTGTAATTCTCCACCTATAAAGAAGCTCTAAGTCTTCAGGTCGGGGAGGTTTCCGTCAGCCAGGTTTCTAACCAACCAGTATTTCTTTCCATAAACCGATAAATATGGTTTTTTGATTCACAATTACTTTCCTCTAACATAAAGATAAAATTGACCTCATCTCAAAATTCTGCATCCTAAGGCTCCTGGTTCCACCAACATATATATACATGCATAGCATGGATTTGACAAAAACACATTACCCTATGTGTATATTAAATATAAAACGAACATATGTATTATTTATGACTCTAAACACAGCAACTGATGTGTTGTTGGGGGTCAGTAGGTAGTAGATATAATATTTATTATAGTTTTGATGGTGACTGTTAATACTATCTTTATCTATTTCTTCCACAAATCAAATGGCAGCCTCACAAGCTCCAGTATAAGATTGCACGCACCACCCAGGAGCAGCACTCGGCTCTGAGCTATCCAGGATAACTCTCCTTCTGCATCCATATTATGGTCATTTTGTAGCTATGAGATCTTTAAGCTCTCCATACTGACCTCTTAAGAGGTGAGTTTCTTTGAATTTCTGAAATGTAACTCTAGAACTCTAGAGTTAGCAAGGCATCTGAAACTTTTTATTTGCCGTATAGACTCCCCTATAGCTCTAATTAGGATGGTAGACCACCTTGGAGGGTGAGGGCCAGGAAAGAATGGTTATTTAAGAACACCTTTAGACTGTAACAAAAATGTACAGCTTTAAAGCAGATCTGCAGAAATCTGAGGCAGAACAAGGACTGTGAAGACAAATCAAACTTGGCCATTAAAGAAAAGGAGCAAAACTTCATCATGTAAAGTACATTTTGTACCTCAACTCTAGAAATCACCTTAAATTACAACATCTTGGATCATCAGTAATTAGTGATCCTATATCTGTACAGATTCTACAAATATATATACAAGCACACACGAGCACCAATATGCAAAGTATACATGTATACACATATATAATATATATTCACATATATACAGGCACATGTATAACTTACATATATTCAAATTTGTTCCATCTGGAGCCAAAGAAATGAGTACTAAATCTCTAAAACAAGGAGTCAAGGAGGTAAGACCTTTTGATTCCCTTGAAGCTGAAGAATTACAAGGAAGCTTGTCAACGCGAGGTGGCGCCCTTGATCTACTAATCCAGCCGAGGCCAATTCATGAGCTGTCAAAAGTCAAGGTCACAAATTGTCTTTTTTCGTCAAGGTCAAGGTTTAAGGCCTTTCCTAGTCCTGTCATTTCAACAAATATCAAAACCTGCCCTTTCAGACACATGCAGATCCAATAGCAGATTTTAAAATACTACAGCCCGGGCATCACTGATACTAAACAACTGGTTTTCATTTTCCACAGTGAGCCTGGGAATTTATACTATCCCTTCCTCCTTTCTTCTTTCTCCTTTTCAGAATGCTTAACACTTTAACTCTCCTGAAGCATTTATCCAAATTTTAAGATTTTAGTTATGAGGGATTTCTCCTTTTATTTAAAAAATTTGTAGTGAAAAAAAAAAAGGCTGAATAATAATAGAATAATTTGTATAGGACAAACCCGCTCCTTTTCTTTCTGTGCAGTGCACATTTAGCTTGGAAAATAATGAGTATTTCCTTCAGATTTTAATGGCAGTGACTATTTTATTACCATAATTAATACTTCTATATCACTATCTACAGGTCTAAGGTTCTTTTTAATTATTATTTTTAGTAGAAATGTTTGAAAAGCAGGTGCACAAATACATTTTCACAGTGTGCTGAATGTCTTTATTTACAAGATAGCATTTTATAGTGAATGTGAACAAAATGAATGTGCTGGTTGAAATAACTGCTTGATTAAAAATGTGCTATAAAGATGAATCCCTAAACTTCCTTATGCAGTCTTATAACACAATAAACAAGGAAAAAATACTAATCCCTAATAGATCAAAATATAGAATGTAAACATCTAAATGTTTCGGGGGGAATGGATTTCCGCTCTGAGTTTTCTAAAAAATAAAAAAGCAAAATTACTCTCTAGCAAAATGTTTAGTAAATATTTGGAAATACCAATTTAAATGAAACATGAATTCTCTTCAAACCAAAGTTCACCATGTCGGGGTGGACCTCTCAGGAGATCTGATAAAGGGAATTCTATGAAACATCTGATGCTTTAAATATTTTTTTAAAATTATTAAATTCTTTGGAAAGTAAATTATATCAAGCAGAAAATGTAATCCAAATGCCACAAAATATGTTTGTTATAAGCAATTTAAAATTATTGTCAGAAGGACATTCCCAACCTGGGGTTTCCTTGTAGCCTCAAAGGCTCAGCTGGTTGTATTTACTACCAAGACAAATGATCCTTGGAAAAGCTTTCTCTCTCTTTCTTCATTGTAAATTGCCCAAGATCATTATTTCAGTACCTTCTTCTCTCTCCCTTTCTAAATCTATACATAAGATGTTTTGCAGAATATACAACAATGGTAGGAATTTCACTAAGATTTACCTGAGCAGTCACTTAACATGCAGAGGGGATGGCAGTGGCGACCCAAGGACAAACAGATGTTTACAACAGCCTCTTGCTTTTGTAACCAACTTTTGGATTATTACCATATAACACAGTATCCTGAAATATTATGGTCACATAAATACTTACAAGATTTCAGTAAATGTGTAACTTATCTGAAATTGCATATTTGGGGGTTGACGTTTGACTCTAGAGTTTGTCATTTAACGGTCTGGTGGGGTTGGCGGGAGGACTGGAAGTCTTTACCTTTTCTTAAAGTTTTAAAAGAGTTGTAGATTCCACCAAGGAGAAAGAGATCCCCCTTAGGAAAGCAAAATGCCAGTGTCTTTCTCTTTCTCTTTCCCATTCTTCAATTATTATTATTAAGCATTATGTTCATTATCTGGGCAAAGCAACCAGTTCTGAAGCATTTCTTCAAGTTGCCCTCTCGCTCCATTTTTAATCCATTAACTAGTGGTCTTCAGTTTGTTGATGACTTTTTTCTCTTTGACCCTCCTATTCTGGAACCAGATTGTAACCTGCCGCTCAGAGAGATTTGTCGTGGCTGATATCCGCCTCCGTTTGTCCTTGGTAATGAATTTGTTTGTAGCATATTCCCGCTCGAGTTCTTTTAATTGCACCTTGGTGTAAGGGACGCGCTTCTTTCTCCCCCGCCTGTAGGAGCCGGCGTCTGAGGGATGAGAGACCACGTCTGGAAGATAGGGAAGAAGGCAAGTTACACAGGGATCACACCCAGGCTAAGACACAGGCGACAGCTCTATCTGAGCCACCCCCCTTGCAGCGCCCAGCTGCCCTTTGCCACGCATTGCACAATCCAGCCTTCTGCTACAACCTGGAGGGTCGGTGGGGAGGGTGGTTAGTTCTGCACCGAAATGAAATCGCCTAGGGCCCCAATGACCACCCCAACCGGGCCACGTTGTCCGCACAGCACCCTGGGTTCTCTTGATCGCCTGGCCCAGCGGCCCACACCTTAGCGCCAGGCTCAGGGGACAACTCTGCTATGCCTGACTCCTCTCTGTATACCCCAAGCCCCAACACTTGATGTTTCTACACTGAAGCCTTTTTTTTTTTTTTTTTTTTTGAGAGAGAGATCGAATACGGGCAGTTTGGGAAACCGTTTCCAGGTCAATTTTCCATCCTTAAGTCGATGTCAAGGGCTGGGGAGGGCGGGGCGCAGAGGGAGAAGGGAGCCAGCCAGGGTCCTCACAAGCTTCTTCCCAGCCATCCCTCACCCAGGAAGAGCGAGGAGCCAGCCCAACTCAAGGGCAGTGCGGGCCGCGCCAGCCAGCCGGGGTCGGGCGCCCCGGGGTGCAGCGCCCCCGGGACAGGCCAGCGGGGGAGAGCAGAGGGCCAGGAGGGTGACCCGGGAGCGAGCGGCAGAGAAGCTGGAGCAGAGCCGGAGGACCGGGGTTGAGAAGGGGACGCCATTTACCGGGCAGAGTGGACTTCCAGAGGTGGGGAGGCTGCGCCTGCTCTTTGGGGCAGTACATTTGGCCGTTCCAGCCGTTGGGCAGCGCCCAGGGCTGGTAGCTTTCCATGGGAAGACCCAGGGGCTCGTGGCGCGACTCGCCGGGGCCCCCGAGGCCGGGCACCACCGGCATATCCAGGTAGCCAGGCACGGGCTGATGGTGGTGGTAAGGCCCGGGCGCGTAGCCCTGGTGGTAGAAGGCGAACTCCTTAGCGCGGGAGCTGAACTCCTCGGCCGCCGGGCCGGCGGTATCCATGTACTTGTCCGCGAAGGCGGCGGCAGCCGCGGCGGCCGAGGCGGGCTGCGCGCACGACTTGATGGCGTTGGGGTGCGGGCCCATGCGGGCGCACGGGTAGTAGCCGCTGCCGAAATAGCCGTAGGGCAGCGCCGCGGGCCCCGACGAGCTCTGCGCCGCCGCCGAGCAGGGACTGCACTGCTTGGCTGCCTCGGCGCCCGCCGGGCCCGCGGGGCCGGGCCCTCCTGAGGACGACGCCGCCGCGGCCGCTGCAGCGGCGGCGGCGGCGGCGGCGGCGGCGGCGGCGGCCGACGGGGGCGCCTCCCCGGGCGCAGTCCAGTCCCTGCTCGGCGGCGGCGCA